>NC_039366.1:86851791-87475095 GCF_003573695.1 Papaver somniferum
TGCGAGATAAGAAGCTTAAAGATGCAGGTTGGAAGTTCACAAAAAGGCGACGAGGAAAGGGGAAGATCCAGACGAAAAGATCCACGAGGAGATGGAGGAGGGAGGCATAAGCTGAAAAACAAAGGGCAGATCGGAAAAGAATCGACGACATGGACGGAGTTAAAACTTCCAGAACTTAACACAACTTTGGAGAAAGTATGGGAGGAGGTGATATTAACCGAAAAGATATCAGCACCACCAAATCTGGGGAGAGAACCAGTCCCAGGAAGCAAGAGTCATGAATTTTGCAGGTATCATCGTTTCCACGGACACCATACCAACAACTGCAGGAGTGTAAGGAAGATCATACACCGACTTATCAAACAAGGGAAACTCACGCACTACATTGATCGAAAGGAGACATCAATAATTACTTGTCACAACAAGCAAGCAAAGGAAAGCCTAGAAAGGAGACGATTAGGCTGTAATTTCATAGCGCATTCTAGAGGAAGTTTACAAGATTTTGAAGATAATGTACTCTCAAGAGTGTACAAGGTGGATCGCAAAGGTAATGAAATAATGAACTCCCCGAAGGAAGAACCATTAGAAGGCTGGCAAAAGAGAGAAATATCATTTTAGGCGAAGGACGTGCCAGAAGGAGAAATCCAGCATATGAATTCACTAGTCGTTAGCCTAGATGTGGCCCGGATTGCATCCCAGGAAAGGGTTCAGCAAAATAAGGAGATGACTTGGGCGGTGGACAAAATATTGATAGACATTGGAAGCTCAGTAGACGTACTCTTTCACCATACCTTTAGAACTATGGGGTATGAGGATTCTGACTTGTTACCTTCTGCGTATACGCTGTACGGATTCAATGGAGTGGCGACAAGGCCAAAAGGCGAGATATGCTTGAAAATATTGGCGGGAGAGTTGGAAACAAAGGTTACTCTATGTGTAGTAGATGTGGAGTCGCCATATAACGCTCTTATAGGTAGACCATGGGTGCATGGAATAAAAGGAGTTGCACCCACTTATCACCAAATGATACGGTTCCCAATGCCAAGTGGAATCGGCGAAATACGAGGAAGCAGCGAAGAAGCCGAGAGCTGCAACAAGAAAGATGTTGATATTTACGAGATTAAAGTAAAAAGGAAGAAGGAACGGAAAAGGAAGGTACTGGAGCTGAAGAAGGATGAAGAATTACGGGTATACCTGGCAAAGGCTAAAGAAGGGTGGGCAATACCTAGCGAGGTATCAGAAAAGGAGGGAGAACCCGCGAAGCCCATAAAAGAACCAACCCCGTTGGGAGAGCCAACCTTGAATTTCTCCGCAGTCGAGCCGACGAAAGACGTAAATCTAGGAACGGAAGACGAACCAAAAATCATAAAAATAGGGACGAAAATGGAGGAGGAAGAAGAAAGAAGGTTGGTAGAACTATTAACAAAATATGGAGACATATTTGCGTGGAGCATGGAGTAAATTCCAGGCATCGATCCGTGTGTTGCGTGCCATCGATTGAAACTAGACCCAACAATCAAGCCAGTAAGACAACAGATAAGGAAGATAGCGGCGACCTATCATGAGAAAATTGACAAGGAACTTCAGAAGGTGATGAAGGAAGGCAGCATAAAGCCGGCGAAATATCCAGATTGGATTGCGAATATGGTAATTGTACCGAAGAAGAACAATGGCGTAAGAATATGTATTGATTTCAGTGATCTATATACCGCTTGTCCCAAGGATAGTTTACCTTTACCAAATATCCCTCAAATGGTGGAAGCAGCGTCCGGGTACAAAAGGTTATCATCCTTGGATGGGTATTTTGGATACAATCGAATACCTTTGGCCGAGGAACACCAGGAGCACACGACTTTCTTCTCCTAGGGGGTTGTACTGCTACACGAGAATGCCATTTTGGATTGAAAAATGCATGGGCTACATACCAGCGAATGATGGAGAAGGTATTCGCAAAATGGGTACACACAACGTTGGAAGTCTATGTAGACGCCATGTTGGTAAAAAAAAGACTCTGGAGATCATGTGGAAAACCTGAAAGAGATCTTCGATCAGATGGGGAGATACAAGATGAAAGTCAATCCGTTGAAGTGCATTTTCGGGGTAGAATCGGCAAAGTTCTTAGGCCATATAATTTCTCGAAAGGGCGTAGAGGTGGAATCTACAAAGGTGCAGGCGATACTAGAAATGCCATCACCAGCTACTGTAAAAGATGTGCAAAATTTAAATGGGCAGCTCGCGGCACTGGGAAGGTTCATCTCGCGGTCATCTGATAAATGTAAACACTTCTTTGACATTTTAAAGAAGGGAGCAAAATTTGCGTGGACACAAGAATGTGAAGAAGCTCTGAAGGGCATAAAAGAACACCTAATCAAGTTATCAATCTTGCAAAATCCGGAACCAGGGGAGGAGTTGTTACTCTGTCTCGCATCCACACCCAATGTTATTAGTGCCTTCCTACTCAGGAACGATGGAGGAGTAGAAAAACCCATATTCTACGTAAGTAAAACCTTGAATTTCGCAGAAAGAAATTACCCTAAGATCGAAAAACTGATATTGGCATTATTCTATGCATCACGAAAATTGCGGGCTTATTTCCAAACCCACAAAATCAAAGTCCTCACAAGGATACCCATAGAGTCAGTCTTGAAACATTCCCAAAGGGTTGGGAGAGTAGAGAGGTGGAACACTCACATCAACCATTTCGGGCTGAAGTACGAAGTACAGACTTCGACGAAGTCGCACATAATAGCAAAGTTTCTCGCTGAATTTCCTTCGGAAGAAGATGGGAGTGCGGAAGACATGATGGAGACGGACGAAAGCCGACCGGACCCAAGGTATCTGTTAAAGCAAAGTCATCCCAGGAGATGGGAAATCTTCGTTGATGGTGCGTCTAATAGCTGTGGAGGGGGTGTAGGAATAATATTCACCTCGCCTGCAGGCGAGCGAATAGTATTTTGTTTTCGTCTGGAATACAAAGCCACGAATAATGAAACCGAGTATGAGGCAGTAATACAGGCTCTGAGAATTGCAATAGAAATGGAATTGGACAAAGTACGAATTACTAGTGACTCACAACTAGTAGTTCGTCAGATTGAAGGAGTGTATAATACATTCGATCCAGTGATGAAGAAATATCAGCAGCTCGTGCAAGACTATTCGGCGAAAATACGAAGTATCATATGGTAAAACATAAATAGAGATAACAATCGACATGCAAATGCATTATCCTTCATAGATTCCATGATTGAGAATCCAAAAATCGGGCATATTGTGATTCAGCGGTTGATGCAGCCGTCAGTAAGCAGAGAAGAAAGAGAACTTAAGGTAATGGCGGTAGAAGGAGATAACTCAGTAATGAGCAAAGAGGATTGGAGAACACCCATCTACAGTTACTTGATGAAAGGAGACTTGCCACGAGATAGGCAAGAGGCAAACAAAGTGAAATCCACGAATTACGAGGTGCGAGAAGGGATCCTTTATAGGCGATCATTCTTGGGTCCACTGATGAGGTGCTTATCGCAGGAGGAAGGAATTGAAATTATGAAACCAATTCATTATGGGGACGCTGGAAACCACAGCGGAACCAGATCACTAGCTTACAAGACCCGAACACAGGGTTACTTTTGGCCCTACATGCATAAATATGCGAAAGACATTTCTACGAGGTGTGAGGCGTGTCAAAGGTTCGGCAAAAGGATACATGCACCAACCACAAGCTTGAACTCATTATTGAGCGTGTGGCCATTCGCCATGTGGATAATAGATATCGTGGGGCCCTTTGTTGCGGGGACGAAGCAACGAAGGTACTTGATTGTAGCAACAGACTACTTCACAAAGTGGGTAGAGGCAAAGGTTGTGCAACATACAAAAGATGGGTATATATACGATTTTATCCTTGAACACATCATTTGTAGATTTGGTATACCAGTCCTGATTGTTTCAGACAATGTTAAGCAGTTCGAAGGAGAGAATGTGAAGATGTTGTTCAACGCCTTTAAGATTCAATCCGGGAAATCTACTCCATTATATCCCCAGAGTAATGGGAAGGCAGAGGCTACAAATAAAACGGTGGCGTCCACGCTGAAAAAGAAGCTGGAAGGGCATCATAAAGGATGGTGTGAGCAGATCCCGAACGTACTATGGTCATATAGAACCACAAGGCGATAAGCAGTAAGAGTATCACCGTTCTGTTTAACGCACTGATCAGAGGCAGTGCTACCAGCAGAATCCATCCTGCCCACAACAAGGAGAGAGGCATGGGAAAAAGGGTTAAACACAGACTTAATTCTTGCAAAATTGGACGATCTCGAGGAAAATAGAGAAATTGCGTTACAACATATGACGAACTTCCACCGGAGGCTGTCGAGAGAATATAATAAAAAGGTAAAACCGAGAAGCTTCGTCCCGGGAGAGCTGGTGCTACGAGAAATACCACCTTATCAGCGAGGACCGGGAGGAAAGCTAGAACCCACTTGGGAGGGTCCATACATCGTAAAAAGGGTGGTTGGAAATGGGGCATATGAATTAGCAGACTGCGAAGGGAAGGATACTGACGAAGAAGGGAAGATAATTTACGGTGAAGTAGAACGACAAGATAAAAGGCTAGATCATCCTTGGAACCCTGTTTACATTAAGAAATATTATCCCTAAATGTAAGAAGCAAACAGAACTTATCGATAAAATATTTCTACAATTTTATACAAATGGATCCATTTACACGAGCAGATAAGACCTCAAGATTAAGAGGCAAATAATGAATATGAAATAAAAAGTTTCTAGGGAAACTTAAAACCTTCGCCTAGGAAGGCTGGGAACCCATGGCATGCACCCTAGTTCGCATGAAAATGCAAGAGGCAAAGACCTAACGTATGTCGTGGACAACTCTCAGACAGAAATCTAGGGGCAATGATAAGACCTATCCGCTGAGGGTCCCTTTTATGATGGCCTTCGGTAAGGGGTGCAGAAATATGACCAAGGCGCCGACGTATTCGGTTGAGCTGCGGGTGGCTGTAACGTCTGGAGCGTTACCGGCCACGTCCGTCTGGAAAGTCTTGGCTACGATGCACTCGATCCCAAAGAAACCCGACTTAGGGTGTGACTTCGTAACTTCGAGCCTTATCGACGAAGAAGATAAGAAGTCACGAAAACAACTGAATGTCGTAATAACCAGATGTGAGGAGACCAACATGCTTGTTAGGGTTAACCTCCTTGAAGGGGAACTCAGGGGGAATATAAAGGGATCGCACCCTCCAGATTAGGGAGCTGTGTGACCAAAAAAGACGGCAATGTCATGGGGCTACTATTCATGGGAATAGATAGGCCTGTCATATTGTTGCAGAAAGAGAACTTATCAAAAATGTAAGGCAAGGTTGATGGATTGCTATTCGCAAAAATAGAAAGCGCCTGAAACTTCGCCTAAGAAATACCCTTCATAATAGGGTGAGGCGCAATAAGACCTTAACTAGGAGGCGCATTAAGACCTCATAAATAAGAAAATAAAAGGTAAACAAAAAATAGACGTACACACCAAAACAGCGTACTTATGAAGAGCGTAACCAGAATACTCTCGTCTTGATCGGAAAAATCTTAATAAGAACAAGAGGCAAGTATAAACTTTTTATATTTTTTATTCTTTTTTAGCATTCTCCTCTCAAGACTACGAAGTGCTTAAGGCATAATTTAAAATCTAAGAGACAAGACATCAGAGAAAGGAGCACGAAGGAAAAGAGAGAAGTCGAAGGCATATTTTTACAACTAGAACACAAGTATATACTTGGGGTGAAAAGATTAAAGGCGGAAACAACAGTTCTAATTGACAAAATAGCAAGATCATAATATGCATGTAGGATTGAAGTTTATATACATAAGCGAAGAATACAAGGGTAAAAGATCGTATTCTCTAATCATCATCTCCATCAGCCTCGTCATCTTCATAAGACTCTGTGCCTTCGTCAGAAGAAAGGATTGGTTCGTGGATGGTAGGCTCCGGTTCGGGTTCGTCTTCTGAAAAAACCTCAACCTCCAGGGGAACGCGAGGAATATTCTCTGAGTCGCATAATTCATTAAAGATCCTGACCTTTTCATCTTGGGGATTTCGGCGAAGCTTCTTTGCAAGTAAAACTGTGTCCTTCACCATCTTGTCAAGATCCTCGTTTAAGCCACGGACATCTTCTTGAAGATAAGAGACTTGGTCCTTAAGCTTTTGCTCAGAACCTGAGATGAAGAAAGATAAGTAAGTAGGCTATCTGGAAATCTAAGGAAAAATCAAATGTCTAAGAAAGGAAAACTTAGGACGAAGAGCAGACAAGATATTTTTCTCCTCAGCAAGTTGCGATCCTAACTGAGCGATACGAGCACTCTGGCGACCAATAAGGTCCCGACTTTCGTAAAGTTCCACGAGATGGGACATGTTGTGATTATGTCCCTAAGGAGGCGAATAAGAAAGAAATGAGTAAGGTAATGATATTAAGGCAAATGAGAAAGGAATTGGCTGTCACACTTACCAAACACAGCAGGGCGGCATGTTGTTGAATGGAGAGATTCAAAGAAGCATTCTGGATAAATCCTTGATCGGCATCTAGAAAGGAATCAGAGCTCAAGGAGGTCAAGGATTCAGCAGCCGCGGATCTCAAGGAGGAGTTCGAACGAGTTGTCACGAAGATATCCCGAAGGAATTTCATATCAGGAAGATATGTTAGGTCTTTAGAATCATCAACATGAGGGCGAGAGGATCTAGGAGGAGGATGGTCTAGTCTCGAAGGACGAACTTGAGATAGCCTGTCTACGTCCAATGTACGAGAACGATGTTGAGAAGGCTCCCGAGCATGAGGAGAGGTTGAAGAGTCATCCTAAAAACCACAAAGTTAGTAGATGAATCAAAGGGGAAAAGGCAAGCCGCGAAATAGGGACGAACCTGAGCGGAGGAGGAGGAAACCTTTGAGCGAGAACGCTTTCTTGTGTTTGCAGCAGGGCCCTCTACAACTCGAGATTCCTCCCTTTGCGAAGTGAAAGATTAGGAGTTGGATTAAGAAATTGAGAAGATATGACTCGCGAGATACAAATCTGAGCTGGAGGTGGCTTCTTGGAGCGGTCCTTTATCATGCCAGGAGGTGGGAAGGAATACTAAGGAAAAAAGCAAGGGCGTTAGAGGGGTGTAAAATAAATAAAGGGAAAATTGAATGAAAAGTCAAACTTACACCAAGGGGCATCTTGGGCCAATTAAACCAACCCGGCTCGTATTCGGCGAGGTGGGCATGCTTCGGAAGAGGACCGGAACGAGGCACACCATGCTCGTCTAAGCCCCACACGAAGGGACCTTCGATCACCAGAGGATACATCATCCAATTTTCGTCGTTGGATAAGCGAATATACCTGTTCCTCTTTTCACCAGTAGGATCGACATCCAAAAGTAGTTCCTTGGATGGATCAGCCAAGATCTTACGGGTAAACTTCACACCCCACTCTTGGTACGATCTTGTGGGCAAGTACTGGACGAGGTAATTTTCCAGAAAAGATTCGATGTTTTAATCAGCCGAAGGAAAGTCCGACCCTAATTCGGGAATCTGAGAAGGAAGGCCATTTGATCTTCGAACAAATTCGTTAGCCAAGCGAATAACGTTCCCACTTAGATGATAAACACCAGGGCGAAGGCGATCTAAAATCTCAAGGAATAGAGGATTTTTGGGATCATATAGGGGAAAGGAAAGCCCTTCTATTAACTTTCCAATGGTGACAATCATCCTCGATGAATTCCAGGTTTCATCCTGTATCCACCGGTAGTTTAATTCCATCAAATCAGTAGCAGTGATGGGAGGAGTAACAGAGGAATCGATTGCGGGAGATAGGGTGATTCCTACCGTATTAAGGTCGGTCTTAAACTCTTCATAGGTCCAGGATGTGGTTGGAGGAGGAATCTTTCTGGGAGCCATTAAAAACAGAAGAACAGAGCTTACCGGAGATAAGAGGGAAAGGAGGAGAAGACTAAAGTCTCAGATAGATGAGAAGAAGAAGTATTTATACCAGATGACTGGTCAAAACGACCCACGACTGAAGAATATGAACCGGTAATCGACGGTTACGAGGAAAAGAGTACCACGTGGAAGACGAAGAAAGGGAGGAAAGGCGGTTATCAAACTTCAGACGGTTCTTATTCTCCTCTCTTTATGATCGAGCAAAATAAGAAAAGGCAAAATGTAGTTACCAAAGCATAAGCCGACACGTGGCCATAGGAAGGCGCGTGAATCTGGTGAAAAGATCTTACTCCAAGCCCCGAGATTCGTCGTCAGGGACTTGTCAAATCAAGTCAGAATTATCCTTATCCACACGGCAGCGAAGTAAAGTTTGGGACGAGGTAACTCGCCAAAGGGGACGAAGAGCGCGAAAGGAACCAGATGTTCATTACGAAATGACCACGAAATAATGTGACTTGTCTTGGAAGAAAATCTATCCCCACGAAATAGATAAATTGTCGAGCAAGAAATGGGACAGGTGTCCCGACAAGACCACGTGAAGTCAGCGAAAGGTGGGGAAAAACTTTATGGAATATGCTCCGGGGGAAGCATAAAGTAACCTCGGGGAGATGATATGAGCTGTATGCCACTAAGGTTGTTTAGGCCTATAAATAGAGACCTTTGGACAATGTAAAGGGAGAGATCTTTTGGAAAGGGTAAGGTCTAGCATAGGAGAGAGAGAGAGTTAGGGTTTCCTTGTAATTCATAGACTGAGAGAAGGGATTAGGGTTTCCTTGTAACCCACGAGTGTAACTTGTATTTCGCTTGAGATTAATAAATAAGTTTAAGTTCTAGTGTTTATTATGTCTTAGATCTTGCATATTGTCCATTTGGGTGTGTTGCTGGATTTCCAGTAATCACACACCAGTGAGTTGATAATCAAACCCAAGAACTTTCTCTCTCACAATTTCATAGCAAGCTTCATACTTGAATGATTTCCATGTTTGATTTTAAAATTACTCCCGACCCTCTCGAGTCTAAAACACTGCAGTAGAACTAATAAGTTAATTACTATTATCACCAAGCGGAAACAATTTAATTCAATCGCAGAACTTACCAAATCTTTGTGTGAAGCACCGCTTCTAATTTATCGATATATATATATATATAAAATATTAAGAATCGACACGAACTCTCTCACGTCTTTTCTAATTTCTTTCGTCTTAGCGAACATCATAATCATTTTCGTCCCGAGACACAAAGACTTCATGAATACGTCTCAAAAACAGAGATGATGCTTGTTGCGTGCCAATAATTCCATCATTATCCACATAAACGTGCGAACGTATCTGTAAGATCAATTTTTTCTTGTTGAAAAAAATTCCTACAAACCATATTGAATTGAATCAAGAGAAAAAAATTTGAGTAGTAGAGGATAAGATAAGTCAAAGAATCTGATAGCTTATGGCTATTGATTTATAACAAGTAAAAAAACTCTCTCTCTTGAGCTATGCTCCGTCATTGTGACGTAAGTAAGTTGTGAGTGTTCTTCAAACGCATTTTGGTGTTCATCTTTGCAATTCCTGTAACATTACCTCTAGTGTCATTGATCTTCTAATCCTATTTATCACGTTCATCATTAACCTGAGAAGTTATTTTACAAGTCACATTATTAAGTATTCCCATCAACAAGAAAATAAAAACAGTTGCATTCAAAATAACATTGGAAGTTCCAGGCAAAATACTTATCAGTCCATCCTTTTTACCAACCAAAAATTGAGACCAATTACCAACATCATCATTACAGTTTCAAGACCACAAACGTCTCTGAATTTTCCACACATCGACATTCCATCACCTATTTCACAAGTACTACTAATACCACTTGCTATCAACTAAAAGAAACCCAACATTTCCAACAAAAAACATCACTTCCTATCAACAAACAACTGCTAAAAAAACCAATGACAAAGCCGACCGCCAGGAGAAGAAGAAGCAAAAGAAGTCCACTATTTCCATCATATGCAACAAAAGAAAAGAAGGAGAAAATCAAGTACTGAGAAAGCCATCTTATTAAAAACTTGTTAATCATCTTCAAACTTGGTCCAAAATCTGAAGACCTGGGTGCTTCCAATACTGCAGAAGGGACTTCTAAAAGTCCTATTCATCGTAGCTCCAATTCTCCTCCTCTGGATACTGTTTGTAGGATCAGAATCTCGCAGCAATGATGTCTCATCAAAATTATTAACAACACAACACGACAGTGTCGCAAAACAACTTCAGAAACGACATAATAAACGACATCAGCCAAATCATGAGAAAAGTGTGACGGTCCTGCGAAAATAAGGAAGTTTGTGAGATTGATATTTATAAGGTTGCGATAATTTCGCAAGTCATTTCCGAAAATAAATGATGGATTAGCTGTCATCCACTATGAAAAACTCTATATAAAGAGCCGATCAACTGTGAGGAAGAGAGAGATCTTTTTTGGGTGGGAAGTAAGTAAACAAGAGAGAGAAAATCTAGAGCAGTGGTTATTCTTGATTCCTTTATCTTTTCTTGTAAGAGTTTTAAGAGAATTAATCAATAAAATTGTGATGGTTAGCCTTAAAATGTGTTGATTATTAATGGATTCTTATGAGGGGTGTGTTGTAGGATTTCCTGCAACTACATAATGGCGCTAGAAATAGGGAGGGGTTGAAGATTGAAGATTGTTCTAGAAAAAGTTGAAGATTAATATTGTGATTTATTAGAATTGAAAGTGATTGGTAAAAAAAAATAAAAAAATAAAAAATTACATAATCTCTTACAATTTGTTAGTATTGAAAGAATGGCTAGAAGGAGAAATGTATCGGAACAACCGACAACTGCTAGAAGAAGAAGTAAAAGACTTGCTGGAAGGGAGAGAAGTAAAATGGAAGAATCTACTAGAAGAAGAAATAATGGAGAAAATCAAGTTCAACCGCCAGTTCAGCAAACACCGGTACAAAATGGAACAACATATTACGATAGAGTGAATGTACACACTTGGCGATCAAATTCAGCAGAAGAAGTAGAAGAAGAGCAGCAAACCAGGAACCATAGACAGGTAGAGAGAAATCAAGAAGCAGATGAGGGAATAATTCAAGGAGATGAGGAAATTGGAGCGTTAGAAGCGTTGAGACGAAGAATACATGAAGAAAGAGGAGTTGAGACAGAAGAACGTGCAAATCTAACAAGGCAAAATCACGAATTGAGGATAGAAAATATGAGACTACAGAGTAGAAGATCGAGAAGTACTACAAGATCATATTCAAGATCGACTAGAAGAGAGATGAGGCGAAACTCACCCACAGTTAATGCTGGAAATAATATTTGAGAAGAAATATCAAATCCTAATGAAGAACATCGCGAAGATAAAGAAAGGACTGATGATCGTTACGTTCCACAAAATGAAACTTTTGATGATACGCAAAATGATATAAATCAAGAGAATGGACAACGTCAGGGACGAAATAATCAAGATGGCGAAGGGAATCGAGAGGAAGGAAAGAGAATTTTACATGAGAGAGAAGCTCAAAGAAATCAACAAACGATTGAAGAAGAAATTGAAAGACACTATGCTGAACAAGCACGTTTAACTCGCGAACATGAAAGATTGAGAGAGTAAATGGAAGAACAAGAGCTGCAGGAGGCGATTCGCCAGAATAATCAAGACAATCGAGAAAGAAGGCGTACACAAAATCGGAATAACGGTAATCTCAATGAAGAGTATGATAGAGTACATAGGAGGGCTGAAAAACAACGAATGGAATTGATAAGAAATGAACAAAATCATGGAGGGGAAAATGAGAGACATCATTATATGCGAATTCAAGATAGAGATGAGGAAGAGAATCGCAGGAGAAGACGAGATGAGGATGATGAAGAAGAAATGCAAAATTTTGCGAGAGAAGAAAGACATGAACGCAGAAGAAGGGAGGCGAAATTAAAAAGACCAATGAATCAAAATTCAGGCGTAAATGAACAAATCTTAAAAAAATTGGAAGAAATGAGAGGAATGCTAAATAATAGAGGAGAAGTAGGCATAAGACAATCAGATGAAGCTGTATAAGAAGCTGCGAAAACTCCATTTACAAGAGAAGTACAACTAGGAGGAATACCTCCGAAATGAAATTTGCCCGCATTAACCAGCATTTTTGATGGAAAAACTTGTGCAATTCAACACATTAAAGCCTACGTGAGGTGCATGTTGCAATGAGAAAATCATGATGCCGTATTGTGCAAGTATTTTGCGTCTAGTCTAACAGGAGAGGCGTTAAAATGGTTCGAAGGTCTACCAAAAAATACAATAACATCTTTCAATCACTTGCAGACCACATTCTTGGGGGCATTATATAAGTAACAATTCTTCGCGACCTGGTATTGAAGATGTGTTTGGGTTAAAGCAAAGGATTGGCGAAAGTTTGAAGCACCTAACTAAAAGATGGAGAACTATGTGTAGTGAAATGGTTGTCCGCGTGTATGAGAGATATCTTATCTTATCATTTATCAATGCTATGTTCGCAACCAATCTATTGTATATCCAAATTTTCAGAGTCAAGAATACAATCACAATAACTGAACTGCGAGAACTTCAGGAAGAGTATATTACTCTAGAGGAAAGGCAAAATGAAATGGAATCATACCCAGTTGCAAACACCAATTCACAAGCAGCTAATGCAAGATTATTACCTAAATTAATAAACACAGTGGCGAGCACTTCGCAAGTACAACAAGAAAAGGTGACGGGCAACAATCAACAAAAACTGGTGGCTATGGGAAGCCGAGATCAAGAGGGGTATGAAAGAGAAAGAAATTTATACAATCATGGTGGAAATAATAAGATTCAAATACTGGATCAGCCGCAAGAAACCTATGGAGGTCAAAGACAAAATTATAATAGAGGACAAGGAGGTCACAAGGTAGTATGGGAAGAAATCAAGATGCCACCTCTGAATGCAAGTGTGGAGAAAATATGGGAACCTATAATTTTGATGGAGAATATACAAACACCATGGAACATGGGAACGGAACCACCTCCAAGCCACATAAGTCATGAGTTCTGTTCTTATCATCATTTTCATGGACATACTACAAATGATTGCAGAAATATAAAGAGAATTATTCGGAGAATCATAGATCAAGGAAAACTAAACCACTTTCTGGTAGGGAACCCACAATCTCAACCATTACTACCACCACCACCAGAGCATCACAGAGTAAACACGGTGAAAGAGAAGGAAACGTTCTTCGTAGAAGTTGGTGCAATAGCAAAGAATCTATTTTGTCACTCTATCGTACATTCATACAAGACAATTGAAGATTTTCATGACAACGTTTTGAGTAGAGTGTTCGCAAGATACAGTGATGGAAGATAAATTATGAATATTGCGAAAAGCTCGCCACTAGAGGAGTGGCAGAAGCAGACTATTTCTTTTACCGCAGAAGAAGTCCCCGAAGGTGGAGAGATACATGACAATCCATTGGTGATAAAATTAGAAATTAATCCAAAACCGAAAGAAGATGAAGACTCATGGGAAATTAATAGGATTCTAATCGATACCGGAAGCTCTATGGACATCTTATTCTATCATACTTATAAAACCATGGGAGGGAGAGATGATGATCTTATACCATCAACATATAAGATATATGGTTTTAATGGTACTGCCAACAAGCCTAAAGGGGAGGTTACTATGCGAATTCCATTGAAGGGAATATCTTCTGAAATCCTGTTCTGTGTTGTTGACGTAGAGTCACCCTACAATGCATTAATTGGTCGACCTTGGCTACATGGGATTCTAGGTGTAGCTTCAACTTTCCACCAATGCATCAAATTCCCTCACCCCAGCGGTGTAGGAATCATAAAAGGAGATTGGGTTGAAGGAAAGAAATGTTACGAAACTGAGGTAGAATCCTGCGAAGGAAGAGCAAACAAGAAGGAAAGTTGGCGACGCAAAATCAAAGAAACACAAAGAAGTGAGATATTGATGGTGGATGCAATCGAACGAAAAGAAGAAGAAATGTTGCGGAACTAATGCTAGCTTAGAATAAGAAATGGTGAACATACCACTACCAAGGAAGCAGTAGCAGAAAATAAGATGTGTATGAATGGTTGATTTGTTGCGAAAATTTTCAAAAAATACATTTTACTGAATGATAAAAAAGAGATTGAGAAGTGCAAATACGATGTGATGATGTGCGAGAATCTCGCAGAGATAATGAATTATACAAAAGACAATCAGAGAACAATGACAAAAGAGAAAGGGGCGAACCTTTATGGCGTACACCCTAGTTCGCGAATACAATTTCGCAAGAGGAAAATGTAAGACCTAAAGTACGTCATATAAGGGGGTACCTGTTGCATGGATCAGGGAAAGGTTTCACCGCCCCCGGAATCTGAGTCATGGAGATTTGGGGTCAATAAAGCCCATCCGGGAGAGGCACCTTGGATTCTCAACTTAAGCATATGACTTAGGTTGGGCGACTAAGGTAATAAGGACTCTCCCAAGGAGTGCATAATCTGATCAAGGCGCCGAGGTACACGGTTGAGTCAAGAGTGCCAGGGGCGTCTGGAGCGTACCTTGCCATTCTTGACAAGTCTTGGCTTATACTGCACTCGGCCCGAAGAAAACCCCACTTAGGGTGCAGTCTCGTAACCATAAGCCCTATAGGTAAAAGGGATAAGAGGCTGCGAAAACAACTGGTTGTTGTTAAGACTGGATGGGAGGAGCCAGCCTTGTATGGTAGAGGTACGCCTCCTTGAAGGGGCAACCAGGGGGGAGATAAGGGCGACACCCTCCATTAGGGAGCTGATAAATGTCATAAGACACAAATGTCATGAGGCTTTATACTCGCAAGGGTATTAAGGATTGTCATATTTGTGCGACAATCTTGAAGAGGCAATAATACAAAAGATAAAGATAAGACGAGATCAATGGGTTTTCGCATGAAAGTGCGAAGACGTCCTGCGATTTCGTCGCAAGACGGCAATGTCATGGGGCTTTATTTTCGCAAGAAAATTTAGGCCTGTCATATTGTCGCAACTATCCTGGAGAGGCAATAATACAAAGAAAAAAGTTAAGGCAAGATCAATGGTTTTTTGCATGAAAATGCAAGGACGTCCTGCGATTTTGTCGCAATGACAAGAGGTGGCATAATAAGACCTTTAACTAGGAAGGAAAAATAAGACCACACAGGAATGAGATTTTGAAAAGAATCAAAATTCACTTCGCATATGATTGCGAAATTATACATAAACAACTGCGAAGTTGAGGCACAAAATAAGAAAAATCTGCAAAATCTCTCATTTGGATACAAATAACAGAGGCAAGTATGGGAATGAATGAAATTAGAAAATGTTATTTGTCTCCACATGATAGATTTACGCAAAAATTCAAAAATTAATGATTATGTTGATTAACCGTATTGCAAGGAAGAATTGTTTTAATGAATGCAGGTCAAAATGAAAGAAACTCATATATTAAGGAATATGGGGAACCAAAAGAATTCGCAAATATACAAAAGAAGGAATAAATGTACAAGTATTACAGAAGATCAAAGAAAGAAACAAAGACTACTTCTTAGTTGATCCTTCATCATCTTCATCAGACTTGTTCTTCTTCGTCTGCATCAGAACCTTTATCTCCATCAGAACCTTCATCACCATCAGATTCTTCATCATCAGCTTCGCTATCAGAGATGGTCAGACTAGGAATGTTCTTTGGGATCTCCTCCAAGAGACAAGGATAATCAGAGTGAGGAATACTATGGTCATCACAAACCATTTGAATAGTTTGATTGCGAAAATGCAGAGCGTCGTTCTTAAAGTTCGCAACAGTGATCTTGATTTGATTCTTTAATCTAGAATATTTGTCGTTGCGAGAAGAAAGATTCTTTGCGAGTTCCTTTTTCAGCTTCAAGTTCCTCAACTCTTTGGCGATATCTACTTTCAGATCCTGCGAAGCATATAGCAATTAATCAGTAACTTGATAAAAACTCGTGAAAAACCAAAGATTAATAAAGGAAAACAGTTAATGACCTTCTCTCTCAGAAATCATATCTCTAATCAAGGCTGTATGCTCAACTTGGAGACTAACATTTACACCTAAATCTTTTCTGGCGTTATCCAAGATTGTCGCGGCCCAAGCGAACTCATCATCACTATTTAAGGAGACGAGAACGAACTTGGTTTCTCTTCGCAAGACGGTATTCTTGCGGTTAGCTTCATCTCGTTCAAGTTGAACCTCAAGAAGGGTCTCTTGGAATTTCTCCAAAGCCTTAACACCTTGATCAGAGATACAATCTTTATCATCTATAAGTTCGCTAATCTTGTTTCTTAATTTGTTGATCTGCTCTTTAGAATTGAGGTAAAAACGTTTAAATTGGTTGGCTAAACCTAAACTAGATCTATGATCAATCTCTAAGAGGCGAAATTTGGATTTAAGTTCATTCAAAGACAGAGATGAAGTTTTATCATTAGAGAAACTATTCAAAGATTTATTAAGATGTTCAAGAAGAGTGTCATTATCTAGGGCATCGGGAAATGAACGAAGAAGAATGGCTTCATCAGAAAGACCATAAATGTCTGCAAAAAGGATTAATCAAATAAGATAATACAATAGGATGAATGAATGAAAGGAAAGGAAAAAAATTGCATACCATATAGCTGATCATTAGCTTTTTGAAGAGTAGAAATTTTGTTCCTTTGTGAAGAAGTGTCGGTTTCTAGTTGTTTGTTCTTCTCGCGAAGACCTTTAACTTCAGCTTCTAATTGTTCGTTCTTCTCACGAAGACCCTTAGCTTCAGTTTCCAGTTCTTCATTCTTCGTACGAAATTGAAGATTCTTCTTTTCAAGAATTTCGCGTCTCCTCTCCAAATCTGAGGCAACAACAAAAGAAGCTTTTCCAGCCTGCGAGAAAATGTAAAAAGTATTAAAATAAAAAGAGATTTTGAGTTACAATAATGAAGAAGTAAAAAGACGAAAGCATACCAGACTATTAAGAGAATGCAGGAAGTTGGGAGTCACCGATCTAGAAACTCCGCGAAGAGAACTATCACCATCCAATAAAGAAACGTCGCAAATAGTGGCGAGAGATTTGCAGGTATTAGCAAGTTGACTATCTCCCATTCCTTGCCAAGAATCAGAAAAGATGCCAGAGAGCTTAGGCATAGAAGATTCAGATGGAGAATCTTCATTTGCAGCAGGGTCATCATTATTCTCATCATCCTCATCACTCTCGGAGTTTTCATGAGAATGAGTATTTGAAGGAGAGGAAGAACGGATTTTTCTCTTCTTTGAAGAAAGAGCAGTTGGTTTTTTCCTGCGAAGAGCACCTTTGCCTTTATCACCAGTCTTCGCAACATTAGCAGGCTCTTCTATTTCAGCGATAACCTTCACATACAGATAGAAACAAGAAATAGAGGCAACAATATATTGTTTAAAATCATAAGAGAATATTTCTTACCTCATCTGTGTATGAGCGAAGAGCTAACAAGGTATTAGCCTTCCCAGTCCTGCGGTAGCTATCTTTCAGTTTCTGGATCTGTAGAATGTCGCAAGAATCAGCGAACAAAAGAATAAAGATAAATAAATAAATGTAAAGTGGACGAAACTGGAAGAAACATACCTATTTCTTCTTCTCGGGCTAAGAGAATACCCAAGGTTGATAAGTAGCGAGATTCTCAGGAAGAACATTTGACCGAACAATGTAAGGTCCTTTCAGCATCAAGGGAAAAACGCACCATTTATCATCTTTGGATTGGCGAGGGGTTGTGTTCTTACCAGAGTGTCAATCAATCTCTTGCATGAGTATTTTATCTTCATCAATATTATCTTTCCTTTTCAAGTGAATACCCCAGCGAGTATTCTCTTTCTTCATGGATATTAATTCATAATTTTCGAAGAAATTCGCTACTGTATACTTCTCAGCGACTATCTCTAGATCTACGAGTTTAGGATCCCTAATCTCTTTGGAATAAAGAGATCCTTTACCAGCATCACGGTTAGCGAACTCCAGCATCAGACGGATGCAATCCCCACTCAATTGGAAGATAGCTCACGAAAATCCCCAATGAGCGAGAATTTCATAGAACAGAGGAATATCTGGGTCATAAAGAGGAATGGGGAGACCTGCGAGAATTTGACCCAGCGAAACTATGATTGATTGTTCATCACAATGTTGATCAGAGAAAAGTTTGATAGAAACAATTGATCTGGCACTTTCACCAGGAATGATAGAAAGTGTGAAACCTTTCTCGGCAAGATCTTTTTGAATGTCCTTTAAGATTTTCTCATGTTTTTGACCACTTGGAGGCATATCTGAATATAGAGTATGGGAATGGACGAAGAATTAAGAAGATTTAAGAAGGAAGATAGAAGAAAAATTACAGCAGTGAAATTTACGGAGAAAATGATGAAGTTGCAGAGAAGATGAAAAAGAGAGTAAAAAAGAATAAAAGTGAGAGTAAGAAGAGTATATATAGAGAAGATTTTCGAGAAGATAAACATAATTAATGCGAAAAGACGTGAGCGGTTACAGAAGACGTGTCAAGAAACAGATGGGAGAAATGATACGTGTGATAAATGCAGAATATGAAATGATGGATAGATGCTGCATTTCTTACATCGTTCTCTACTTCGCAGAGAAGATATGAGAAGAGGCAAGATGTAGGATCAGAATCTCGCAGCAATGATGTCTCAGCGAAATTATTAACAACACAACACGACAGTGTCGCAGAACAACTTCAGAAACGACATAATAAATGACATCATCCAAATCATGAGAAAAGTGTGACGGTCCTGCGAAAATAAGGAAGTTTTCGAGATTGATATTTATAAGGTTGCGATAATGTCGCAAGTCATTTCCGAAAATAAAGGATGGATTAGTTGTCATCCACTATGAAAAACTCTATATAAAGAGCCGATCAGCTGTGAGGAAGAGAGAGATCTTTTTTGGATGGGAAGCAAGTAAATAGGAGAGAGAAAATTTAGAGCAGTGGTTATTCTTGATTCCTTTATCTTTTCTTGTAAGAGTTTTAAGAGATTTAATTAATAAAATTGTGATGGTTAGCCTTAAAATGTGTTGATTATTAATGGATTCTTATGAGGGGTGTGTTGTAGGATTTACTCCAACTACACTGTTCACTATAATCGTTGCCTGACGATGTAATGACCAGTCCCTCCACCGATACTGTCTCCACTTAGCCACTGCGGTTATCCGGCAGTGTGGGGTTTTCAACGGGCATCGCTGCGGTAATCCAGCAGAAACTTCTCGGGAGGTCACCCATCCCTGGATTGCTCCATCTCGAGCACGCTTAACTGCAGAGTTTTCTGCCAACTCTGGAGCCAATTGTGCTAAAAAGGCCTCAGTATATATAATGTAGGTGTTCCTTGTCTCATGTGAGAGCGGTATCTGGCATAATCCCCAGTGCATACTCCCCCTACCCTAGCACAAGCGAACGACCCATAGTTGTATCCCAACCAACACCGATATTGGTCCCACTTACCCACTGCGGTTAACCAGCAGTGTGGGATTTTAAACGACACTACTGCGGTTATCCAACAACAGCTTCCTGAGAGGTCACCCATCCCGTGACTACTCCCGGACGAGCATGCCTACTCCCGGCCGAGCACGCTTAACTGAGTAGTTTTTTTTCCCACAACTCAGTCAGTGAACCCATCAGGCCCCGGAGCCTTCCTCGACTCCTGAGTATATTCACTAGCTCAGATCTCCGACGTTCCTTGCCCCCTCATGATAAGCACCTGGACTAACCTCGTCCAGCGTATCTTCCCACCCTCAGCAGGTGACCCGTCGTCGGTTCTGATACCATTTGTAATGACCCGTCCCTCCACCGATATTGTCCCCACTTAGCCACTGCGTCTATCTGGCAGTGTGGGGTTTTCAACGGGCATCACTGCGATAATCCAGCAGAAACTTCCTGGGAGGTCACCCATCCCTGGATTGCTCCCGCCTGAGCACGCTTAACTGTAGAGTTTTCTACCAACTCTTGATCTAATTGTGCTGAAAAGGGCTCAGTATAATGTAGGTGTTCCTTGTCTCACGTGAGAGCAGTATCTGGCATAATCCCCCAGAGCATACTCCCCCACCCTAGCACAAGCAAACGACCCTAGTTGTATCCCAACCAACATCGATATTGTTCCCACTTACCCGTCCCTCCACCGATATTGTCCCCACTTAGCCACTGCGGTTATCTGGCAGTGTAGGGTTTTCAACGGGCATCGCTGCGGTAATCCAGCAGCTTCCCGAGAGTTCACCCATCCCGTGACTACTCCCGGCCGAGCACGCTTAACTGAGTAGTTTTTTTCCCACAACTCAGTCAGTGAAACCATCAGGCATCGGTGTTAAAAGGAAAAGTCATTGCTTATATTCCATTCGGCTAACCACTGCCGAATATCGGAGTATTATTGATGATGCAGGAGATACCTGAATATCATCTGATGAAGAACTCCCCTCACTGTCACTTTTTTCACTCTCATCACTCTCATCCCCTAATAGTTCTTCATCAGCATCACTTGGCTCTCCATCACGCATGGTTCTGGCAAAGTTTTTTGGACTCTTTCATCATCAAATCTTCTGCGAAGTTTCCTCTCATGATAAACCTCCATTCTCTTCCTTTCATCAGCAGCATCAGAATCCTCATCACTGGTGTTCACCTCTTCAACTGGGTACTCAAACCCATTCTCAGACTCATCTGAATCACTCTCGGTGCATGGCACTTCCATAACCTTTCGGCTTCTCTGCTTTTTCTGATCTCTCCTCCTCTTTCCGGTCAACCCTTTCAAAGTGCTTTACCTTACAGACCTTAAACAAAGCATCAATCTCTTCATTTTCACGTCTCTGGCAAACAGTTTATCTCCTCTAGCAGATCATTCTTTAACTTCTCTAGTACTGATATTGCAATGACAAAGAGAGAGCTTTGGATTGCTCGTATTCTGCAGATGATGGTGGAACGACGGGCATAGGATTTTATGAGTTGTCGGGAAGGTTTTGATTACCGATATCGGCTTATCTCCTAATTTTTGCATTTTCTGGGTATAAACTTTCCGATCATCTGATAGCCCCATTTTATAGCCTCTTAATTAATACCTTTCATAGCCATGTAAGGCGTTTTTTTAAGAGTCATGTATCTAGACCATGCACGCCAATTCAATGCCCCATACACGATACTCAGAACATCATGATGCTTTGAATATTTTCTCTCACAATCAATTTCCTCTAACCTTTCAGTCCTGTCTTAATTGCATCTCTTCGACATTACCGCCCCAATACACCAAACCTAATCCTCCACCCACTTCTAGCTTCTCTGATTCCACCATTATGAGTGAAATTGGTAAGCCACCAAACCTAGCATTTTTTTCTTGGGTATTAATCTTGGTCTATGATTTTATGCAGGTTCAGATATTGCAGTACCTGTTAGGAGGCACCATTGGCTCTTGGGGCACGTCGAGTAGCTACGTGAATCACAATATCATCAACTATGTCCTAATCAATTCTCAAGACCTTCTATCCCAAAATAATAAATATCCTAATAAATCTAATCTTGAGCCTACTAACATCTGTTTAATTCATCCATTGATATTTCATACCACCTCTCATTATACCCCATCTACCATTATTACATTTGGAGGCACTTAAATTCTGATACATAACTCAAAATTTAAATATGAATTAAAAATGTACCTTCAACCGCATGACGTAAAACCTCCTCCACATGTGTTTTATAAGTGTTTTACTCTTTGTGCCTCTACCATTATTATGGATGTCTTATTATCCTGCCAGTTGGATTTGATTACATCAACAAAACCCATCACGGATCCTGCAGATATCACTGATACATTTCCCAACACCACTGCTGTTGAGCGTTACCAACACATACCCAACCTGAATCTTTCACAATTTCATTCTCACTTTACCAACAGAAACTATAATCATCCTATCAGACTTTCCATTTTTAAGGTTCAGTCTTCTATACATGCTAATATTTATTTATCCCTGGATATCTCCATGACCTGTATTTATTCTCCTCTGATCCCCATTGTATCTTGGCATTATCAACTCCAAATACAAATATATATTATCTCAACATCCAATCCTAAATCTACAGATACCCACTTGACCCTCAAGATCACCATCTTTTTTGTTGTTTATATGGAGGATTCAAATTTTTCAAGTGATAACCACTCAACTGCTTTTATTCAAAACCTCTCCTCTCAAATATCTGAGAAACTTACCTTACTCAAAAAATTTTCTGCTTCCCTGTCTGAACCTGTGTACATCGACAAAATAGTCGTTCTAGCTAAGAATGATACTAATTGGAAATAGTGTATGGTGGGTTACGTTTGCAATGACACTTTAGTGCCCGCCTCTTCTATCAGATACTACATCTGCTCTCAGTGGCCTCTAGCTAAAACTCCTATTGTTACCAACTTCAATGGATTAAGAAACTAAATTCTTATCAGATTTTTAGCTGAAAGTGATTTCAACAGGGTCAATGAACAACGCCCTTGGTTCGTCTGTGGATTCCTTCGAGTTCTCCGAGTGGTTCCACCGACTAGCTGGCCTGCAAACTTCCAGGTCTCCTTTGACGAAGAAATGATGTGGCTTATCTTATGTAACGTTCCAAAAGAATGTGTTAAATTTGAAGACTTGAAACAGCTTACACTTAATCTTGGAGAACTGCTTGATGCCAAAGATCCATATGGTAATCATCCTCTCAAGAAGAATGTTAAAATCTGTGTGAGAATCCCTATCAATCGAGCACTCCCAACTGGTATTCCCCTCCTTACTATAGGTAGAGAGGATCCCTTTCTCATTGAATGCAGGTACTTCAAAGTCCCAAGAAACTTTTGTCACTCTTGTCGTGTTATTAATCATAGAGATGTTGTCTGTCCCAATTGGATGGCAAAACAAAAGCTTATTATGGAAGCTAGATCGTCTGCATCAAAATATGTTTACCCACCAGTTTTTAGGCTCATGATGCCATATACTCAAGCACAGGATCTTCCTATAACTGCTCCAAATATCTCAACTGTTGATTCCTTATCGACTCAAGTTGAGGTAGCTCCAGATATGCAATGTCAAATGTTGGAATCTACTGGTTATGTGGGTAAAGGTAAGGCTGCAGCCATTTCCCAAATGCATGATCAACACGGTCTCGTTTGGTAGCAGATCTACTACTCTTCATATTCATGATGTAGAAACAAATCAAATCAAGCAGCTCATTTCTTTGGTCAATGGATTACCTCTTATTTTAAAGAAAGTTACCAGCCCAGCTGAGGTTTCGTCTGCTATTAATCCTGCCCCTGAATCCAACAACACATGGCCGATCCGTAACAATAACTCAACTAGAAGATTCAAGATGGCTGCTAATTCTTCTCAAAAATATGTTATATCAAAAGAACATGCTCTATCTTTATCAGCTGAACATGATGTTCTTTCTAACCTTAAGAGAAAGATTAACCCCCATGCGGATCTCAGAAAGAGGACTAGATCAAACTCTTCTCTCCTGGTTAACTATACTACAAACTTTTTCGAAATTGATAGCTCTGAACCAATTTTTTTTCTCTTTGCCCTCCCATCACCAAATTAGGTGACATTTCCACTTTCAATTTGTCTCAATGTACCTTCAATACCCATCCCTCTCCTGATGATTTTGGGAACTTCACTGTACCTACTTATGCTGCTTTCAAATGGTAATGGTGTCCGCAGCAATTCCTCTCATGAGGCTGCTGATCTGAACCTGGATGCTACCCAAGGAACTATCTCTGCTGGTGGAAATAAAAATTCTCAATCTAATGGAAACCAGGACTCTGCTAATCAGGTTCCCTATTCCCTCATACCTATTGTCTCACCTTCTTCTCATGTTGCTCTTTCTTCTTATCATGTTAATAATGTGAACATCGTATGCTGGAATGTGCGTGGTCTTGGAAAAATCTGCTAATAAGGAACTTAACATCCTCCTTAGGAATGTTAACCCTGACATTTATTTTCTTGTCTGAAACCAAAATGCAAAACGAATTTGCTGCTAGAAAACTGAGGAATATGGGGTTCCCTTATACTGCCAATGTGCCTTGTGTTGGAAGGAGTGGTAGTCTTGTGCTGGCTTGGAAAAAGGAAATCGATCTTGCTGTTGTTTCCACTAGTAATAGGGGCATCTATGTTACTACTAAGGATATCATACACTCCAAAACTTGTCACATTTCTTTCATATATGAAGAACCTAATAGTGCCTTAAGACAAGCCTTCTATGAAACCAATGCATGCTACCACCTATACCAGTAGATGAACCAGCTTTCTTCGTAGGTGATTTTAATGCTCTCCTAGGCCTGGGGATAAAAATGGTGGTCTAGAAGTTGATGACACTGATTTTTTTAATCTTAGGAATTTTTGTAATGTTTTTGACTTGCATGACCCTGGTTTCTATGGCCTTAGATTTACTTGGTCTAATATGCAACATGGTCCTGATCTCATCCTTGAAAGACTTGATATGTGCCTTGTTAATCCTTATGCTGAGTTGTTATGTCCTAAATTCTATGTTAATAATCTTCCTAGGGACTCCTCTGATCATTTCCCTATGCATATTGGCTTTAATTTTGAAGTTAATTTTATGCCTAAACCTTTCCATTTCATGGCTATGTGTATGGAGGACCCTACTTGCAGGGATGTTATAGCTAATGCTTGGTCTGTTAATGTGATTGGTTCCCATGCTTATAAACTTAAAGCAAAGCTGCTTAATACTAAGAAAGGCCTTAAGGGTTGGAACAAAATTTCTTTTGGTAACATTCAAACCAACATCAAAACTACTAGAGAAGAACTGGCAGATCATCAAACTTTCAGTCCTTCTGACTCCTCCTCTACTTCTAGATTAAGGTCTAGGCTAGAATACTTGTATAATCTTGAGGAACTTTACTGGAAAGATAAATCTAGGGAGATTTGTCTCTTGGAAAGAGATAGAAATTCTCCCTATTTCCATAGAGTCACTCTCTTTAGGAGAAAAAGGAATGCCATTAGTTGGATTAAAAATTCTCTTGGTACTGTTTTAACTGATAGAAACAACATAAGAACTTCTTTTGTGGATTATTTTAGAAATATGTACTCCTCCCAACCTCAGTAATTTCAAGATGAAGTTTTAGAAAACTAACCGGTCAAATTTTTCCCTGAAAATAACTCCTTGTTAAATCTCCCTCTCACTGCTGAGGAAATAAAATAACTTTGTCTTTCAAATGGGTGGTAAAAAAGTTTCTGGCTATGATGGATTCACAGGCTTGTTTTACCAAAAAAAACTATGATATTATTGGAGAATCTATCATTGATATGACCCAAACCTGCTTTAGAACTGGTCAATTATCTAAAGTCTTCAATACCACAAACATTGCTTTAATCCCTAAGGTCCCTCTAGCTGAATTAGTTTCCCAATATAGGCTCATTGGCTTGTGTAATTTCATCTATAAAATCCTATCTAAAACCTTATCCAATAGACTCAAACCTCTCATGGATAACATCATATCATAGAATCAAAGTGCCTTGTCCCTAAAAGAAGCATGTCTGATAATATCCTGCTAGCAAATGAGGTTGTCTATGCTGTCAATCATCATAAGAAGAACGAGGGCATTGCTTCTATCAAACTTGATATGTCCAAAGCTTATGATAAGTTAGAATGGTCTTTTCTAAGTAAAGTTTTACTTAAAATGGGTCTGTCTAATCACTGGGTTAATCTAATTCATCAATGTTGAAAAAGAGGGGGTACGACAACCATACCCAATATTTCGCATAGCAATATGTATGGACTAACTCCAATATACTTTTAAGAGAATCAACTAGACAGTCAGGCTCAATCTTAATAAAAGTATATCAAAGAGTTATATCTCACTTTCTTGATTCAATACTTACCCAAGAAAATAGAAATCTGCGAGTCTAATTGAATACAAGAGAAAACACTTGAACGATACCAAAGACTAATGTTCAAGGATCAATCAATTTCAATCAACAACCAAAGGTTGGATTTCCCAATTGATCGATTCAAGCGCACAACCTGTGATATTTCAATTATATAACAAAATATAATGCGGAAAAGAAATAACACAGACACCAGAAGTTTTGTTAACGAGGAAACCGCAAATGCAGAAAAACCTGGGGACCTAGTCCAGATTGAACACACTGTATTAAGCCGCTACAGACACTAGCCTACTACAAACCAACTTCGTTCTGGACTGTAGTTGAACCCCAATCAATCTCACACTGATCCAAGGTACAGTTGCGCTCCTTACGTCTCTGATCCCAGCAGGATATTACGCACTTGATTCCCCTAGATGATCTCACCCACAACTAAGAGTTGCTACGACCCAAATTCGAAGACTTTAATAAAACAATATGTATCACACAGAAAAGTCTATGGTAATAGATAAATCTGTCTCCCGCAGAAATACCTACGAGTTTTTGTTCCGCCTTTAGATAAATCAAGGTGAACAGGAACCAATTGATAACCCGAACTTATATTCCCGAAGAACATCCTAGAATTATCAATCACCTCACAATAATCTTAATCGACTAGCGAAAGAAGATATTGCGGAATCACAAACGATGAGACGAAGATGTTTGTGACTTCTTTTAATCTTGCCTATCGGAGAAATCAATCTCAAGCCAATCTTACGATTGTACTTAGTACGATAGAAACAACAAGATCAAATCACGCAACTACGAAGAAAATAGTTGGGTCTGGCTTCACAATCCCAATGAAGTCTTTAAGTCGTTAACCTACACGGTCTAGGTAGAAACCTAAGGTTAAAGGAGAATCAACTCTAGATTATACAACCAGTATCACAAAGGAGGTGTGGGGATTAGGTTTCCCAGTTGCTAGAGTTCTCCTTTATATAGTCTTTCAAATCAGGATTTGCAATCTAAGTTACCTTGTTAACAAAGCATTTGATTAATAAATTTTCGTGGGTTGTAGTAATGAAGTGGTAAGGATGGTTCGAACACTAAGACTTGTGAAGGTGAAGGATTTTTAGATTTATAAAAATTATATTCAAAAATATTGACAAATTGGTAGAGAGGTATTGGGACTAGGATTCTGCCAAATTCATTTCTTAAGGTTCAAATAATAATTCTTTTATCAATAATAGCTCGAAAAATATATTAAATATATCGAATCTAATTTATTGCCAAGATAGATTCTCAAAATATTAGGTGTAAATGTTAAGCATGGGACATCAAATCATCTAAGCTAAGCATGACCCATCAAATCAAATCACAACTAATTAATTTAAATCATAATTTCAATTAAAATTAATGCAAAAGTCATGAAAAGAATTAAATATAATTACCCAAGTGTGAAATAAGGCTTCCTCCATCGCCCCAGTGTTGGGGTTTAGCTCCTCATATTAATCATAATCTCAAAATACATGTATAAAGCTCAAAAGTTGATTAAAGGGAGTAAAACAATTGAACAGAAAAATCGCAACAGAAATAACTGTTGCAAAGGCGCTGTTCAACCGTTACAAAAGGAACGATAAAAAGCTGAAGTGTCGTTGTCGCGCGTTGTAACTACGACTGTCAATAAACGACGGTTCTTGCAAGTCTGTTCTTCGTGTTCTTCATCTTCATCACGAACAGCAGCAGCAGCAGAGAGAATTGGTGATTCTTCCTCTGCAGCTTCCTCTCTTCTCCTCCCCACTCTCGACACCCTCTCTAGTAGACCCAAAGAGCCTATTTATACCCAACAACAGCTTCAAATCTCGCCAATAACTCCAATATAATTCTTCATTATGCGGGCAGTGAATAACAATATTTTACGAATATTTTCTTACCAAACTTGGAATTTCTTGCGTAACCTTCCTCCCTCCACACTCCAAATCGATTCTTCACGACCCAAAGTGATGCTCGAGCCATTCCACATCATCAGAACACGTCCATAACTCTCCATGACGCGTGATTATCATCCTCCAGTGCATGCTTGCCCTATTTTGAACTCGAGAATCAAAACACGTATTCCAGCAAAATTTGATCGAAACCACCACCCAAACTTTGTTCCTTATGCCAAATCACATCTTTCTGCCAATTTTCAGCGATTGAATCGCACTCTAACCCATTCATTTTGACAATCAAAATTCTGCTAGTTGAAAACTTCATTTCCCGCCAAAAACACAAATTCAAATTGTTGAAGAAGGTGCCCCTTATCCAGAGTGCTGGGGTGCGAATATCAATTGGGGTGGAAATAATAATTTTCTGGGTTCCTCCGGGACATTTCTGGGACGCTTCCGGTGCAATTCTGGGGTGCCTACGATACATTTCTCCGGGGTGTAAAACACTGCTTTTTGAGCCCATTTCGCCGCAAGGGCTTATTTCTCTAAAATTTCCTACAAGAACACAAAATAACACAATAAGTACTTAATCGAGTCTAATAATACAGAAAATTGAGAATAAAATAGACACATAAATGCGTCTATCAGATACCCCCAAACTTATTATTTGCTAGTCTTCGAGCAAATTTATTCTAGAAAGGAAAATCATTTGAACCCCTAGGTGGCCCTAGTGGCGGAGTGTTGTCTCCGAAGGGTTTACCAGAGGTGTACCCACAAAACCTTTACTCCAGACCCTAGCTATCTACGCAGAACCTTGGAAGGCACTAAAGAATCTCCTTGGTTGGCTTACAATCACTGAATACAGGAGGAAGTACCCTGATGCGAAATTCCAATTGTTGTACACGAGTTTACACTCAAGCATACTAAAATTCATATAAAGTGACAGAGCTCTACTCAGATAGTTGCACTATGGACATCATATTCGGAGTCAAACTAATCATATGGATAGAAAAAGGAGATGGAAATAGAAAAATGTAGATGGTTTTGATGTTAACCAAATGATCGATGTTTCACATATCTGTCTGAAGGCCACTGCCAAAATGAACCTATCCTAATGGACTGAGATACCGGTCTGACTAATATCAACACAACTGGCATATACAAGGGAACCAGTGGTCAATAACTTAAATCTAGATCAACAAACTGGCAAATACAAGGGAACCAGCAGTTGACTACACATAACAATAACCATTTTTTTTTAACTTAACGGCATGAATAGATCTTTTTGATCCAAGCGCATGCTTCTTGTCAGCAGATTATACGATAGTTCCCACGGGTCCTGCATTCCACGCTTGCTTAGGCAACGGAAACAGGGAGAACACACGCATATTGATATCCAAGTGTTAATACTTATTCCGATTGGTCTAACTGGTCCGGTCTCTCTTTTTTTTTTTTTTTAGTAACTCAGTCACTCTAATTCACCCTAGCAGTGGTAACAACTTGAATCGTGTGCCCCACCTAATCACTTAGAGAAACATAGTTTAAAATGAAAAAATAAAACAGAAATGAAAAGGACTCAACGAGATATGGTGCAACTATCATGTTATTTCTAACACCTGAGCTTTGTGCTTTTATGAATAGACTCTTTCGATGTTTCCATCTAATCAGATTGGTTCCTCAACTCCTATAACCAAGATTTTCCCATCCACTTAGATTGGTTAGTGCAAACCTTAATAGGCATAAATTTCTAGGCTCTGGAGTTTACTAATTGCAACTAAAAAGTTTCTCCCATACCCCCAAACTTAAATCTAACATTGTCCTCAATGTTCTAAAGATGAAATTAAAAGCATGAACAAGGAGAAACGGTTACTATTTGAAGCAAAAGAGTTAAGGAAGGATATTACCGTGTTGCATGAGATTGGGTTACCTCCCAAGAAGTGCTAAGTTTAAAGTCTTCAGCCAGACTTAGAAAAGGATTGGTCAACTCGAACCATAAAATAACAGTCGAAATAACTGTGGGTCTTCAAAATCAAATAGAGCTGACCACAGGAAACTGCAGTGAACCAAGAAAATGGACAAGAAAAGCATGCCCTTACCTAGTTTCCTTATTAAGAAATTTATATCTAATTGTGGTTCAGGTTCAGGTTCTATGAAAGGGTCTAAATAGAAAATTTTCATTGGTTGCGTTTCTTCATAGGTGGGATCCGAATCATTAGGTCATAGAGTCTGGAAAAACTCAAATATGATCTTAGAAGCGCACAATAATAACCTAAATAACTGAGGATCCTCTAATTCAATAAGATTTGACTTACATAATTGACCACAATGAAAGAGGTGGTCTTCCTTAAGAAAATGTGTCGACCCTAATATCCTCAAGTGATTAGGTTTAGTCTCAAAACTTAATAACCGACACATCTTAAAATCAAAATTTCCCACAATTGGTTGAAAAGTTTTTGGTGGGAAAACAAATTCAATCTTGGTATCATATCCTGGGTTAACCATATCAACCAGAGGATGGGTTTCTAACAACTGAGCTTCTTTCTGGACATCATTAGGTTCGGGAAAACGTGTATGAAGATAATCTTGTAAGATGGTTGAGGCACAAATTTCAAGTCCTACAGGAGGGTACTTAAGAGTTAAAGCACACGGAGAATGATAATCACCCCCAAACTTAGAGTTTTCTATGTCTCTAGAAAGACTAGTCACAACTTCCCTAATTTCTAGGTCATCAGATTTCTGGAAATGGTCAATAGATTCTTCTAAGTTGGGTTCATCCTCACTCATTTATACGAGTTTATCATCTTCTAAGACTAGTGTTTCTAAATCGCTAGATTCTAAAACAGTATTCTCAGGATAGACTCTTTCCTCTAAACCATAATCACAATCATATAAAGGATTATCAGAGAAAGTTTCATATAAAGGCTCATTAACTAAGGTTTTAATCAAAGTTACTTCCTCCGATCCATTAATAAGTTCATCAAATAATAGATTGTCCAATACTCTGTAGGCTAAAGGATCATGAACTACATCGTCTAAAACGGTGGTATCTCTAGTCAGATCCACATCCTTTTGAATAGGTGAATAATCATTAAAATTATTGGGATCTGAACCAGAAATAATATTATCATTATGAAGCTCAAATAGAGTAACTAGTTCCGGATCACTATGCCTACAAATGTATGATTCTTCATCAATATTATCTTCATCATAATCATCATGAACCTCATCTAAAGTAGTGTCTTTTATTCTAACCTCGTCCTCTAGATTGGGCAAATATTCACTATTGATATCAAGGGTAGAATTGGAAACACTATTTTGGAAATTTAGATTATTTCGAGCATCATTAGCTAACTGTTCATTTTCTGCCTCTAAACGTGCTTGAATTTCACTGAGCGTAACGCTTATACGTTCACAAGTCTCATTGAATATCTTAGACCGTTGTGTACTCTCTTTTCTTGAACTAACTCCACGTTCATACTCCCTTCGAACTTGTTGGTAGGTTTCTTCTAGAGATTGAACAGGTTTAGAAATGTCATAATCAGGACTAGTTTTTAAGTAATTTTCCAAAAACGCATGACTAGTACTATAATATTCCTGATTTTCTTGCTCGTAAGACCAATTCGTGTGTGGATAGTAATTGGGATCACTATGGTATGAACCATAACCTTGAAAAGGTTGGCGTTCCCAACTACTATTCCCACCATGGTCATAAAATTGATGATGTCCATATTCAAATTCAGGTTGATACTCATTGTATTGGCTTCTATCATACCAGTTCGACATTCTTAATTGCAAGGGAATTCTACAAAACCACAAACAAGGCCGACTCGACTCCACCAAAACAAACCTAAAGATTTCTAGCAAACAAAAAGCATGATGGCTCCACTTAGATTTTTTTCTAGACCAGCTTCTATTCCTTCGAAAAGGAATTCGTTACAATTTGAGCACACCCTTCTGGAATCAATCCGAGCTAATGTAAGTTGAATCGAGGCGAGGGAAGCTTAGTAGAGCTTTGATACCCAAGGCCTCACCGCATTAGAAGGCGGCGCATTCACGCATTCAACTCACAGAAACCATCATGAACTTTGAAGTGTGCTTAAAGAGAAACCAATATTTTTTCGAACGAGTTTCCTATTAAGCTCGTTACCCTATCGGTCTCGTTCTATTCCAAATTTTAAAGCTTGGGTTCGCGTTAGGTTCCGTTTTCCTAAGGCGGGAAAGAAGGGAGCGGTGATGAAATCCGAACCCTTATCTTGTATTGGCCAGGCCTTGCCCTTTACTAGGAATTTAAAAATAGTCCAAATTCGTCCTCAATCAATGAATCACCTTAAGGAATACAGTAAACCCGCTGACAAGAGATTCTCGAGTGTTTCGATGGACTTACCTCCCGTACCAGACGGGGGATGAACCGTTGAAGTCGACTCGGGCCACGACTCCTATGTCATGTACGAACCTGAGGGGCCGAGACGATATAGTAATCGTCGTCCTTCCCTGCACACAGTTTATATAAATTTTTTTAATTTTTTTTAATAATACCCTTCCATAGGGTTAAAAAAAAGAATAAAGTCCAATTGTCCAGAATAAAGTCCAAATAAAAAGTCCAAAAATTACAAAACTTATGAAAAATAAAGCCTATTTACAAATCCTAAAAAAAAAAATTATGTCTTTTTTTTCTTCTCTTTTAGCTTTAAGCTTTTTGTTCCCAAGTCCTTAGTATTCCACTTCGAACCAGTAAATCAAAGCCACAAAAAGAAACGTAAAAAGGAACAAATAATAGTAAAAAAATAATAAAAACCTAAAAATTCTACCTAAGCACAAATCCGCGTCGGCGACGCCAAAATGATTAATAATTTTTCGTGAGTTGTAGTAATGAAGTGGTAAGGATGGTTCGAACTCTAAGACTTGTGAAGGTGAAGGATTTTTGGATTTATAAAAATTATATACAAAAATATTGACAAATTGGTAGAGAGGTACTGGGACTAGGATTCTGCCAAATTCATTTCTTAAGGTTCAAATAATAATTCTTTTATCAATAATAGCTCGAAAAATATATTAAATATATCGAATCTAATTTATTGCCAAGATAGATTCTCAAAATATTAGGTGTAAATGTTAAGCATGGGACATCAAATCATCTAAGCTAAGCATGACCCATCAAATCAAATCACAACTAATTAATTTAAATCATAATTTCAATTAAAATTAATGCAAAAGTCATGAAAAGAATTAAATATAATTACCCAAGTGTGAAATAAGGCTTCCTCCATCGCCCCAGTGTTGGGGTTTAGCTCCTCATATTAATCATAATCTCAAAATACATGTATAAAGCTCAAAAGTTGATTAAAGGGAGTAAAACAATTGAACGGAAAAATCGCAACAGAAATAACTGTTGCAAAGGCGTTGTTCAACCGTTACAAAAGGAACGATAAAAAGCTGAAGTGTCGTTGTCGCGCGTTTTAACTACGACTGTCAATAAACGACGGTTCTTGCAGGTCTGTTCTTCGTGTTCTTCATCTTCATCACGAACAGAAGCAGCAGCAGAGAGAATTGGTGATTCTTCCTCTGCAGCTTCCTCTCTTCTCCTCCCAACTCTCGACACCCTCTCTAGTAGACCCAAAGAGCCTATTTATACCCAACAACAGCTCCAAATCTCGCCAATAACTCCAATATAATTCTTCATTATGCGGGCAGTGAATAACAATATTTTCCGAATATTTTCTTACCAAACTTGGAATTTCTTGCGTAAACTTCCTCCCTCCACGCTCCAAATCGATTCTTCACGACCCAAAGTGATGCTCGAGCCATTCCACATCATCAGAACACGTCCATAACTCTCCATGACGCGTGATTATCATCCTCCAGTGCATGCTTGCCCTGTTTTGAACTCGAGAATCAAAACACGTATTCCAACCAAATTTGATCGAAACCACCACCCAAACTTTGTTCCTTATGCCAAATCACACCTTTCTGCCAATTTTCAGCGATTGAATCGCACTCTAACCCATTCATTTTGACAATCAAAATTCTGCCAGTTGAAATCTTCATTTCCCGCCAAAAACACAAATTCAAATTGTTGAAGAAGGTGCCCCTTATCCAGAGTGCTGGGGTGCGAATATCAATTGGGGTGGAAATAGTAATTTTTCTGGGTTCCTCCGGGACATTTCTGGGACGCTTCCGGTGCATTTCTGGGGTGCCTACGGTACATTTCGCCGGGGTGTAAAACACTGCTTTTTGAGCCCATTTCGCCGCAAGGGCTTATTTCTCTAAAATTTCCTACAAGAACACAAAATAACACAATAAGTACTTAATCGAGTCTAATAATACAGAAAATTGAGAACAAAATAGACACATAAATGCGTTTATCAGCATTCAATATTCACCGTTAGATGAAAACCTGATTAGATTCAAGCTAATATCTTTCAACCGTTAGATCGAAACTTAGCTTGTTACACACAAATGAAATGCATGTTTTAGGTTTGTGCAACCGTACCCACACATGTATATTTAGTTGGTTCAACAATAGTTAACCAAATGGTTAGCCATATGAGCACTTTCATATCAACCATATTCTTCTTTACCATAACTAGTTCAAATGACTCAAATAAACTAGTTAGAGTTGTTCAATTACTTAGATCTTATAGAAGTATACAAGACACAATCGAAGAAACGATTTGATTCCCTCGAATCGATTCATCAACTTTATAGCCACGGTTTACAAATATGCATTCCTTAGTTTATATAAGTTTAAGTTCACGAATAATCATTTTTAGAAAATAACCAACCTAAGTACGCGGACTGGTCTCGGACTTAAGTACCCGGAATAAGTTTGTTTTTCAGTTCACAAACTCCAGCAGATTTTCACGAGACGTGAACTTCCGATGGTGAGCGTACTGGTACGCGGACTTTAGTTCCGGTTTTCCTGAGCAGCAAAGTACGCATACTTTGGTTAAAGGAATAAGGACTTACACATGTATGAGTTATCACACAATGTTTATATCCAACAATGGTTATATATTCTAAACTTTCATTTAAATCATTGAAACATTCTTAGAGGACGTTATATAGTTGTTATTCACAAACCATTTTTTGTCAAAGCAATTTTCAAGTAATTGAAACTTAATATGACTTTCGTCACTAGTAAAGATGAACTTGGCCAAAGTGAAAGCTTACCAACACATATTTCGAGAATTAGATAAGCGAGATAAATTCGTCTCGAAATAACAAATGTGTATAATCATAGTCTATATAGCAATACGACTTTTGTATCAAGATAGGAGATATAGTAGATAGACTTTTGAGTGATTGATAAGTTCAAGTCTCCACATACCTTTTAGTCGATGAAGTTCCACTAGTTCCTTGAGTAGTTCTTCGTCTTTGTATGATGGTCGCCATGGAGTCTAGAGCTCAACTACATTCTCTATCCCAGTCTGAGACTTAGATATAAGTAGACTAGAAATCAAGATTTATAGTTTTGATCACTAACATTGACAAACATGCTTGAGATAGCAACACATGCGAGTTCGACCGAGCAGTGCTCTAACAATCTCCCTCTTTGTCAATTTTAGTGACAAAACTATCAATACATATGGAATACAAAAATAAATATAAAGTTTTGTAGCTTCTCTTCCACATACCTGATCTTCTTGGTTCTTCAACATTACTCGAAATCTTCGTCACTTCTAAGAATTCCAATGATCCCACAGGTTGTAAGTTTAGCATAATCGTTGTTGAAAATCTGTAGCCATAACAATGAGAAAACAAGAGTTCTCAATCATTGTTACAGAGTGTCATAGTATTATTATACAACATCAAAGTCCAATTGTATCACAACTTTGACAACAATACTATGGTGATATGTATCACCCCCCCCCCCTAGTCAATACTCCATCTCATATGGAAACCACTCCCCCTCACATAATGATACGAAAACCATATGTATTTGTAGTGTGAACTACACATTAATTCTCCCCCTTTTTGTCAATAAAATTGGCAAAGGTACGAAAACTAGTGGGATCCTAATGAAATTTACATAGAGACATTTCATGACCAAAAGCAAGCACATATCAACTTTTTAGATGAAATCATATAGCCGAAGCTAAATGCTTTCATCAAGGAGTTTATTAAGATACAAGATAACTCCTATAATATTCCACAACCGCACTCCCCACGAAGATTTGGCAATTAAGCACAAGTTCAATTAAGAACTCTCCCCCATAAAATGTCATTCCCGAAAGAACAACAAGAGCGACCTTACTTTCACAAGAAAAGAAGGATTTCTTTGGACATAACAAATCACATACGAATATGAATTTGAATCCAAGAATACTCAATCAAATTAACCACAAGAAAACCCATGATTAATTTAATCGGAAATGCTCAACATAAGAGAACTTATGGAGCCGCACAACATACACATAAAGAATATGGATCAGGGAAGATCAATACTGCGGAATAAACAAGGATTCATTCTATATTCCATCACTATTTGCACAATGACATACAATAGACATAATCCTCGTAAACAAAAGTTCATCCTATCTTTCATCAATATTTGCATAATGACATACAATAGGCTTAAAACTTTTGTAATGTCAAAAGTCCATTCATTCTTTTATCAATACATGCATATCGACATATGAAATATTTAACTTTTGACAATGTATGAGACATCATAGTTCACGGACGCAAACACACATATCCCATAACAATTTGCAATACATGAAACCATAAAGATTAATACTGCAAAAATCATCTTCCAAACAGTTTTAGAATTTAAACAAATAAACCTAAAAACAATGAAGATGAAAACGTTGGACATAGCTATGTGTAATCACAATAATGGTTATTCCAAACTCTAGTTATTCTTCTAAACAAACAAGAAAATAAAATTCTCATCAGAAGACTTACTAGGAAAATATAAAATCAAGGACCTAAACATTTATTCATTATCTTCATCATTGGAAACAATCCAAGATGCTTGAATCATGTTCAAGTCTTCCTTGATCTCGGGAAACTTAGTTGCGATGAACGACAATTGTTCTTGCACGCACTTCACCCTTGAATTGACCTTGCACACACCCTTGTGAATTTTTCGAAGAAGACTGAAGGTGGTAGGATCACAAGAACCGTCAAAGGAGTCATCTCTTTGTCTTTTGCACACATTCTCCCTTATACGTCTGAAAATACAGGGACGAACAGGTTTGGGAGCTCCAAGGGAATTGTCAATTGGGTCAAAACCACGTGCATGGAAAATTTGACTAATCAAGCAAGGGAAACCTAACTTCTTGTTGGGTGAAGTCATCGATGTCATTTGAAAAATGATGAGACCACAAATATCGAGACTCGGAATACCCAATTCAAGGAAATAGACCAATTACGCAAACTCGTGACTCCACCGAGAATTCTCAATTGTGGAGGGAGAAAGATTAGATATACCAAGTTTTCCGAAAGCCATCAAGTCCACACTAAGAACATTAGTAGGAAACTTCCCTTGATTCCAAGCAACCTTCTTACCACAAAGACCATGAGAGATGTCTTCATATGATGGTCGTTCATCACTTGGCCTAGGTAGACGAATATTACCCAACGGAATTTTGGTAATCTTCGAAATAAAATCTCTATTAACAAGAAACCTTTCTCTATTTATCATGGTTTTGAATTCCATTTTTTCGAGATCAACATCATGAATTTTTGCATAGAAAATTCTTGTGAGAGTATCAAAACCTTGACCAAGACCATCAAAGATGTTTCCAAGATTGAATTTTTCAAAGCAAACTAAATCCTCTTTATGTCCACAAAAAGAATCCAATTTATTTTCTAAAATAAAACCCTTAGATGAAATCCTTTCAAAAACATCAGCACAAGAATCATTGACAAACCTAATTCTAATAGAATTTTGGTCTAAAGGAAGATTCATGCTAGAGGAACCCAAACTTTTTGAAGATCTTTTTGAAACCTTGAAATCCATCATGAGATTTAGAAATTGGAAAGAAACAAGAGGAAATCACTTACTTGGAATGAACTTTGACCACCCATTTGTCTTATTTTCCTCCAAGGAAGATTTAATGGAGGAATATCATGAACCCTAGAAAGTTCACATACGCGGACTGATGGGAGGAAGAAGAAGGTACGCGTACTTGTTATTTATAAGCTCACTAATGGGCTTGGACCCGTTTATGAACCGCGACCGACAAAAGGAATGTGGGATTTTCTTTGATGTTCGCACATCAAGGTTGTGCATCCCGTGACAACACAATTTGTGAGAAGAATCAGATGCAGTAGAAAGCTTATTCGAAAATCCAAGAAGGATATCATTTTAACCCATCTGTACACAAATCAAACAATTTCTTTCCCCATCTCAAGATATATACAAATGGGGTAGTGTCAGGCTTGTTACCAAGAGGCATGATGTGCAGAGAGATCCTCATGCAATATTTCTGGTTGATATTTGTGAGCAGTCCCAGTGATATAATCAAAGTAATGATGATAATCAGGGTTGTCAGAGCTTTCTATCTTCCTTTTTATATGACTAGAAGGAAGATTCTTCCGATATCTTGAACTTGTGTCAAAAACATGCGAACCCGTATTGGGACCTACTTGTGTTGACAGCGTGTCCATTTCGTACATCATTATTCCATGGTTTTACATGTATGGAACTTTTATCGGGTCGATTCTTAAGCTTAACAGAATTAAGTTTTTCTAAGAATCTAAAAACGCTTTCAAACGCTCTAAATAGGTCTAGTGAGAGTCCATATCTTTGAGCGTAAGGAAAATTTTCTCAATCTTTCTTTCTTTTTTAATTTTACCTTTAGATTGTTCCTCATCATCTAAGTTTTCCAAGATCTTAGATGAAAAGAGATTATCATGAGAAACCAGAGGTTTTGTCCATAATAATATTTGAACAATCTTTAAGGAGTTCTGGCGTGCGTTACAGATGCCAAGAGAAAGTTTCCGAATAAATTTCCCATAGGACAATTTTTAAGGATCAATCAAACAAAAACTTATTAGGTTTATAGTGTTTGCCTGCTCTGATACCAATTGAAAAAGCGGGGGTACAACAACCACACCCAATATTTCGCTTAACAATCTGTATGGACTAACTCCAACTTTTAAGAGAATCAACTAGACAATCAGACTCAATCTTAATAAAAGTATATCAAAGAGTTATATCTCACTTTCTTGATTCAATACTTACTCAAGCAAATAGAAATCTGCGAGTCTAATTGAATACAAGAGAAAACACTTGAACGGTACCAAAGACCAACGTTCAAGGATCAATCAATTTCAATCAACAACCAAAGGTTGGATTTCCAAATTGATCGATTCAAACGCACAACATGTGATATTTCAATTATATAACAAAATATAATGCAGAAAAGAAATAGCACAGACACCAGAATTTTTGTTAACGAGGAAACCGCAAATGCAGAAAAACCCCGGGACCTAGTCCAGATTGAACATACACTGTATTAAGCCGCTACAGAGACTAGACTACTACAAACTAACTTCGGTCTGGACTGTAGTTGAACCCCAATCAATATCACACTGATCCAAGGTACAGTTGCGCTCCTTACATCTCTGATCCCAGCATGATACTGCATACTTGATTCTCTTAACTGATCTCACCCACAACTAAGAGTTGCTACGACCCAAAGTCGAAGACTTTAATAAACAAATCTGTATCACACATAAAAGTCTACGGAAATAGATAAATCTGTCTCCCACAGAAATACCTACGAGTTTTTGTTCCGTGTTTTGATAAATCAAGGTGAACATGAACCAATTGATAACCCAGACTTATATTCCCGAAGAACATCGTAGAATTATCAATCACCTCACAATAATCTTAATCAACTAGCGAAAGAAGATATTGCGGAATCACAAACGATGAGACGAAGATGTTTGTGACTTCTTTTAATCTTGCCTATCGGATAATCAATCTCAATCCAATCTTACGATTATACTTAGTACGATAGAAACAACAAGATCAGATCACGCAACTACAAAGAAAATAGTTGGGTCTGGCTTCACAATCCCAATGAAGTCTTTACGTTGTTAACCTACAGGGTCTCGGTAGAAACCTAAGGTTAAAGGAGAATGGACTCTAGCTTATACAACTAGTATCACACATGAGGTGTGGGGATTAGGTTTCCCAGTTTCTAGAGTTCTCCTTTATATAGTCTTTCAAATCAGGGTTTGCAATCTAAGTTACCTTGGTAACAAACTCATTCAATATTCATTGTTAGATGAAAACCTAATTAGATTCAAGATAATATTTTTCAACTGTTAGATCGAAACTTAGCTTGTTACACACAAATGAAATGCACGTTTTAGGTTTGTGTAACCGTACCCAAACATGTACATTTAGTTGGTTCAACAATAGTTAGCCAAATGGTTAGCCATATGAGCACTTTCGTATCAACCATATTCTTCTTTACCATAACTAGTTCAAATGACTCAAATGAACTAATTAGAGAGTTGTTCAATTGCTTAGATCTTATAGAAGTATACAAAACACAATCGAAGCAAAAACGATTCGATTCACTCGAATCGATTCATGAACTTTATAGCCACGGTTTGCAAATATGCATTCCTTAGTTTATATAAGTTTAAGTTCACGCATAATAATTTTTAGAAAATAACCAACCTAAGTACGCGGACTGGTACTCAGACTTAAGTACCCGGACTAAGTTTGTTTTTCAGTCCACAAACTCCAGCAGATTTTCACTGGACCTGAACTACCGATGGTGCGCGTACTTATACGCAGACTTTAGTTCCGGTTTTCCTGAGCAGCAAAGTACACATACTTTTGTTCAAGGAATAAGGACTTACACACGTATGAGTTATCACATAATGTTTATATCCAACAATGGTTATATATTCTAAACTCTCATTTCAATCATTGAAACATTCTTAGAGGACGTTATATAGTTGTTATTCACAAACCATTTTTCGTCAAACCAATTTTCAAGTAATTGAAACTTAATATGACTTTCGTCACTAGTAAAGATGAACTTGGCCAAAGCGAAAGCTTACCAACACATATTTCGAGAATTAGATAAGTGAGATAAACTCGGCTCGAAAAAGCAAATGTGTATAATCATAGTCTATATAGCAATACGACTTTTGACTCAAGATAGGAGATAGAGTAGATAGACTTTTAAGTGATAGATAAGTTCAAGTCTCCACATACCTTTTAGTCAATGAAGTTCCACCAGTTCCTTGAGTAGTTCTTCGTATTTGTATGATGATCGCCATGGAGTCTAGAGCTCAACTATACTTTCTATCCTAGTCCGAGACTTAGCTATAAGTAGACTAAAAATCAAGATTTATAGTTTTGGTCACTAACATTGACAAACATGCTTGAGATAGCAACGCATGCGAGTTCGACCGAGAAGTGCTCTAACAAATGTGTTTCTACTGTCTCTTATTCTGTTTTACTGAATGATAGCCCTACTGGTCTTATCAAACCTGAGAGAGGCCTGATACAGGGAGACCCCCTCTCTCCTTATCTTTATATCATATCGCTGAAGCTTTATCTGCTTGTATTGATAGTTTGACTACTAAAGGCTTAGTTGAAGGTATTAGAGATTGCAAGAATGTCCCTTGTATGACACACCTGTTGTTTGCTAATGATTCCCTCCTGTTTTCTAAAGATAATCATAAGCTTTAGAGGTATCAAAGACTATCTTCAAAAGTATTGTTTAACTTCTAGACAAGAAATCAACTTTGATAAATCTGGTATCCTGTTAAGTAAAAAATTGCCTACACCCCTGATGAATCATTTATCTAATATCCTGGATATCCATAACATATATTTAGGGAAAAAGTATCTTGACACCCCTATAGATTTTCAAGCTTCTAAAGTTCAAACCCATATGGGTATTCCCCAAGTTGTAGATGCTAGGATTACCTCTTGGCTTCATCGACTATTATCTCAGGCTGCTAGAACTACTACCTTGGTTAAGCATGTTGGTCAGGTAATTCCTCTATACCAAATGTGTTCTTTTCTTATCCCCAAGTACCTTTGCAAAAATATGGATTCTCGTCTTTGTCAATTTTGGTGGGGAGAGACTCTTGACCCTAAGGATAGAAAACTACACCTTCTAGGTTGGGATGCTTTGTGCTCCCCTAAGTCTGAAGGTGGTCTTGGTTTTAAGAAATATGAACTTAACAATTTGGCCATGCTAGCTATAAATACATATAAATTAATAAAGAACCCTGACTGCGTTTGAGGTACTGTGCTGAAAGCTCGTTATTTTCCTAGGACTGATTTTCTTAATGCTGCTTGTCCTAGTGATTGCTCCTGGACTTGGAGATGCCTTCATACCATCAAAGATATGATCAAACCTTTTATTTCTTGGATTTTTCGGGATGGGAAATTTATTGATCCCTGATGTGATAAATGGATCCCTACCTTAGGTTCTACCACCCCTAATCCTTTGGTCCCTCTTGACCCTTGTGTTAAAGTTTCTTATTTTATCGATGATGTTACTAGATCATGGAATTTGGATAAAATAAACACTCACTTTGATGATGCTTTTGTTCAGAAGATCATCACCATTCCCTTAAGCCAGTTATGCAATCCTGATAGGAGGGTTTGAGAGCTTTCAAATAATGGCAGATTTTCTTCTAAATCTGCTTACATGGGATTAAGAGGGTCTAGACCCTGCCCTAGTATTAAACTTTGGAAGTGCATTTGGAAAATTAATATTCCTCACCGTATTCAACTTTTTACTTGGAAAGCTGCCAGAAATGTGTTTCCTGCTAAAACTATTTTACAAACTAGGATGCCCATGCATTCTGTCTCTTGTATTAGATGTTCTGACCCTTGTGAATCCATTATGTTGTTCTGTGTCCTTTTGCTAGTCATGTTTGGAGCTTGGCCTCTTTCTGCTCCAATACTTCTGCTTTCTCTTCTAGTTCTATGATTGATTGGTTGAATTTCTGGTTGTTGGACCCTATTACTAGAATTCCTATTGATAGACAATGCATATTTGTTGCTATCTTGTGGTCTTTGTGGACTAGTAGAAACAATTTAATCTTTAGAAACCCTCAGGAAAATCATGTTGCTGTCATCAATAGAACTAAAGCTATGCTCCTCACTGTCAAAACCAGAGTTCAAAAACCACCTAGTCATACCATTTCCTTTAGTGACCACTGGATGCCCCCTACTTTTGGATGGATTAAATGTAACTGATGGTGCTTATGATGACACTACCAAGGATAATGGTGCAGGTTATGTGCTGAGTGATTTCTCCAGCAAGGCTTCTTTCTGTGCTTTTACTGTCTTTGATGTGGAATCTGCTGAAGAGGCTGAAGCTAGAGCTATCTGCGCTGTTTTGAAGAAGGCTGTGGAATTAAAGCTAACACACATCATAATGGAAAATGATGCTCAAGACATGTTTTCCCAATTCTTAGCTGTCTGTTTTGATGGGAGTCCCATAACTGATGCAATCTTTTAAGACATTCAACTTTTTTGCTTCTTCTCTTAGTGATTGTATTTTCTATTTTCAACCAAGAACTTGTAACTTTGTTGCTCATGAACTAGCTAAATGGGCAAAAAACAACTAGTCGTCTATGTACTGGTCCGTCCCTCATGTCTGGCTCAGGCATTTTGTTGAGGAAGACCATTATCCTTTTTGAAGGCCTTTTGCTTATTAGAAAAAAAGTCAAAGAATTTGATTAGTATAGAGATATGAAAATCTATGAAACTCCATTCATATGGACAATGTGTGTTTGAGAATAAGAGTTTTCTTATGTAGATAAAAAATCAAGAAATATTTGTTGGGATTGGGTGGAAAAAATAGATTCATTAAGAATAACGGATGGTTATGATCGGATATGAAAGGGGTGTAACAAAAACATTCAAGCAAATATTAATACACATACATAAACTAAGTTCCCGTCAATTTTGCGACGATAATTGAGTTTCCATATCGACTAAAATACGAAAACTGAGTTCTCGCATAATACAGAAACTTAGTTGTCGTTAGACATTTTTCATCTATAATGTGAAGCAGATGTGCGGAGCTATACCATTTCAGCTATACGAAAACTTAGTTGTCGTTAGACACTCTTAAGCGAAGCTATACCATTTCACCGCATTATAGCTAAGCAATGGTCCATGGTAATTGGTTGCACTATAACCAAGCAAAATGTACTACCAGAATGTTTGGCCTCACGGGTATAAAAATTGTGCTACTATTCTAAAAAAATAGGCTTTTTTCTTAATTTGAAAATATCAAAAAATAGGCTGGTTTCTATAAATGGAAAGTCAATTGTTATGGATTTATCATCTACACTTTTTTTTTAAATTATTACAATAACTACTTGCTATAAGGTACAACCAGAAAACCCCATTATTCCACGGTTTCGAAATTATGATGGGATATTCTGCTTTGGTAGTGGACATGTGTCCCTAAATGATTCCACCGCCTAACTATGATCCTGGAGATAAACCAAAAGCATATTACGGCCTTGTTTGGTAAAATTTATGATTATCTATTTATGATTATAGATAATCATAAATTGATAAATGATTTTGATATAATCATTTTTAAAATAAATTTTTCCAAACAGTTTTTTTCAAATAATTGATTATCTTATAATGATGATCTCAAAATGTAGAGGAAAGAACAATGATTTAGGATATTTTTTTAGTCCTATGTTGTTTTTTTGTCTCTCTCTTGATAGTTTAGAGAAAATAAGAAGAAAAAAATTAATTTGAGTTGACCTCATGGGTGTTTCTCCATTAGTTGGTATTGGGCATGGCACTTTTACAGTTGACCAGGCAGCGCTGAGAGCTGCCCCAGGTAAGATAGCAAAGCATGAGAAAGCGTGTATTGATAATGGACATGCTTTTATCCCCTTTACTTTTGACACTTTCGGTTATTTGACTCCAGAGGCGGTTGGACTCCTCAAGAGATTTCAGAAAGTCATGCACAGTAATGTCATGACTCTTCAAGAGATTTCAGTAAGCATGCACTGGGAAGGGGCGAGGCGAAGCCGAGCCACACCAAAACAAATATCCTAAGCATGCATCGGGACGAGGCGAAGCCGAGCCACACCTAATCAACAATATGATTATATAAAAATGATGGCGGATGGTTTTCGGGCCCGCCCGGTGCGTAGCACATGCACAAAATCTAGCATTTACAAATAGTTTGTAGACATGAAACTAACGGGTCAAGGCGTCTTTGTTTTTTTATTTCTAACCCCCTTATATGTTCTTTTTCCCTGCAATTACTAATGGGAAACAACACATCATTCCCCATTCTATCAAATTTCACTAACATTCATCGACTCGATTTACTTAGAAACCCAATCTTCCTACACAATGAATCCAACAATAGAATGTGGATGGATTTGTTTGAAGCTTCTCTTCCTATTCGATTCTGTTAACACCAATTCTTTTAACCACCAACCCATGAATAGTTTAGCACCAATCTTCATCCATTCATTCTGTAATTTTCCACCATAAAGCATGTTAGAGCATTGCTCGGTTGATCCCACCAAGCATGGGTATGTCAATGTTGGTTGTCATATTTTAGTATCAAAACTCATAAGTCGATTGATTAGATTACTAGATTCAACTTCGTTAGGTTAAACTAGGAAGTCTATAAATGTTGAGACATACAAATATTACTCTGGAAACCTGAAGATCCCATAAACGTATTGACATCAACGATGACGTCATCCTTCCACTTGAGGCTAATAATACATGACTTGACTTGTTTCCATTTCTATATCGTATGCGTTCAAGTCGTTTCTGATTGAAAACATAACATGCGAATATATATACATAAAACTCTAGTATAAGAGACTTGATCATCATATTGTGATCAAAGTGTCAAGGAAAAATATATCAGTAGTGATAAGTGCTTATATTAAATATTGAATTACGAAGTATAATGCTTATCTTTTGAAATTCGTAATTGCGACATCGATATAATCTTTGTAACTCGTTATTACGTTGTGTAGTGAACATAGGTTTGATTTCATGCCTGGAAAACTATGTTTAATTACATGAGTTTAAGGAAGTAGACTACGAGCTTGTTTCGTAGTTGAAAGGAATTCAAGGGGATTGAAGGTCTGATTTTCATTGAAGATCTTAAGGTTGGGCCGATCTTATCATATATAGGGAATCAAGGTAGAACCGATCCTATCTTATGTTGAGAGTTAAGGTAGAATAGATCCTACCTATATTTAGAGTCAAAGTAGAACCGATCCTAACTTGTTTTAGGAGTCATGGTAGAACCGGTCCCAATAGGCAACACCAATTTCTCTATGCCACGTACACTTTAGGTTTTGTGTGATTTGGAAATTGGGTTTGCAAAATAGGAAAGTTCAAGATGTCGACATTGAAAAAGCGGGGGTCTAACAACTACACCAAATATTTCGTTCAGCAATCTGTATGGACTAACTCCAATATATCCAAGAGAATCAACTAGACAGTCGGACTCAATCAAGAATAGATATTCAAGAGTTATATCTCTTTATCAAATCAATCATTAAATCAACAGGATGGAATCCGTGAACTGATTGGTACGAGAATAACTTGGACAGTGTCAAAAACTAATGTCCAAGCATTAATCAATTTCTATCCAACAAACAAGGTCGGATTTACCAATTGATTGGACTACGCACAACCTGTGATATTTCAATTACATGGAAAATATAATGCGGAAAAGAAACAACACAGACACCAGAAGTTTTGTTAACGAGGAAACCGCAAATGCAGAAAAACCCCGGGACCTAGTCTAGTTTTGAACACCATATTGTATTAAGCCGCTACAGACACTAGTCAACTACAAGTTAACTTCGTACTGGAATATTGCTGAGCCCTAACCAAGTCTCACACCGATTAAGGTACAGTCGCGTTCCTTACGTCTCTAAATCCCAGCAGGACTCTATGCACTTGATTCCCTTATCTGATCTCACCCACAACTAAGAGTTGCTACGACCCAAAGTCGAAGACTTATAAACAAATCTGTCTCCCTCAGATAAGTCATTTCTGATAGACAAATCCGTCTCCCATGCACAGAAGTAGCTATGAAGTTTTTCTTTAATACATGTGCCACGTAGTCCCAATCCGCTCACCTCAGTTGTACTTCTCTGACACCCGACAGCGGCCACGTCCCTAGGCTAGGACCTAGTTCTCAATCACCACCATTAATTAAGGATTCCTCGTTTCAAGTATTCACATGTTACTGGACCACTCGGTTATCTTAATACGCCCACTCAGATTGCGACATGTATATGTTAGATAAGTGGTATTCTTATAAATTATTACCTACTGCATCCAACCGGAATACCCATTGTTCCCCAGTTTTGATATTCTGATGGAATATTCTGTTCTGATAGTCGATATGTGTCCCCTAAACGATTGCACCACTAACTATGATCCTTAAAATAAATTAAAAGTGTAATGCATGTGCTTAGCTTTTCTTTTGTATATTCTCTATATAAAAACAGAGTTTTTTCGAGCGATGTGGTTAACCGGAGCTTCTAGTTGATTCTGTCCCCACCATTTATTTATTTTTGGTAATGTTATCAAATTTTAACCAAAAAATCTAATAAAATATCTTCATATCTAAGAAAATCTTAAAAAATGTTAAAAATTACCGAATAAATAAATAAATTGGCTAAAATATATTTAATCACAATTAAACAAAAATAAAATCACATCGAGATATATGTTTTTCATTATGATCTCATCACAAAATTAAATTAATCGTAAAGTGAAAAATCAAAAAGTCCAATGTCCAAATACACTTCTTAAAAACAAGTTACCCTTAATTACACCAACCAGCTAATAATTAGATTAACCTTGATCACAGTTCCAATTTGAATTTCATCAATTTTATATCAATGTTCAAAATTTGAAAAATACCCGGAGTTATTGGTTATTACACGTTATTAATATGCACTTCTTCCTGCCCACAAAATATTGATTCTTAATCCTACAAAATAGAATAAAAAGGAAAAAGAGATCATGTCAAATAGTTGAAATACAAAATCACTAACAGAACAAACATTAAGCAAAATGAAAACAAAAAGAAAACGTTAGCAGAAAAAACAAAACAAAAAACCCGTATGCAATTATTTTCTTAATTAATGACAAAATTATTCATAAAAAAATTAAATTAAATTAAATAATTTAGACTATTGTTAGAAGCGTAAAAGATATTCAATGGTTTTAGTACATAAATATATCTCAGCCAGTATATGTAGTATCTCAAATTATTGCAGCAAATCCCTGATTATAGAAATTATATAAATTTTAAGATATTACTGATATAAAAAAATAATTTTTATATAGATTTTTTGGGTTCGGCGACTCATTATATAAAACACTCAAGCAAGAGCCAAATCTCATTATTTGCACGCCCTTTTTTTAATTCTAGGTTTAATGTCTAATATGTTTTTGTGATTTGTTTTGTATGTATCATCGGAAGTGTGATACGCGACAACGTGAGCTCGTGAATGCTGATATGAGAGGTTATGAAATTAATCATGATGTTTTTATTTATGTTTGTTGTGGTTTTTTTTTTTTTTATTTTAACCCTCCTATTTTACTTTTTATTGTTATAATATAAATAGGTGTAAGATCTCCGAAATCAAAAAGATCGCAGCTTGACGAATCCAAGGTCATGTTATTTGTTCTTCCATTCGAGTGACGACGACCTAGGTAACCTTATATGCTCTTCTTTCTTTAGCAGTTAGACCTATAACACTCAGAGACGGGCCTAGCAAGGGGCTAACCCGGGCTATAGCCCGTCCCTAATTTTAGTTTAATAAAAATTTTGTATAGGTAATTTTTTCAATATTAGTAATTAGCCCACCTCTATTTATGATTAGCCCTTGTAGTTGTAGCACAATTAATTTTTAATCCAAGATCTTGTTGGAAACATAGAACTTCCTTGGTCACATCCATTTAATTTCCAATTTTTCTTTTATATAAACCATAAGTTTCTTTATCCAATCAATCTTTGTACTTAAAATTTGCGGATCTTAATCAAAAGAAATTATATCTATTTAGTATTCTATCGACAATTTCAAGCTAATCATTGTTCACGTAACTCATTCCAAAAAATTTGCAGCCGCCTTTGGCTGCATTGACAATTGATGATATTCTAGCCCTATTCTAGGGAAATTTTTGGGTCCGTCCCTGATAACACTGTTGATTATCCAATTTGTTAGGTGTTTTCACGAACAAATTTACTTATACCGCTTATTAGGAATTCGTTACGAAGAGAGACCGAGAAGAAGGAGAGTGATTAGCATCAATAGCAGAAGTGGGGAGAGTTCTCTATCAGAGCCATGAATAGAGAGTAGTTCCCGTCTGGGATGCCGAACCTTGCTGCCGGAAGGAACCGGGATGGATTGATGTTCTCAGTATTGGGTAAATTTAATTGTTGCAAATGATGGATCCGGCTTCCGCTTATTTACCAGGTGAGACTGGATCGTTTGATGCTTCTTCTCTTGGATTATTTATCTTTTAATTCCCTTATCTTATTTCCCTGGGTTTATTTTCGATTTCATAGTTTTGGGTTAGCTTAATTCTTCGAGCTTATTAAGGTCCGGTATTTGAATCTCACCTTAGGAAGTGATTGCTGGAATCTTATTGAATCTGTCTTGGATTAGGAATATGTCAAATTAATAGTTGTAGAGGAATTTTGTAGAAGCAATTGAAGGCCTGATGTTTTATCAGATATTGATTATCAATAGCACGAAGAGAAGGATTTAGTTTTGATTCTCTTAGTAGGAGTAGATGGATCAATTTCTCTGTTAGTTTTCAATCTTGACAGAGTGAAAGAAGATTGAGTCAAATCGGCATGAAAGTGTCCGGGAAATCGTTATCAACTCGGTCTGTAAGAAAATCGTGAAAATTTTCTTGGTCACAAAGTTTTACATCGTTAATCGCGCCTTTACTTTTCTTCTGGCTGTTTACTATGTTGCCACGTAGTCTTGCTTTTAGTTAAAAATGTTGTGCTGTCATTTGTATTCTGTAGTGTAAAACTTCTCGGATCAAAAGAATTTGTAGTCTAAAAATGTTTCTTTGTGGGAATGGAGTCTTTGAGTCTTTTGTCGAACCGCCTTGTTTCCCTGTAGAAGATTTATGTTGTCCCACGTTTGTTGTCCAGTTCTCATTTTGTCCCTCTTTTACTGAGTACCTGTCCTTTTTTTTTCTTTTAACTGTTTTGTTTAGTTAATCCAACCCAGGGAAGATAATTATCAAGCGATTTTAAATGAAAGGGATTATTTTATAAATTTATTTGATAATGACTTTGCTCATCTGTCGAGTTAAAATGCTTTTTCTTCTTTGTTGCGGCTCTGATTCCCTTCTAACGGGACGGTCCTTTATATTGGATCGCTTCATCATTTTGCAAGTTCTAATTACCCATACTAAATTTCAATAGCCTGCGGTATCCCTTTGGCTCAGGTACGGCATTCCAACACCCTCAATTTCATTTTCTCACTAGTATTGTATGTTTCTCGGCTGTTCTCGTACTTTTTATCAATTTCAGCGTACTTGTTTCTTAATATCATACCCAAACCCATTAAGTTTGACCATCAATCCAATTTCAGCGTACTTGTTTCTTAATATCATACCCAAACCCATTAAGTTTGACCATCAATCCAAAACTCTCGTTGCATCAAAGACACATTCAAGGGCCGGTGGGTATGTCTTCTTTTTTTGGTTCACTCTTCCCGTTCATCCCGAAAGACCAATTAAAACATTACTCACTAATTCCCTCTTAGTATTCCCTTTTTCTCTCCTTCCCTCCTAGGCTTCCCACTCTTCCCTCCTTCGGCGAAGTCCATTTAAAACGAGTAACCATAAATTCCAATCAAAACATTACTCACTAATTCCCTCTTAGTATTCCCTTTTTCTCTCTTTGGCTTCCCACTCTTCCCTCCTTCGGCGAAGCCCATTTAAAACGAGTAACCATAAATTCACAATGACTATTCTAGCTTGGAATTGTCAAGGCAGTAACCTCTCATCATCTATTCAACATTTAAAAGGGCTGGTTTCCCTACACAAACCTAGCATACTATTTCTCTCTGAAACTTTAGCTAACGAGCAACACATGAGAAGATTATCACAAACCCTGCAATTCAATAATTACTTCACTGTAGCAAAAATAGGAAGACAAGGCGGATTGTGCTTAATGTGGAAAGACAACCTAAATATCCAAATAGTTTTTCACCCTCAAAACTACATCCATACAAAAGTTACACCACCACCTCCAAACCAACCATGGTACTGTACAGGTATCCATGACCCACCACATCCCGATACAAGGAAAATTTTTTGGCAAGAATTTCCAACAATCTTTAACAACATCAATCCATCTATACCTTGGCTTTTACTAGGAGATTACAATGACGTCCTAGATCAATCAGAAAAAAAAGGAGGAAGACAAGTAACATATGCTCAAACTCAACCTCTACTCAATCTGATGGACCAGATGGGTTTTATTGATTTGGGATTCTGAGAAGACCCCTACACCTGGACAAACAACCAAATGGGGCAAGACAACATTTTAGAAAGATTAGATAGAGCTTCTAGCAACCCAACATTGGAGAACGGCAAATCCACATGCAGCGATTACTCATCTTCCAAGAATAGCGTCGGATCACGCACCAATACTATTACAAGAGAAAGCAATGGATTGGCAGAGAACAAAAAATTACAAATTTGAGCACCTATGGATCTCTCATCCCAAACTCAGGCAAGTAGTTGAATCGGCATGGGAGCAACAACAAGATAATGAACCTACTCTGGATCTCCAACTCAAACTCATAACAACAGACAAACTCTCCTGGAATGGAACAAAGTAACTTTTGGTCACCTACCAACTATGATCAAGAAATCGACAACCAGCATAAAACACGCTCAACATCAATGTGCAACCCAAACGGGCTCCGATCTGGAATATTGGCTACATCAAGAAAAAAAGCTACGAATGGACCACATAAAACTACTACAATGTCATGCGACATACTGGCAACAAAGATCTAGAATTCAATGGCTACAATCAGGAGACCTCAACACAACTTTTTTTTTCACGTTAAAGCTACCATTCACAGAGCCTATAAAAATATACAACAACTTCAAGACCCACAAAACAATTGGATTAACAAAAAAGAAGACATTATTCAACTCATTCTGGATCACTATACTCAACAATATACGGCGTCGCCTACAATGATAAATGAAGATCTCTTTACAAACATCAGATCAAGATTAACTCCTAGACAGTCTGAACTACTTACGAAAAAAGTAACTACAACAGAAATCAAACAAGCCCTCTTCTCCATAAATTCTGAAAGCGCTCCAGGTCCAGATGGCTATACAAGTAAGTTTTTCAAAGTTTTCTGGGAAACAACTCACCCCCAACTGATAGCCATGGTTCGAAGTTTTTTTAATAACTTAAATATGCATCCTCTCATGAATCACACGAACATAACACTAATACCTAAAGTCGACCATCCTTCAAAACCATCACAATACAGACCCATAGGGCTATGTAACGTCACATATAAAATCATTTCAAAAAATTTAGTCAACCGAATTAGACCTCTTCTCCCCTTCTTAATAAGCCCTTACCAAAGTGCTTTTGTTCCACAAAGATCAATACACGATAATATAGCAATTGCCGGGGAACTCTTCCATCATATCAGAACTTCAAGCCTCACCAAAGACCCAAAAATAGCTCTCGAACTAGACATCTAGAAAGCCTATGATAGCTTAGATTGGGGATTCATCAAAACCTCATTTACAAAACTAGGATTTCCACCAGCCTTTATAAAATACATTATGTTATGTGTAACAACAGTTACATACTCAATCAACCTAAATGGTACACCCCATGGCTACATCAGCCCAAATAGAGGTATCAGACAAGGACACCCAATATCTTCTTACATTTTTATCAAATGTGCTGAAATCTTATCTACAAATCTAGGAAACCTTCAAAACCAAAAATTAGTTCAAGGACTTAACATATCCAAAAAAGCACCACCGATCATTCATTTAATGTATGCAGATGATTTACTGATCACATACAAAGCTTCAGACCATACTAACCAACACCTTAAAACCCTTCTCCACTCCTACAACACTTCCGCAGGACGAGTAATCAATACTACCAAATTAATAATCATCCATCACCCAAACCTAGACCCAACGAAGATAAACAATCTTCAGTAATTCTTCAATATGTCGGCTACATCAAAACCACCAACTTATCTAGGAGTCCAGTTCAAACATGGAAGGACATCCATTCAAACCTTCGCTCCCTTCCTACAGAGATTAGCCCGAAAAGCTAAAGGATGGATGACAAAATGCCTAACTCCAGCCGGAAGACTCACTCTAATAAAAACCTCCCTAATTCCAACCTCAAATCACATCATGCAAACACAAAACCTACCCACCAATATTCATAAACAAATAGATCGTATCACCAGGAATTTTTTCTGGGGACACGACTCAACAACTAAAAAACTTCACCCTATAGGATGAGATAAAGTAACAAAACCATTATCAGAAGGAGGATTAAGAATAAGGAAGAGCAGTGATCATAATAAAGCAATTCTCGTGAAAAGAATCTGAAATCTACATGAGCAACCTAACTTTATCTGTGGAAGTCTATTCAGTGAAAAATATCTTGATCAACAACTAATTCTACAAGGCATTGATTCTATACCCTCCTCCTTCAGTCCTCAATGGAGACAACTAGCATCAATAGTCTCTACCATGCAACATCTAATATTTCATCGTATTGGAAATGGATTATCGACCCCAATAGAAGCCAATTGGATTCCACACTCAACAAATCTAGACCCAACACAATGTTACCCAATCCGAATGGTAGCAGATATCATCGACCCAATATCCCATTCCTGGAATCATGAAAAATTAAACACCCTTCCCAATCCTATAATCTAAAAAATCATAAATATCCACCTCCCCCAAAATAGTTCCCAGGATAAAATTATCTGGCCACACTCAAAATCTGGAAACTACACTACCTCTTCAGGATACAAATGTCTAACCCAAGGTCAATCAAATCACACCCCTCTACCACCTACCAAATTTCTATGGACTTTACCGTGTCCACCAAAAATTCGGCTTTTCTTGTGGAAAACCATCAATGAAGGATTACCAACATTCTCTCTCTTACATCACGTCCATTTGACCAACTCAGACATATGCCTAAGATGCAACACAAATCCAGAATTGGCAAGTCACCTTCTAATTCATTGTCCAACGACAACTAATTCATGGAACACCTTACACAGTCAACTTACAAATTCACCAAACTCCAATACCCCCCTCAACTTTCATCTTAACACCCCAAACAACCATTTCCCAAATCCTCCAACAACCTGCATCAGCATCTGTAATCTCCTCTTTCTGTTTCCTTTTTTGGACCTTATGGTTGGCTAGGAATGATTTAATATACCAACAAAAGCAAACAAACTCAGAAGAAATCCTAGCATGGGCACAAAAACTGCAACAAGAATACTACGAGGCTCTACACTCTTCACCATCAATCATTCCGGGAGATACACCGATATTTAAACATCCAATAAGAGATAAAAAGATATCAACAATATCGGTAAAATGGTCCATTCCAAACATCAACTGGATCAAGATTAACACCGATGGAGCAGCCAGAGGTCATCCAGGATTTGCAGGGGTAGGGTTCATCTGCAGAGATTCAGGCGCACGAAGTTTGTTGGCTCTAGCTCAACCACTAGGAATTACAACAGCTTTAACCGCGGAAACTTGGGCTATGCTTTTAGTTTCAAGAACATCAACAGAAAGAAAATGGCCAAGAGTTCTCTTTGAAACAGACTCAGAAAACTTGTTGCGCTTCATCACTTCCTCTACACCTCCACCTTGGCACATAGCAGGAATGATTGAGGAAATAAAAATTAGATTTCAACAGATCCCGCAAGCTGCTATTCAGCACAACTACAGAGAAGGAAATCAAGTAGCCGACGGATTGGCCAATCATGCGGCGGATGAAAGCCAAACAGGAAGCTCGTCAACCAAAATCTGGGACCAGGCAATCCCATCTTTATTAGCCAAATTTTATTTCATGATTCCGTGGGTACCACATACCCATGACAAATTATAAACTAATTTCTTTTAATAAAATGCATGCTTCAAAAAAAAAAAAAACCAATTTTTTAGGGTTATGTTTTATCTTTTTCAATCTTATAAGCTTTGTTATTCTCCCAAGCACACATTTTCTATCATGACAGATCAAACTATGGAGATTTTGATATTACCGTATGACTATGGCAGAAATCTGGTAGGTTATCATCTCAATTATTTCATTTCTTAGCATTTTGCAGCAAGTCAAAACTTATTTATTTTTGTTATTTTTTTTATCTTTTTGGAATCTTCTGACGACCATCTTATATTTGGGGTGACATATATACTGTAGACTTAACTCAAGACCAATATAGTTTGCTATCACATGCTTTTTTTCTTTGTGATGTTCCCTCCAGCTCTCGGCATTGTTTTAGACAAGGAATTGGTGAATAGGAAAAAGGTGAATCAACTTTGCATACTAAGCATCAGTATATGTTGCTACTTTATTTGAGACTTGTATATACTGTGCATATGATTCGGTTAGATATACTTTCGGTTAGAGAATAAGTTTGATTTTCATTGGTATTATTTTTGTGTTTTCTGGTTAGTTTTCTTTTGCGATAATTGCATGGCACGTTGTATGTCTTTTAGTGTGCGAGAGATATATCAATATGGAGTCTTGCCATCAGTACTGGCCCTGGCAAGAAAAAGTCTAGATATTAGGGATTGTGGCGCGGTCATGGATTAACCGTAAAAAGGATTATCAACAAGCCAACTGCGGCTGCTATGCTACGTCTGTGGTTTTGTAATGATAATTAGTGTTGACAGGGAGACAGAAAACCCAAACAGAAAGTATCAACTATCACTCAACAAGGTTATTTGCATAAATATGTAGGCCAAAGCCAGAAAGTATTTGACCATTACTCCCTGTGAAGATTTGGCTTTAAGCGATTTCGATATTCCAGTTATTAAAGTTGTATTACTTCGTATGGAGGAGAAAGAAGTTAGAAAAGAAAGAAAAGGCAATTTTTACCTTCCACGTAAACTATGAATGCTAAACTGTTTCGAAATTTAAGTGCCTCTGGAGGTCTCTGGTTGAAGCATTGAATACTAACCTGTTTAATAAGCAAAAAAGAAAAAAAAACACATTTCCAAGATTGGAAATCAAAGGATATACATTTCATTGGGCTTTGGAGATTCGTCATATCCCTCCTTATATGGTCAGAAGTAGGGGTGAGCAACGGACGGACGGTTGCGGATTAGGGGTCACCCGCAACCAAACCGTCAAAGTTGCGGATTTGGAAATTCAAACCGTGACCGGCCCAATCATCCGCGGATTTGCCCTCTGCGGATCAACGGATTTTGCGGGCCGGTTACGGATTAACCGCGGATTTGATCACAAGAATCATCAAAAAAAAACTAAGTATAGAAACTAGAAGGTTACAAACTAGAGTACAGACGTTTTTTTAACACAAAAGAGTTCTAATTCAGTAATTCAAAAGCAACAATAGACATAAGATAGTTAACAGCTAACACAAAAGAGTACTAATTCAAATGCAACAAGTCTGGTGCCAAGCCATATGAATCTCTGATGCCAAAATCTGAAAAAGAGACCTTGGATTCGAGTACTAGTTTATTCAATCCGTGATAGATATGTCTGGAATTTCCTGCAAGATTTCTGCCGCATCTGTAAAATGAGGAGTTATAGATAATCAGTAAACACTATAAGGCAGATATAAAGCAGCAATAAACAAGAAGAAACAAAAACCAATCAGCATTGGTTAGTAAAGACCATTTAAAAGGGCTGATCACAACTAGACCGCAGACCCAATCGACATTGAGGAACAACAAGCCAAAGTTTTAAGATTGATTATGACTAATCAAATTCCAAGGAGACTAATAGAAAGTTATGCCCGCAGACCCTATAATGAACTGATCAGGTGACATTTGCACACAAAAAGTTATGCCCCATAGGTCCCAAAGTTGTAGCATCACATCAAAATATAGCAAGGATTGAGAAATCAACTTAATTAGTGCAAGGATGATCACAAAGAGAAAGATGCAAAAACAAAGGAAGCAAGGTTTGAGATTTACCTAAGTCAATTTTTTCAACCGCTTCTATCAGCTCCTCGAGATTGATTGGTTTATCTAGAAGCCAATTTTGAGCACAGATCAGTGCTTGGACTGTTTTTGGCAGCATGGAACTTCGAAACTCATTAAGAACACGACCACTCGTGGAGAAAGCTGATTCTGAAGCTACTGTTGATACTTGCATAGCAAGCACGTCTCGAGCTATCATGGACAAGATCTTATACTTGGAAGAGTTAACCTTCCACCAATTCAGAATATCGAATTGTTGATTAAAATCCTCTCTTTTCTCTGAGAAATACATATCCAGCTCTGTTTTTCCCTCCACTGTTTCTTGATGTTTTTCAGACTCAACAAATCTGTTGATCGGATTCTGAGGTTCTAGTGAACGAGAAGTCTGTACTGAAGCTGTTGGTCTTGAATCCGTATCATCCCCTTTATATATCAGTGCATACTCCTCAAACATATTTGTTAAAATAAGTTTCACTGCAGTCATCATCTCATGGACCTCGTGGTCAACTGTAACATGATTCTCTTTCAGTAACTCTGTCAAAGCAAATCTAAGATAGGCTTCCTTGCGTCGTGGATCAAGCAACACAACAATGTATAAAATTTTGTTGATTTTATCCACTGCCCAATACTTTTCATATTTAAGAACCATCCAGTCAGCCATGTCAGACAATAACACATTACCATTCTTAACCCATTCTTGCAATACGTCATTAATACAAATTACTTCGTCGAGGAATAAATTAGACGTGACATAAGTTGATCCAGAAAATTTCAATGTAGCATCATAGAAAATTTTTAGCAATCTAACAAATGCACGAGCTGTTTCCCAATCAGAAGCAACGGGCCATACCTTAGGAACTGCTGGTACTGCTGGTACGTTTGTTTTACCTATTGTTGGTGGTCGAGGGGGATTAAGAAATTTATCCGCATACCCTAATTCTTCAAATTGGTAGAAGGCCTCCTCATATTTTTCAGCTGCACTCAACATATGGTAAGTAGAATTCCATCTAGTCTCGCAATCCAAGCTAAGAAATTTGGTGATGTTAATCTTCCGTTGTTCAGCGCATTCCTTAAACTTCTTCAATCTTTCTGCTGATCCTCTAACGAACTTAACGGCCTCGCGTATCCTAGAAATAGATTCATTATACAAATCTGTACCGTCTTTAACCACTAAGGCAAGGATATGTGTTGCACATCTAAGATGCATGTGCTCTCCTCCCAAAATTGCAGCCTTCCAACCCACAACTCTCTTGGACAAATAAGCAACTGCTTCATTGTTAGAACTAATATTATCAACCGTCAAAGTGAATACCCTTTCAATCCCCCACTGTAAAAGACAAGCTGCAACTGTTTTACCTAATTCCAGACCAGTATGATCCGTAACTGGACAGAAATTCAATATCTTCTTCTTTAACACCCATTTCTCATCAATATAATGACTTGTCAACACCATGTAGCTCATGTTTGTAACTGAAGTCCACGTATCAGTGGTGAGACATAACCTTCTACCATACTTTTTAAATTCAGCTTTCAATTTGTGGTACTCACTTAAATACATCTTCATGCAGTCTTTAGCTTCAGTAAAACGAGAAGGAACATCAAACCTAGGTTCTAGTTGATGACAAAATTCTAAGAAGCCTTCACGCTGTACAAACATAGAAGGTAATTCATCTTTGATGATCATTCTGGTGAGGGCAGCTCTGCATGCATCTTGGTCAAACGAGTGATTCACAATGGAACGAGTCTCACCATTATCACTTACTTGAAAGGCTAACTGTTGTTGTCCAGGTGGAGTGTAGTTAGGACACCTTCTTTGCTTTATATGGTTGTTCATGTTTGTTGTTCCATGAGAGTTAGAACCCCCTTCCATGAGAGTTAGAACCCCCTATATCGTCTTTACCCCATGAAAACTTCCTTTTACAATGCTTGCACTGAACTTTAGGTGGCTTAAGATCAAGACGCTTATCAAAATGTTGCCAGCAGTCTGATTGCTTCTTACCAGAAGCTTTCGGAGGCTTTGAAACTTCAACCAGAGATGATGGTGTAGCTGTAGATATGCTCTTGACGGTTGCCGGGTTAACTGTAGCCATGCTCTCATCAGGATCGTCAACAGGAATAGAAGGTCCCTTAGTACTTGAAGCCATCTGCTCTCAGATTCTCCTGTTCATACCCATTGACAGTAGATATTGAAAAATAAGATTGACAGAATCAATGATGCAATGATCTACAAACTAAAAGAGTTAAAATCAACTCAAAGATGGAGTAACTGAGAACCAAAAACTGCAATATATGAGGACAAAAAGAGATGCAAGATGAACAGATAAACTGAAAGGAATTTAACTATTATGCGAGAATGCTTAACATGTATATTACATGGAAACAGTGAGTATGAAACACAGGGTGCAGCTAAATGAATATAACAAATGAAACACATGGAACAGATAAACTGAGATGTACAGAGATAAGCTACAATTACAGATTACAAAATGATTAGATGCAACCAGATGAATGGCTACAAAATGCAAATAAGAAGATATGTTACAGAATGCAGAGATAGCAACATCATACCCAAACAATTGTAGCACTGATAATACAAGCTTCACCACCTACCCAAGGATTTTAAATATTGTTCTCCTGAAGATTCTTCTCTCCAATCCGTGGATCTTCCTTTTTTCATAAATAACATACATGAATTAGACAATCCACACCCACAACTGGTTTAATTTTCAACACTGATAATGGTCAAACTTCAACCAGAGATGATGGTCTTTACCGACCAAATCACCCAAAATCTCTAAACTGGAAGAAAAAACTAATTTAAGAAAACCCTAAATCAAACATACTCAAAATTATTTTGACATCTAAGAAAATTCCAAACCAATTAAAACGAAATCAACATCACTAGAACATATAATAATCATTGAAAGTCAAAAGAAATGAAAATGAGAGAACTACTTACAGTTACTGATGCTGATGCTGCTCAGAGAAGAAGAATGATAGAACAACTAATTTGGTAGCAAGAGAGACTTTAGATCAGAAGGATATTTACTGTGATGAGAAGAAGATGAATGAGAGAACTAATTTACTCAGAGAAGAAGAAGAATCGAAGGTCTCTTCCTCTGAGACTATTAGGTCTCTTCCTCTCGAAAAAAAAACTAATGCTATTAGGTTTCACCGAAAGCTAAAGATGTTTATATATCAAACTCCAACTTCCCATATTATCCTTAATACATTTACTAAATTCCCTATATGTCCTACGGTGCGGGTAATCCGCGGTTATCAAATCCCAACCGCAACCGTAACCGCACCGCGTGCGGATTTGAGAATGCACCCGTGTCCGGTCCATAACTCTTGCGGATTGGTTTTCATCCGCAATTTTGCGTACGGATACGGGTCAAATCCGCGGTTCCGGTTTTTATGCTCACCCCTAGTCAGAAGTTAAATCTTACTCCAACGATTACATAAACACTACTGTACAGCCTTTAACTTCCTCACCTCTGCTTGTGAAATGTACCCTTCCAGCAATTTGCTGACTAACAGGAAAAGTCATCATCTCAATGGTAATAACAAACACGTCTACCTTAATTTTGTTACTCATCGATTAATTTGCATTGATGCATAATAATTGTTTTATGATCCTTCTAAGCACTTGCTGGATTTGTCGAGTTGGAGTGGAGTAAGCACTGAAGAATACTCGAAGCATACACTGTACAACTATTGATAATCTAAATAGAAAATTTCTTTCTTTTTTAACTCTTTGATTGTTTCTGTTGGCAAGGTCCATTACAATACGTCACTCAATAGAAAAATTAAGTTTAACGGCACAGAACTCACGTTTAAGAGAAAATTGGCAAACTTCCATACTACTGAGGGATGTTTAGTAATATCACAAATTTAAATATCATAGAGTCACTCATTGTATGTACATAATTCACGGGTTCATTTTACATTTTTCGGGTACCTGTACATTGTTCTATATAATACATTTTATGTATGTACACTTCTCCTTATAATTCACGGATTCGCTTGCATTCGATCATATGACTTGCATGTCTTTCCAAATTTTTGGGAATTCATCCAATAGTTCCCAAGTACATACATATGTACATATGTCTTCGGTCCACGGAATGGTGGAAATTGTCTTCAGTTCGTGGAATGGTGGAAACTGGTTTCGGAACTTCGGCTATCAAACGGTGGTGATGGCGCTGGAACTTCGGCTACCAAACGGTGGTGATGGCGCTGGAACTTTGTCTAAATCAGGGTTCGCCCCTCACTAGAATCGTTATAAAATTCTCGTACGAACTCGGATTTTGATGGTCCGCCCCTCCATTCTGATCGAAAAAGAATTTCATATCTCCCCATGCGATAATGTTTAGGTTTTGAGCTCGTTTAGCAGGTGAAAACAGTCCGCCAGTAAAACTCAGGAAGAATTCAGGAGGGATGTTGCGGGCCCGTGGAAGCATAGTCGCGCCCAGTCATCTATTCCCGTTCATGGAGCAAGAAGGAAACTTTATTCTGTGCAAACTCTAAAAACTCCATCCGCATGAGAAGAGGTATCGAACCTCTTCTGTTTTCGGTTGCTCGTCCGGATCCGTGCTTTCGTCTACAGTGTCTCTCCAGTGGATTCCCAAAATATACCAAACTCCCTCGCATTCTTGTGATGGATGAAATATATGCTCGGCGACGATCATGTCAGGGCTAATTTTGGAGATTGTGGTTGCGTTGTCGGTCTATCCTCGATTTTAGGTTGTTCAGTGCCTGGACTTTCTAATCGCGATGATGATATGATGTGGATGTTGTATGGTCGAAATCTTCCGGAGCCACTGGATGAAATAGATGGGTTGGGAGACGTTCCGTTGCAGATGTGCTGCTATCAAGTCTTCAAGGACTTTGTTCCAAGCTACATCCTTCGAACCATCTTCTGAATCTTGGACTATCATATGGAATGGGATGCGGTGAGCATCCCCAGTTATACTTTTATTGGATCCGATGGCATGGTCGAATATATGAATGTATCTTCGTGGCGTGTTTTTGGATTATTCGATGCACATGTACGGCTTCATGTTGAGAAATTCCCGTGGCTCGTAAAACTTCGACAGTGATGATGTTGAAATCAGAAATAACCTGGTTGAGGGGAGTGAAAGCGTCCCATGCTGGTAGTCCCCATGTGTATCCTACTCTCATTGCATCTCCTTGAATCCACGTCCACGGGATTTGATACAAGCTGATTGTATTCTTCTGGATGTGACGCTAGGATGCTCAGAATATCATATGGACGAAATATTCTGGATAGCGAAGAGGTAGAAATGAGAGATTCATGTTGTTTATCGTGGCTCCCTTTGCTTCTTCAAGAAAATGTTTCAGCCGCATCTCTAGAGTTATCTCATGAATCTCTGATGGTCGTTGGGATGGACTGCGATGAGCAGTCCCCAGTCGTGTTTTTCTTTAGTTTCTGAAATTGTTTCCTCTGAGCAGGCTTGGGATCCACCGCGGCCTCGTAAAGTTTTGCAGGCGTCTTTTAGGCAGAGAGGCGATGATATTTTTACACTACACCCTTTAAGAGTAGATGACCTTGTCGTGGCTATGACCTTTTGGTAGACCGTGTCTTCTGAACTTTGACAGCGGAGGGATTCCGTGTAGATCCTCAGTCCCCAAGTGTGGTTTACGGGTTTCCATCTTGTAGGGTCGGTGGGTTGACCGTGATAAAGATATCACCATCGTGCGTTCGTACTTGTGATTTTGTTACTTCTTCCACGTGAAAATATGGAGGAGTACGGGTTACCTTTGTAGTGATCGTTGCTGTGGTGAAGCTCTGGCTGGTATCAACAAACGGGCGGCAACAGTTCTTGGCAGCAGATGTGGTCAGAAGAGACTACATTGTCGTGGGAACAAAGTAGGTTGGATGGAATTGTATGAGCGTCCATGGAAGTAAAGGGATTGGTTGGATGCGATCATGATCTTTGACATGGGGAGTGTGGTGGCACGATCCTTTGCATGGAGGAGCGGCGGACGTGGGCACGAACCTTGGCAGGAAGTAGGCATTGGCTTCAGTTCTTGTTGAAACTTATAGAGAAAAACGCTGAAGCTTCGTCTTCGGATCCTGGAGAAGCTTATGGAGAGAACGCTGAAGCGGAGCGGCTGCTGGAGCGAACATTGAAGCGGAGCTGCTGCTGGAGAACGTTGAAGCGGAGCGACTTCTGGAGAGAACGTTGAAACAACGCCTTGCAACTCTCAGAGCCTTGACGGTTACAATGTTGAATTCGGAGACCGCGTCACTCAGCATTCTGTCAAACTCGACATCCTTCAAGTGAACAGTGGTTAGGAGTCCCCAGTTTCATCTATCGATCGTGCTTTCCAGGAGAGGTTGGGGTTTGGGAACGGCTTCCCTGGATAGAAACAGCTTCTTTCCTGATGCAGTGCGGTTGAGGGATGCAAATATATCTTGATGCTACGCCTTGGATAAATATAGAATCTCACATAAATGTTTCATCATAGACTGTATGATTTTGTGGGCGAAGTCCCCAGAAATCATGCAGCTCCTGACGGAAAGAGGGTCTCTGTGAACTCAGGAGGGTTGCTGATTTCCTTTGCCTCGATTTTGGAGAAGTCGTTCCTGATCTTTTCGTGTGATGAAATTGGATTGCTGATTCCATTTTACTGGGCGTTCAAGAGCAACGTGAGCCTCTTCATCTATAAACACACGTCATGCTAAAGTGCCTGCGCCGGATGTTAAAAGTATTCCTTGTCAGCTCCCTCTTGGGTTGACGTGACTCTTATGGTGGCCCTCCGTCAGTGTCTTGAGGAAATAGGTATCTCTTTCTGAGTTATAGACACGTCTGTCTGAGCCTTACGAGAACCTTTTTTCTTTCCATCAAATCAACAGTGGTAAAAGGAGGTCGGCTTCTTCCGGATCCTCCAGTCTCTTGCCCTGATGGTGGAGTAGCAGCGACTCTGGAGACGGTTGGAGCTGTCATACTTGAAGAAACGTTAGGGTGGCGGAAGCATCTCTGGTTCTCGTGATCATAGGTGTATCGTGCAGAGATGGCGCGGTTTTGATCACGAAGTGCTGGAGCCATGGTGTTGTTTCGAAGGGTGAGGATGGCGCTGCTTTGGCTGGTTGTGGAGCGGAGAAGATGGCGTGGGACTTTGGATTGCTGTTAGCGCTGGAAGAATGCAAGCTACTGGCGTTGGAAAGATGCAAGTTGTTAGCGCTGGAAGGATGCAAGTTGTTAGCGCTGGAAAGGATGCAAGCTGCTGGCGCTGGAAAGATGCAAGTTGTTAGCGCTGGAAGGATGCAAGTTGTTAGCGCTGGAAAGGATGCAAGCTGTTAGCACTGGAAAGGATGCAAGCTGCTGGCGCTGGAAACATGCAGGCTGCTGGCGCTGTCTAGGAGTGGAGGGGATGCGGAGATGGTTCCATTTGGAGCGTGGAGATGGCGCTGGCGGTCTCTTGGCGCTAGCTTGGACACGGCCTGTTGGCGCCAAAGAGCGTTGCTAGCGGGACCGATTGCCTCTTCCCATGTGTAACCAAAAATAGGAAACCTTCCTCCATTCGAGCTCCAAAAACATCGTGCCTATAAAAGGCGCTACCCGTCTTCTTTATCCCGTATCATCAGTTTTATTCTATCGTCTTGGAGCTAGTAGCAACACAACGAGCATACTCCAGGTATGTATTCCAGCGTTCCTCCTTTAGCTTGTTCTTCCATCTTGGTGCAAACCCTAGCCATAGGCATGTCTGCCGTAGTTTTATGGGTGGCGCCGTCCTGACCGCGATAAGTCCCCAGTCACTCCTCGTCGTGTGATAACTGAAACATTGATTCCAGAGCAGATTGTTTGCTTCTACCATCTTGGGATCGGAATTGAAAGATGAAACTGGAAATTTGAAATCGATATTGCAACCGAGATATTGACCTCCCACTGTGGTCGCCAATTATTTGTGGGTGAAAACCGTTTCTGCTGATTTTGGTAATTTTGGGTGTGTGTGGGTGATAAACGAATCTAAACCTTAAACAATGTATTGCACCGGAGTACTTTTGATTCGAGAGATCAATCTGTACAATCCTGGCCTAAACCAAGAAATGGTCGTTCCAGGCTTGCTCCGGTCACAAAGTGAAGGAGAAGGGTTGGTCTTAGGGAGGGAAGCGAAAAGAGTGTTGAGACCAGAATAGTTGATTCTGGAAGAGTGGTTGTTTGACGACTTGTATCAGAAAGTGAAACGCTAGCAGATTGGAAAGCTAACAAGTGATTTCTGAGTGTTGTATTCTCCTGACCAGAATTTGTTGTTTGGTGGAAATAGGTGAGACCTATTTATACAAGTCGCAACGAAACGTACCCTGGTCTCGTAAGAAGTGGAAACGGTTGAGTAAATGGAAGAAAGCGGTAACGGGTAATGCCTGGAATTCATGTTTCCATAATGAAGGAAACGTTTCACCATAACTCCTTGTATTTACTAACCGCTTCACTCTTATGACACTTTCTTGTAACGGGAGTAGTGTACGCCGCACGCTGTAAACCGCCATACCAATACCCTGATGAGCATCCCCCAGTTTGTGACATGTTTTGATGTCTCGAGTGTTTTCGTGGAAAACGTGTAGCATGTTGCTATTTTTTGGCAAGTTAAGCTTGGGAGGCTTGCCGGTGTAGGATCAGAATCTCGCAGCAATAATGCCTCAGCGAAATTATTAACAACACAACACAACAATGTCGCAGAACAACTTCAGAAATGACATAATAAACGACGTCAGCTAAATCATGAGAAAAATGTGATGGTCCTGCGAAAATTAGGGAGTTTGCGAGATTAACATTTGTAAGGTTGCGAGAATGTCGCAAGCCATATCCGAAAATAAAGGACAGATTAGCTGTCATCCATTATGAAATTCCCTATAAATAGCCATTCAATTGTAAGGAAAGAGAGAGAGATCTTTTTGAGTGAGAAGTAAGTAAAGAAGAGAGAGAAAATCTAGAGAAATGGTTATTCTTGATTCCTTTATCTTTTCTTGTAAGATTGTTCAAAGATCCATCTATAAAATTAAGATTGTTAATCCAAAAATGAGTTGAATATTAATGAAATCTTGTGAGGGGTGTAGTGTAGGATTTCCTGCAACTACATAATGGCGCTAGAAACATGGAGGATTGAAAATTGAAGATTGTTCTAGAAATAATTGAAGATTAATATTGAGATTTGTGAAGATTTGGAGTAATTGGTTAAGAATTTTACATAATCTCTTGCAATTCATTAATATTGAAGAAATGGCTAGAAGAAGAAATACATCAGAACAACGAACTACTGTTATAAGAAGCAAGAGACTTGCTGGAAGGGAAAGAAGTGAAATAGGAGAATCTACTAGAATGAGAAATAATGGAGAAAATCAAATTCAACCACCAGTTCAACAAACACTGGTACAAGGAAGGAATATAGATTATGATAGGGTGAGTATACACACTTGGAAATCAAATTCAGCAGAAGAAGTAGAAGAAGAGCAGCAAACCAGGAACCATAGACAGGTAGAGAGAAATCAAGAAGCAGATGAAGGAATAATTCATGGAGATGAGGAAATTGGAGCGTTAGAAACGTTGAGACGAAGAAAGAAGAGATGGGGCAGAAGAACGTGCAAATCTAACAAGGCAAAATCACGAATTGAGGATGAAAAATATGAGACTACAGAGTAGAACATCGAGAAGTACTACAAGATCATATTCAAGATCGACTAGAAGAGAGATGAGGCGAAACTCACCCACAGTTAATGCTGGAAATAATATTCGAGAAGAAATACGAAATCCGAATGAAGAACATCGCGAAGGTAGATAAAGGACTGATGATCGTTACGTTCCACAAAATGAAACTTTTGATGATAGGCAAAATGATAGAAATCAGGAGAATGGACAACGTCAGGGACGAAATAATCAAGATGGCGAAGGGAATCGAGAGGAAGGAAGGAGAATTTTACATGAGAGAGAATCTCAAAGAAATCAACAAACGATTGAAGAAGAAACTGAAAGACATTATGCTGAACAAGCACGTTTAACTTGCGAACGTGAAAGATTGAGAGCGGAAATGGAAGAACAAGAGCTTCAGGAGGAAATTCGCCAGAACAATCATGACAATCGAGAAAGAAGGCGTACACAAAACCAGAATAATGGTAATCTCAATGAAGAATATGATAGAGTACAGAGGAGGGCTGAAAGACAACAAATGGAATTGATAAGAAATGAACAAAATCATGGAGGGGAATATGAGAGGCATCATCATATACGAATTCAAGATAGAGATGAGGAAGAGAACCGCAGGAAAAGACGAGATGAGGATGATGAAGAAGAAATGCAAAATTTCACAAGAGAAGAAAGACATGAACGCAGAAGAATATAGGCGAAATTAAAAAGACCAATGGATCAAAATTCAGGCGTAAATGAACAAATCTTAAAATAACTGGAAGAAATGAGAGGAATGCTAAATAATAGAGGAGAAGTAGGCAGAAGACAATTAGATGAAGCTATAGAAGAAGCTGCGAAAACTCCATTTACAAGAGAAGTACAACTAGGAGGAATACCTCTGAAATGCAATTTTCCCGCATTAACCAACATCTTTGATGGAACAACTTGTGCAATTCAACACATCAAAGCCTATGTGAGATGCATGTTACAGTGGGAAAATCATGATGCCATATTGTGCAAGTATTTTGCATCCAGTCTAACAGGAGAGGCGTTAAAATGGTTCGAAGGTCTACCAAAAAATACAATAACATCTTTCAATCATTTGCAGACCACATTCTTGGGGGCATATATAAGTAACAATTCTTCGCGACCTGGTATTGAAGATGTGTTTGGATTAAAACAAAGGATTGGCGAAAGTCTGAAGCATCTGACCAAAAGGTGGAGGACTATGTGTAGTGAGATGGCTGGCCGTGTGGATGAGAGATATCTTATCTTGTCATTTATCAATGCTATGTTGGCAACCAATCTATTATATGTCCAAATTTTCAGAGTCAAGAACAACATCACAATGACCAAACTGCGAGAACTTCAGGAAGAGTATATTGCTTTAGAAGAAAGGCAAAATGAAACGGAATCATACCCAGTTGCGAACACCAATTCACAAGCAGCGAATGCAAGCTTATTACCTAAATTAATAAACATAGTGGCGAGCACTTCGCAAATACAACAAGAAAAGATTACGGGCAACAATCAACAGAAACTGGTGGCTATGGGAAGCCGAGATCAAGAGGAGTATGAAAGAGAAAGAAATTTCTACAATCTTGATGGAAATAATAAAATTCAAAGACTTGATCAGCCGCAAGAAACTTATGGAGGTCAAAGACAAAATTATAATAGAGGGCAAGGAGGTCACAAGGTAATATGGGAAGAAATCAAGATGCCACCCCTGAATGCAAGTGTGGAGAAAATATGGGAAGCTATAATTTTGATGGAGAATATACCAACACCATGGAACATGGGAACAGAACCACCTCAAACCCGCAGAAGTCATGGGTTCTGTTCTTATCATCATTTTCACGGATATACTACAAATGATTGCAGAAATATAAAGAGAATTATTCTGAGAATGATAGATCAAGGAAAACTAAACCACTTTCTGGTAGGACACCCACAATCTCAACCATTACTACCACCACCACCAGAGCATCACAGAGTAAACACGGTGAAAGAGAAGGAAACGTTCTTTGTAGAAGTTGGTGCAAAAGCAAAGAATATGTTCTGTCACTCTATCGTACATTCATACAAGAAAATTGAAGATTTTCATGACAATATTTTGATTAGAGTGTTCGCAAGAGTCAATGATGGAAGATAAATTATGAACATTGCGAAAATTTCGCCACTAAAGGAATGGCAGAAGCAGACTATTTCTTTTACCGCAGAAGAAGTCCCCGAAGGTGGAGAGGTACATGACAATCCATTGGTGGTAAAATTAGAAATTAATCCCAAATCGAAAGAAGATGAAGATGATGAAGCTGAAGACTCATGGGCAATTAATAGGATTCTAATCGATACTGGAAGCTCTGTGAACATCTTATTCTATCGTACTTATAAAACCATAGGAGGGAGAGATGATGATCTTATACCATCAACATATAAGATATATGGTTTTAATGGTACTTCCAACAAGCCTAAAGGGGAGGTTACTATGCGAATTCCATTGAAGGGAATATCTTCTGAAATCCTGTTCTGTGTTGTTGACGTAGAGTCACCCTACAATGCATTAATTGGTCGACCTTGGCTACATGGGATTCTAGGTGTAGCTTCAATTTTCCACCAGTGCATCAAATTCCCTCACCCCAGCGGTGTAGGAATCATAAAAGGAGATTGGGTTGAAGGAAAGAAATGTTACGAAACTGAGGTAGAATCCTGCGAAGGAAAAGCAAACAAGAAGGAAAGTTGGCGACACAAAATCGAAGAGACACAAAGAAGTGAGAGATTGATGGTGGATGCAATCGAACGAAAAGAAGAATAAATGTTGCGAAACTAATGCTAGCTCAGAATAAGAAATGGTGAACATACCACTACCAAGGAAGCAGTAGCAGAAAATAACAAATAAGCAGGGAATGACAAAGGTAATAAAAATAAGAAGTGTACGAATGATTGATTTGTTGCGACACTCTCGCAATAAATAAAATTCTCAAAAATACATTTTACTGAATGATGAAAATGAGATTGAGAAGTGCAAATACGATATGATGATGTGCGAGAATCTCGCAGAGATAATGAATTCTACAAAAGACAATCAGAGAACAATGACAAAAGAGAAAGGGGCGAACCTTTATGGCGTACACCCTAATTCGCGAATAAAATTTCGCAAGAGGCAAATGTAAGACCTAAAGTACGCCATATAAGGGGGTACCTGTTGCATGGCTCAGGGAAAGGCTACACCACCCTCGGAACCTGAGTCATGGAGAATTGGGGTCAATAAAGCCCATCCGGGAGAGGCACCTTGGATTCTCAACTTAAGCATATGACTTAGGCTGGGAGACTAAGGTAATAAGGACTCTCCCAAGGAGTGCAGAATCTGATCAAGGCTCCGAGGTACACGGTTGAGTCAAGAGTGCCAGGGGCGTCTGGAGCGTACCTTGCCATTCTTGACAAGTCTTGGCTTATACTGCACTCGGCCCGAAGAAAACCCCACTTAGGGTGCAGTCTCGTAACCATAAGCCCTATAGGTAAAAGGGATAAGAGGCTGCGAAAACAAGTTATTGTTAAGACTTGATGGGAGGGACAACCTTGTATGGTAAGTACGCCTCCTTGAAGGGGCAACCAGGGGGAGATAATGGCGGCACCCTCCATTAGGGAGATAAGTGTCTTAAGACGCAAATGTCATGAGGATTTTTACTCGCAAGGTATTAAGGCTTGTCATATTTATGCGAAAATCTTGAAGAGGCATAATAAAAAGAGAAAGATAAGACGAGATCAATGGGTTTTCGCATGAAAGTGCGAAGACGTCCTGCGATTTCGTCGCAAGACGGCAATGTCATGAGGCTTTATTTTCGCAAGAAAATTAGGCCTGTCATATTGTCGCAACTATCCGAGAGCAATAATACAAAGAAAAAGTTAACGCAAGATCAATGGGTTTTGCATGAAAGTGCAAGGACGTCTGCGATTTGTCGCAATGACAAGAGGTGGCAATAAGCTTTAAAAGGAACGAAATAAGACCACAGGGAATGAGATTTGAAAAAGCGCATACGTTGACAAGATTGGCATTATACAATAAACAACTGCGAAGTTGAGGCACAAAATAAGAAAAATCTGCAAAATCTCTCATTTGCATACAAATAACAGAGGCAAGTATGGGAATGAATGAAATTAGAAAATGTTATTTGTGTCCACATGATAGATTTACGCAAAAAATCAAAAATTAATGATTCTGTTGATTAACCGTATTGCAAGGAAGAATTGTTTTAATGAATGCAGGTCGAAATGAAAGAAACTCATATATTAAGGATATGGGGAGCTAAAAGAATTCGCAAATATACAAAAAGAAGGAATAAATGTACAAGTATTACAGAAGATCAAAGAAAGAAACAAAGACTACTTCTTAGTTGATCCTTCATCATCTTCGTCAGACTTGTTCCCTTCTTCGTCTGCATCAGAACCTTTATCTCCATCAGAACCTTTATCACCATCGGATTCTTCATCATCAGCTTCGCTATCAGAGATGGCCAGCTAGGAATGTTCTTTGGGATCTCCTCCAAGAGACAAGGATAATCAGAGTGAGGAATACTATGGTCATCACAAACCATTTGAATAGTTTGATTGCGAAAATGCAGAGCGTCGTTCTTAAAGTTCGCAACAGTGATCTTGATTTGATTCTTTAATCTAGAATATTTGTCGTTGCGAGAAGAAAGATTCTTTGCGAGTTCCTCTTTTTCAGCTTCAAGTTCCTCAACTCTTTGGTGATATCTACTTTCAGATTCTGCGAAGCATATAACAATTAATCAGTAACTTGATAAAAACTCGTGAAAAACCAAAGATTAATAAAGGAAAACAGTTAATGACCTTCTCTCTCAGAAATCATATCTCTAATCAAGGCTGTATGCTCAACTTGGAGACTAACATTTACACCTAAATCTTTTTTGGCATTATCCAAGATTGTCGCGGCCCAAGCGAACTTATCATCACTATTTATGAGAAGACGAGAACGGACTTGGTTTTCTCTCTCGCTAAGCACAACATTTTGACGATTGACTTCATCTCGTTCAAGTTGAACCTCAAGAAGAGTCTCTTGGAATTTCTCCAAAGCCTTAACACCTTGATCAGAGATGCGATCTTTATCATCTATAAGTTTGCTAATCTTGGTTCTTAATTCATTGATCTTCTCTTTAGAATTGAGATAAAAACGTTTAAATTGGTTGGCTAAACCTAAACTAGATCTATGATCAATCTCTAAGAGGCGAAATTTGGATTTAAGTTCATTAAAAGACAGAGATGAAATTTTATCATTAGAGAAACTATTCAAAGATTTATTAAGATGTTCAAGAAGAGTGTCATTGTCTAGGGCATCGGGAAATGAACGAAGAAGAGTGGCTTCATCAGAAAGACCATAAATGTCTGCAAAAAGGATTATCAAATAAGATAATACAATAGGATGAATGAATGAAAGGAGAAAAATTGCATACCATAGAGCTGATCATTGGCTTTTTGAAGAGTAGAAATTTTGTTCCTTTGCGAAGAAGTGTCGGTTTCCAATTGTTTGTTCTTCTCGCGAAGACCTTTGACTTCAGCTTCTAATTGTTCGTTCTTCTCACGAAGACCCTTAGCTTCAGTTTCCAGTTCCTCATTCTTTGTACGAAATTGAAGATTCTTCTTTTCAATAATTTCGCGTCTCCTCTCCAGATCAGAGGCAACAGCGAAAGAAGCTTTTCCAGCCTGCGAGAAAATAAAAGAAATGTTAAAATAAAAAGAAATTTTGAGTCACAATAATGAAGAAATAAAAAGACGAAGGCATACCAAACTATTGAGAGAATTTAGGAAGCTAGGAGTCACTGATCTGGAGACCCCATGAAGAGAACTATCACCATCCAACAAAGGAGTATCGCAAATAGTTGCGAGAGCTTTGCATATACTGGCGAGGCAATTATCTCCCATCCCTTGCCAAGAATCAGAGAAGATACCAGATAACTGTGCCATAGAGGATTCAGGTGGAAAATCTTTATTCGCAGCAGAGTCGTCATCATCATCTTTGTTGTCTTCATCATCTTCAGAACCATCAGGGAAATGAACATCTGAAGGAGGAGGAGAATCCCCTCTATTTCTTTTATTTGAAGAGGATGCAGATGATTTTCCTTTGCGAAGAATATCTTTACCTTTATCACCAGCCGTCGCAGCTTTGGTGGGTTCTTCTACTTCAACAATAATCTTCACACACAAATGAAGATAAGAAATACAGGCAACAATATATTGTTTAAAATCATAAAATAATATTTCTTACTTCATCTGTGTATGAGCAAAGAGCTAACAAGGTATTGGCTTTCCCAGTCCTATGGTAGCTATCTTTCAGTTTCTGGATCTATAGAATGTCGCTAGAATCAGCGAACAAAAGAGTAAAGATAAATAAAGAAATGTAAAGTGGGCGAAACTGGAAGAAACATACCTCTTTCACTTTATCAGGCCAAGAGAATACCCAAGGTCGGTAAGCAGCGAGACTCGCAGGAATGACATTCGAACCAGCAATATAAGGTCCTTTCAGCATCAAGGGGAAGACGCACCATTTATCATCTTTGGATTGGCGAGGGGTTGTATTCTTACCAGAGTGCCAATCAATGTCTTGCATGAGTATTTTATCTTCATCAATATTATCTTTCCTTTTCAAGCGAATACCCCAGCGAGTATTCTCTTCTTCATGGATATTAATTCATAATTTTCGAAGAAATTCGCTACTGTATATTTCTCAGCGACTATCTCTAGATCTACGAATTTAGGATCCCTAAGCTCTTTGGAATAAAGAGATCCTTTAGTAGCACCACGGTTAGCGAACTCCAGCATCAGACGGATGCAATCCCCATTCAATTGGAAAATAGCTCGCGAAAATCCCGAGTGAGCGAGAATTTCATAAAACAGAGGAATATCTGGGTCATAAAAAGGAATGGGGAGACCTGCGAGAATTTGACCGTGAAACTATGATTGATTGATCATCACAATGTTGATCAGAGAAAAGTTTGATATAAAGAATTGATTTGGCACTTTCACCAGGAATAGTAGAAAGTGTGAAACCTTTCTCGGCAAAATCTTTTTGAATGTCCTTTAAGGTTTTCTCATGCTTTTGACCGCTTGGAGGCATATCTAAATATAGGGTATGGGAATGAATGAAAAATAAGAAAATTGAAGAGGGAAGAATTACAGTAGCAGAACTTACGGAAGAACAATAGAGTTGCAGAGATGAGAGAGTAAAAAGAGAAGAGAAAGTAAAAAGAAAATAGAAAGAAGAGTAAGAAGAATATATAGAGAAGATTTTTTTTACTCGAAGAAATAAACACCATTAATGCGAAAAGACGTGAGCGGTTGAAAAGCAGCGGTTACAGAAGACGCGTCAAGAAATAGATGGAAGAAAGGATACGTGTGATAAATGTGGAATATGAAGAGATGAACAGCTTCGGCATTTCTCACATCGTTCTCTACTTCGCAGAGAAGATATGAGAAGAGGCAAGATGTAGGATCGGAATCTCGCAACAATTATGCCTCAGCGAAATTATTAACAACACAACACAACAGTGTCGCAGAACAACTTCAGAAATGACATAATAAACGACGTCAGCTAAATCATGAGAAAAATGTGATGGTCCTGCGAAAATTAAGGAGTTTGCGAGATTAACATTTGTGAGTTTGCGAGAATGTCGCAAGCCATATCCGAAAATAAAGGACAGATTAGCTGTCATCCATTATGAAATTCCCTATAAATAGCCATTCAATTGTAAGGAAAGAGAGAGAGATCTTTTTTGAGTGAGAAGTAAGTAAAGAAGAGAGAGAAAATTTAGAGCAGTGGTTATTCTTGATTCCTTTATCTTTTCTTGTAAGATTTTTCAAAGATTCATCAATAAAATTAAGATTGTTAATCCAAAAATGAGTTGAATGTCAATGAAATCTTGTGAGGGGTGTAGTGTAGGATTTCCTGCAACTACAGCCGGATCGGTGGTGACCTTCGACGGTCAAGATTTTGCATCTTGAGAGGAAAGGTAGCCGTTGATTGTTGCAACCTTCCGTTTGGCAGCCAGTGGCATGTTTTAGGCGCGGCCAAATTGGGGTTTTGGCATAAACCGTGGAATTTGGCATTGGCCAGAAGTTGCCATACGTTTGGTGGCGAACTTGTATGGCTGAGATTTGCATCTCAGGAGGAAGGGTGGTCGTTGATTGTTGCAACCCTTCGTTTGGCATCCAGTGGTATGGGGGCATGGATGACATGCTCGTGCATGCTTTAGGCGCGGCCAAAAATTAGGGTTTGGTACAAACCGTGTAGTTTTTCCATTGGGCCAGAAGTTGCCACGCGTTTGGTGACGAACTTGTACGGATGAGATTTGTATCTCAGAAGGAAGGGTAGTCGTCGATTGTTGCAACCCTTCGTTTGGCAGCCAGCGGCATTGAGTCATGGCCGGCATGGATTTTGGGTGCGGTCAAGTTAGGATTTTCGTATAGTTTAGGCGCGGCCAAAATTAGGGTTTTGGCGTAGTTTGGGCGCGGCCAAAATTAGGGTTTGGTGCCGTGACCAACGAATTGGCATCGTAGCCAAGTTGGTGTCGTGATCAAAAGTTGCCACAAGTTTGGTGGCGAACTTGTACGGATGAGATCTTGCATCTCAGGAGGAAGGATAGCCATTGATCGTGGATAGCTTTCGTTTGGCGGCCAGCAACATGGTGGCATGGTCGGCATGCTCGTCCATGCTTTAGGCGCGACCAAAAATTAGGGTTTGGCATAATTTAGGCGCGGCCAAAATTTGGGTTTTTGGCATTGGGCCAGAAGTTGCCACGCGTTTGATGGCGAACTTGTACGGATGAGATTTGCATCTCAGAAGGAAGGGTAGCCGTCGATTGTTGCAACCCTTCGTTTGGCAGCCAGCGGCTTGGAGGTATGGCCGACATGCTTTTAACGTGGCTGGCATGGCTGGCAGGGATGGCATGCCATTGGCACGGTGGTGCGGCTGGCATGGTTGGCATGCCTTTGGCGCGGAGGTGTGGCTGGAATGGTTGACATGCCTTTGGCGCGGAGATGTGGCTGGCATGGTATGTCATTTCCACGGTGGTGCGACTGGCATGGTAGGCATTCCTTTGGCGCGGAGATGTGGTTGGCATGGTGGTGCGGCTGGCATGGTAGGCATGCCTTTGGCGCGGAGATGTGGCTAGCATGGTATGCCATTGACACGGTGGTGCGGCTGGTATTGTTGGCATGCCTTTGGCGCGGAGGTGCGGCTGGCATGGTTGGCATGCATTTGGTGCAGAGACGTGGTGGAATGGTATGTCATTGGCACGGTGGTGCGGCTGGCATGGTTGGCATGCCTTTGGCGCAGAGACGTGGCTGGCATAGTAGGCATGCCTTTGGCGCGGAGATGTGTCTGGCATGGTATGTCATTGGCACGGTGGTGCGGCTGGCATGGTTGGCATGCCTTTGGCGCGGAGACGTGGCTGGCATGGTATTCCATTGGCACAGTGGTGAGGCTGACATGGTAGGTATGCCCTTGGCGCGGAGATGTGGCTGGCATGGTATGCCATTGGCACGGTGGTGCGGCGGCATGGTTGGCATGCCTTTGGCGCGGAGATGTGGTTGGCATGGTTGGCATGCCTTTGGCGCGGCCGGTACGCTTGGCTAGCATGCGCGGCTGGCATGTGCGGAGATGATGCCAGTCAATACTGAGGGTTTGCCGTGGAACATATTGTATACATAAAAAAAAGGTACCTTGGTAAATTTATCATAGATGTATTGAAAGGCTCAATAAATTTGTTAGTGGAGATATTGGTACTCACGGCCCTATTTCCTTACAGAGTGACGTCACGTCAGACGAAGGTTTTACGATTTTAACCCTAAGCTAAAAGTGGAAATTGAATTATTGTCCCTACTTCTGATGGGTCTTCACAAGTATCCCTAACAGACTTTATAAATGTCCCTGGTGGCATAATTGAAATTAAAAAGTAAAAACATAAATACTGTAGTTCCTCTTTTAACCTTTCATCATTGTTTCTTCTTTAATCGTTTTCTTCACAATTGATCTCTCCTCCCACTGTCATCTGCATCACCGCCACCATTACCATGTCCGTCGCCATCACACTAACACCACCAGTACTATCACCATAACCACCACCACCACCTCCTTAATCTCCATCTACATCTCCATCTTTCCAGATCTAAAATCACTTCCTCCTTCTCTTCTTATAACCGCCACTGCCACCACCACCACCATCACCGTCACTTTTCCTGGGTTTTTTTGCCGCCGTTATGAAATATATGAGAGAAAGATTTTCGATTGAGAGAGATATAAAGTAACTATGATTATGGTGATGGTGTCTCTGGCGGCGACGACGATTTTAGGTTTCAGATATTTCTCAAAATTGATTTTGTGTTGATTTCAGTTGGGAAGAACTCAGAAGATGGTAGATCTAAGATGAGTCATGAAGGAGATGTCATTGTTGTGTGTTGATTCAACTTGATTTCATGACCTTGTGTTGAAGTTGAGGATGAAGCAGAATTGAGGATTTGGTGAAATTAGGATTTGATTCTGGGAGTTAGAAGAAATTGAATCTAGGGTTTGAACTCATGGTGGTTCAGATGGTTCTAATTGGTGTTGAAGCTTCAAAGCAGATAATGGTGGTTGTTGCTATGGATTATTAATGGTGGATCTGAAACTGCAGCTGGTGAAATGGTAGCATTTTTCCATCAGCATGGATAAACATCCATTGTTGATCCAACTAAAATGGATAAACTTATATTGTTGATCCTACTGCAATGGATAAACTTCTACTGTTGATCCAACTGAAATGTATCACTTTCAGTTTTATGCCACTTACTGTTGATCCATCATCATGGATAAACATCCACTGTTGATTCAACTGAAATGGATAAACATCCATTGTTGATCCAACTGAAATGGATAAACTACTGTTGTTGATACAAAATTATCTGAACCGATGGTGGCGGCGGCGACGGTGGCGGTGGTTGATGCTATGGATTATTAATGGTGGTTGATGGTTTTGTTGGTGGATCTGAAAATGCAGATGATGAAATGGTAGCATTTTTCCATCAGCATGGATAAACATCCATTGTTGATCCAACTAAAATGGATAAACTTATATTGTTCATCCAACTGCAATGGATAAACTTCTACTGTTGATCCAACTGAAATGTATCAATTTCAGTTTTATGCCACTTACTGTTTATCCATCATCATGGATAAACATCCATTGTTGATCCAACTGAAATGGATAAACATCCATTGTTGATCCAATTGAAATGGATCAACTACTGTTGTTGATACAAAATTATCTGAACTGAAGGTGGCGGTGGCGGCGGAGACGGTGGCGGTGGTGGTGGTGGTGGCGGCGGAAAACTAGTGGTGGTGGAGGACTGTTGGTAGTGTAATGGTGGTGGTGGAATATTAGTGGTGGTGGCGGTTGGTAGGTGGTGGTTGTTGAACGGTAGTGGTGGAATGGTAGTTGAATGTTGGTGGTGGTGGTGCTAGTGATGGTGGTGAAGTGGTTGAGGAAGAAATTTGTTCCATTTTGAAATAAAGAAAAATATTATATGAGTGAGGGTAAAAAGATAATGTAATTTTAAATGGATAAGGTTATTAAAAAGTAGGGACATATTTATTGTTGTATAAGGATATATTTATTGGGTGTCAAAGGTAGGGACATATAAATAATGTACCCAAGCTAAAAACCACCATCAACAACAGTTGCATTCCTTACGCATCAAGAACCACGCCGGATTCTGCGCACTTAATTCCCTTTGCTGATCTCACCCACAACTAAGAGTTGTTACGACCCAAAGTCGAAGACTTGATAAACAAATCTGTCTCACACAGAATAGTCTATTGAATAGATAAATCTGTCTCCCACAGAAATACCTACGAGTTTTTGTCCCGTCTTTTGATTAATCAAGGTGAACAGAAACCGATTGATAACCCGGACTTATATTCCCGAAGAACAACCTAGAATTATCAATCACCTCACAATAATCTTAATCGATTAACGAAACAAGATATTGTGGAATTACAAACGATGAGACGAAGGTGTTTGTGAATACTTTTAAATCTTGCCTATCGGAGAATAAATCTCAAGCCAATCTTATGATTGTACTCAATCACGATAGAAAACAACAAGATCAGATCACGCAACTACACAGAAAATAGTTGGGTTTGGCTTCACAATCCCAATGAAGTATTTAAGTCGTTAACCCACAGGATTTCGTGAAAAACCTAAGGTTAAAGGAGAATCGACTCTAGTCGCAACTAGTATCACACAGGAGGTGTGGGGATTAGGTTTCCCAGTTGCTAGAGTTCTCCTTTATATAGATTTTAAATCAGGGTTTGCAATCTAAGTTACCTTGGTAACAAAGCATTCAATATTCACCGTTAGATGAAAACCTGATTAGATTCAAGCTAATATCTTTCAACCGTTAGATCGAACTTAGATTGTTATACACAAATGAAATGTACTTTCATTTAGATTTGAGTAACCGTACCTAAACGTGTATACTTGGTCGGTTCAATAATAGTTAACCAATGGTCAGCCATATGAGCACTTTCATATCAACCTTATTCATCTTTACCATAACTAGTTCAAATGACTCAAATGAAACTAGTTAGAGAGTTGTTCAATTTCTTAGATTTCATAGAAGTATACAAGACACAATTGAAGAAAAATCGATTTTGATTCACTCGAATCAATTCATGAACATCATAGCCACGGTTTGCAAAAGATTGCATTCTTTATTATATAAATGTTTTAGTTCATGAACAAACCGATTTTAGAAAGTAACCTTCTTAAGTATGCAAACGGGTACGCATACTTAAGTAGCCGGATTGAGTTTGTTTTTTACTTCCAAACTCCAGCAGAAATTCACGAACATGAATCTTCCGCCAGTATGCGTACGGTACGCATACTTACTCGGACTTCCAACAACCGCCAGTACGCTTACGGGTACGCATACTTTAGGTTCCCGGTTTTGGAATATTACACAAATGTGAAAACACACTATGTTTATATCCAAACATGGTTACTTGTTCTAAACTCTCATTTTAATCATTGAAACTTTCTTAGAGGATGACAATAGTTGTTATCCACAAACTATTAGCATCAAAGCGATTTTCAAGTTATTGAAATAATCAATATGACTTTCTTCAAGAGTTAAAGATGAACTTGATTAAAAGCGAAAGCTTAGTAACACATATTTCGAGAAATATATAAGCGAGATAAACTCGGCTCAAAATAGCAAATGTGTATAAGTGAAGTCTATATAGAAATACGACTTTTGTCTCAAATAGGAGATACAGTAGATAGACTTTTGAGTGATAGATAAGTTCAAGTCTCCACATACCTTTTGTTGATGAAGTTCCACAAGTTCCCTTGAGTAGTTCTTTGTCTTCATTCGATGAACGTCGTGGAGTCTAAAGCTCAACTACACTTACTATCCTAATCCGAGACTTATCTATAAGTAGACTATAAATCAGGACTTATAGTTTTGGCAACTAAACTTGACAAACAAGCTTGAGATAGCAACGCTTGCGAGTTCGACTGAGCAATGCTTTAACAATCTCCTCCTTTGTCAATTTTAGTGACAAAACTATCAATACATATGTAATACAAAATAAATAAACTTTGTAGCTTCTCATCCAAATGCTTGATCTCCTTGGTTCTTCAACATTACTCGAAATCTTCATCACTTCCAAGTACTCCAATGATTCTAAATGTGTTCAACTCAGCATCATCGTTATTGAAGATCCGTAGCTATAACTATGAGAAAATAATAGCTCTCAATCATTGTTATACAGTGTCATAGTATTATTACACATCATCAAAGTTCAATTGTATCACAACTTCGAAAATAATACTACGGTTATATGTATCACTCCCCCCCTAGTCAATACTCCATCTCACAAGAAAACCGCTCCCCCTTACATAATGATCTATATTTGTAGTGCGAACTGCACATTAATTCTCCCCTTTTTGTCAATAAAAATTGGCAAAGGTACAAAAATTAGTGGGATCCTAATGAAATTTCCATAGAGACACTTCATGACCGAAAGAGAAGCACATATCAACTTGTTTAGATGCAATCATATAGCCGAAACTAAATGCATTCATCAAGGAGTTTATAAAAATACAAGATAACCCCTATAATATTCCACAGCCGCACTCCCCACAAAGATTTGGAAATTAAGCACAAGTTCAATTAAGAACTCTCCCCCATAAAATGTCATTCCCAAAGGAACAACAAGAGCGACCTTACTTTCACAAGAAAAGAAGGATTTCTTTGGACATTAACAAATCACATAACATGAATTTGTATCCAAAAACTCAATTAAATCAACCACAAGAGAACCCATGATTAATTTAATCGGAAATGCTCACATAAGGAAACTTATGGATCCACACAGTATTTACACAAAGATGTGGATCAGGGAAAGACCAATACTGCGAAATATTCAAAGATTCATTATATTTTTCATCACTATTTGCATAGAGACATATAATAGACTTAATCTTTGTAATCAAAAGTTCATTCTATCTTCCATAAATTTTTTCATAATGACATAATAGGCTTAACTTTTGTTTGTCAAAAGTTCATTCAATCTTTTATCAATATTTGCATATCGACATATGAAAGACTTAACTTTTGACCACGTATGGGACAATCATAGTTCACGGACGCAAACACACATATCCCATAACAAGTTGCAATATATGAAACCATAAAGATTAATACTGAAAAATCATCTTCCAAATAAACTTTCGAATTAAAAAAAATAAATCTAAAAACATTGCAAGATGAAAATCGTTGGAAATAGCTATGTGTACTCACAATAATTGTTATTCCAAACCCTAGTTATCCTTCTTAAAATATAAGAATAAATTCTCATAAGAAGTTTCCTAGACATGATAAAAATAACTCCTAGAAAAGACGCAACCGAAAATCATCAGACATGACCAGCAACCAGAGATCGAACATAGACAAGTTCATCAGTTGCTTTCTTTAGTTCATTTTTCAGAAATTCAAGATTCTTTGTTGCAATTCCAAGTTGTTCACGAACGACATCAAAATCTCGAAGAATATTTCCTACCAGTTGAGATGACATCTGAACTGGAAGTTTGTTTTCATGATCAACAACATGGTAGCAAGTTATGAAAACAGGGTTCTCGTGAAACTCCATAACCTTATCTTTCTCAACTTTGTCTTCCTTGTTGCATCCATCCATTGTGCACACCACAAAAGTTCAGGGGAACTTTTGACTTTATAGAACGTGTATGTATCAGGAGAAAATGAAAGAAATGATACATATATATATATGAGTGCTTATAGGGAAGCCCTAGGGTTAGTCGTATACGTTCGGTAAGGGTCCGGTGCACGTGTATTTATGATTACGAACCAGGTTCGAGACCAAGATAGTAATGGAGCCTCATTTAGAAGTAGTTTTTGAAAAAAAAAATCAAAGACAAATTCTGAACGAATTGACAGATAATCTTAGCTCAAAAGAACATAAGATAATTGTTGATAAACAACAACTCACTCGTCAATGGGAAGAAACCAAGAGTTTTTCAAGGTAAGCAACAAAAAAAAATCTCAAGAGTTATTGATAAAAAATATTACAATGAGTAATAAAGTACTGGAGCAGGGCTCAACAGTAATATGATCATTATGACAATAATACAACAAAGACTACTTTCTCAACACAAAAGAACTTCTTGAGAATTATGAGCATCCTCACATAGTTTTAAGGAGGATGCTATTTTGAGTAGTCAAGTTGTACTTTGATAAGCATTTTGCTCATCAAGAATATTGGCATCTTTCCTTTTTCTTTCTTGAAGATCTTCAAAGGAGACAATGGGGTTAGTCAAAAGAGAATCATCACTAGGAGGACAAGAGATACCTGAGACTGTCACCTTCCTTGCCTTTTTAATGTTGCGTTTGAGCCTGTTTATACTTGTCTTGATCTCCGAGACTCGATTATTGATGTGAACGAAGTCTGGAGGAGATATCTTAGATTCAAGACTTTCTTCAGTGAGAGGCAAGGTGTCTGAACATTTCTTCTTCCTTTGATGAATTTTTCTCTTCACAGAGTACTTTGAAGAGTTACTTGCCCATATGACATTCTTCCCTTTACAATTGTAGACAGGATTTGTGTCATACTTATAATCAAGAATTGGCTCATCACAGCACTTTTCTTGATTGTAGACAAGACCTTTTACACCAGCAACATGAGAAGTAGGCTTAATTACTTCTTTAGATATCCATACAAGAATGTTATGAAGTTTTTCAATCCGCAGTCGGAAACGACATCTCCTTTCAAGGTGACCTTTGTTTCCACAATAATAATAGTTATAGGGAATGTTCTTGATTGTTCTCATATGAGATGTTTTCGAAAAATAACAATTCTTGTTCCTAGGAACATCGGTTGCCGAAGGAAGTTTTTCACTTTTGATATCAGTGTGATTTTCACTTAGAAGCTTGTCATTAGCACAGAAAAAATCGATCTTACTAGTACTTTGAGCGTTTATTCCTTTATAGCCCAGACCACGTGTATCACGATGTTCTTTACATTCTCCAAGCATAGAGGATAATTTTGTAGAGATAACATTGAATCTTTTCAGATTCTCTTCCAGTGAATTGACCTTATCAAGAGCAGCAGCTAGATCAGCCTCCAATTGTTTCTCCCTGGCGAGAAAACTGATTTCTCTGTCTTTAAAACATTTTTGTTGAGAGTCATATCTTACTTCAGATTCTGCAAGTATTTCTTTCAACACAAAAAGGTTTCGACGAAGATTATCACATTCAGACCTTTTTGAACGCACATCTTCGTCACGATATTTAACAGTAGATTGTAATAGTTTGTAACCACAATCATAACTCTTAAAGATTTTTCTCAATTTCCTGTTTTCTAGACAGAGAGGTGTCAGATATTTAGCCAAGTAAGATGTTGACCTTTTTATTTTTAAGATGTGGTCAAAGAGCGTGATATATTGGGAGACTTCCTCATCAATACCTTGTCCCTCTTCTGAATCACTTTCATTTGAAAGATCATCCAACTGTTCATCTAGCAATTTTTCCCAGTCGATCACAGTTTCAGTCAAAGTAGAAGGTATGAGAGATTTTCAGATGGCTCAGAACTTTAAACCAAATCAATGTGCTCCTGAACTAGTGTTGCGCTTTCAGAGATAGCACTTCCGTCCATAGAGTCATATCGCTACAAACACAGACTTATGAGATCTTGAACGTGTTTTCCTGCTCTGATACCAATTGAAAGAGCGGAGGTCTAACAACCTCACCCAATATTTCACTTAGCAATCTATATGGACAAACTCCAATATACTTTCAAGAGAATCAACTAGACAATCAAACTTAATCTTAAGAAAAGTATATCAAAGAGTTATATCTCAATTTCTCAATTCGATCCACAATCAAACAAATATCAATTTGCGAGCCTGATTGAATATAAAATAAATAACTTGAACGGTACCAAAGACTAATGTTCAACGATCAAATTTCAATCAACAACCAAGGGTTGGATTTACTAATTGATCGATTCAACGCAAAACCTGTGATATTTCAATTATATAACAAAATATAATGCGGAAAAGAAATAACACAGACACCAGAAGTTTTGTTAACGAGGAAACTGCAAATGCAGAAAAACCCCGGGACCTATTCCAGATTTGAATACCACACTGAATTAAGCCGCTACAGACACTATCCTACTCCAAGTTAAACTTCGAACTGGAATGTAGTTCAACCCTAATCAATCTCACACAAATCATGGTACATTTGTGTTTCTTACTCCTCAAGAACCATGTCGGTGATTATCGATTTAATGGGGGTTGTAGTAGTAGTGGTAAGGATGGTTCGAACTCTAAGACTTGTGAAGGTGAAGGATTTTTAGATTTATAAAAATTATATACAAAAATATTGACAAATTGGTAGAGAGGTACTGGGACTAATGATTCGGCCAATCTTCATAACATAGGGCTCAATGATTTATTCTCAACAATAATCGCTCAAAACATATATGGACTCTTATTTTGCCAAAGTAGATTCTCAAAATATTGATTGTAAATGTTAAGCATGGAACATCAAATCACCTAAGCTAAGCATGACCCATCTAATCAAATAACACCCAATTTAATCAAATCATATTTCAATTAATTTTTAATGCAAAAGTCTTAAAAAGAATTAATAAAATTACCCATGTATGAAGCTCGGCCTCCTCCTCGTCCCAGTGTTGGAGTTTAACTCATCATAGTAAAAATGCTCTCAAAATAATTTATTATGGCTCAAAAATGGTTTACAAATGATGAGAATATGAGAAATACAATAAAACCAGAGACCTACGACCCTCAGTGATAAAATAAGACTGTTGCCGCTGTGTCGCAAACGCTGTGGAAAATAAGACTGCCTGATGTACGACCCACAGGTGTGAGTCGTTATTACTTGAAGAAACGACTGTTGTTGCAGGTCCGTTCTTCGTGTTCTTGGTGTTCTTCATCATCAGCAGCAGCAGCAACAGAGTTTCATCAACTCTTGATTTCTGCTTCTCTGGACCTCCTCTGTACCCCAAACTCTCGACACCCCTCTATGCTAACCCAAGAGTTATATTTGTACACCTTTGGACCAAGAATAACTTCTCATTAATCCAAAAAATCTTCCCATTACTCGGCAGTGAATGAAAATATTCCCGATGTTTTTTTTTAATTCTCTGATTTGTTACGGATTGTTCCCTGTTTTATCTCTTCACGCGTCATCCTTGAGCTGTAGGGATTGTTTCCATCCAATAGAATCAACACATGCACGTCTCTTCCATCCAAGAATTCCAAGAATAGAATATTTTTCCTATTTTAGAATATCTCCCCTGATTTGATTACCACCGGTTATCTAACCAATTTTGACCGAATCCAACACCCATACCAGCTCTAGCCCTTGGAACAAACCCATTTAATTTGGACCATTGAATCTCACTGGAACACCTTCAAATCCTCAACCCTAGTCACGGCAGTTCAAGAACAATTTTTCCCGCCAATTTTTGGTTTTTGAATTTGGGAAGAAGATGTCCTCCCCCTAACCAGAACTGGGGTGCGAATAGCAGCTTCCTTGGGGGTGCCCTGGGGGTGCCCCTTAGTAATTAGGTCACCCCTTATCCAAAAGCGAGAGTCCGAATAACACTTGTCCTCCGGGGGTGCCAAAATCAACTTTTCGAGCCGAATTTTCCAAAAATGTTTATTTCCTAAAAATGCATAAAAACACAATATTAGTACGAAAATAGAGTTCCAACAATACGGACATTGAGGACAAATTAGACACAAAAATATGTCTATCAAATACCCCCAAACTTATTATTTGCTAGTCCTCGAGCAAATCTAATCTAGAAAGTAAAATGACTACACTTAGCACGTGCAGCAAGTCGTTAAACCACTAGGTGGCCCTAGTGGCGGAGTGTTGTCTCCGGAGGGTTTACCAGAGGTGTACCCACAAAACCTTTATACTCCAGACCCTAGCTATCTACAACGAACCTTGTAAGGCACTAAATAATCTCCTTGGTTGGCATACTTATTGACTACAAGAGGAAGTACCCTGATGCGAAATTCCAATTGATGTACACGAGTTTGCACTCAAGCATACTAAAATTCATATATAAGTGACAGAGCTCTACTCAGATAGTTACACTATGGACATCATATTCGGAGTCAAACTAATCACATGGAAAGATTAAGAGATGGATATAGAAAAACATCAAATAGTTTTGATATTTACTAAGTGAACGGCGTTTCCCATATCTGTCTGAAGGCCTCCGCCAAAATGAACCTATCCTGATGGATTGAGATACTAGTATGACTAATATCAACACACTGGCATATACAAGGGTACCAGTGGTCGATAACCTAACTCTAGGTCAACACAACTGGCATATACAAGGGTACCAGTGGTCGACTTTATTGAATTTTCCTTTTGGTAGAATGGTCTGGTCTCAATTTTTTTTTTCAACTTTTTTTTTTTTAACTCAATCACTCTATTTCATCCTAGCATTGGTAACAACTTGAATCGTGGGCCCCACCTATCACTTAGAGAAACATGGTTTAAAAACAAAATAAAATAAAAATAGAAGTGAAAAGGACTCAACGAGATATGGTGAAACTATCATGTTATTTATAACACCTGAGCTCTGTGCTTTTGTGAATAGACTCTTTAGATGTTTCCATCTATTCAGATTGGTTCCTCAACTCCTACAACCAAAATGCTTCCATCCACTTAGATTGGTTAGTGCCATCCTAAATACGCATAAATTTCTAGGCTCTGGAGTTTATTTATTCATACTGCAACTAAAAAGTTTCTCCCATACCCCCAAACTTAAATCTAACATTGTCCTCAATGTTCTAAAGATGAAATTAAAAGCATGAACAAGGAGAAACTGTTACCATTTGAAGCAAAAGAGATAAGGAAAGATATTACCGTGTTGCATGAGATTGGGTTACCTCCAAAGAAGTGCTAAGTTTAAAGTCTTCAGCCAGACATCGGAAGGAATTAGTCACCTCATAGAATCAAAAAGTAACAGCCGAAATAACTGTGGGTCTTCAAAACCAAAAAGAGCTGACCAAAGGAAACTACAATAACCCAAGAAAGTGAACAAGGATAACATGCCCTTATCTAGTTTCCTGATTAAGATATTTATATCTAATTGTGGTTCAGGTTCAGGTTCTAAGAAAGGGTCTAAATAAAATATTTTCATAGGTTGCGTTTCTTCATAGGTGGGATCCGAATCATTAGGTCCTAGAGTCTGGAAAAACTCAGATATGATCTTAGAAGCGCACAATAATAACCTAAATAACTTAGGATCCTCTAAGTCAATAAGATTTGACTTACAATATTGACCAAAATGAGAGTAGTGGTCATTCTTAAGCAAATGTGTCGATTCTAATTTCCTAAAGCATTTAGGTTTAGTATCACAACTTAATATTCGACACATTTGAAATATAAACGTTCCCACATTTGGAAGAAAACTATTTGGTGGGAAAACAAAGTCAATCTGGGTATCATATCCTGGGCAAACCACATCAATCAGAGGATGGGTTTCTAACGACTGAACTTCTTCCTGGAGATCATTAGGTTCGGGAAAACGAGTATGAAGGTAATCTTGCAAAATGGTCGAGGCAGAGATATCAAGTCCTAAGTGTGGGGACTTTCTGAGAGTTAAAGGTAAGGCACTAGGAAAGTGATAATCACCCCCAAACTTAGAGTTTTCAGTGTCTATAGATAGACCTCTCATTATTTATTGAATTTCCGTATCTTCAGAGTCCTTAAAATATTCAAGAGATTCTTCTAAGTTATTATCAGGTAGTGCATCTTTACTCATCTCTACGGGTCTATCTTCTTCTTCCAAGACTATTGTTTCTAAGTCGCTAAACTCTAAAACAGTATTTTCGAAATGAACCTGTTCCTCTAAACCACTATCGGCTTCGTAATCAAAAGGAAAAACTACATCGTCTAAAACGGTGGTATCCCTAATCAAATCCTCGTCCTTTTGAATAGGTGAATAATCATAAAAATTATTTGGATTTGAACTAGAAATAATATAATCACTATACAGCTCAATTGGATTACTAGACTCCTGATCACTATGCCTACATATTTCAGATTCTTCATTACTGCTATCCTCATCATCATAGTACGAAGATGATTGAACCTTATCTAAATAAGTAGTGTCTTTTATTCTAACCTCGTCCTCTAGATTAGGCAAATATTCACTATTTACATCAAGGGTAAAATTGGAAATCAGGTAAAGAAAGTTCACTCATTGCATTATTTTCGTCCATAACTAAGTTATTCATTTCAGCGAACTTACGTGTTGTCTCAGCTAACTTACGTGTCGACTCAAGTAAAGAGGAATTAGCAGAATTTTTCTCGTATGACTGATGGTTGTGAGGATAGTGATTGGGCTCACCATGGTATGAACCATAACCTTGAAAAGTTTGGCGTTCCCAACCAATATTCCCACCATGGTAATAAAACTGATGATGTCCATATTCAAATTCAGGTCGATATTCATTGTATTGGCTTCTCTCATACCAGCTCGACATTCTTAATTGCAAGGGAATTCTACACAATCACAAACAAGGCTGACTCGACCAAATCAAACCTATAAAATCTAGCAAACAAAAAGCATGATGGCTCCACTTAGATTGTTTCTAGACCAGCTTCTATCTTTCGAAAGGGAATTCGTTACAATTTAAGCAAACCCCTCTGGAATCAATCTGAGTCAAAGTAAGTTGAATTGAGGCGAGGGAAGCTCAGTGGAGCTTTGATACCCAAGGCCTCACCGCTATCACAAGGCGGCGCAGTCACGCATTAAACTCATAGAAACCATCATGAACTTTGGAGTGTGCTTAAAGACCAACCAATATTTTTCGAACGAGTTTCCTATTAAGCTCGTTACCCTATCGGTCTCGTTCTATTCCAAATTTTAAAGCTTGGGTTCGCGTTAGGTTTCGTTTTCCTAAGGCGGGCAAGAAGGGAGCGGTGATGAAATCCAAACCCTTATCTTGTATTGGCCAGGCCTTGCCCTTTACTAGGAATTTAAAAACAGTCCAAATTCGTCCTCAATCAATGAATCACCTTAAGGAATACAATAACTCGCTTACAGGAGATTCGCGAGTGTTTCGATGGACTTACCTCCCGTACCAGACGGGGGATGAACCGTTGAAGTCGACTCGGGCCACGACTCCTATGTCATGTACGAACCCGAGGGGCCGAGACGATATAGTAATCGTCGTCCTTCCCTGCACACAGTTTATATAAATTTTTTTTTTTTAATAATAATACCCTTCCGTAGGGTTAAAAAAAAAGAATAAAGTCCAATTGTCCAGAATAAAGTCCAAATAAAAAGTCCAAAAATTATGAAAAATAAAGCCTATTTACAAATCCTAAAAAAAAAAAATTATGTCTTTTTTTTCTTCTCTTTTAGCTTTTAGCTTAAAGATTTTTGTTCCCAAGTCCTTAGTATTCCACTTCGAACCTGTAATTCAAAGACACAAAAAGAAACGTAAAAAGGAACAAATAATAGTAAAAAAAATAATAAAAACCTAAAAATTCTACCTAAGCACAAATCCGCGTCGGCGGCGCCAAAATGATTATCGATTTAATGGGGGTTGTAGTAGTAGTGGTAAGGATGGTTCGAACTCTAAGACTTGTGAAGGTGAAGGATTTTTAGATTTATAAAAATTATATACAAAAATATTGACAAATTGGTAAAGAGGTACTGGGACTAATGATTCGGCCAATCTTCATAACATAGGGCTCAATGATTTATTCTCAACAATAATCGCTCAAAACATATATGGACTCTTATTTTGCCAAAGTAGATTCTCAAAACATTGATTGTAAATGTTAAGCATGGAACATCAAATCACCTAAGCTAAGCATGACCCATCTAATCAAATAACACCCAATTTAATCAAATCATATTTCAATTAATTTTTTGCAAAAGTCTTAAAAAGAATTAATAAAATTACCCATGTATGAAGCTCGGCCTCCTCCGTCGTCCCAGTGTTGGAGTTTAACTCATCATAGTAAAAATTCTCTCAAAATAATTTATTATGGCTCAAAAATGGTTTAAAAATGATGAGAATATGAGAAATACAATAAAACCAGAGACCTACGACCCTCAGTGATAAAATAAGACTGCTGCCGCTGTGTCGCAAACGTTGTGGAAAATAAGACTGCCTGATGTACGACCCACAGGTGTGAGTCGTTATTATTGTGAAAAACGACTGCTGTTGCAGGTCCGTTCTTCGTGTTCTTGGTGTTCTTCATCATCAGCAGCAGCAGCAACAGAGTTTCATCAACTCTTGATTTCTGCTTCTCTGGACCTCCTCTCGACCCCAAACTCTCGACACCCCTCTATGCTAACCCAAGAGTTATATTTATACACCTTTGGACCAAGAATAACTTCTCATTAATCCAAAAAATCTTCCCATTACTCGGCAGTGAATGAAAATATTCCCCATTTTTTTTTTAATTCTCTGATTTGTTACGGATTGTTCCCTGTTTTATCTCTTCAAGCGTCATCCTTGAGCTGTAGGGATTGTTTCCAGCCAATAGAATCAACCCATGCACGTCTCTTCCATCCAAGAATTCCAAGAATAGAATATTTTTCCTATTTTAGAATATCTTCCTTGATTTGATTACCACCGGTTATCTAACCAATTTTGACCGAATCCAACACACATACCAGCTCTATCTAGGCCCTAGGAATAAACCCATTTAATTTGGGCCATTGAATCTCACTGGAACACCTTCAAATCCTCAACCCTAGTCACGGCAGTTCAAGAACAATTTTTCCCGCCAATTTTTGGTTTTTGAATTTGGGAAGAAGATGTCCTCCCCCTAACCAGAACTAGGGTGCGAATAGCAGTTGCCTGGGGGGTGACCTGGGGGTTCCCCTTAGTAATTAGGTTACCCCTTATCCAAAAGCGAGAGTCCGAATAACACTTGTCCTCCGGGGGTGCCAAAATCAACTTTTCGAGCCGAATTTTCCAAAAATGTTTATTTCCTAAAAATACATAAAAACACATTATTAGTACAAAAAAATAGAGTTCCAACAATACGGACATTGAGGACAAATTAGACACAAAAATGTGTCTATCAGTCGGATACTGCGTACTTGATTCCCTTAGCTGATCTCACCCACAATTAAAAGTTGCTACGACCCAAAGTCGAAGACTTGATAAACAAATCTGTCTCACACTGAAAAGTCTATTGAATAGATAAATCTGTCTCCCACAGAAATACCTACGAGTTTTTGTTCCGTCTTTTGATAAATCAAGGTGAGCAGGAACCAATTGATAACCCGGACTTATATTCCCGAAGAATAGTCTAGAATTATCAATCACCTCACAATAATCTTAATCGAATAACGAAACAAGATATTGTGGAATCACAAACGATGAGACGAAGGTGTTTGTGAATACTTTTCAATCTTGCCTATCGGAGAATAAATCTCAAGCCAATCTTACGATTGTACTCAATCACGATAGAAAACAGCAAGATCAGATCATGCAACTACAGAGAAAATAGTTGGGGCTGGCTTCACAATCCCAATGAAGTCTTTAAGTCGTTAACCTACAGGGTTTCTTGAAAAACCTAAGGTTAAAGGAGAATCGACTCTAGTCGCAACTAGTATCACATAGGAGGTGCGGGGATTAGGTTTCCCAGTTGCTAGAGTTCTCCTTTATATAGATTTCAAATCAGGGTTTGCAATCTAAGTTACCTTGGTAACAAAGAATTCATTATTCACCGTTAGATGAAAACCTGATTAGATTCAAGCTAATATCTTTCAACCGTTAGATCGAACTTAGCTTGTTATACAAAAATGAAATGTACTTTCATTTAGATTTGAGTAACCGTACCTAAACGTGTATACTTGGTCGGTTCAATAATAGTTAACCAATGGTCAGCCATATGAGCACTTTCATATCAACCTTATTCATCTTTATCATAACTAGTTCAAATGAAACTAGTTAGAGAGTTGTTCAATTTCTTAGATCTCATAGAAGTATACAAGACACAATTGAAGCAAAATCGATTTTGATGCACTCGAACAAATTCATGAACAACATAGTCACGGTTTGCAAAATATTGCATTCCTTATTATATAAATGTTTTAGTACATGAACAAACCGATTTTAGAAAGTAACCTGCTTAAATATGCAAACGGGTGCGCATACTTAAGTAGTCGGATTGAGTTTGTTTTTTACTTCCAAACTTCAGCAGAAATTCACGGACATGAATCTTCCGCCAGTATGCGTACGGGAATGCATACTTACCCGGACTTCCAACAACCGCCAGTATGCGTACGGGTATGCATACTTTAGGTTCCCGGTTTTGGACTTTTACACAAATGTGAAAACACACTATGTTTATATCCAAACATGGTTACTTGTTCTAAACTCTCATTTCAATCATTGAAACTTTCTTAGAGGATAACAATAGTTTTTATCCACAAACTATTAGCATCAAAGCGATTTTCAAGTTATTGAAATAATCAATATGACTTTCGTCAAGAGTTACAGATGAACTCTGTTAAAGCGAAAGCTTACCAACACATATTTCGAGAAATAGATAAGCGAGATAAACTCGGCTCGAAATAACAAATGTGTATTGAAAGACGAGGGTACCCAAATATATCTAAATCTAAAACTTTTTCACCTATAAGTCCTTTCTCCGAAAGTGATTATCTATGGACTTCATCGAGACAATACAACTAATCGGTTCACACTTCATGTGATCGTCTATGGATACGAGATCGAGACAATACGACAACAAGATAACTTCTACCCCTATTATCCATTGAATCAAAAAAATGTGTAAGGGACCACTTACAATCGATATTCCCTATTGAGTGTTGATTCTCCTTGCTTAAGTTGAATTGGAACGATGTGAGAGAAACTCTTTGTTCTTGTTGCAACTTAGAATTGGTTGAGACAAAAAATTCCACTTGAATCGAACATGCAAAAATCACAAGTGAAGAATTTTCGAACCTTTGTTTGTTGTAGATTTTTTTTGAAACCGAAGAAAATAGAGAAAAAAATAGTCTCGTCTTTCTTTGTTTATATCACTAACTCTATCTTGTATTCGGTTGTGGATCCGGATCCAAATAGGACCAAACACCAAGCACCGAAACTTGATAAGGAATAACCAAAAATCAGTCATTTGACCAATATCAAATTGTCCAGGTTTTGACAATTTGGACATTCTAGGTATTGACATGAAGTTATCGGCCAATGATATTTCACTGGATAAGTCAAGACCAGTTATAGTAGGCTTACAATTTATATCTAAGACATTATAATCTTCAAGAGAAAGTTCTTCTGAAGAGTTATAGATAATGTCTTCTTGATATATATCAATTTCTTCTGAGGTATAATTCATCAAATACTCATGAATGAGATGATTCCCTTTGGAATTACTAGTTTTTTTGAGTTTTCCAGCTCTTTGAGAAACTCGTCAACCTCATTTTGAACTCTACTAGAGTCTTCAAGGATCTTGAGTGTTTTAGATAGTCACTCATCTTCCTTTTGTTCATATATCTTAATCTCATTTTTTAAATCATAAAGTTGCCTTTCCATTTCAGCAAATTCTGATAATTTTCTGTTGATTTTGCTAGAAGCATCTTCTGTCAGATTAAGATATAGGCGAAAAATTCTTTGGACCGAAGAGACTCAACAATTTCAGTGTTTGTTTTTGATTCAAACATCTTTGAGTCATCTAACCCTGCTAACACATTAATTGAATCATCCATAAGATTCATTTCTTATAGGTTGGATCGCTCCAAACACAGATTGTTAGATATTTTCGTGTTTACATGCTCTGATACCAATTGAAAAGACGAGGGTACCCAAATATACCTCAATCTAAAACTTTTCCACCTATAAGTCCTTTCTCCGAAAGTGATTGTCTATGGACTGCGTCGAGACAATACAACAAATCGGTTCACACTTCGTGTGATCGTATATGGATACGAGATCGAGACAATACGACAACAAGATAACTTGTGTGATTGACTATGGATACAAGATCGAGACAATACAACAACAAAGTATGTTTACTTGATAATAGGTTCGGACTTAACAAAACACAATAGGATTTATATCTAGTAAATAGGAATTAACATTTTTGTATTTTACTTCTAATTAAGCCGCTATACAAAATTGAATACTCTCAGGATTAAGCCGCTATACAAAATCTAAACCAACTTTGTATAGTTGAGACCAAAAAACTAAACTTATAGTTCACCTAGTTCTGTATGTATCCCTGCGCCTCCAACTTGTAATAAATCACGCGCTTGGAACAATTCCTTTGGTTCGTATTCCAAACAGTAAAGGAACAAAAAATCTGTTCGGTAACAACTCTTTTCAAACAACATGATATGAGTTTGACAAAAGGCTCTTCCATTTATCCATATAACTCCTTTGTCAGGTTTTTAGATCTATCTTTTCAACAACTACCAAAGTAATTGTTAAGACTTTTCAATCAATACTTCGAATCACAAAGAAACGTATTGATGCCGATCTACTCAACTAATCAATCCAATCTATCAAAAGATAAACCGATTATAGTCGGATCCCCAGCCGATCAAGTTTTGTGCACACCAAAGATTATGAACTCAAATAAGAAATCTTCTTTGTCTTCAAATCTTCTTAGATCTTCAATAAACACGTGCACACAATCAGCTTGAGTATCTTGTGGTCAATCACACACAGAACGGAGTCTGTTAACAATGGATTATCACAAGACGTCTTTAGATCTACAAACAGTCTAAAGATCCCCGTCGAAACTTCGATCTAGTTTGAGTGAGTCTTATATCAGAAGAGAAGACTCTCAAGCATAAACAAACTAGGTGCAATCAAAGTTCACCAACCGTTATTCAATCAAATCAATCGAAAACTAATAATAAACTGCAATTATCTAGTTTCCCACCAACGGTACTCGTAGAGCTTCCCAATCCCAAAGAAGTCTTTAAAACGAGGGGTCGTAAGAGATTTTGCTTAATTAAGATACTTTCCTCTCCGAATAGACGGCTCCACCAATAACAACATAACAAGGTACTTTTGCTGGCTCTGAGGATTAGTTTTCTTGAAATGCAAACTTAAATATTTATAGACCAAGGAAGTTTGGACACCAAGGAATTTCCAAAACCGAATATATTCTCAAGATATGCAATATATTTCCAAATTCGGTTTTCATAATTCATGGTAATGCTTTGTCCAAATATTAACTGAAAACTTAGTAGAAAATCTCCAATTAGTAAATGCACACTACTAATTTTTATTTTCTAAAGATATGCATTTTAATTGTTGGAAATTAAAATCATATAAAACTAAAAACCTTAATTAAAAGATTCTCAATTTATTTTGATCCGGGATTCTCCTTTAGCTATTAAGGAATATCTTTGAACAATAAAAGATAAGAGTTACTACACACGTTCAAAGTATGTCGACATCTTTAATTTGTAAATCCTCTTTCATATTTACAATCTTGGAACTGATTTGCCACACTTCCAAACGAGTTTAGAATTGGTTCATCTGATTTCCAAGAACTATGTGATTGATTATCCTATCAAATCACCAATCATGGGTTTCATGGTTCTACCAAAACAAGTTTCGGTTCTACCTCCATGTGGGTACTAGAATTAGTCACGCTAGTTACCAAAACTAGGTTGACTAGGATCGGTTCCCACATATATATGGTATCTAATTTGTATTGCACATGTTCATAGGATCGGTTCCCCAATAACTAAAAACTTGTTGCACCTCTTATAAGGATGATTTCTCTTTTGTGATCGGTTGCACCTTTTACTAGGATCGGTTCCCCAATGTCTACAGTTGGTCATACCAATTACACTAAATCGATCATACCATCTCAGGGGATTACTTAAGATCTGTTTCACTAATAAAAGTCATACCAATACAAAAGTTAGGCATTGTGAATAGTTTTACGAAGATACATAAACAAGTTATGAACGGTTATACTAAATACACATATTGGTAATCCAAATATTTGCAAGGAATAACAATACCAATAAGCCTAGCGATTTCCCTTTCAATTCACAAAACAAGTTTATGAATATACTTCGTTTAAACAAATGTAAAACATTGTTCCCTAGGACGAAATCTTCACCCATACCTATGCATAATCACAATAGCATTCATACGATTATGTCGGTGTCTTATATACGAAGTTCAAAAGATAGACGTTATACTTCGTATTGTAATTCCTTAATACTATGTCTAACTAGAGTATAATCATTCACATCTTCGCAGTTATGTTTTCAATATGCACGACTTGAAAGATACGTTAGGAATGAAATATCTCAAGTCAAATATTACTAACCTCAAGAGGAAGGATGATGTTGTCGTTGTAGCTCCTTACTTCTTCACATTCTTCAAGTCTTCACGTAATACTTGTAAGTCTCATATCCTAGTAAATTTCTAGCGAACCTATACGAAGTTGACTCTAGTAAATAATCAAGCGACTCTTTAAATGAGTTTTGGTTCACTAAAATATGACAACCAAACTTGACATACCAATGCTTGGTGGGTTCCACCGAGCTATGCTCTAACAATCTCCCCCTTTGTCAATTTTAGTGACAAAACTCTTACATCATATGGATAAACAAATTACAAGAATTCATTACACATACGCTTGATTCCCAATTTCAACATCACAAAAATTTGCATACATTCAATCCACAAATGCCGTTGTTGACATTATAATAACAAAGCTAATAGTCCCCCTAAAGGTAAGATAGGTAGATTTTCAATCCGCATGTCTTTGTTATTCCCTTTGTAGTTGAAATAACCACAAATATCAATATGATATGCTACTCCCCCTTAGTCTATGCTTTACTCTTTCGTTAGATATAATGTTTAGGCACAATTGTCCTTTCCTTAGTGATACTAAATCACTTTTTTACTCCATATATTTCTCCCCCTTTTTGTCATAAAATGACAAAGGTACGAGCAAATAAAAGACCAACCGAAAGGATATTACAAATCTCAAAAAACTTGCAACCTATAAGAGTCAAGCACGAGGGTTCCACACACCATTTTAGATAACCAATATCAAAACCGAAACTACAAAGTAATGTTGTTTTGATATGTTACCAGGAAACAATTTACCAAAGCAATTTTCCCTAATACTTTAGCAAATCATAAATCGACTAAGCACCTTAGTTCTTTTGCTAAACCGATTGTACAAATACAATCGCTTGTTCGATAAGACCAAAATAAAGATCAGAATTAACTCTATTTTTCTCATCAGGTTCTAATTATTCAAATAATAACTTAGACCTTTCACTTTTAAACAAGACAAGTACTAGGTTAGTTAACTAGCATTTCTTGTTAAGGCATTCAATTAGACTTGAATAACCGAAACCTCTACTTTGATAAGTCTAACTAAGATCATAATTAACTTAGTTTCTCTTATCCGGAATCGAATTGGACTAAACAATTGACCCTGAAAACCTTTTCTTTTGTTAAGCCATAAACAATTCATACAAACCAAATAAATCAACTTGTATAATTATTTACCTCAACTGGAAGCAATTGAAACAACATAGACATTAAAGTACCGCAATTGCACTGTAATTTTGTAAGCCTAAACAATTGATACCAAATAATAAAGCAAGATAACAATAGTTTTTCTTAACAGGAAACAATTGAATCACACACACATCTATACACAAATAATGGAATAAACATCAATTGTACCGAAATTTTGTTAAGCAAAAGCAATAAATATATGCAATAAAGTCAGGCTTTTCTTAAACAGGAAAACGATTAACTAACAAATCCGTTACCTCAAATTTCGCATCCTCTTCTCCTTTTCCTTTGCATCTTTCCAGGGAGAATTAATACCAAAATACCACTATGTTGTCATCCTCTTGCAGGACAAAAGAATAACAACAAACACCAACCTTTACCAGAGAAAGGTTGAAAACCGGTTTTAACTAATGCGATGCAAAAGTTAAAAACCCCGAAACTCATATGTTTTTATGCTAAACCAAACGATTCAATATATTGTGACTTTTCACATATTAGTTTCAATCAGAACCCCTCATGATCCTTTGATAAAGCCTACCAACATGGGATAGAACTCAATCCCGCTAAATCAAAAAGTCACCCAAACCATAAGGGTTCACACAATATGAGATCGAATATCAAACATCCCATACATAACAATAATTTTAATTGCAATTTAGACCAAAAGAAGCACGGATAGACTGCATTGAAAGCATAAGGCACTTTACTATTACACAAAGGTTCTTAACAAGCATACATCATTAAAGATTGTTTACCAGATAAGCCTACAGTAATATACATAATATTATACAATAATAGTTGTAGATTCTAATCCGATATGTCCAAGTCAGTATCTTCTTCCGAAGAAGTATCTTGATACTTGTCTGAGATGCCACTCAAGGCTTCAGTAAGCTCTGGATAGATGTTTGTAGTATGATCAATCAATTCGACAATGCAGTCATTCTTCCTCTGTAGTCTTCTCTTAAGAGTTTGTGGATCTCCTTTAACTCTTATAGGAGGAGGAGCATTAAATACTTGTCTTTTCATTTTCTTGAGAATTCCTTCTCCTAATTTCTTTGGATTTTTTTCCTGGCGTTTGGCCAGACAATTCCAAAAGAGCTGCCTATTCTTGTAATCAAACAAGCAAAGCCATGAGTTATTATTTTAACTCTTCGAATTGTGATAATTTGTCTGATCATTAAACCAAAGAAATCAAAATTTTTGATTCCTCTGACGAGATGATATACAAGTTCAGCAACATCTCTAGTCCATTTAGTCTTATGCATATTGCTAGGACACAGGTTTGCACAAGCTAGTTTTCCAAAAACTTTGAGATGAAATTCAATATTGTGAATAAGGAAGGAATTACCTGACCATGCTCCACCAATTACTGACGAGATAGTATTGTTGTCAACTCTATACTTTTCATCCGAATATGGTAAGAATGTATTTACGTAGGAATAGAGAATCAGTTCCGAAATCACTTGTTTGTTAACTTCAAACGATCTTGTACCAATCATGGTGCGAAAAGTACATCCTTCAAAGTTCATTTCATGCATATTAACATAAAATAGCTTCACAAGGTACGGAGTAGCCTTGAAAGAGCTTTCATGAATGATACCCCATTCAGGTGTTTCACAAAATTCATATATTTCATATCCGAAACTTTGACAAATATCATTTCCATAACGGGTTCTTTGATTGAACCGAATTTCATAAGACATTCATCATTCACAAAATAATTTTGAGAACCAACATCATAGGTGAGACTAGGCATGTTTTCATAATTGATGTTCCTAGTTGTATAGAGCATATTATTCCTATTTTAACTTTCTCCAATATTGAAATTCCTTCTACCCCTATTAGCCATTGAATCAAAAAAATATGTAAGGAACCACTTGCAATAGATATGCCATGTTGAATGTTGATTCTCCTTGCTTGAGTTGAATTGGAACGATTTGAGAGAAACCATTTGTTCTTGTTGCAACTTAGAATTGGTTGAAGCAAAAATTTCCACTTGAATCGAAAATGCAAAAATCACAAGTGAAGAATTTTCGAACCATTGTTTGTTGTAGAGGTTTCTTTGAAACCGAAGAAGATAGAGAAAAAAATAGTCCAATCTTTCTTTGTTTATATCACCAAATCTATCTTGTATTCGGATGTGGATCCGAATCCAAATAGGACAAAACACCAAGCACCGAAACTTGATAAGGAATAGCAAAAAATCGGTCCTTTGACCAATATCAAATTGTCCAGGTTTTGACAATTTGGAAATTCTAGGCATTGACATGAAGTTATCGGTCAATGATATTTCACTGGACAAGTCAATACCAGTTTTAGTAGGCTCACAATTTATATATGAGACATTATAATCTTCAAGAGAAAGTTCTTCTGAAGAGTTATAAATAATGTCTTCTTGATAGATATCAATTTCTTCTGAGGTATAATTCATCAAATACTCACGAATGAGATGATTCCCTTTGGAATTATTAGTTTTCTTTGAGTTGTACGGATCTTTGAGAAACTCGTCAACCTCATTTTGAACTGTACTAGAGTCTTCAAGGATCTTGAGTGTTTTAGATAGTGACTCATCTTCCTTTTGTTCATATATCTTAATCTCATTTTTTAAATTAGAAAGTTGCCTTTCCATTTCAGCAAATTCTGATAATTTTCTGTTGATTTTACTAGAAGCATCTTCTGTGAGATTAAGATATAGGCGACATTCGACGAACGTCCAAAATTCTATGGACCGAAGAGACTCAAAAATTTCAGTGTTTGTATTTGATTCAAACATCTTTGAGTCATCTAATCTTGCTAACACGTTAACTGAATCATCCATAAGATTCATTTCTTATAGGTTGGATCGCACCAAACACAGATTGTTAGATCTTTTCGTGTTTGCCTGCACTGATACCAATTAAAAAGATGATGGTACCCAAATATACCTCAATCTAAAACTTTTCCACCTATAAGTCCTTTCTCCGAAAGTGATTGTCTATGGACTGCGTCGAGACAATACAACTAATCGGTTCACACTTCATGTGAACTTCTATGGATATGAGATTGAGACAATACGACAACAAGATAACTTTTGTGATTGACTATGGATACAAGATCGAGAAAATACAACAATGAAGTATGTATACTTGATAATAGGTTCGGACTTAACCAAACAAAATAGGATTTTTATCAAGTAAATAGGAATTAACATTTGTGTATAATTGCGGAAATAGAAACGTAAAAGACACAACAAGATTTTGTTAACGAGGAAACCGCAAATGCCGAAAAACCCCGGGACCTTGTTCATAATTGAATAATTTCAGGACTAAGCCGCTATACAAAATTTAAACTAACTTCGTATAGTTGAGAACATGCAACTAAAACTATAGTTCACCTAGTTCCGTCTGTATCCCTGCGCCTCCAACTTGTAACAAGTCACGCAATTGGAACAATTCCTTTGGTTCGTATTCCAAACAGTAAAGGAACAACAAATATGTTCGGTAACAACTCTTTTCAAACAACATGATATGAGTTTGACAAAAGGCTCTTCCGTTTATCCCAATAAACTCCTTTGTCAGGTTCTTAGATCTATCTTTTCAACAACTACCAAAGTAATTGTTAAGACTTTGCAATCAATACTTCGAATCACAAAGAAACGTATTGATGCCGATCTACTCAACTAATCAATCCAATCTATCAAAAGATAAACCGATTATAGTTGGATCCCCAGCCGATCAAGTTTCGTGCACACCAAAGATTATGAACTCAAATAAGAAATTTTCTTTGTATTCAAATCTTCTTAGATCTTTAATAAACACGTGCACACAATCAACTTGAATCTCTTATAATCAATCATACACAGAACGAAGTCTGTTAACAATGGATTATTACAAGACGTCCTTAGATCTACAAACAGTCTAATGATCCCCGTCGAAACTTCGATCTAGTTTGAGTGAATCTTATATCAGAAGAGAAGATTCTCAAGCATAAACAAACTAGGTGCAATCAAAGTTCAACAACTGTTAGTCAATCAAATCAATCGAAAACTAATAATAAATTGCAATTATCTAGTTTCCCACCAATGGTACTCGTAGAGCTTCCCAATCCCAAAGAAGTCTTTAAAACGAACGGTCGTAAGAGATTTCGCCTAATTAGGGTACTTTCCTCTCCAAATAGACGGCTCCACCAGTAACAACACAACAAGGTAGTTTTCTTGGCTCTGAGGATTAGTTGGCTTGAAATGCAAACTTCAATATCTATAGACCAAGGATGTATGGACACCAAGCAATTTCCAAAATCGAAAATATTCTCAAGATATGCAATACATTTCCAAATTCGGTTTTCATAATTCCTGGAAATGCTTTGTCCAAATATTGACCGAAATCTCAGTAGAAAATCTCCAATTAGTAAATGCACATTACTAATTTTTATTTTCTAAAGATATGCATTTTAATTGTTGGAAATTAAAAGCATATAAAACTAAAAACCTTGATTAAAAGATTCTCAATTTATTTCGATCCGGGATTCTCCTTTAGCTATTTAGGAATATCTTTGAACAATAAAAGATAAGTGTTACTGCACATGTTCAAAGTATGTCGACATCTTTACTTTGTAAATCCTCTTTCATATTTACAATCTTGGAACCGATTTGCCACACTTCCAAACGAGTTTATAATTGGTTCATATGACTTCCAAGAACTATGTGCTTGATTATCCTGTCAAATCACCAATCATGGGTTTTACGGTTCTACCAAAACAAGTTTCGGTTCTACCTCCATGTGGGTACTAGAATTAGTCACGCTAGTTACTAAAACTTGGTTGACTAGGTACTAGGATCGGTTCCCTTATATATATGGTATCTAACTTTTATTTGTTGTACATGTTCATAGGATCGGTTCCCCAATAACTAAAACCTTGTTGCACCTCTTACAAGAATCGATTCCCCTTTTGTGATCGGTTGCACCTCTTACTAGGATAGGTTCCCCAATGTTTAGAGTTGGTCATACCAATTATACTAAATCGATCATACCATCTCAGGTGATTACTTAAGATCGGTTTCACTAATAAAATTCATACCAATACAAAAGTCAGGCATTGTGAATAGTTTTACCAAGATACATAAACAAGTTATGAGTTGTTATACTAAACACACATATTGGTAATCCAAAGATTTGCAAGGAATAACAATACCAATAGGCCTAGCGATTTCCCTTTCAATTCACAAAACAAGTTTATGAATGTACTTCGTTTAAACAAATGTAAAACATTGTTCCCTAGGACGAAATCTTCACCCATACCTATGAATAATCACAATAGCATTCATATGATTATGTCGGTGTCTTATATACGAAGTTCAAAAGATAGACGTTATACTTCGTATTGTAATTCCTTAATACTATGTCTAACTAGAGTATAATCTTTCACATCTTCGCAGTTATGTTTTCAATATGCACGACTTGAAAGATACGTTAAGAATGAAACAGCTCAAGTCAAATATTACTAACCTCAAGAGGAAGGATGATGTTATCGTTGTAGCTCCTTACTTCTTCACATTCTTCAAGTCTTCACGTAATACTTGTAAGTCTCATATCCTAGTAACTTTCTAGATAACCTATACGAAGTTGACTCTACTAAATAATCAAGCGACTCTTTAAATGAGTTTTGGTCCACTAAAATATGACAACCAAACTTGACATACCAACTCTTGGTGGGTTCAACCGAGCTATGCTCTAACATGTATAATTGAAGTATATATAGTAATACGACTTTTGTCTCAAATAGGAGATAGAGTAGATAGACTTTTGAGTGATAGATAAGTTCAAGTATCCACATATCCTTTGTTGATGACGTTCCACAAGTTCCCTTGAGTAGTTCTTTGTCTTCATTCGATAAACGTCGTGGAGTCTAAAGCTCAACTACACTTAATATCCTAATCTGAGACTTAGCTATAAGTAGACTAGAAATCAAGACTTATAGTTTTGGCAACTAAACTTGACAAACAAGCTTGAGATAGCAACACTTGCGAGTTCGACCGAGCAGTGCTCTAACACTGTGCTATATCCAATCAATGGTTAATTGTTATAAACTCTCATTTCAATCATTGAAAAATTCTTAGAAGACGGGAATAACTGTCTCACACAAACTATTAGCTTCAAAGAAATTTTCAAGTGATCAAATGATCAATACGAAATATTCCGAGTCTACATCAAATGACTGTCTCACATAAATCATGTAAGATGTTACCAGGCAATTTTCACATGATCATATTTTGACTTTAGTCAAGAATAAAAGATGAACATGGTTAAAGAGAAAGCTTACCAACACATATTTCGAGAAATATGTAAGCGAGTTAAATTAAGCTCGAAATATCAAATGTGTATAAAGTAAAGTTTATATAGCTATACGACTTTTGTCTCAATAGGAGATAAAATAGAAATAGACTTCTGAGTGATAGATGAGTTCAAGTCTCCACATACCTTTTATTGATGAAGTTCCACAAGCTCCCCTTAGTAGTTCTTCGTATTCAATCGATGAATGTCGTGAAGTATAAAGCTCAACTACATATTTTATCCTAATCCGAGACATAGCTATAAGTAGACTAGAAATCAAGTCTTATAGTTTTGACAACTAAACCTGACAAACAAACTTGAGATATCAACGCTTGCGAGTTCGACCGAGCACTTCTCTAATACTAAGTATTTATTTGATCTTAAAAATTCTATTTTGAATGGTAAATGTCATCTGATGTGAAAGAAAAAAATGGATGTGCCCGTAAGCCTAGTGAATACAGACAAAGTGTGAGGTCATTTATACATTTTTCCAAGAATTATGATGGTGGGAGTAATTTATTTTCATGTTCTTGTCGATATTGTATGAATGGAAAAGGTTTAGTGTCATAGAGCGAGACTTCATTTCATTTGCTCAAAAATAGTGTTTGTTCGACATATACAACATGGTTTCATCATAAGGAAAGTTCAGAAGAAGAAGCACATTCAACACATAAAGATAACACTACAACTGAATGTACAGATGATAACAATATTACAGCAGGTTTGAATGAGAATGATACAACATGTGTGGATGAGAATGTTACAGCATGTGTGGATGAGAATGTTACATCAGGTGTGGATGAGAATATTACATCAAGGTTGGATAAGAATGTTAGAACTAGCAGGTGTTGTAATAAAAATATATTAGTGGCTCAGCTGGCAACAAAACCATTTTATCCTTTATATCCTAAAGGAAAGTCAGTGTTGTACATTACGATAATGATGAACAACATAAAGACTCAAAATGGATTTTCTGACAATGGTGTTACTTCACTATTAAAATTGATGAAAGAGTTGCTTCCGAAGAAAATACCCTGCTATGTAAGTTTCCAGATATCAAAAAGATGATTCAAGATACGGGGATATGCAACCTACAATGCATGTGTAAATGACTATATACTCTACTGGAAGGATAAGAGTTCATTATTGAAGTGTCGTATATCAAGAACCTCAGTATGCAAGAATTTTCAGTGATGGGAGAAAACTTTACCCAAGTTACGCAGAGTACGTTGAGACATTTTCAACAATTACAAGGCTGAAAGGATTTTATAGTATACCATGGATACAGGCGATGCTTTGGCATTTTAGAGCACATAAGATAATCAATGTAATGCGCCATCTCGTTGATTCTCCAGCTTGGCGTTGTGCGAATAATTTTTATCTAGAGTTTGTTAAGAAATCACGGAATGCTACTTCTGGGATAACAATTGACAGCTTCAACCTAAATGGATAGTTTGGTCTCAATATAGCTGTTGGCAGGTGATTATCTATCCGCACAACATTTATATATATATATATATGTGTGTGTGGGTGGGTGGGTGGGTGGTTTTTGTTATGTTATATGTGATTAATGCACAAGTGACTTCACATAAGGTCAGTTGAAGAAGTAGTAGCCAGCCGGGAAAATATCAAACCCTGATAAGTACTTCACTTGGTTATACTTATACTATTAGGTTTAAGTTTAAGGATTTCGAGCTTTAGTTTATACTTGCGAGGTATTACGCTGGTGGGAGTAAACTGAAGCGGGATTGGCATCAACTTGTGTAGTTTCTAGATTACCTGGTAAGTACTTCACTTGTATACTTGCTAGATTACCTGTTTCATACATTTTCGTAATGTTTTGGTTTTGTTTAAAATCAATGGCAGATTTTGCATTGTTGAGGGTCTCATGACCATTGTCCACACAATGACTTGTTAGTTTTATTGTCCTTGTCATGTTATACAGTCGGGCATATAGAATATTTAAGTTTTCACTCTCCAGCTTCTCATCATTCTTTTATTTAACTGAAATTTGACATATAATACACTTGGCTTGCATAAATTCCTTGTAATATCTTAGATAGTTGTGAATTTTTAGCTAGTTGTGAATTTTTGTTGGTATAAAATCTCGTGTCGTCATGGACTTTGGTTTGTTGCGGGACCAATTTCATTGATTGCATGGATCACACAAACATTGCACAATATTCGTATGGCTTGGATGTTCTTGGACAACAACTTCTGCTGCTCATAACAGTGACAATTAGGTCATGTTGGATATCTTTTTCCCGGTTCCCTTTTGTTTATTAATTTGCTTAAGTTCTTGGTCCCACAAATGTAATGAATGTAACATGTTGAGAACCTGATAAATTAATTTGATACTTAACAGAATTTGTTATCCCAAATTTGGTATGTTCAGTTTTGTCTGCTTGTCAATTATCTATTACCTTGTTCGAAATCACTATCCTTGTATATAATATCATACGTTAGGTGCCTTCTTGTAATGTATCATGTTGACATCATGTGACCTCTCTGATGTTTTTCATTTGCTTCGTGTAGTATGGGGTAGCAATTTATGAACTTAAAACCAGAGATTATGGAAAACTTGATGAAGAATGCTGCAAAGATAGCTTAGGGGCTAATTTGTGTTTGGGAAGTACATCTGGGATCATGCACTCAATCGATATTCATCCTTCGCAAAGTATGCTTATGCAGTAAGCTGTGTGCTCCACTTCTTTTACATCCTTGCAATAACTTCATAACTTTTCTCCTCTAGTTTCGTATATGTGGATAGCTTACTCTATTGCTTACTTCCAACATATAAGTATCAAGGTGTGATTTGTTTGTAGGTTAATTGAATGATGCTCTGTTGTTAGATCAGAAAGGTTGGAGAACAAACCAGCATTAGGTCCCTTAGCAGGTGCAAGTTTTGTAAGTTTCTATGTAGTATATCCTTTAGTGATTTATGTTAGAAGAATTTGTGAACTTAGAAAGTTCATAATTAACTGAACTTAGGAACTTAATGAGTTTCGATGTGCTCCCTCGGAATTTAATACTTAACAAAAAACTACTTAGAAGAATTTATATTCTTTTTTGATATGAATTGATTGAGGAAACTATTGCTAAATGCGGATGATGGATGGAATGAATGATGTATGCATGTTACTTGGAATTCCGGCATATTTCCGCCTGGAAAATTACTGCCAGTCGACATTGACCTGGTCAATATTGACTGGCAGTCATTTTTTTGTTGTTGCGAAAATATTCGTAATGGCTCATAACTGTTTCAATGGACCAAGTAGTAACGGCTTTGGCTTGTTACAAAATGACATGTAGTAACGGCTTGAGGTTGTTACCACATCCCCGTTACAAAATAGTTCGTAACGGCTGCCGCCTGTTACGAATTTCCACGTTGTAACGGATCTGCATTGTTACATCGTCGTTGCGAATCCAAACTCCTAACATGCAGTGGTCCGTTATAAAAAAAAATTGTAATAGCCCTTTTCGCAGCGCTCAATTCCCGTTACAACCCTTATTCGTAACATGCAAAAACCGTTTCTAATAGCTAAAAATGGTATAGTAAAAGTAAAGGACGTTCCGTTTATATAAATAAACTCTTTTGGAAACTAATACAATGATTATCAAAATAATCAATCTTGATGAACGATCTCTATCCAAGCAACTTAATGCAACTAGATAGTTTGTTCGATCTTTTTACAAGTTTTAAGTCTATCACGATAAACAGCTTATGGATCACATAGAATCAAGTTTACAAGAAGTAACACAAAGATCAGAACCAAAAAGAAAAGTATCCAAGTCTTCAATCTTCAACTTTTATCTTCAAAGTACTCGCTGCAACCAACATGATCCACTGTTGACCAACTCATACAAAAAGGAGTTAACGCTGATAGATTAACAGTTCTACCTGACAGATATAGAGTCATTCATATCTTCGATAGTAAATCTTTAAAAAAACTTGAGTGGCCTTATATCATAAGAGAATGACCATTAAATAAACAAGTTCGATCTATCGAAGATAACTATATACCGTTATTTCAATAACAAGTAATAAAACACTGAAATTAAATAAAAATAAATCTAATTTCCACCAATGGTAAGTCTAAAAGCTTCTTGATCCCAAAGAAGACTTTAGATAAAAGGCAACATAAGATGTTTCACCTAATTAGATTACTCTTAGCCCTTAACACCACACAATCAACAGAAGTGTGTGTTCAAGGAATGATTTTCTAAGGATACAAGACTCATTCTTTATAAATATATGACCAAGGCTTGTTTGATCTACCAATTTCGAAAATTCTTATGATATGCAATAAATATATACTTTTGAAATTAGCCAATACAATTGTATTCCAACTCATAAATTTATTTCTCTTGTAGTATGATAACTAAGATTAGCTAGCACAAATCCATGTACTTGACTAATATGACAAATATATATTTGCAAACCTCTGGTATTTGAAAAATTGGTTTCCAGGATTTTTTCTTGAGTATCAAAAATATACTTGAACAAAAAAATATTAGAATTTAGCTCATGTTCAATCACTATGTCGACACTTATGAACATTTTCTCAGTCTAACTCGTGTACACCTCGATGTCAGCATAAACCCTAAAATACTTATCTAAAATATATAACAAGTTAGACTTAGTTAGAATCGATCTTGACTTAGGATCAATCATTGCGATAAGGGATCGGTCCTAAAAGCGGTCATGAACCCACTTTTCAACTATGAAACAAGTTTCGCAAGCCTACTTTTTTTAATTATGTTCTGAAATTACTTTTAAACAAAATTATGAAGGTTTGGATTCATCCAGAATTTCAACATATTAAATAATAACAATTACCAATTAGTGAAATGTGGAAAACACGACGTCTATAGATAAGTTATACTTTGTAACTCCATATATACTTAAGTTATAGAAACAACTATTATATGTCGTTCCTTAATTTACTTTGATCATATTATAATGACCAAGTCGTCAATAATAAAGTCTTTATAACAAACTTAGATTTGCATGTTATATTTTCAATAAATAGACTTAAAAGAACAAAAGATAGAAATAGGACTGGTCAAATTCGTAGTTACTAACCTCTAACTGAAGGATGATATCTTCATTACCTTTGATGATCTTCAGGACTTCATGAGTAACCATAGCATGTCTCAACATTTTTATGTTCCTAGTCTAACCTAATAAAGTTGACTTTAGTAATCGACTCAAGCGACTCCGAGTTTTGCAACTAAACTTGACAACCAAACTTGATATATATACCAACGCTTGGTGGGTTCAACCGATTAATGTTCTAACAATTTTAATTATGGTTCCTATTTTTATTTAGGTCTTTATGTAAGTCATATATTTGGGATTCTTTTACATTTTAGATTTTGAAACTATGAAAACAAAAAGATTGAAAAATAAAATAATAACTAGGTCAGAGACAATATGATAAAGGTAAGTGTTCATTACCCACAACAATCAGGTTATAATATTTAGACTTTAAAAAAAATGTTACTTCTAAATTAAATGTCGTTTAGTCACTGTCAAAATAATGAACTGCAAAAAACATTACCATATTCAAATAACGATTGAGAACTTTATTATAGTAGTTGGAAAACTGAAAACAAGTCAATTGTAGATTGATATATCTATCTTTGATGCTTATGCATGTTACTTTCCCATCAAGCTTATACCAATTCATAAATTATTTGCACAAAAACTGTGTTGATGTATAAAGGTTAGGATAATGCCTATTTACTATAAACGAATAGTATTATGATACTTGTGTTCGATCTCTTTTTCATTCTTTTCTCGATTCATGGAAAACCAATAGTTAATGTTATTTGATCTTCCAATTGTGGAAAACCATTAAGGTAAAAAACCTCAAGGTTTCGTTTTTAAATTAGTTTAATCGTCAGGATGGGAATTTTGAGCACCCTTTAAAAGAGTAAAATTCTCCCTTGAAATTTCAATTCCCTCCTCTAAATCATCCTCAAATGCATTCTTCCCTGCTAGGATACTGTCAACATGACTCTAATTCGCCACAAAGATAACATTAAGTGCACCCATATTTGATGATTTATAATGATAAGTAATAGTGGGAAATGACAACACTGAATCCATGTATGTTGGATTTTTTATGCCACTTAAAAGTACTAATACACCATAATTTCCAAAAAGTGGATCCAAGAAATTTATATTCCACGATGGCATTTTTGTGAGAGTGGCTCATTTTGATTGTATATGTATTATACTAGTGCTTAACCCGTGCCGTAACGGCACGGGGATGCCTTTTCGTTTTCTGACATTGATAAAATACCACATAACATCCGAATTTGATCCAAATTTGCATTGATATTTATCGAAATATTTGACAAATCCTAATCGAAATCTGAAGATAAAGAACAATATACGTAGAATCTTTTAATTTTTGCAGAATATGAATACCATTGAATAAACATAAGATAAGATAACGATACTGATAAATAATATTTTTATAGAATTTTAATTAAATTAGAAGGAAAGGATATTAAAAAAGATTAAATATGGATGTATACTTTTACAATTATAGTCCATAAGTAGGGTGAGCATGAGCCGGTGTGTTTAACTCATCCGCGTTCAATCCAATTCACTGTGGATTTCAGATTTTGCATCCGCATCCAATCCAACATCCAATGGATGAACGGTTTGGGTACGGATAATCCAATGGATTTGTTTTAATTAAAAGTTATAGTGAAGAAATTATTCCAACATAAATGATTTCTTATAAAACCTACACATTTTATATGTGTATAAATATAAAGTGCCATGGATAACACTTCAAGTAAACACCTTAAGAATTCCTAACTATTTATGTATTTTCTAAAAGTTATATAAATCTCATTAATTTAACGGGTATGGATGTTCAACGGATTTTCAAGGTTTTATCCGGATTCAATCCGTAATCCGTTGGATTTCAAAAATCCCATCCACATCCAATCTATTAACGATCGGTCCGGGCATCCATCCGTAAAAATACGGTTGGTCCCGGTTAAATCCGGGAATTACGGGCCAAAGGACCATAAGGGTGTACAATGGTCCAGCTTAGTGCTTATAAATCCTATCGGGCTCGGGCACTTCGAGTCTGATAATTTTATGTCCATTATCCACTCCAGGCCCATCAAAAAATACTCCAGCAGATCGGGCCACATATTTTTAGTGTTTTTAACGGTGATTAATAACTTATTTTTTTTACATTGAAACTACGGATCGTTTACACTGATTTGTTAACACTTATCACGATGACATGTATTATTCCTTAGATAACGTTATTGCAAAATTCGGATGGACATCGAAATCTATAACTGGTTATTTCTCCTTTCTATACTTTTTAAAAAGTGAAGTCATTGTTGGTATCGAAATGGCGTAAAATGTAAGTTATGTGCCATATAATTTCAGCAAACTGAAAATCCCTTCTATTGTTAATAATTGACCGTAAGGTATATCAGTGAAAGTGATACCCTTGCAGATTACATAAACTATGCTTGAAACAATTTTAACTCTTACCTAAGGAACTCTAGTTTGGTTGTACTAATGACCAAACGACTGTTGCAAAATAATGCACCACAAAATAAAAGCAGAGGCTAGAAAACTTGAGGGCACAATCTGTTCTTGGGTCATTGTCCAAGAACCTGAATTATGTTCGGTCCATCTGTACCTTTGAAAGGAAGTAAAAAGGTTTTCAAAGATACTGCGAGTGAACGACAAACGTCTCTAAGAAATCAATCAGTATCGATACATATTGGTATCCGACACCAAAGTGAATGAGAGACCTTGCACTGGAAAATTTAACATCAGCGGGGACACACCTGTTGAGAGACGTTTTTCCATATATATAGGTAAGATATCCCTAAATTGTGATGACTCGAGCAATGTCAACCTGTATAGCTGTCAGATAATTTGGTCAGTATGAGGCAAGTGGCAATTCAATAGCATTATTTGGATAATTAGTGATGAGGAAATGCTCCCAGCAACACCTATGTAGGCACCTGTGACATAAAATATGAATTTTATGTCAGTAAAGCTAAAATTTGATCAAAAAAATGCTTTGGTTACTGCTAGACTCGAAAAATCATACCCCAACTCTTCATTTTACATCTAAAATTAGTACAAAAACATTATTTTTCTAAATCAACAGCTCAGTACTTGCGAGGGCAGTTATCAAATGGCCTTAGCTGGGTCCGCCTTGAGTATTTGACATTCTAAAACAGAAAACTAAAAATACAAAGTAATCAGCCATGTGCATTCCTCATCACCTTAGCACGCTTCTACATTATTCATATGAAAGACTTTAGAACGTGACATAATAAATATAAAAGACATGCATGGAGAGGAAGCAGCCGTTAAGAGGGCAACTGTACCCCAATGACCTTTTTAAGTTTACCCGCAACAAATTCTTAAGTTTACTAAAACAATATCAAATTACTATATATTTCAATTAATTTTCAGTAAAATCACTTTATATTTCGATAAATAAATAAAATTGCATGATCACAACTCTGTAAATTTTTATTTGGTCTGCCATTTATGATTTTTAAAATTTTGAGTAGTAGTTTTATTTCTGCAAAAATATATAAGTGAATAATTGTGGTGTAAGATATTCAGTACATAATAAAAAGGAGAGCTTGTTCCAGTAAGTACCCAAGACCCAGTATGTATTGTACATCTACCGTCACCAGCTTATATGTTGTCATTGGCTCACACAAATCCTGCATAGTATATAAACCTTCAATAGTAATGCATACTGGTGCAACTGAAGGTTTGAAATGATACATAAATGGAAAGAAAAGTAGGCAATACCAATGGATGTAAATGGTTCTAAGTAACACTTTCTTTTACAGGCACTTTAACTGCCACCCCAATAACAAAACTTCTGATATGTTCCAATATCATCATTTGGTCTTTGTTATTCAATGACAATGCCATGCGTTTGGATCAAACGGTTCAACCTATGATCATTACCTGCATAATATACATAACAGCGTACCATCTACATGAAAAACTTTCATTGTATGGATTTGTTTAACTAAATCAGACTTTTCAACAAAACACACATTTAGAGGGATTTTAATTTAGTATGGATCTCTTGTAAAATCAAAATGCCGAACAAATACTGCAACTGACAAACTCGTGGGGAAACCCGCTTTCCGTAAGTGGAAATCTAAGCTATTAGTTATCCACCACCTACAGGATCAAATATAACATTGATCAATCCTAGAGCATTACTTTGTTGCTATAAATCTTTTTAATTCTTGAGTGTGTATCAATAAAATAAAAAGAAAAAATTAAAAAGGAACCACGTTGTGGAGAGGAACAATGAGGGACCAAAGAATCAATAGCTAGGGTGTTATTACCCAAATTGAAGGGGAGGGGCAGCTAGGGAGAATTAGAGAAAAGGAAACAATCAAATTTGAATATCCTTAGATATAGCTTGTCGGGATATCTAAATTTATTGTCCATAAGTGAACAGATCGTTTATAAGCTTTTTTACCACCCTCGACATAATCTCCAAGAAAGAGGTAGCTTGCAGAATGAGGGAAACATCCTTAGAAGGTCTTGCCTATGAGAGCAGGTAAGGTTAAAACTTAGGGAGTGTTTATGGGTGAAAACTGTTTCTGCGGTTTTTGATAAATTTGGGTGTGTGTGGATGAAAAACGAATCTAAACCCTAAACAAATGCACTGCACGGGAATGCTTTCTAATTCGAGAGATCAATCTGTACAATTCTGGCATAAACCAAGAAATAATCGTTCCAGACTTGCTTCGGTCACAAAGTGAAGGAGATGGGGTTTATCTTAGGGAGGGAAGCAAAAAAGGTGTTGATCGGTCATACGTGTAGACGGGCCCACAGTGATCATGTTGACATGCTTGGGACCTTTTAAGTATATATCTACACCCTCCATCCAAGCTTGCGAAGATGGACGCTCATGATCGATTAACGAAACATGTAACATGCCGCAAACCCTAATTAGGGTTTTGTATAGTTCACGCCCGTGCACCTTCAACCGATCGGTTTAGCAAGCTGTACTCCTCCTTTGGGGAGACCGATCGTGTGGGGCCCACGTTGGGCTGGCGGCGAGCATGTGTGTACTTGTTCCACGGTCCTAGGTGTGATCTAAGCCATCCATCCATGCTTGCGAAGTTGGATAGTCGTGATCAATTTAAGACACTAGTGGACTTCCACGGCTTTTAAAGCATCACGCCATCCATGTTTTGAGCAAACGTTTATTGCTCCATGGCTTGGTCGTGAGAGAACCGATCAGGTAGGTGAAAAGTTGGCCCGCCAATGTGCATGCCAACGCTTCTCCAATCAATCGCGGGACGATCCAAGCCTTCCAACTTGGCTTTCGAAGTTGGACGGTCGCGACTTCTTTGAGACTGTTTTTGACAGTCTTGCGCATACTAGCCACTCCATACCAGCTCGACCATCCTTCTTCAGGGCTGGCGTTTAGTGGCTATTTGGGGGCATAGCATGTGTTCGATCGTCCAGGGCATAAACGGGCCCGTTGGTGGTCATTGCGGTGATAGCCTGCTCCTGCTGAGGATCGTCTAGGCTGGTTAAATCATGCGGCCAACCTGCGTGGTCGTGATCGTTTCTGAGACTGACATGGGCAGTCTAGATTTCCCTTAGGAAATATGCTCAATCGGGCTAGTATAACACACCGAGAGATGTTCAATCGGGCTAGTATAACACACCGAGAGATGTAGCATGTAGGGATATTTCGTGCATGCCTCACTATTGACACTTGGAGATTCGTGTTACTCTGCTAAGAGCAACACTCAGTCATCATGCCGCACCAATAATGAGAGTTCTGCGGGAACAGCACAGGAAATACAAGGCTAATCATGCATTAATTAATAATGCTATAAATCCACAGAATATCGGGATTGTTTCTGAATGCTCCGTTCTAGGTGTATTTAATTCACAGAATACTGGCATTGTTGCCACATGCTCCATTCTAGGTGAATTAGTAAAGTGAAGAAGTATTCATCACTCGGATAGCTTTATCCTCTGCAGGATGTCAGCGTATTAAGTTCGGCTTTTACAATTTTAGCCTTGAACAAAAATCCACCATCAACATTAAGTCCCCTACCTAGCGCATAATGGTTACACTATTCTGGGGTAGGCATGAGATGGTGACGTATACAACGTAAAAAGAAAAGACAAAGGAAATTTACCTGGAGGGACTCTGGACGGCCGTGTTGTCAATCGTCCATGTGAGTACGCCAAGTGTGACCACGACCTTGGTGGGACCGGTTTCCTCCTTCGGGTATTTGAGCCAAGAAAGGAATAGAACTTGTATGCTCCTCTTCCCATAGAAAACCGTGCATGTAATCCTGGATGAATATGGACCCCACCATGTATATGCTTCGACCAAACATCACCCTGTACCTGTTTGATAGGCATGAGGGCCCGCCTACTTCGCTCAACCGTGGGACTCATCATGCGCCTGTTTGATCGAACGTAGGGCTTGTTGTGCCTGCTTCGGTTAAACGTGGGTTCACTGCGCGCCTGCTTCGGTCGAACGTGGGACCCGATATGAGCATGCTTTCTTCGAACATGGGCAGCTATGCATGCTTCGATCAAACACGGGTCCACCGTGTACATGTTTCAAACACCGGCCATGTCCTATGCCTGCTTTTCCCGTACGGTTGATGTGCTTACTCGAGTGTCATCCTTGCTACTTCGACCAAACACCGACCCTGCTATCTTGACCAAACACCGGCCTTGATGCCTGCTTCGCTCGAACGTGGGACCCACCGCGTGCTTGATTTGCTCAAAAATGAACCTTGTGTGCTAAAAGGTGAATGTGGGTCCTGCAGAGAGAATTGAAGTGTTGAAGCGACTTCTTCTGGAGAGAGAGCTGAAACGCCTTCTTCTGGAGAGAGCTGAAACGCCTTCTTCTGGAGAGAGAGCATTGAAGCGGCTTCTGCTGGAGGGAGCGTTGAAGCGGCTTCTTCTTCAGTTTGGTTTCCCCTTGCGAATTACATGCTTCTTGATTGACCATCTATCTTGTGCTGAAGAAGTTCTTGACTGACGGAGAAGGAATGTCATGCTGAGCCTCAGTCCCCAAGGGTGATCCACGTGGCTGTATCGTGTATGCCTGATGGGTCTACCATAATAAAGGTATCTCCATCCAGCCTTCGTACTAGTAATCATATTACTTCTCCATGGGTAAAAATATGCAGAAGTTTTTAGATTACCTTTTGTACGGAGTGGTCGTTGATATGGTGAAACTCTGGTTGGTATCAATCGACGAGAAACAACGGTTCTTAGAAGCAGTTGTGATCAGAAGAGACTGGCAGGAAGAGGGGTGGTGGCAACTTGCACGAACTTGGCACCCTTCATACAATGTTAGAGATCGTCTCGTTGTTAGAAGGAGAAGCTAGAACCGATGGCTTTCTTGATATTTCTTCATGGAATATAGAAGAGGGAGACAGTTCCCTGCCCACGAGTATCCACTGAGCTTTTGACTTGATAGATGTTGTCACGCTAGGTTCATGAGGCCGTCTTTACGTCTGCTCACTTGAGTATATCGTCTTTGGACATCTTGGAATCATAATGATAGTGTGCTTGTATCTCTCTAAATTCACCATCTTTGAGATGGGAAGTGCTAAGCAGTCCCCAGTCATACTCTTTTGCCATTATCATCTTTGGATCGTGTCTTTGAGGAGTAGGGAAGTTCCTTCATGCGAATGACTTAACTAATAAGTCCCAGGTGCAATCTCCTTTGGTAACGCAACTACTTCTTCCACGGGAGACAAATTCTGAAAGCGTCTCTCATTGATGTAGTTACCGTCGATCCAGATATGGAATATCTTGGACGTTGTTTCATCATTGTGGCAGTCGTGCATGTGGTACTAGAGTTGAAGTTGGCAATTTTGGACGCACAAGATGTTGTATCTCGGTGGCTTTCCTATTATTTGTTCTTTCTAGCAGGGCAAATGTTATTGTAGATGAGCGTTCAACAGCTTCACGAAGTCCAGAGGATGACCAAAAGCGCAGATTCTATAACATAGCACGATAGACATGCACCATCGTCTGATAGAGTGATTCTCCCGGATCTTTCTCGACATGACGTGCAGATATCGTTATCTTCTTGAGGCTGCTCCCTTGAGGTATCGGCTCCAGTGGAAGATTGCCGTCATAGAGCGTTGATACGTTGCGCCGACATTCTTTAAACCAAATGGCATTACAGTATAATAAAAATTTCCGAGAGGAGTTCGAAAATCTGTCTTACTTGCGTCATGCTCGTACATCCTTATCTGATTGTACCCGCTATATCCATCCATGAAGAAGAACATGTCGTGTCCGCTGATGGAGTCTACTAACATGTCAATGTTAGGTAGAGGAAAATCGTCTTTGGAGCAGCATTTGTTCAAGTCTCTGAAATCCACGCAACACCTGATTTGTCCGTTTTTCTTTTCACCGGGACCACATTAGCCAACCAGTTCAGATGATGGATGAGCTTAATGAAGCCAGCAGCAAGCAACTTCTGAATCTCAGTATTGATTTGCTCTTCTGCCTCGTGCCTGAATTGCCTCGGAGATTGATTGATCATCTTGGCTCGAGGTATGACATGTAGATGGTGGGTGACCAATTTTTCATCTGGACCGAGCATTTATTCATATGTCCAAGCGAATATGTCTTGGTATTCTTTGAGAAGTTGTACAAGCTTTGTGCGTTCATCCGTACATAAGGTTGAGCTGGTGGAGATAGGCCTAGGAGATTCCTCATTCCCGATGTTAACGATTTCGATCTCATCAGTTGTGGAGTTGGTGCCGTCTTGCAGCTGTCGTGGAGCATCCAGCACCTCTTCCTGTGGATCGTTGTTGTAGCATTCCATTGGTAGGGGAGACTGGGTAACAGTCTATCCTGCTCATTGCTAACAGTGGCGTCAGTATACGTTTTTCCTTTTCTGGTCACGGCTTTCCACAAAAGTTCTTTCCCTCTTAGCGTGAGCGTGGGTTGCGGCTTCACCGGATGAAGAAGAACGCCTTGTCAGCAAAGATGCATCGTGGGGCTTAGCCCTCAATGATGCGAGTCGGTCCTTCTCCTGAATCGACGCCCACGTGGGGAGTGGGATGCAATGAACTTTATCTGATCCTTCTTGCGGAGCTTCTCTTGGTTCAAACAATTCCACTCCACATATCGGTGCATAGGGAGACAGCGATGCAGGGATACGGACGACTTCTTTATTCAGCATAGTCTTCAGGCATTGGTGATATGTCGAAGGGACAATCCTACTGTCATGAATCCACGGTCTCCCCAATATCATGTGGTAGTCTGGCTCTTTTTCTATGACTTCAAATTTCACCTTTGACTGGACGGGCCCTACAGATAAATTCAGGTTGACATACTCGTACGCGTTGGTTTGGTTTCCCTCGAAGTCTGTCATTGTAGTAGGCTTCCGTACGATCTTTCCTGGGAAAACCTTGGATGTCCTGAGAGTCTTGAGAATAATCACATTCGAAGACGCTCTTGAGTCAATAAGGGCCCTCTTGAACTCTGAATCCTTGATGTGTGCGGTAACATGTAGGGCACGGTTGTGACCTTCCTCTGGTTGATTGCAACAAACGTCTCCGCCCGCTGAATCTTCGATAGGTGTAAAAGTTCGCATAAACTTTCCACTAGAGAAGTCGCTTCCTGATCCACCGGCCTCTGGTTCATAGTGAAACTATTGACTTGAGGAGGATCGTTGTGAGGATCAGTCCCCAGTGTAGGAGTCTCCATGACAGGACCGCTCATATCTGATGTCATCTTGATGAGGAGATCGAGTATGTCGTTTATCGCTTCTTTGATCAGGTCCATGTAGGCCCGCGTCACTGAAGTACCTTCTCCGGGTGCGTTGAATGCGTTCCTTGTTGACTCCAGAGGCTGTCGCGGCTCTTGTGGCAATCGATCAGTTAATGACTTAAGAAAAATGAGTACCTCTTCCTGAGTTGTATCCATGTCTGTCTGTGCCTTAGCAAGGATTTCTTGTCTCTTCATCAAATCCACTATGGTAATAGGGTTTGTCCTCCTCTGGATCCTACAGATCCTCGTCCCGATGGAGGAGTGGCAGTTGCTCTGGTGACGGCTGGAGGCGTTACACTTGAAGAGATGCCAGGGTTTGCGGTTGCTCTAGCTCTGGTGATAGGAGGTGTCGCGCCCAATGGAATATCTCCTCCTGCTCTGCTGGTAGTAGAGGAAATAATTCCACGAGATACATTGATGGTATTGACTGGCTGCATGGTGACACCTGGGATATCAACACCGAGAGTGTTGTCAGCGCTAGTCCCGTCAGGATTGGTTGCTGATCCAGACCTAAGATCCACCATTTTCGAAATCCGTAAAATTGAATTGGTATTGAAGAAATTGACTTCACAACCGAGAGATTAATCTCCCACTGTGGTCGCCAATTGTTTATGGGTGAAAACTATTTCTGCGGTTTTTGGTAAATTGGGTGTGTGTAACGAATCTAAACCCTAAACAAATGCACTGCACGGGAATGCTTTCTAATTCGAGAGATCAATCTGCACAATTCTGGCCTAAACCAAGAAATGGCCGTTCCAAACTTGCTTCGGTCACAAAGTGAAGGAGATGGGGTTGATCTTAGGGAGTGAAGCGAAGAAGGTGTTGAGAGTGTGAAGGTGTTGGTTGTTTATGACTTGTATCATAAAGATGAACTGGCTTGCAAAAAATGTAAGCAATCAGCTCTGAGTGTTTGAATACGTTATATCAACACTTGGTTTATGTCTGTTTTGGAAATAGGGAGGAGAACCTATTTATACAAGCCATTGAGCATAACCCTCGACTCTCGTGGGGAGTGGAGGAAGTGGAGTGATGGGATAGTGGGGTCGAGTGTTAATGTCACACGATCAGTCTTTGCCCACTCCTCCCATCATCACTAACCGTCCATGTCTTCCTGACACGTTCTTGTGATGGCGAGTTGCACGCTGCACGTTGTAAACCGCCAGACCAATACCCCAGTAAGTATCCCTCAGTTTGTGACATGCTTGATGTCTCAAATGTGTGGATCGTGGGACCCACAGGATGTAGCATGCGGTGCTAGGCTAAATAACTAAGTTATTTAGGGAATTGATATTTATAAAATATCGTGCGTATTCTATGCATGTAATGCATCAAGTATAATCAATACATATGAAGCATCGTTGTTAAGGCTTAATCGAATAAGTCGCGGATTTAAGCGTCTTAAAACATCAACACGTCTAGCCATCTTCGAGCGATCGTTTAGAAGCCTCGTGGGCGAGCCATCTCATGGTCGATCGCTCCATGTGAAAGAGTGGCGGACGGTGATCACAGAGACGCTTCATTGGTTGTCTAGCTCTTAACCTAGGCTGTCCGACCAAGCTAGCGAAGTTGGACGGACGAGATGGCTTAAGACCCTCATCTGCGACCGTTGATGGAATATTAGGTTTTAAAGAGGTGCGCAAGCATCACTCTTTGGATTGATCGAACTCAAGCATGGGAGCCAGTTTTGGTGGGACCGATCGATCCTGCATGGAGGCGGCCCGTCAATGTACACGTCCATGCGGGCTCGTCTCGCGAAGGTGCGATCTAGGCCACTCAGTTTGACCGGCAAAGATGAGTGGTTGAGATCGGTTTTCGACAGAAAACCGTTGCCACAAAGGAATCGGAAACCGCGCAATATGCCTACTTTGGGCGCACGTTTCGAGGCGTTCAGACATGGTTGGCCTAGGTCGATCGGTCATACGTGTAGACGGCCCACAGTGATCATGTTGACATGCTTGTGACCTTTTAAGTCTATACTTACACCCTCCATCCAAGCTTGCGAAGATGGACGCTCGTGATCGATTAACGACACATGTAACATGCCGCAAACCCTAATTAGGGTTTTCTATAGTTCACGCCCATGCAACTTCAACCGATCGGATTAGCAAGCTGTACTCCTCCTTTGGAGATCTGATCGTGTGGGGCCCACGTTGGGCCGGCGGTGAGCATGTGTGTACTTGTTCCACGGTGCTAGGTGTGGTCTAAGCCATCCATCAATGCTTGCGAAGTTGGATGACCGTGATAGATTTAAGACACTAGTGGACTTCCACGGCTTTTAAAGCATCACGCCAGCCATGTTTTGAGCAATCGTTTATTTCTCTATGGCTTGGTCGTGAGAGAACCGACCAGGTAGGTGAAAAGTGGGCCCGCCAATGTGCATGCCAACGCTTCTCCAATCAATCGCGGGACGATCCAAGCCGTCCAACTTGTCTTGCGAAGTTGGACGGTCGCGACTTCTTTGAGATTATTTTTGACAGTCTTGCGCATACTAGCCACTCCATACCATCTCGACCATCATTCTTCAGGGCTGGCGTTTGGTGGCTATTTGGGGGCATAGCATGTGTTCGACCGTCCAGGGCATAAACGGGCCCGCTGGTGATCATTGCGTTGATAGCCTGCTCCTGTTGAGGATCGTCTAGGCTGGTTAAATCATGCGGCCAACCTGCGTGGTCGTGATCGTTTCTGAGACTGACATGGGCAGTCCAGATTTCCCTTAGGAAATATGCTCAATCGGGATAGTATAACACACCGAGAGATGCTCAATCGGGCTAGTATAACACACCGAGAGATGTAGCATGTACGGGTATTTCGTGCATGCCTCACTATTGACACTTGGAGATTCGTGTTACTCTGCTAAGAGAAACACTCAGTCGTCATGCCGCACCAATAATGAGAGTTCTGCGGGAACAACACAGGAAATACAAGGCTAATCATGCATTAATTAATAATGTTATAAATCCACATAATATCGGGATTGTTGCTACATGCTCCGTTCTGGGTGTATTTAATTCACAGAATACTGGGATTGTTGTCACATGCTCCATTCTAGGTGAATTAGTAAAGTGAAGAAGTATTCATCACTCGGATAGCTTTATCCTCTGCAGGATGTCAGCGTATTAAGTTCGACTTTTACAATTTTAGCCTTGAACAAAAATCCACCATCAATAGGGAGGAAACAAAAAATAAATAAATCACAATTCAGAATAAGGATGTCATACACAAAAAGGTAAAATGATTTTACTACTCTAGTTTCGCAGTTCATCCGGGAAGTGTTACAATCTAAGGAAGGAAATAGATCTTTATGTCGAAAATACCTTAGGATTGATTTCTATCAAATTAAAAAAGATGGATCAGAAGTCACATCAATCAATCAATAAGACGTATACGAAACATGAGTAACACTACTAATTCTTAATATGGTTTAAGATTCAAGTGACTATCCAATCTCCAAGAGAATGAAAAAATATAACAGAAATTTTTCTCCACCAAATATAAGACAACCATGTGCAAATGTATTCCAAACAACTCATTGTACACAAACTCAATTAGTACCAAGTTCAAGCCAAAGAAAAAGAAAATAACAGTTTAATCATAATATAAGCATATTCTTCTTAATGTGAATCTGCAATTGTGCATAATCTACAGAAACTATATTTGAGAATGATTCACGGTGCTAATCATGAAACAAAAATGATGAAACATCCACCAAAAATTGTTCAAACCCTAAATAATTCTTCATCAGCAAAAATCTAATCAGACAAAAATACCTCCATGAATCAGCATGAAGTTTGAAAAATAATTGTTTTTATTAGATCTAATTATTTCTTTATACAAACAAAATAAAGAAAAAACTGGGAGGCTGGTCCCTAGTGGCTAACTCCACACTTTTACAGGTCAGGAATCGCAGGGAAAACTAATGGATATTCGTTTCGAGATTTTCCAATGGAGATAATTTTGTGTACGCAAAAGAAATATCAGTCAATAATCGCAGGGAAAACATAGATAGGTAGAATAACCGATAGCAAGATGGAGCACTTACAATCCATAACAAAAATCGAAAACTTGTTTGTCTGAGTTAAATGGGACGGCTGCCATGATTGATTTTTTTTCGACGAAGGTGAAAATTTATTTGCAGAAGCGGAGACAAAATTGGTTATAGAGTCTAAGATCCTCTTTCTTCAGTTCTCGATCATGAGAAGCGTTTCAGAACTGAAAAGACTTTGATCATTTTTCTTCCTTTAGAAAAATAATATCAACCGCTGATTTATCTTGACATTATACCACACGTGCGAGCAGTAGGGGTGGTCTGGAGAACCACAACCCTTGATTTATCGTTGTCAGGACAAATCCTGACCACCACTAACATAGACAAACTTAGCCTAGCTTTGTTTTGTACTAATGACCTACATTTACCCCAAAACTCCTACGTATTTTTATGAAAATTGTGTGAATTAATGCACGTTAGTAGCGTGTGTTATGTCACTTTGTATTGATATTACCTTTGTGTGAAATATTTAACTTTTTTTTGAACCGAGAAAATCTTTAATTAATTGACATTTAATGTGACCCATGCACTTCATGTTCAGATGAATAAAGATGGATCACAAATCACCATATTTGAATACATTTAGCATATTATTTTTTCCTTTTTTGTCTTCACATACATGCATCTGAGATCCATATATTTTCATATAACATGATAGGTTCATTTTTACAAAATGTGAAGTAAAATTTTTTTTCCCAATCAAAAACAGAAGTTCAAGAATGAGTGTTGGTGGACAGACAAACCATATATAGATATTACTGAAGTTTATCTTTGACATTTTTTCGACAAATCCAGCAATAACAGTCCATTCATAAAAATCCTAATTATTAAGATTAGTTGATAGATAAAACCTGTTCTGCTCATGGATTAACTGATCATCCTTAGCATCTCCATGTCGGTGAATAATGGATCATCATCGTGCCTAATTATTCGATCAGTTTTATATTAGGCATGATAATGGTCCATTAATCACTGACATGAAGATGCTTAGGATGATCAATTAATCCATAAACAGAACAATTTTTACCTATAAACTAATCCTAATAATTAGAATTTGTCTAAATGGATTGTTATTCACGTTCGTTGTTTATTACTTGTTGTTGAACTATTGTATTGTTATTTCCAAGATAAGTTCTTAATTATTCTGTGGTCCTTCTCTTCTGATATAAGGACACTCGAGAACATTGACGAACGGACTATAATAAATTCAAGTGATTTTGAAACTATTAATTTTCCAAAATTGATTCTGACAAATCATATAGTGGAATCAAGTGCAGGTTACATCTAAAGTTAAGAAGATTGAAGACTTTGATATTTGAGATTGGTAGGATTATCTAAGAGACTTGATTTTCTGGGACAAATAAGTAATTTATTTCGATAAACGTAATCCTTATGGATCGACAAACTGTTTTTTTCCTTTTTGTATTTGAGTGGATTACTTTGTAATAATAAACCTTAATTGATCTTGATCAAGGAGTTTCATATATGTAACTATCTTTTTTATCTTGGTATCTTATATCCAAATGAAGGAGCCTCGACTCTGAACTTAATCATTTAATCTGTGATTTGTGATTTGGCAGTGAGCGGTAATCAAACAATTTGATTCTTTATTATTTTCTTTCTTATTTTGATTTTGGTGTTAGGTATGGAAAGAGTTTTCGACTGTCCCTCCGATTTGAAAGACGTCCTAGAAGAATTGGGTTACAAAAGCACTCATGGCGGATTGTGATGCGACTCTTGACAGTGTTCCCTGTTAAGGGGATTCACGTGTGGCGGCAAAATTGGTTGTGGGTGCAAGGATACTGAGGAAATTGAGTAACTAGGGGTAGTTTATATAGTCTCAACTACACGAGGTCGCGAGTATGCATTTTTCTAGCGGATTAATTGAGAGAAAATTCAAAAAATAGACAAGGTCCCGAGTACTTTCAGTCAAGCAGTTATCTTTGTGAACAAAATCTTGTATGTTGTGTTATTACTTTACTTTCGCATTATAATTATTATTTTTACACTTATGAGTTAATCATACCTTGATTAATCGCATAATCAGTTCCTAGTCGAACTTAGATTAGGTCACCTTGTTTGTTTGATCTTGACGGTTTCAAAAAGATTACACAAGGCGTATCTTAATAGGTAAAAAAAAACGAAATGATGGTGTACTTTGTAACCTCATCTTTTCAGTTCTTCTTTTATGTTTGATCATAGTTGAATTTGGATGTTTGATCTTAATTTTTATTTTTATTTTGATCTTGATTCAACTCAAATTTTTTTAGGAAAAATTTAAAATAGTTGGTGATAATTAAAGAGGTTTGACTCCCTAAATTTAGGATTTGTTTGGTCCATGTCGTTGATGTTAGAGCACCGCTCGGTCGAAATCGCAAGCGTTTCTATCTCAAGCTTGTTTATCAAGTTTAGTTGCCAAAACTATAAGTCTTGATTCTAGTCTACTTATAGCTAAGTCTCGGATTATGATAGTAAGTGTAATTGAGCTACAGACTCCACGCGTTCATCGAATGAAGACGAAGAACTACTCAAGGAAACTTGTGGAACTTTATCAACAAAAATGTATGTGGAGACTTGAACTTATCTATCACTCAAAAGTCTATCTACTTTATCTCCTATTTGAGACAAAAGTCGTATTGCTATATAGACTTCAATTACACACATTTGCTATTTCGAGTTGAGTTTATCTCGTTTATCTATTTCTCGAAATATTTATTGGTAAGCTTTCGCTTTAACCAAGTTCATCTTTAACTCTTGACGAAAGTCATATTGATTATTTCAATAACTTGAAAATCACTTTGATACAAATAGTTTGTGGATAACAACTATTGTCATCCTCTAAGAAAGTTTCAATGATTGAAATGAGAGTTTAGAAAAAGTAACTATGTTTGGATATAAACATAGTGTGTATTCACATTTATGTAAAATCCAAAACCGGGAACCTAAGTATGCGTACCCGTACGCGTACTGGTTGGTTGTTCGAAGTACGGAAACTAAGTATGCGTACTCGTACGATTACTGGCGGCAGTTAGGGTTCCGTGAATTTCTGCTGGAGTTTGGAAGTGTGGAATGGTATGTTGGCGTAACCAAACTCAGTCCGGCTACTTAGGTATGCGTACCCGTTTGCATACTTAAGTAGGTTACTTTCTAAAATTGGTTTGTTCATGAACTAAACCATTTATATAATAAGGAATGCAATATTTTGCAAACCATGGCTATGATGCTCATTAATTGATTCGAGTGAATCAAAATCGATTTTGCTTCAATTGTGTCTTATATACTTCTATGAGATATAAGCAATTGAACAACTCTCTAACTAGTTTCATTTGAGTCATTTGAACTAGTTATGGTAAAGATGAATAAGGTTAATATGAAAGTGCTCATATGGCTAACCATTGGTTAATTATTGTTGAACCGACTAAGTGTACATGTTTAGGTACGGTTACTGAAACCTAAATGAAGGTAGATTTCATGTGTGTATAACAAGATAAGTTCGATCTAACAATTGACAGATATTAGCTTGAATCTAATCAGGTTTTCATCTAACGGTGAATATTGAATACTTTGTTACCAAAGTAACTTAGATTGCAAACCCTGATTTGAAATATATATAAAGGAGAACTCTAACAACAGGAAAAACTAATCCCCACACCTCATGTGTGATACTAGTTGCGACTAGAGTCGATTCTCCTTTTGAAAATGCGGGGGTCTAACAACCTCACCCAATATTTTGATTAGCAATCTGTATGGACTAACTCTAATATACTTTTAAGAGAATCAACTAGACAGTCATACTTCTTCCTCTGGACAATAGTCAAGAGTATCCATCCATGCCTTTGTTAACTCATTAACCTTCTCATCAGGATTTTTTGAAGTGTGAACACTTTTGTAGCACCTTAAGCAAGACTTATTTTTATGATTCCTTTGATCTTTATTATTTCCCTTATTGATTGAGGTATCTTTATTATGAGACTTTCTTTTACTCTGTCTGAGTGTCTTTTTCAACTGTTGTATAAACAATGAAAGAGATGAATTAAAGTTATTCTCATTTTTTTCAGTCACTTTTGGGTAGCGAGATTTCTTATCAGTTATGGTAACAGAGTTTACTACCAAATGATGTTTCTCTCGCTGTTGTAGTTCAAGATCAAAAAAAAATTAACTTTCCAACCAGAGTATTTCTGGAGAGAGTATCAAGGTTATTTACCTCAACGATGGCATTCTTCTTAGAATCGTATCTAGATAGCAGCGATCTGAGAATTTTCATCACAATGTCCTTTTCAGGAATAGTCTTACCCAATGCAAAGGATGCATTAAAAATTTCAGACACTTTGTGATTAAACTCAAAATGAATCTTCATCTGCCATACGAAGGTTTTCCCAATCGGAATTTAGGTTTTGAAGCCTGGCTTCCTTGTCACAGGTATTTCCTTCAAATACGGTTTCTAAGATATCCCACGCATCTTTAGACGTAGTGCAATTTGACACATGGTGCTGAAGATTTGGGGTAATGGCATGTATGACGGCATTTAAACCGTCGGAGTTTTGCGTTGCAGCAAGTATATCAGCAGCATCGTATTCGCCAATATTCTTTGGAACAGTAGCGTTACATATTGCCACAACGGAAGCATCATAGCCATTAACAACATATACCCATGATTCAAAATCACACGATTGAAGAAATGATCGCATAGAAATTTTCCACCATAAGTAATTTGAGTTATCGAAGACTGGTGGTACGTTAATAGAGATAGCACCTATGTCCATAGAGTCAGATCGCTACAAACACATACTTTTGAGGTCTTGAACGTGTTTTCCTGCTCTGATACCAATTGAAAATGTGAGGGTCTAACAACCTCACCCAATATTTCGATTAGCAATCTGTATGGACTAACTCTAATATACTTTTAAGAGAATCAACTAGACAATCAGACTCAATCTTAATAAAAAGTATATCAAGGAGTTAATATCTTTATCTCTCGATTTGATCTATACTCGAGCAAATAGAAATCTGTGAGTCTTTATAAAATACAAGAGATATAAACTTGGATGGTACAAAAAACCAATATCCAAGGATCAATCAATTTCCAATCAACAACCAAAGGTTGGATTTCACAATTGAATGATACAATGCACAACCTGTGATATTTCAATTATATAACAAAATATAATGCGGAATAGAAATAACACAGACACCAGAAATTTTGTTAATGAGGAAACCGCAAATGCAGAAAAACCCCAGGACCTAGTCCAGATTGAACACCACACTGTATTAAGCCGCTACAGACACTATCCTACTACAAACTAACTTTGGTCTAGACTGTAATTGAACCCTAATCAATATCACATTGATTCAAGGTACAGTTGCGCTCCTTACATCTCTGATCCTAGCAGGATATTACTCACTTGATTCCCTTAGCTGATCTCACCCACAACCAAGAGTTGCTACGACCCAAAGTCGAAGACTTTAATAAACAAATTTGTATTACACAGAAAAGTCTACGGAATAGATAAATTTGTCTCCCACAGATAAACCTACAAGTTTGTTCCGTATTTTGTTAGAAATCAAGGTGAACAGGAACCAATCGATAACCCGGAATTATATTCCCGAAGAACAACCTAGAATTATCAATCACCTCACAATAATCTTAATCGACTAGCGAAACAAGATATTGTGGAATCACAAACGATGAGACGAAGATGTTTGTGATTTCTTTTTATCTTGCCCTATCGGAGATATAATCTCAAGACAATCTTACAATTGAACTCGTACGATAGAAAAGTAGTTTCGTCTGGCTTCACAATCCCAATGAAGTATTTAAGTCGTTAACCTACAGGGTCTCGAGAAGAAACCTAAGGTTAGAGGAGAACTGACTCTAGCAAAACCAACTAGTATCACACAGGAGGTGTGCGGATTAGTTTTTCCAGTTGCTAGAGTTCCCCTTTATATAGTTTTCAAATCAGGGTTTGCAATCTAAGTTACCATGGTAACAAAGCATCCAGTATTCACCGTAAGATGATAAACCTGATTCAACCAAGCTAATATCTTTCAACCGTTAGATCGAAACTTAGCTTGTCACGCACAAATCAAATGTATTTAATTTAGGTTTGAGTAACCGTACCTAAACATGTACACTTAGTTGGTTCACAAATAGTTAACCAATGGTTAGCCATATGAGCACTTTCATATCAACCATATTCATCTTTCTCATAACTAGTTCAAATGACTTCAAAAGAACTAGTTGAAGAGTTGTTCAATTGCTTAGGTCTGTATTCATAGACACAATTGAAACAAAATCGGTTTGATCCACTTGAATCAATTCATGAACAATATAGCCACGGTTTGCAAAGATTGCATTCCTTATAATTTATTATTTTGAGTTCATGAACTACCGTTTTGAGAAATAACCAGCTTGGGTACGCGTATGGGTATGCGTACCTTAGCTACCGGATTTGAGTTGGTTTTGATTTCCAAACTCAACAGAATTTTTCGGGAAGAAAAGTTTCGCCCGTACGCGTATCTAAGGTGACTGGTTTACTAGTTTGCAAACTATAAACTCGGCAGAATTTTTCGGGAGGAAAGTTCCGCCAGTACGCGTACCCAACCTGTCTCTTTCACCAATATCGTATGCACACATATGCACACACTTGGTTTCCGGCACATGGATTTATACACTAATATGTGAATACACTATGTATGCTTATATCCATAGATGGTTACGTAATCTCAACTCCACATTTCAATCATTGAAACATTCTTCTATAATGTTATAATAATCGTTATTCACGACTATAGTCATCAAAGCTATTTTCAATATTGAAACGTCATCATGACTTTTGTCACGGGTAAAGATGAAAAATGGTTATCATACTAACACATATTTCGAGAAAAATATAGGCAAGTAAACTCGGCTCGAAATAGGAAATGTGTATGTATGAAAACTATCATTATACGACTTTTGTCTCAAGAGTAGGAGATAGAGTAGATAGACTTTTGAGTGATAGATAAGTTCAAGTCTCCACATACCTTTTGGTCGGATGAAGTTCCACTGGTTCCTTGAGTAGTTCTTCGTCTTTGTAAGATAATCGTCATGGAGTCTGGAGCTCAACTACACTTAACTATACTAGTCCGGGACTCAGCTATAAGTATACTAGAAATCAAGACATATAGTTTTTACAACTAAATTTGACAAACAAGCTTGAGATAGCAATGCTTGAGAGTTCGACCGAGCAATGCTCTAACACCTTTTACCTTAGGTTTTCACGAAACCCTGTAGGTTAACGAATTTAAGACTTCATTGGGATTGTGAAGCCAGACCCAACTATTTTATCTGTAGTTGCATGTTCTGATCTTGTTGTTTTCTATTGTGATTGAGTACTATCTTCTTTAAGATTTGATCGGGATTTTATCTCCGATAGGCAAGATTGAAAAGTAGTCACAAACACCTTCGTCTCATCGTTTGTGATTCCACAATATCTTGTTTCGTTAATCGATTAAGATTATTGTGAGATGATTGATAATACTAGGTTGATCTTCGGGAATATAAGTCTGGTTTATCAATTGGTTCATGTTCACCTTGATTTATCAAAAGACGGAACAAAAACTCGTAGGTATATCTGTGGGAGACAGATTTATCTATTCAATAAACTTTTCTGTGTGATACAGATTTGTTTATCAAGTTTCGACTATGGGTCGTAGAAATTCTTAGTTGTGGGTGAGATCAGCTAAGGGAATCAAGTGCGCAGAATCCGGCGTGGATCTTGGGGCGTAAGGAACGCAATTGTACCTTGATCAGTGTGAGATTGATTAGGGCTAACTCCAATATATTTTTCTGCATTTGCGTTTTCCTGGTTAACAAAACTTCTGGTGTCTGTGTTATTTCTTTTCCACATTATATTTTGTTATATAATTGAAATATCACAGGTTGTGCGTTGAATCGATCAATTGGTAAATCCAACCTTGGTTGTTGATTGAAATTGATTGATCCTTAAACATTGGTCTTTGGTACCATTCAAGTTATTTCTCTTATATTCAATCAGGCTCGTAAATTTCTATTTGTTTGCTTACGGATTGAATTGAGAAATTGAGATATAACTCTTTGATATACTTTTCTTAAGATTGAGTCTGACTGTCTAGTTGATTCTCTTGAAAATATATTGGAGTTAGTCCATACAGATTGCTAAGTGAAATATTGGGTGAGGTTGTTAGACCCCCGCTTTTTCAGTTGACCAAGTCTTTATGGGTAAAAAAGGTCAAGTAATGGTTGACAAAAACAATATCCTAAATTGTGTGGAGCCCACGATTATCATAAACAGTCAATCTAAATAAATTATGTTTTATGTGATGCAAATATTGATTTGCTCTTAAATAGCAAATGAATTATTTATTTTTTTGCACTAGCCAATAGGTCTACTTTTTCCACATAATTCTTCCATATGCATTGGTATATGATTGTTTAGTAAGTTTTTTCAAAAGATCGTATTATTTATATAAAAATTAAATAGTAACAGAAACTTATTATTTTTATTTGATACAAAATACTTATTATTTTACTTCAAACAAATTTTAATAATATTGAAAAATACAGATAAACAAGTACTTTAAAAAGTTATGTATACATATGAGTATCATGTATAAAATGTCTTTCAAGAAATGAAACCAAACTAAACAGCCGAATCAAAGTCGTGGATTTCTAATCCGATGAAAGTTTTAGGGTCTGCTAAATTAACACAGAATCATATGCAATATATTACATATTAATTGTATTGTTCCACAAAATCGAATTAAAAGTATAAGCATCCACGTGTAAAAGTAAGCATGTATAAATCACACTTTAAACTAAAATATAAATCTGTTTTCAAATTTTAAATATTTGTAAACCTAGACGATGTAGGCAACCAAAACTAGGTTGTCGAATTCAGTGTGGTTAAATCAAGGCCAAAAACATTTGAATTGTGGTTCCTATATTGTGATTTATACCTTTCTGTTAGACAAATATCTGGAACTTTTCTTTCTTATAGATTTTGAAACTATAAGAAAAAAATTTGAAAAATAAACTAAAAACTAGGCCAGAGAGAATATGATGAAGGTGGGTGTTCGTTACCCACAACAATTAGGTTTTTAATATTAGGATTTAGAAAAATGGTTGTATTTAAATTAAGAATGATTAATTGGGGCGTAGCGAAAATAATTGGGGGATATTTTACTGTTCATGCCGGCATGGCTTTTCAATGTCGGGAATCGAAATCCGCATGATTTTTCCATGCCGGCATGAACAGTAAAATATACCCCAATTAATCCTTATAAATTAAATGTGGATTGAATTTAGTCATCACTTACACAAGGATAGAAACACTTTGTTATAGTAGTTGGAAAAATGAAAAACAAAGTAAGGAGAGATTGATACCTTTCTTTGATGTTTATATCTATTGCTTTCGGCTCAATCTTATACCAATTCAGAAAATGTGTTTGTGAAAACCTTACTTGTATATGAAGAATAATATTATAATATTTGTTAGATCCTTGCTCAGTTGAATCTACCAAGTGTTGATGTGTCAATTTTGGTTGTCAAGTTTAGTTCCAAAACTCGAATTTGCTTTATTTGATTATTAAAGTCAACTTCGTTAGGTTAGACTAGGAAACTAGTGTTAGAGCATTGCTCGGTTGAAACCACAAGTTTTTCTATCCCAAGCTTGTTGTCAATGTTAGGTGATCAAAACTGAATTCTAGTCTACTAAGTCAAGTTTTGGATAGGATAAAATTGTAGTTGAGTATCAGACATCACCCTTGAAAATTGAAGATCGATGAAGACATTTGGAGAACTTCTGTATCAGGTATGTGAAAACTAAACCATTCTATTTTAATCACTATACCATTGTTCTATCTATTGAGACTATGTCGCATGATTTATAATAAAATTACAAAGAATAAGTTTCGAGTCAAGCTTGTCTTGTGAAAAATCTCGAAATATGATTTAGCGATTAGATGTTCAAAGGTCCTTAACAATATTAGTTTTATGAATTAATTTGTGGATCCATTGAAAATTTCCCATGCAAATGATTATATCACTTGGGAATGTTTCAAACATCATAAGAGAGAAATATGAACTTACTGATATTTCTACTCAGGGTAGGATGGCGAACTGGTTCTTCAACCATAGATATTTGAGATACAGAAATACAGTACGGTTGGCGAACCAGTTCGCATACCGCAAGTTCAGTTGGGAACAGTTCACGAACGCGGTTAGCTAACCGTGGTGAACTGAATTTTATTAGTCGCATAAATAGGCTAGCAGTTGGCGAACCCGGTTCACGAACCGTGGTCAACTGAGTTCGGTAGTAGGGTTGGCGAACAACCTCTACGGTTGGAAAACCGTTGTACCAACTGTCCTGACAATATTTAGCAGATGCTTAAAGTCATGTTTTTTAATATGTTTCGCATTTCTAGAACTCTCTTAAACACTTCTAAGACTTCATTGATTACTTAAACACATATGTGTTTGTATCATGATTTATTTTTTAGGTCTTTAAATTGACATCAAATAGCTTTCAGTTCTTTGTCTAACTTGCCAAATTGAACAGTCATTATACACGGTTCTGTAACCGAACCTATGTGTATAGTCTTCTATTGTATTTTGAAGACCTAATGTGTTTGCTTGATTCTCAAGTTATCTTAGATTGAATTATAAGTTAACCCTAGTCTTTGAAAACTATAAATAGAGCATCTTTGTCCACTGGGAAAATCAATCCCTGACACTTTGTGTCCTAATTGATTCTAGAGTCGTCCTATATTGACATATTAGGTCTACGACTAAAAGACTTCGCTTTGGGGATTTGTGAATCCAGGTCTGACTATCTTTACCTTGATAGTTCTTGAATCCTGATCTTGTTTTTCTTTTACCGAGTTTTTCGTAATCTCTTTCAGGCAAGATAAAAAGTAGTCGCAAAGTTCTCTTCGTCTCAGACTTTGTGATTCCTCAAGATAGATATCTTAAGACTGATCTTAGTTGATCTTTCTAATATTGTTCTTGAGAGGTGGTTAAGAATCTAGGATGCTCTTGGGGAGTCATAAGTTCCGGATTTGTGAGGTTTCCTAGCTTTGTCTATTACAAACAGATATCCACACCTTGATATTTAATCTAAATGGAAATCAAATAGGCTTATCTATTAGAGACGGATTGGTATCAAAAATATTCACTTCGGCTGAAGCAACTCTTAGGATGTAAAGGAAGTCAGCTAATGGAATCATGTGCATAGAACCTTGCGAGGTTCAAGAGACGTAAGGAGCGCGATTGTAACTGAATCGCTTGGAGGGTGGATTCGGTCTCAACTACATTCCAGTCTGAAGTCTGATAGTAGGCTAGTGTCTGTAGCGACTTAATACAGTGTGGTGTTCAATTTGGACGAGGTCCCGGGGTATTTCTGCTATTGCGGTTTCCTCGTTAACAAAATTTCTGGTGTCTTATGTTTTTCTTCTTCCGCCTTATATTGTTTAGCTTTATAGTTTGATTTACACATGTTTGTACATATTCAATCTAAGTAGATAAGTCCACTTAATTGTAATCAATTACGAGACTAGTTTATTAATTATAGAATTCGTAACTTGAAATATAGATAACAAGTTTAATCACTTGGCAGAATTCCGATTGAATTATTTGGATACGACTAGAATGATCTTGAATATTGATTTTTATGATCGTCCAAGTACTCTGCTTAACAATCGGGTTCACGGAATTTTTGTCTATATGCATATTGATTGGGTAGAGGTTTAGATATTAACTTTATATACATATTGTCAAGGATCATTAAGTTGGTCCACTTGCTATTGTATTAAGTTTTATTATACAGGTTGTCGAACGAAAAAGTTGGGTGTATTTGGTATCCCTTGTGTTTTTACATAGAAATGTCGAGAATCGTATTTGTTACTCATGAAGAACCTGAAGACGTATCGCCATCGACAAACACATCATCCTTCAGTTCGAGGTTAGTAAAAACATACTTGACTTACTCCATTTATTTTTTTGGTTTTTCAAACCAGTATTTACTGAGAGAAAAAACATACGAAGTAAAGTTTGTTTACTAGGTCTCTAGTATTGGTGACTTGGTCATTATGTTATGATCAAAGTATCAAGAAAATATATACTAGTTGTTTCATACAACTTAAGTATATGGAGTTACGAAGTATAGTTTATCTATAGACTTCGTGAATCGACGTTACACTAATTGGTAATTCATTTTTATTTAGTGTATTGAACTTCGAGATGAATTCAATCCTTAGGATTATGATTGAAAGTAATATCATAAACATAATCTAAGGAAGTAAACTTGTGAAAAATTATTTCGTAGTTGAAAGTATATTCAGGACCGATCTGAGGACCTATCCTGACAAAGTACGAGTCTGATTATATAATTTCGATATGTTTGTTATCTTCGGGTTTCTACAAACATCGAGACGTACATGGATTGAACTTGGTAAGTTCACATGATGTTGACATATTGATTTGAACATGTGTTGAACTCTTATAGCTTAATGTTCAAGTATTTTTTCCTTCGACACTCAAAGCAAGATCCTGAAACCGAAATAATATCTTTTAGATACTTAATTTAATATGCTTACCATATACCATAGGTTTGCATATTTCTAGTTACTATATTACTACAAATATCAAAGTATGCTAGACAAGGTTATTTGTCAACTAAGAATAATTTCGGTTTATCAGTTGGAATACAGTTAGTATTTGTCAGATTCGGAAATAGCATCTGTTACATATCTTTAGAAATTTCAAGAATTGATTATACCTTGTTTTCCAAACAAGCCTTGGTCATAACTGAAATGACGAGGGTACCCAAGTACACCACAATCTTTTCGTTTCAAGTTTTCAACCTATAAGTCTGATATCTTGAGTGATCGTCTATACACAAAGTTAAGATAATACAACTTCAAGATATTCACTTGATAATAGTTACGGTCCAAAACCGATTTACTATAGGATCAATATCAAGTGATTAGGATTACACATTATATTGTTTTAAAGTAAATACACTTGTACGTTAATCCTCTTGGTATTTGATCCTATATAGTTGATTCGGTCATGTACTTATACTATATACCAAGTTATACCTTGTTGATATTATATTTTAGCGTAGGATTGTACAAAGTATGTCTGCAGTAGGTAGATACGAAGAGATTGTGTTGTACTCGGCACCCTCGTCATTTCAGTACTTATGTTCGACTCTTTCTCATTGTTTTCTAGATCCATGGCGGAAATCCAATAACTTAAGGTTATTTGTTATTCGCGTTGTTAAAAATTCAAATCCTAAAAATTCATGTTCGGTTGAGGCAATTCAATTATCTTTGTTTTTACCCCGGAATTCAATTATATTGCACTATTGGACCAGCAATGGAATTCTACTATTTTGGAGGGAATTGGATTCCTATGAATCAAAATTCTTAATTACAAAAAGCTCATTTGCAACGTTCGGTTCAAGGAATCGGATTCCGAACATGCTGTAATAGTATTGCGTCCCAAAGATAACATTAAATGCACTAATATTTTGAAGGTTTAGAATGATAGGTATACAGTAATGGCAAATGACAACACTAAGTCCATGTTTTTTTGGTTTTTTAATGCCACTTCAAACTTCAAAGTACTAATCATACATCCAAAAACATGATAAAACCTCCATCTTGATCATTGATAACATAAGCTCGTAGAGGAACAGGCTCGAAAAAGGGGACTGGCAAGCCAACAATCACTTGTTGGGCTTCTTGATCATAAAATTCTTGAATCATCTGCTCAATTTCTGCTAATGGTACTGTTTGTACCCTATTAAAATAGTGTACGTGCAAACCGCACAAACTATTTGATATCGGTAAAATGTGGGTTTATTGAGGAAACCCACGTGGCTTATTGACGAAGCCCAACCGGGTTTATTAAGGAAACCCAGTGGTTTATTAAGGAAACCAAAAATGGCTTATTATGGAGGCCCGATGGTTTATTATGGAAAAGATAAATACAAATCTCAAGAGATAAATATGGTTATATTGAGATAACTATGAATCTGGAGAAGATAGTCTAGAATCTCTCAAGATATATCCAGATCGATAAAGATAAACATAGATCTTCTTGGATAAATGCAAATCTTGACAAGATAGATATGGATCTTTCAAGATGTGCACAAATATGATGAAGATAAACATGAATCTTCCAGGATATGTACAAATATTGGGGAGACAAGTACAAATCTAAGTGGTTATTTAAGATAACTACAAATCTCATAAGATAAAGGTAAATCTTGGTGGTTATTTGAGATAACTACAAATCATAACAATAAGATTTGTTTTCTACCTATAAATAAAGGCTGAAATCCAACTCAAAAGGTACACAATCACAATTACTTTTCTCCACTAAAAAACATGTCTAGAGCTCTCTCTCACTTAAGCATCGGAGTGTCTTTGCAGGTACCCCCTCAACTTTTATCTACAATTTCTGGAGAAATAAAGCAACGACGAAGATTCAATCATCTTACACATATCTCGAAGATTGTTGGGGTAATTAATTTTGCACCAACATCTTTTGGCGCCGACTAAGGGGACCCGAGCAAAAGATCGTGCTCCCCCTTTTTAGAAATTTTTTGCTTTACAAGTGTTTTTGAAAACTAGGGTTTCAAAAACATTTAAAAAAAAGTTCACAACTTTTTCCGAAAAGTTGCAGAAAGATGCAGAAAAGTTTTGATCTAGAAGTTGCTGAAAGGTTACAACATTCTCAGAAAAAGTTTCAGAAAGTCCAAAAGGTTGTTGGATTCTGTTAACAGAGAACGTTGCGACCCAGATTATAGAAAAATTCAGAAACATTGTGATTCAGAGTTGCAAAAAGTTTTCAGAAGCGTTGTGATCCAGAGATGCAGAAAGTTGCAGAAACGTCTCGGAACAAAGCAAAAAACCTTACCCCATAAAGCCCAATGAGGACGAATATGGACTTGGCAAGCTGTGTATTTAGGAAGGAAAATTTCTGGTACGTATAGCGTTTTTTTAAGAATGATAAACTAACATGAGCATATTTTGCAGGGAAAACCATGCCGGATATGTACAATAGTGTGCCATGATTCATTTGTGCAATTATGTACATACCTCCGTCGCATGTAGCCTTAATCTTCTTAACTTAAGACTCAAGCACGTACATTACGTTTCACTCAAGACTCGACTAGCTCTCGAGCATCACAAGTCCACCACGTGGCAAAAAGTCTCGCCTAGCACGTAAGCATATTTTTTGCAAGTGATTACAGTTGGGGACGTCTTTGTAATATCTCTACTCACGCTTGAGGGCGAGTTACGTCATCAACGGTCGACGCAGAAGGATAAAGGAATTTCTTAACCCCCAACAAGTTGGAGGTTAAGAGGGGGCGATGTTTGTACCGTGTATAAAATACACGGAAGGCCCATTAATCAAGCCCGTAAAGAAGATTCTAGAAGTTTCCAGAAGTCTTGTAGCCCAACTTGCTTGCATATCAATTTTACATCAAAATTAGGGTTACATAACACTATAAATATATGTATTCTAAACCCTAAGAGGAAGGAATTTGAGGTTATCCAACCCATGGAAAATTATTGTATCCTGCAATCAATAAACTATTTCTCTGTTCTCCGTGGATGTAGGCAACACTTTCCGAACCACGTTAAATTCTTGTGTCTCTTTATTTTTCTTCGATTTGTTTCATAACCCTAATTTATTTAATCATCATCAAATCATCGTGTTTTGCGCCAAGAATTAATTTTGGGTTCAAACATTGGCGCGGACTAAGGGGATTCGTGAAAACAATCGTGTTTTACCATTGAGAAAAGCGCGGAAGAAATATGCACGAATTCCATGCAAAAATCAGCAAGAAAATAAAAATTAAAAACAGGGTTCTTCCGTAACCGTTGCAGAAGAAGCAATACCGTTGCAAAACAGTTAAACCAATTGTTGCGAAAGCAATAGCAGAAGGGTTGTGAAATCCAGAGATACTGTAACAGATATATATGTTGCAGAAGCGTTGCGACAGCCTAATCTTCATCCAACATTAGGTACAGCCTCGTATCCAACAATCTGGATCTGTCAAATTTACCAGATCATATACGTATGATCTGTTCAGCCTCCCATACAACTTCAGATCCAGCGAATCAGATACGTCAGATTAAGAAGATCTGATCAGTAGGCTGTCCAGCAGCGCATCAAGCTTTCGATGCGTCGAACCGGTTCAGAGAGTTTCAGCTTATCAGATTGCGACAAATCAGCACTTCGTGTACTGTCAGCAGACACCACGTTTGCAATCTTGTGCCACGTCATCGGCTAAGATACAGTCATCTCCGCCACGTATGCAATAGCCAACATCCACGTCAGCAAATAGCGACACGTCAGCACGTGCCAGACACATCAACACTTGCTCGACACGTAAGCACGTACCCGTCATGTCAGCTGCATCAGTCCACTTATTGACTGCCATGTTAGCATTCGGATCCAGTCAGGACAGTGCCCTGGTAGTTCAAGAAAAAGAAGAAAAATATGTTCAGGAGGGAGGAATCGATCTCATGACCTGTAGGTTGCACCTTTCATCCTTCAACCATCTGTGCTGCCAATTCTTTTGGGCAACAAAACATGACTCAGTAATCTAAGTCTGTTCAGCGCGCATATCATTCACATCTTGTTTCGCCAATAACTTTTTCGTTTAAAGTCCGAATTGAGTGATTTTTAGCTCGTTTGAATCGTCTTTCGATTCACTACAGCATGGAAGCAAAAATTTATGTGTTCGAGAAAATTTTATGTGCACTTGGGGCAACAACATGATCGAGTTCGAGGATCGTGGATAGCGACATAATTGATTTCGAGGTTTGTGATCAGCGACATGATCGAGTGCGAGATGAGGATTGCCTAGACCCATCAATATTTAGCCTTGCATCATATCGCAAGCACCTAAAGCCTCACCTTGCACGTGAGCACATAAATCTTGCTCTTATCGCAAGCATAAAATCTCGCCTTGCACGTGAGTATGAAAGACTTGCACCTTGGCAAGCATAAAGTATCGTCTCAACCACGAGCCCATTGCCCGATATTGGTACAAAGACTCGTACTCAACACAAGAAACAGCCAGCCTGCACGAGCAGCGAGCGCTTCATCCTTGTTACGTTGCGAGCAAAAAAACCTTACCCCATAAAGCCCAACGAGGACGAATATGGACTTGGAAAGCTGTGTATTTAGGAAGGAAAATTTCAGGTAGTATCGCGTTTTTTAAGAATGGTAAACTAACATGAGCATATTTTGCAGGGAAAACCATGCCGGATATGTACAACAGTGTGCCATGATTCATTTGTGCAGTTATGTGCATACCTCCGTCGCATGTAGCCTTAATCTTCTTAACATAAGACTCAAGCACGTACATTACGTTTCACTCAAGACTTGACTAGCTCTCGAGCATCACAAGTCCACCACGTGGCACAAAGTCTCGCTTAGCACGTGAGCAATTTTTTCGCAGGTGATTACAGTTGGGGACGTCTTTGTAATATCTCTACTCACGCTTGGGGTCGAGTTACGTCATCAACGGTCGATGCAGAAGGATAAAGGAATTTCTTAACCCCCAAGAAGTTGGAGGTTAAGAGGGGGTGATGTTTGTATCGTGTATAAAATACACGGAAGGCCCATTAATCAAGCCTGCTAATCAAGCCCGTAAAGAAGATTCTAGAAGTTTCCAGAAGTCTTGTTGCCCGAGTTGCTTGCATATCAAGTTTACATCAAAATTAGGGTTACATAACACTATAAATATATGTATTCTAAACCCTAAGAGGAGGGAATTTGAGGTTAGCTAACCTAGGGAAAATTATTGTATCCTATAATCAATAAACTATTTCTCTGTTCTCCGTGGATGTAGGCAACACTTTCCGAACCACGTTAAATTTTTGTGTCTCTTTATTTTTTTTCGATTTGTTTCATAACCCTAATTTATTTAATCATCATCAAATCATCGTGTTTTGCGCCTAGAATTAATTTTGGGTTCAAACAGGTACTTCACAAAATATGTTATCACCGATAGGCAAGGTAAACTGAAATTGGAAAACAGGTTGCGCCATTTTTTTTAGATTCGTAATTTCTTAGGAAAGCTGTGGGAAATAGGTGAGAGGAAAAACATCGACTGAACTACTTATAGCATTTCGTCTTAGGGTGAGGGAGGATGAATCTTGTTATTGAATTTCAGAACCTAATCGTTCTCTCTTCTCTCTTTCTGTGCTTTTATCATAACGACAATCATGCATAATGCTTCGTCTTCCCCATCAGATCACGAGGGACTCTTCATTTTCTTAAAACACATGAATGAAGACTAATTAATGCTTTTTAGTTAATCGACAAAACTAGTAACAACGATCCTTCTGGAAGGCCTGATTTAGTTTTCACAATCAGCATTTTCAATCCAAAAATTCCAGTTCATGAATGTTCTTTGTTTTTGAAAAATAGTTATATTAACAAGGGGCTTTTTAAAAAACTTTTCAAAAAATTTCGTCCAACGGATACATTTTAAATTTGAAAAATAATAATCAATTGAGGGGGTGATATTTACTTTTCAAAGTTACGAAGTTAAAACAAAAGTTTACCTTGAGACTAACAGCCCTTATCTTAAGAAGGGTGCCATATAATGGGTAAATGTCTCGCCAGCTATCTGTTGCGGTTCCGTCAGATTTTATCTCCAACTACGCACTTGTCAAAGAGACTCCTAATTAATGGGGAGTACAATACGTGGCAAGAGATGACACGTCGGTTTATTAACTGCACATTTTTTTACTAAAAAGTAAAATTCTTTTGAAAATTAAAGATAAAGCTTGGTTTTACAGCCTTGCAAGTACACGTGTTGGCTTTTGGCTGGTGTACTAAATCCTAGCTAGCTAATACGCCCTCAACTCGTAGTTGATATTGCCTTAATCGCAGAAACTTGGGCTCTTCTTTTGGCTTCAAGAACGGCAACAGAAAGACAATGGCCAAAAGTTCTCTTTGAAACTGACTCAGAAAATCTTTTGCGCTTCATCACATCCTCTAACCCCCTCCTTGGCACATCTTAGGAATGATTGAGAAAATAAAGAAGCGATTCAGACAGATCCCACAGGTGGCCATTCAACACAACTACAGGGAAGGAAACCAAGCGGCAGACGGTTTGGCCAATCATGCAGCAGACGGAAGCCAAATAGGAAACTTATCAACCAAAATATGGGACCGGGCAATCCCGTTTTTTATTAGTGAAATTTTATTTCTTGATTCAGTGGGTACCACATACTTACGACAAATTGTAACCTAATCTCCTATCAATAAAATGCATGCTTCAAAAAAAAAAAACTCGTAGCCTTATAGGCTAAATTTCCAAAAACAATTTAAAAAAATTCTGAGAAATAATTGCTTTATTCTCATTCTCTGTCTTTTTCTTATTTATAGTTTCTAAGGTTCTGAGAGGTGTTTATCAGTTTTTAACCTGTAACTTAAAGTTGTCTCTACTTTACAAGAAGGTTCTTCTTGACAGAGTCTCTTTTTTTACTCAAACTTTCTACTTCTGTTTTTTTCCTTATTATGGTGTCTCCGCAACAACTCATCCTTTTCGGTCGTATGAGTTCACAACCCATTCAGATGGGCAAAGCCACCACTAAAAGGAAATGCTTTAAAACTCAAGTACTACCTTTTCCAAGGCCTCTCTTAAAAGGCTTCTCCCATGAAAACTCGATTGTTGCTAGGATTTTTTTGACAACCACTTTTTAGAAAGCTAATATTGCAAGGGATCTCAAATTGAGATGGGAAAAAAACCGTTTTTAAAACTAAAAAAATAGGATGCAATGTTTTCTTAATCTCATTCTCGGACAAAGAGGTCATGTTCAACATACTAGTCAACGCACCGCATTTGTATGGGGATGCCTTTCCTTTGGCAAGATGGTATCCGGGAATGATAATAGAGAAAAATATCTTGAAAACAATTGTTGTCTGGGTTAAACTTCTTAATCTTCATACTTTTCATTATGATGAGTTTATTATAGCACAGATAGGCACTCACCTAGGATTTGTAAACAAATATTCATCCACCTAATGCTCACCCGGAACATGGTCAAGATGTCTTTGCAAGAATAGACATTAATATTCAAAAACAGTTAAAAACATCTGCTAGAATTAAAGTCGGACATCACCCGGAATCAATCATTACTTTCATCTATATGGATCTGCCATATCGAGTGTGTACCCATTGCAAACGTCTAGGGAATATAGGAGAAATTTGTGCAGTTAAATATAACTTTGGCCTAGAAGACATTTACGACGAAAGTCCTGAATCGGAATCGGAAGTCGAATCACAGAGTTGGGCATCGGGTTTTAAAGTGCTAATTAATGACCAGATAGATAGAGAAACGGTTTCTGACACAGGAAACGCTTTATTTGTTTCTCCTGTATCTCCTTCTTCAGTAATCCCCTCTCAACCCATTCCTATAGAAATTTCTTCTTCAGTTTTATCCTCAGATCAGTCAGTCTTTGAGAAGGCTCTTCAATCACCTATTCTCAATGGTTCAATCCTGGGAAAACGCCTTAGGATCTGGGAATCTCCTCCTCCTCTTCTTATTTTCTCCTTCAATCAATACCAAGACATCTCATATTCAGATTACAAAATAAGAAACTTAGGATTGATTCAAGATGTGGTTAATCAGATCTTGTCTTCTCCAAATCAAGATGTTAACTACATTCCTTTGGGCTCCGACAACAATGATATAGAAGATTCAATTGAACAATTCTTTACCCCTGAGGAGGCGATTCATGATCAAAGTCAGTACCCAAAGACAGCCTTTTGTATTACTTTCTCAGACTCCTTTGTTTCTGCAAATTTGAGCTTATCCAGTGGGCAAAGGATGGTAACCCCGAATGGCAATGCAGTTTTCTCAATGTATTTCTATGATTCAGATATCTCTCCTTTGATTTCAATGGGTTCTAATGATTTCTTCAATGCTTATGAAAATGAATTTCAAAATAAAAAATATTTTAACCAGTATGGAAACTTTTCCATGATTCCAAACCAAGAAACTGCACTTCCCATTAATGAAAGGATTGGAAAACTCCAAATCCAGGCTGCTGAAAAGGGGAAACAGATAGCCCAGGTATGTCATCAAATTTCTGCTTCTTTTTACTTACAAATCAAATCCATCTCTAGCAACCTTTACACTCTATCCGCTCAACATTTGGTTTTGAAATTTCTTGACATCTGCTTTGCTTGCCTTCCCAGTCTTTTAAATTTTGAATATTTAGTTTACTTTCATTACTTTGGGGATAACATTCATTAGTATTTCAAGTCTTCTTTGTGAAGCAGCATAAAGAACACCAGCACTAGGGTGTTCAGCTATTTTATCCTTTGGTTTATTCTTGCTTAATTTCTGGTCTGAATAGTTAGCTAGAACTGTTTGTGCACTACTCTCCCCTGAGTTAGAACTTTTCTAGTCCATCACTGCTTATCACAGTATCTTCACAAGAAATCGCCAACAATAAGGTACTGCAGCAACAGATATTTGATGTGTGTGTTGGGCATGTTCTGATCTGACTTGTAGGGCTAAATTTCATTAAGTAGAAACTCAATCTTTGGTAAAATTAGTTAAGGCAACAGAATAAAAGTACAACAACATTGTGTAGCCTTGCACTAGTAGTCACAATAGAATTCACACTTTCTCAAGTACTCCCTGATTCTCCTTACAAATAGATTCACTTTGTAGCTGCTTCTTTGAGTCTTTTGTTCTTTAGAGCCATAGTATTTAGCATTGTTAAGCTAAGACATTAACCTGATAACTTGTCTCACAGCTCTGACCATGAAAATGTTAGTTTGGAATACACAAGGGTGTGGACAGAAATCAACTCAACAACATTTAAAATTATTATTAGATATAGAAAAACCTGACATCTTATTCTTATCTGAGACTAAATCTCAAAGGAGTGTAGTAAGTAAAACTTTCAACTTTTTTCCAAATTTTCATATTGTGGACCCAGAAGGAACGGCTGGAGGCCTAGCCCTTGCTTCGGTAGATGGTTTCCATTTTGAAATTCTTCAATGGAACCTCAATATGGTTAATGTTATAGTTAAAAACAATTTCCATTCAAAGGAATGGTTGCTCACCTGTTTTTATGGGTCTCCAAAGCATGACATGAAATTAGAGGTCATGGGAAACCTAGAAAACATAGCACAACGAATCAATCTCAATTTAATGCCTTGATTAGTTATACGTGACCTAAACATTATCTTTAATAGTGAGGAAAAGGAAGGACGTCTTCCCTTTAACAAAACCAAAATGGAACCAATTTTAAACTTAATTCAAAGAACAGGTCTAGAGGACCTGGGTTTCAAAGGCAATATTTTTACTTGGAGTAACAAAAGAGAAGGCATGGCAAACATCAAGCAGAGGCTTGACAGGGCCATGGCTAATGCTCATTGGAATTTAGAATTTAAATAAGCCACTTTAGAAAACTTGGTGGCAGTTGGTTCAGATCATGGACCAATATGACTCTCTCTAAAACCTTCTTTTTCTTTCTCTTCTCCTTCTTTTAAATTTTATGATACATGGTTAAAAGAACCATCCTATGTATAGGTTATTAAGAATTCTTGGACTTTAAACTCAGGGAACACAACACTAGATCTAATAGCAAATATTTCAACACTAACTGAAAATCTTAACAGCTGGAAAAAAGTTGTTTTTGGAAATCCTAACAAAAAAATCAAATTACTTCTAAAAGTAATTGACAATTTAAATGCACAACCTGCTTCTGCTGCAGTTTCTTCTTTGACTAACAAAAAACTATTAGAGCTGGAGGCACTGTATGATACACAAGAAATAGCTAGGCAACAATCTAGAAATAACACAATATCTTTAGGGGAAATAAATACCACTTTCTTTCATGTCACTACTCTTAAGAAAAGAAAAATAAATCATATAGAGTGCATTCAAGATAAGGATAACAATGTTGTTTCAACAACACCAGAGATTGAAGAAGTTTTAACCTCTTACTTCTCTGATCTGTTCACTGAAAGTCCCTCTACTTCAGATGACATGATTTTCTCACACATTAACCCTTGTATCTCTATACAGGAAAATCTAGAACTCACAAGTACACCAACTGCTGAGGAAATATGGGAAGTAGTCAAAAAACTGAAACCTAACGAAGCACAGGGCCCTGATGGTTTCCCGGTGAGTTTCTTTAAACACAACTGGGGTATAGTTGTCCCTCAGTTAGTCTCAGTCATCCAAGATTTTTTCACAACTAGACACTTGCACCCAGAGTTAAATAAAACTTTCTTGTTCTTAATCCCAAAGAAAAAACACCCAAAATCTCCAGCTGACTTTAGGCCAATTGGCTTATGCAACACCCCATATAAAGTAATAGCAAAAAAATTGGCAAATAGATTCAAGAAAACTTTAGAAAAAATTATATCCCCCCTACAGTCAGTCTTTCTCTCTTCTAGGCAAATTTCTGATAACATAATAGTAGCTCATGAGGTAGTACACTCAATGAAAAAAAAAGTAAAAAGAAAACTGGCAATATAGGACTCAAAATTGACATGTCGAAAGCTTTCTACATAGTTAATTGGAGTTTATTATTAAAAACTCTAGCTGCTTTTGGCTTCTCTGAACATTGGTGTCAGCTTATACAACAATGTTTTTCTACATCCTCCATTGTTGTTCTTCTCAATGGACAACCTTGTAAAGATTTTAATCCTTCCAGGGGCATTAGGCAGGGAGATCCTTTATCTCCCTACCTATTTATACTCTGCATGGAAGTTTTTCGCGTCTGTTAAATCACCTTCAAAGCACTAGAAAAGTTCAGGGAATCAAACTTTCACCTAAATCCCCCCCCCCCAATCTCTCACCTTTTTTTCGCCGATGACCTGCTCCTTTTTACTAAGGCTGATATGGGTAGTTGCAAAAACTTATTAGAAGCCATTCAGATTTTTGGTGCAGCTTCAGGACAAGTCATAAATTTTGAAAAGTCAGGCCTTTTCTTTAGCAAAAAGGTTCACAAGAAACACGTAGGTATCATTTGTAGAATGATGAAGATAAAAAAAAAATCAACTTCAAGGATACACATTTAGGTGTACCTCTATTCATAGATAGATCTAAACTCAAAACCTTTGACAAAATCATAGAAAAAATGGAGCAAAAAATAAAAAACTGGCTTGGCAAGATCTTGTCACAGCCTAGTAAAATTGTTTTGAATAAATCTGTGTTATCTAGCATGCATATTTTTAGTATGGGATGCTTTGTTCTTCCCAAAAAAATAACAAAAAGAATAAATGATATTCAAAGGGACTTTTGGTGGGGAAAAAATACTAACTCTAAGGGTATTTACATTAAATCTTTTGATTTTTTATGTAATCCATTAGACCAATGAGGATTAGGATTTAAAGAAGCAAACAAGGTCAACCAAGCTATGATCAGTAGAATAGCTTGGAGATTAGTTAGTAACCCTGATGACCTTTGGGCTCAAATTCTTAAAGGTAAATACTTCAAGAAATCAGGAGCCTTACATTCCAAAAAGAAATCGCAAGCTTCTTGGATTTGGAAGTGTATTCTACAAGGAATTGCACACATAAAAAAGTATAGCATTTGGGAAGTAGGTAATGGTTTACTAATAAACATTTGGGATGATTTTTGGATTCCAACTAGAAGAGAGACTTTGGAAGAGTCTTTTCCATCTAGAAACACTACTATACCACTTGTGTTTGAACTCATTGACTCAAACACAAATAAGTGGAATACTGATCTGTTATACTCTTTATTTGATAACTTAACTGTTCAAGAAATTACAAATATTAGATTATACACTACATCTGAAGGTTCTCTAAAAAGAGATAAACTTAGATGGACTTTAAAAAAGAATGGTTAATTCTCTATTAAATCACTTTATGCTAAACTCTCTAATCCTTCTTGTTCAACTCCTGCCAAAACTAAAAAAAATTGGAAAGGTATGTGGACTATGGATACCTCTCAGAGGATAAAATTGTTTGTATGGAAATGTTTACAAGATGCATTACCAAGGATAACTCCCCCCATGTAATTTGGATGGCTACCATAATAAATGAGTAAAGCTGGATCCAAATCATCCTATTTGAATACATTTGGCATTTCTTTTCTTTTTGCCTTCACATACATGCATATGAGATCTCTATATTTCGGATATAAAAGGAAAGATTTTGACATTTAATATAAATGCTAGATCATATTTTCAAAAAATATCAACTCAGTTGGCACTAAAATTTATTTGATAAATTCTGTCGACAAGAGCCAACAAGAACAATCCATTCAAACAAATCCTATTATTAGGGTAAAAACTATGGATTAGTTGATCCTCCTCAGCATCTCCATATCAGTAAACAAGGGATCTCCATCACGCCCAAGATTGAGCTGACCAAAAGTCAGCGAAAGTTGGTTAACATTCGGAACATATTCCGGAGTTTTACTGACATTGACATTCTTTGTGACATTTTCTGGAATCCTCCGTCGCAGATTCATTCCTTCCATGTCCATGATGACTCCCTGATCACCCACCCAGTAAAACGACCTTTCAGGATTTTGCAAACTATTCATTCCCATCTGAGGATGTGTAACTCCTCCCAAGTGATTTGATTGGCTTTGCATAACATTTTTTCCCATATGAGGCATTAAAGGAGTTGCAGGATGTGTAGCTCCCCCCATGTAATTTGGATGGCTACCATAATAAATGTGTATACAAAGATGAATTAATTAGTTTTTTATATCCTTTCAATCAAAACAAGCCATGAGAAAATTTTCTCCCAAAAAAGTCTAATAAAAATATATTTACCTCATGCGTTGGAGATCACGAGCATGGCTGATATGTTCAGCAATGGTATCAGCTTCTATCTTGGGACCGGTTTTCTTTATTCTGACTCCCAAGAGAGCATAGATATATGTTGAATATCTGATCAGTATTCAAATGGGTAGATTAAATACAGTTTGGGTTCTTGACATGACCCATAAGAAATAAGGGAAAAGATATTATGTAACTGTTTGGAAAGGCATCAGTTGGTTACTGTTTTGGAGAGGCATCAATTAATTAGTGACGTTTCAATTTGAAACAAGATTTCAAAAGTCACAATTGTTCCAAACATGGAGTATGCTGATGGCTTTTCATAGGGGTTTCTTGAAGAGACGTGTCTGTATCTTTTGCAACCTATAAAAAAGGGTTCAAGTGATACTTGAAAGACACACTGAAAATTCTCTTCTCCCTGTTTCTTGAACGAGTAGTAATACCCAATTAGAGTTCAAGACCAAAGGTTCTTTTGTCAGTCACCCATTTTATGAAATCTAAATCGCATTCATTCCTAGCCCTTATAAGGGTGATATATCCACAGCCAATCCTTTTAATCTTATCCTGTAACTGGACATAGTTTCTCGTATACTTGATGACGAGAGGGGAAAAAACGATTTAGTCCAAAAACGCGTCAAAAAGTATGGATTAGTCCATCCCGAGTTAACTTGGTACTTTTTAGTCCAGAAGTTATTTAAAATATGAAAAATACATATATACCCTCTTGATTTACAATTTAGTCCAAATATTTACAGTTTAGTCCAAAGTGACTCACAATGACGTCAGCAATTTTAAATAATAGGGCTATTTAGACTTTGGGTCTCAACTTTATGACCAGCTTTGAGTTTGGGTCCTGGGAAAATTTTAATTAGAGTTTGGGTCTTGGACCATAGTTGACCGTTCTTCACAGTTACATAGCTGGTTAAATATAGTTTTAAATTTATTTCCCACTTTACCATTTTGTTCATCTTCTTCTATGAACGCCAGAGACCACCATGGCCCCTTTTTGCTTTTCATCTTATTCAATTTACCACAAACACCAACACTATCTCATCACTTATGAAATTAACACTGTATTGAGAATCCCTGGTGATTTCTCGTAAAAATTTATCGTTATGTTTGTCTCTCTTTTGTCCATGATTCAGTCTTTTTAGTTCATTCAATCACTAACAGGGGGTTAGTCGTGGGAGAGTTTGAAAGATTTTAATGTATTTAAATCCCTAGGGATTTAGAGGGAGTGTATGAGAGTCTAGACAATTTGGGGGAGTTTAACCCTAACTCCCCAGAAATCTCTTGTTTTTTGAGAGATTTTGTCCAAGCGCAAAAACATCATGAAACTCCCTCAAACTCCCCGAAATTGTAAACTCCTTATAACTCTAGTGTTTTACGACTAACAGGGAGTTTAAGAGATTCTAATCAAATATCTCACCACTAATATGGGAGTTTAAGGAATTTTGAGGTAGTTTTAGAAACTCCCTATAAATATCTCACCACTAACAGAGATTTTAAAAGATTTTGACAAACTCCCCCACGACTAACAGGGGATTTTCCAACTCTATTGAAATACACTGAAATCTCCCACGACCAACACCCTGTAATTGTTTTTTCTGTCTAGGGTTTCGAAAATTTTCATCCAAACTCAGAATTTATTTATCTTTGAACTCCATAAACAGATTATGCAAGATGATGTTCAGTCACAAAACAGATAGCTATTTATAAACCACTTTAATTCAACCATGTATTCAGACAGCACAAACTAGAGACAATTCAATTAACTTAAATCCAGGGGATCTTAAAATACTTTCGTTTCCCTAGATTGGTTTCAATTTTGGCAGAGAAAAATATAGGAAATTGATTCGTTGATGTTTTAGGGGATTAATGATGGTGATTGATGGGCGATTTTAAGTTTATGTGTGATTATTAGTGTCAGGTAGTTGCCGACTTTTGAATTCTCTGCAGGGAAGGAGATATAACAAAGGTCAGAACAGAGCAAGCTCATCTTTGCCAACATTAATTTATGCACAACAAGTGTATGAAAAAAGTCCAGAAAGAAACGTCTTCTACATCAACAGTAGTGTCCAACTGTTGGAATCGAATGGTGATGATGATATTAATTATTGACGTTGGTGGTAGTAATTGAGAATTTTGGTTATGTGATGGAGGATGATCAGCGTAAATGAAAATTAAATTTGTGATTCGTGAAAAAAAAATGAAGAAGAAGATGAAAACATTCCTTAAATATAAATTTATTAAAATTAAATTTATTTTAATAACGTTCAAGACGGTCAACTATGGTCCAAGACCTAAACTCTAATTAAAATTTTCTCAAGACCCAAACTCAAACCTGGTCACAAAGTTGAGACCTAAAGTCTAAATATCCCTAAATAATATAAAAAAGGCATTAAAAACAATTTATCTTTCGAACCGTTTGTCCAAAATTCACAAACTTTATGTATTCGGAAAGCTCTTCCCGAGAGCTACAAAAATACTACCCATATGACTATATAATTCTCATTTTAAAAAAAAAATAGTTTATATTGGCGTACAAACATGTACATGTCTACAAAAATCCAAAAAAGCAAAAGACAAGACAAGGTGCATCAGTTTGTATACCAACATAGCAAAATAGACTGCAGCTGAATCTCATATGATAACAAGTTAGCTAGGTGATCCATTCCCAAGGGTTTACCGAACTCTCCTCTCGTACCAGTTTGAAGCATGTCAGCTCCGGCACATGAAAGTATCTTGTTGATACGCAAGACATGTAAGTATTTATACTGTTCATCTATACATACAATGACGAAGAGGAAAAAGTGGTCAGCACGGAGATCAAACTATTGTTTCATGAAGTTTTTAACTGACAAGGAATATAATAAAACAACAAAATAATTATACATTGGGAGCTAGATATTGGTGACTCATAAGCTAAAATACCGTTGTAGCACCAGTTTCTAACTTATTTCTCACCTAGGCCTATAATTGAGTAATCACTGATAACATGAATATTGGGTAACACATTGATAAACCATCCAGTTCTTATATGCTACAGCTCAGAAAAAATGATTATACTAACTTACAAGTATGAGTTTAAATCTATTCATCTGTCTGCAGAGATTATTTTAATTAAACTGTTCGAAAATGGCATTGAAGCTGCAACAAGTATTCTAGAACGTACATTAGCTTTGCCTAAGAGATGTTACAAGGATCTAAATTTCTAATGAGCAGACAAGGAAAGAAGTATTAAGAAATCTCATACAATTTCCATAATCCAGGAAATGTAAATGAGACAACATAAATGGTGTAAATAGTTTTAGGCAAAAGCTTACCTGGCATAATATATTTCAAAGGCATTAATAGATTAACAAAATCTTATGCCTGTGTTGTGTGTAAACAAAGATTTTTCATGAAATTAACTTACTAATAAAACTTAAACTGGGTCATAGGCAACCAAAGTTAAATGTACTGAAAGAGATTGGAGTCACCTTACTTCACATTTTTGGATCCTGCAGAACGCCTTATGTTTCCCATTTCCCACCTTTACCAATTCTAACACAATATTATTGTATCTCATCTCCCTATGCATTTTTGGAATAGGAATCAGATGGAAAAAATGAACCCATACAAACAACAAAAGAGATATACTTTAAGTTTAGTAAAAGAGCTCAGGTTCTTATACTTCTCAGAAAAGTCATCTTTGCTCTTGAACTTCATAGGGTCAAGAAGATGACACAAGGTCCCTGCAGTTACCATTATGGTATAAGAAAGAGATGCAGTAACTTTTGATGTTTTTTGGTATAAAAATCCAACATTTATACCACAAAAATGCACATATTACTGAGATAACACAATAGTGTACAACTTTGTACACACCTATAGAAAATCCAACACCTGTACAATTAGTCCTTTCCCTAATTTTTGGTTTGTATACATAAATATAGTCCTACAAGTGTACAACTATTTACACCTAAATAATCAACATTTGGACTACTATGCACACCTAAATAACATAATATGTGTGTACAACTATGTACACATTAGTGCTTTCCCTAATTTCTTAGACTTCAAAATGAATAACATGTGTACAACTATGTACACTTTAGTAATCAACACGTGTAAATGAAAATGAAAATGAAACCACCATGTAGGATCAGAATCTCGCAACAATTATGTCTTAGCGAAATTATCAATGGTACAGCACAATAGCGTCGCAGAACAGTTTCAGAAATGATAGAATAAATGACGTCATTTAAAGTCACGAGAAAGATGTGACAGTCTTGCGAAAATTAAAGAGCTTGCGAAATTAACATTTGTAAGGTTGCGAGAATGTCGCAAACCATATCCTAAAATAAAGGACAGATTAGCTGCCATCCACTATGTATTTCCTTATAAATAGTCATTCGAGTTGTAAAGGAGAGAGAGATCTTTTTTGAGTAAGAAACAAGTAAATAGGAGAGAGAAAGTTCAGAGCAGAGATCATTCTTGACTTCTTTATCTTTCTTGTAAAAACATTCAAAAGTTAATCAATAAAATTAAGAATATAAACCTAAAATGAGTTGATCAACAATGAAATCATATGAGGGGTGTAGTGTAGGATTTCCTGCAACTACATAATGGCTCTAGAAACAGGGAAGAGTTGAAGATTATTCTAGAAAAAGCTAAAGATTGATATTGAGATTTTTGAAAATTTAAAGTGATTGATTAAGAATTTTTCATAATTTCTTGCAATACTGTTAGCATTGAAGAAATGGCTAGAAGAAGAAATACATCCGAACAACCGACTACTATTAGAAGAAGCAAAAGAATTGCTGGAAGAGAAAGAAGTGAAATGGGAGAATCTACTAGAATGAGAAATAATAGAGAAAATCTAATTCAATCGCCAATTCAACAAACAATAGTTCAAGAAAGGAATACAGATTATGACAGAGTGAGCGTACACACTTGGCGATCAAATTCAGCAGAAGAAATAGAAGAAGAGCAACAAAATAGAATTATAGACAGGAAGAGAGAAATCAAGAAGCAGATGAAGGAATAATTCATGGAAGTGAGGAAATTGGAGCGTTAGAAACATTGAGACAAAAAATACATGAAGAAAGAAGAGCTGAGGCAGAAGAACGTGCAAATTTAACAAGGCAAAATCACGAATTAAGGATGGAGAATATCATATTGCAGAATAGAAGATCGAGAAGTATTACAAAATCATATTCCAGATCGACTAGAAGAGAAATGAGGCAAAATTCACCCACAATCAATGCTGGAAACAATATTCAAGAAGAAATATCAAATCCTAATGAAGAATATCGCGAAAATAAAGAAAGAACTGATGATCGTTACATTCCACAAAATGAAACTTTTGATGATGGGCAAATCGGAGGAAATCAAGAGAACGGGCGAAATCAGAGACAAAATAACCAAGAGGGCGAAGGAAATCAAGAGGAAGGAAGAAGAATTTTACATGTGAGAGAAACTCAAAGAAATCGACAGACAATTGAAGAAGAAATTGAAAGACATAATGCTGAACAAGCACGTTTAATCTGCGAACGTGAAAGATTGAGAGCGGAAATGGAAGAACAAGAGCTTCAGGAGACAATTCGCCAGAACAATCATGACAATCGAGAAAGAAGGCGTATACAAAACCGGAATAACGATAATCTCAATGAAGAGTATGATAGAGTAAAGAGAATGGCTGAAAGACAGCGAATTGAATTGATAAGAAATGAACAAAATTATGGAGGGGAAAATGAACGACATCATCATTTGCGAATTCAAGATAGGGATGAGGAAGAGAATCGCAGAAGAAGACGATATGAGGATAATGAAGAAGAGATACAAAATTTCGCAAGAGAAGATAGACGTGAACGCAGAAGAAGAGAAGCAAAATTAAAGAGACCAGTGGGTCAAGATTCAGGTGTAAATAAACAAATCTTGAAAGAATTAGAAGAAATGAGAGGAATGCTAAATAACAGAGGAGAAGTAGGTAGAAGACAATGGGATGAAGCAATAGAAGAAGCTGCGAAAACTCCATTTACAAGGGAAGTACAATTAGGAGGAATACCACCGAAATGCAATTTTCCTGCATTAACCATCATTTTCGATGGAACAACTTGTGCAATTCACCACATTAAAACTTATGTGAGGTGCATGTTACAATGGGAAAATCATGATGCGGTATTGTGCAAATATTTCGCATCCAGCTTAACAGGAGAAGCGTTAAAATGGTTTGAAGGTTTACCAAAGAATACAATAACCTCCTTCAATCATTTGCAGACCACATTCTTGGGAGCATATATAAGTAATAATTCCTCACGACCTGGTATAGAAGATGTGTTTGGATTAAAACAAAGGATTGGCGAAAGTTTGAAACACTTGACTAAAAGATGGAGAACTATGTGTAGTGAAATGGATGGCCGTGTAGATGAGACATATCTCATATTATCATTCATCAATGCTATGTTTTCAACAAACTTGTTGTATGTCCAAATTTTCAGAGTCAAGAATACGATTACAATGACTGAATTGCGAGAACTTCAAGAAGAATACATTGCTTTAGAGGAAAGACAAAATGAAATGGAATCATATCCAATTGCGAACACCAACTCACAAACAGCGAATGCAAGCTTATTACCCAAGCTAATAAACACAGTGGCGAATACTTCACAAGTACAACAAGAAAAGGTGTCAGGTAACAAACAACAGAAGTTGGTAGCTATTGGAAGTCGAGATCAAGAAGAGTATGAAAGATAAAGAAATTTCTACAATCGTGGAGGAAATAACAAGATTCAAAGACTCGATCAACCACAATAAACTTATGGAGGTCAAAGACCAAACTTTAATAGAGGACAAGGAGGTCACAAGGTAATATGGGAAGAAATCAAGATGCCACCTCTAAATGCAAGTGTGGAGAAGATATGGGAAGCTATAATTTTGATGGAGAATATACCAACACCATGGAACATGGGAACGGAACCACCCCCAAACCACAGAAGTCATGAATTTTGTTCTTATCATCATTTTCATGGACATACCACAAACGATTGCAGAAATGTAAAGAGAATTATTTTGAGAATGATAGATCAAGGAAAACTAAACGACTTTCTGGTAGGGCATCCGCAATCTCAACCATTACCACCACCGCCAGAACATCACAAAGTGAATACGATGAAAAAGAAAGAAACATTCTTCATAGAAGTTGGTGCAAAAGCAAAAAATCTATTTGTCACTCTATCGTACATTCATATAAGACAATTGAAGATTTTCATGATAATGTTTTGAGTAGAGTGTTCGCAAGAGATAATAATGGAAGAGAAATTATGAATATTGCGAAAATCTCCGCGCGATAGAGGAATGGCAGAAACAGATCATTTCTTTTACCGCAGAAGAAATTCCCGAAGGAGAAGAGGTGCATGACAATCCATTGGTAATAAAATTAGAAATTAATCCAAAACCGAAAGAAGATGAGAGGATGATGAAGCTGAAGATTCATGGGCAATCAATAGAATTCTAGTCGATACTGGAAGCTCTGTGAACATCTTATTTTATCATACTTATAAAACCATGGGTGGAAGAGATGATGATCTTATACCATCAACATATAAGATATATGGTTTTAATGGTACTGCTAACAAGCCTAAAGGGGAGGTTACTATGCAAATTCCATTGAAGGGAATATCTTCTGAAATCTCATTCTGTGTCGTTGATGTAGAATCACCCTACAATGCATTAATTGGTCGACCTTGGCTACATGGGATTCTAGGTGTAGCTTCAACTTTCCACCAATGCATCAAATTCCCTCACCCCAATGGTGTAGGAATCATAAAGGGAGATTGGGTTGAAGGAAAGAGATGTTACGAAACTGAGATAGAATCTTGCGAAGGAAGAGCAAACAAGAAGGAAAACTGGCGACACAAAATCAAAGATACAAAGAAGTGAGAGGTTGATGGTGGATACAATCGAAAAGAAAGGAGAAGAGATGTTGCAAATTAATGCTAGCTCAGAATAAAAAGGATGAACATACCACTACCAAGGAAGCAGTAGCAGAAAATAATAAAGAAGCAGAGGATGGCAAAGGTAATAAAAACAAGAAATGTATGAATGATTAAGTTGTTGCGATAATCTCGCAATAAGTAAAATTCTCAAAAATACATTTGATTGAACAACAAAATTGAGATTGCGAAATTCAGATACAATATAATGATTTGCGAGACTCTCGCAGAGATAATGAATTTTACAGAAAATAATCAGAGAAGAATGACAAAAGAGAAAGAGGCGAACCTTTATGGCGTACACCCTAGTTCGCGAATACAATTTCGCAAGAGGCAAATGTAAGACCTAAAGTACGTCATATAAGGGGGTACCTATTGCATGATCAGGGAAAGGCTACACCGCCACCGGAACCTGAGTCATGGAGATTTGGGGTCAATAAGCCCATCCGGGAGAGGCACCTTGGATTCTCAACTTAAGCATATGACTTAGGTTGGGCGACTAAGGTAATAAGGACTCTCCCAAGGAGTGCAGATATGATCAAGGCGCCGAGGTACACGGTTGAGTCAAGAGTGCGGGGGCGTTTGAAGCGTCCTTGCCATTCTTGACAAGTCTTGGCTTATACTGCACTCGGCCTGAAGAAAACCCCACTTAGGGTGCAGTCTCGTAACCATAAGCCCTATAGGTAAAAGGGATAAGAGGCTGCGAAAACAACTGGTTGTTGTTAAGACTGGATGGGAGGAGCTAACCTTGTATGGTAGAAGTACGCCTCCTTGAAGGGGCAACCAGGGGGAGATAAGGGCGGCACCCTCCATTAGGGAGCTGATAAGTGTCTTAAGACGCAAATGTCATGAGGCTTTTTATTCGCAAGGATATTAAGGCTTGTCATATTTGTGCAACAATCCTGAAGAGGCAATAATACAAAAGAAAAGATAAGACGAGATCAATGGGTTTTCGCATGAAAGTGCGAAGACGTCCTGCGATTTCGTCGCAAGACGGCAATGTCATGGGGCTTTATTTTCGCAAGAATATTTAGGCATGTCATATTGTCGCAACATTCCTGAAGAGGCCATAATACAAAAGAAAAAGTTGGCAAGATCAATGGGTTTTTGCATGAAATGCAAGGACGTCCTGCGATTTTGTCGCAATGACAAGAGGTGGCATAATAAGACCTTTAATTAGGAAGGAAAATAAGACCACACAGGAATGAGATTTTGAAAAGAAAAAAATTCACTTCGCAAAAGTTGCGAAATTATACAATAAGAAAATTTATGAAATCTCTCATTTGGATTCAAATAACAGAGGCAAGTATGGGAATGTATGAAATTAGAAAATGTTATTTATCTCCATATGAGAGATTTACTCAAAAATTCAAGAATTAATGATTATATTGATTAACTGTATTGCAAAGAAGAATTGTTTTAATTTACGCAGGTAAAATGAAAGAAACACAAATACACAAAAGAGAATAAATGTACAAGTATTACAAAGAATCAAAGAAAGAAGTAAAGACTATTTCTTGGTTAATCCTTCATTATCTTCATCAGACTTGTTTCCTTCTTCATCTGCGTCAGAATCTTCATCACCATCAGAACTTCCATCACTATCAGATTCTTCATCGTCAGCTTCGCTATCAGAGATAATCAAACTGGGAGTATTCTGTGGGATTTCTTCTAAAAGACAAGGATAATCAGAATGTGGGATATTATGATCACAAACCATTTGGATGGTTTGATTGCGAAAATGCATAGCGTCATTCTTAAAATTCAACGGTGATTTGATTTGATTCTTCAATCTAGAATACTTGTCGTTGCGAGAAGAAAGATTCTTTGCGAGTTTCCTTTTCAGCTTCAAGTTCTTCAATCTTTTCACGATATTATTTTCAGAATCTGCGAACAAAAGACAACCAATTATTAACTTGATGAAAATTCATAAGAAGCAAAAGATTAGTAAAGAAGAGCAATTAGCAACCTTCTCTGTCAGAAATCATGTCTCTAATCAAGGTTGTATGTTCAACTTGGAGACTAACATTTACGCCTAAATCTTTTCTAGCATCATCTAAAATTTTTGCAGCCCAGACAAATTCATCTTCACTACTTATGAGAAGACGAGAACGAATTTGATTTTCCCTTTCGCAGAGTTCAATATTCTTGCGGTTAGCGTCATCTCGCTCAAGTTGAACTTCAAGGAGAGCCTCTTGGAATTTTGCCAAAGCCTTGGCACCTTGATCAGAGATACGATCCTTATCATCTATGAGACAGCTAATCTTGGTTATTAACTCATTGGTTTTCTCTTTGGAATCAATAAGGAGACGCTTAAATCTGTTGGCTAAGCCTAAACTGGATCTATGATCAATTTCTAAGAGGCGAAATTTCGATCTAAGTTCATTTAGAGAAAGAGATGAAATTCTATCATTTGAGAAGTTATTTAGAGAATTGTTAAGACGTTCAAGAAGGGTATCATTATCCAAGGCATTAGGAAATGAACGAAGAAGAGTAGCTTCATCAGAAAGACCATAAATGTCTGCAAAAAGGATCATTTAAATAAGATAAAACAACAAGATGAATGAATAAAGAGAAAGGAGAAAAGTATCATACCGTAAAGTTGATTATTATCTTGTTGAAGACTAGAAATTTTGTTCTTATAAGAGGAAGAATCAATTTATAATTGTCTATTCTTCTCGCGAAGACCTTTAACTTCAGCTTCCAATTCTTCATTCTTTTTGCGAAATTGAAGATTCTTCTTTTCAAGATTTTCGCGTCTTCTCTCTAGATCTGAGGCAACCGCAAAAGAAGCTTTTCCAGCCTGCGAAAAGAAATAAAAAATATTAATATAGAAAGATATTTTGAGTTATAACAATGAAGAAGTAAAAGAAATAAAAGTATACCAGACTATTGAGAGAATGCAAGAAGTCGGGAGTCACTGATCTAGAAACTCCACGAAGAGAGCTATCACCATCTAGTAAAGGGACATCACAAAGGGTAGCGAGAGCTTTGCATGTATTTGCGAATTGGCTATCTACCATTCCTTGTAGAGAATCAGAAAAGAGTCCAGAAAGCTTAGCCATAGAAGGTTCAGGTGGAGAATCTTCAGTTGTAGCAAGATCATCGTTATCCTCATCATCCTTGTCACTTTCGGAATTTTCGTTAGGAAGAACATTTGAAGGAGAAGAAGAATGAACTTTTCTTTTCTTTGGAGGAGGACCAGTTGATTTTTCCTTGCGAAGAGCACCTTTACCTTTATCACCAATCTTCGCAGCATCAGCAGATTCTTCTACTTCAGCAATAATCTTCTATTTAAAGTCATAAGAGAAAATTTCTTACCTCATCTGTGTATGAGCGAAGAGCTAACAAAGTACTAGATTTCCCAGTCCTGTTATAACTATCCTTTAGTTTTTGGATCTACGGAATGTCACAAGAGTTAGCAAACAGAATAGTAAAAATCAATAAAGAAGTATAAAATGAGTTAAAGGGGAAAAACATACCTCTTTATCCTTCTCGGGCCAAGAGAAAACCCAAGGTTGATATGCAGCGAGATTCGCAGGAAGAACGTTTGATCCAGCAATGTAGGGTCCCTTTAGCATTAAAGGAAAAACACACCATTTATCGTCTTTGGATTGGCGAGGAGTTGTGTTTTTACCAGAATGCCAGTCAATATCTTGCATAAGAATTTTGGCTTCATCAATGTTATCTTTCCTTCTTAATCGAATACCCCAGCGAGTATTCTCTTTCTTCATGGAGATAAGTTCGTAGTTTTCAAAGAAATTCGCCACTGTATACTTCTCAGCAACTATTTCTAGGTTTGCGAATTTTGGATCCCTAAGTTCTTTGGAGTAAAGAGATCCTCTACCAGCACCACGATTAGCGAACTCTAGCATCAGAAAGATGCATCCCCCACTTAGTTGGAAGATGGCTCGTGAAAATCCCGGATGAGCGAGAATTTCATAAAATAAAGGAAGATTTGGGTTATAAAGAGGAATAGGGAAACCTACGAGAATCTGACCTAGCGAAATTATGATTGATTGATCATCACAATTTTGATTAGAGAAAAGCTTGACAGAAAGAATTGATTTGGCGTTCTCACCAGGAATGGTGGAGAGTGTAAAACCTTTATCAGCAAGATCTTTTTGGACATCTTGTAAATTCTTCTCATATCCATGACCACTTGGAGCAATGCTTGAATATAGAGTATGGGAATGTATGTAAAGTAAAAGGATTGAAGGAAGAAAAAATTACAGCAGCAGAATTTGCAGAAGAATAGTAGAGTTGCAGAGATGAGAGAATAAAAATAGAAGAGAAAGTAAAAAGAAAAGTGGAAAAAGGGGGGGAGAAGAGTATATAAAGAAAAAATTTTACTCGAAGAAATAAACACCATTAAGACAAAGAGACGTGAGTGGTTGAAAAGTAGCGGTTACAGAAGACGTGTCAAGAAATAAATGGAAGAGAGAGTACGTGTGATAAATGTGGAATATGAAAAGATAAGCAACTGTGGCATTTCTCACATCATTCTCTACTTTGCAGAGAAGATATGAGAAGAGACAAGATGTAGGATCAGAATCTCGCAACAATTATGTCTCAGCGAAATTATCAATGGTACAGCACAATAGCGTCGCAGAACAGTTTCAGAAATGATAGAATAAATGACGTCATTTAAAGTCCCGAGAAAGATGTGACGGTCTTGCGAAAATTAGAGAGCTTGCGAAATTAACATTTGTAAGGTTGCGAGAATGTCGCAAACCATATCCGAAAATAAAGGACAGATTAGCTGTCATCCACTATGTATTTCCTTATAAATAGTCATTCGAGTTGTAAAGGAGAGAGAGATCTTTTTTGAGTAAGAAACAAGTAAATAGGAGAGAGAAAGTTCAAAGCAGAGATCATTCTTGACTTCTTTATCTTTCTTGTAAAAACATTCAAAAGTTAATCAATAAAATTAAGAATATAAACCTAAAATGAGTTGATCAACAATGAAATCATATGAGGGGTGTAGTGTAGGATTTCCTGCAGCTACACACCAAACAGAGAGAATTTAATTGGTTGAATCGGAACAGCTAGACTGCTAAGTGATAAAAGACAATTCTTCGATATACAAACAAAACGCATGATGGGCATATGGTATGTGTATTTAAGAACAACAAGCTTTTAGCAATTCTTCAAGTAGTTTTATGCAAACAAAACTAATGATGGGCATTAAGTATGTGTAACAATATTTTTGCAAACCTTCGTGTAGTTTCTGACATGAGCCAGGTTCTCTGGAACACTCCAGCTCGAGGTGGTAAAACTTTGGCGTCAAATTCAAATTAACGGCTGGGACTTCTCTCTGTTGACAAATGGATCATGAAACAAAGAGAATACAATCACAAATTATCGACAATACAGCTACAATCGGAAAAAAAAAACTAAGTACATGTAAAACAGAACAAGCACATATAAACAGAGAGAAACACATACAATATGTGTACAATTATGTACACATTAAGAATCAACATGTGTACAATTATCTACATCTTAGTTATTCACATGTGCACTAGCTTGTACACCCTAGTTTCATGGGTGCCTATACTCAGTAACAACTAACAAAGACAATATCCATATCTAAAAGGACAAATTTAACAAGTCCACAGATAGTGACCAATATAATAACTCGTTTGCCGCCCGAGATGCTAAATGAACGGTAATCTGATTTAACGAAATTTTTGACTACATGGAGACATTGTAAAAATGGAAAGTTCACAGACACCACAACCATGGCAACGTCATTGAGAGCTAGTTAAATTTACATTTCGAAGCTTCTATTTTTTTCCTAGTTTCATCCAAGTCTTCCCTTTTCTTTTATTTGCACAACTTATAACGAATCATCAGTAGAAATATGCAGAAATACAAGATAGGCTTAAAAAAATCTTAGATGGGAGATTGATAATACGCAAATTAAGTTAACTGTTAGAACATGCGCACAACGATGAGTCATGTGTAATATCTTAGCGATCTGCACAAGTGCGTACAGTTGGAGATCCTTAGTATACAGTCTTTAAATAGTCTAATAAAAGTACACTATATAGTAGCATGATCTGTTTATCCAAGTAAAGAAATTCTTGAATTTCTGCATGAGAAAGATAGGCCTACAACTTTTCAGTGAGAGAAGAACAGAAAGAGATAGCTACGTAGATAAATTAACAATCAACGAGTGTACATTTATGTGCAACGATCAACAAGGTGTACAACTATGTACACATTCATGATCAGCGGGTGTACAATTATGTACACATTAAGAATTCAATAACAAAAAGTGGTTAAAATTTAATTAACCAGTTACGGTTTCAATAACAAACCTGAAGCAAAACGGCCGTAACGAAGATTGTTATAAAAAAGTGTAATCGTCTCAAAAACTTGGAAATTTAGGTCCATTGGGCGCACCATGATCCGGTCAAAGCTAGGAAATCTGGTCGAAAATGTCAGCAACCACACAAAATTTATACATTAATTAGTGGCAAACCTTGGAAAATATATTGCGAAAATAAAACCAAACCTAGCCAGAAAAAATGAAAAGACAAAAGGTCTAAAAAAAATTTATACAAATTCAAGTGAAAAAAATGAAAAAAAAAAGGAAAGAGAGGAATTATTGTATAGAAAGAATGAGCACAAACTGAAACAAACCCACACGGTAATCACTACACCTACTAATAGCTCAGCCACATTCAAAATATAGTCAAAAGAAGAATATAATCTGAAAAAAGCAAAATTAACCACTTTTAGTAATAAGCTTAATGCCCTCTGCCAGTGATTAAATTAAACAAAGTGTAAATGGGAAAATCTAAGACCACCCAAGTTAACTAAAAGCATTATAAAAGAGAACTATTTGGGGTTTGTAAGTGAATGTCTACACCATCATGACTTTTTTTTCAAAATTAAAAGCGCAACATAACTACTTACAATCATATACTTTCAGATTGAGCAAGAGTTTTCAGTTAAGTAACTTAAAAGCACAATGCTTACGTAAATGGTGCTTGGATTTGGTAACCATGAGATCCACTAAAGATAATTGACAAATGAAATATGCAAAAGACAAATTTTTATTTCAAATCTTCCCTGTTTCCTCCCATTCTACTAAATAGTTTATTACAGAAGTGTGGAAAAATCAAAACAATACAACTAAACCAAAATGAAACATTTATACACCTACCGCAATTCTGGAACTACCATTCAACAGAAGAACTGGAAGCTTTCCTGGTAAAACTGACGGTTCTTTAAGTTAGTTATAAATTTAATACATCAACGATCAACTGAATCATGTCAAACAAATTCTTACCTAGCAAAAGTAGACAGCAGAAATGGTGATGGTGGCCTAAATTCGATTTTAGATTATTAACCAATAATTGATCCTTCACTGGCATGTAAAGGAGTTAAGTTCAACTAGTACATTTCGATAGTCACCACACACTATCTTAGGGGGCATCATCTCTCTGTTCTGAACTGCAAGATGATTGCAAACAGAATTTCATAAATGTGAGGAAAAGACAATATCTAAGATCATATATGACCTAACCCAACCCTCAAACTAAGGATAAATCTTAGGTAAGGTCAAACATCTACAAGACACCAAGTAGACAGCGGAAAAATATAATACTAATTGACTGTATAAGTTAGCAACTACATGTTGCAGTTTCATGATTGTGTACGCAAGGTAGCGGTGGCAAGCCTCCATATGAAACATTATTATGGGTAGCAATTGCATCCAGGGTTAGCATGGGTTCCGCTAATAATCCCAGACGATAAATTTCTGCAAACAAGGCAGGCCTTGTAACAATTAAAGAGTTGTACATTGATGAGCTTTTTTCCCATACCATCCTCTCCAACAATCGCTCCTCCAAAGAATTTAGATGTCTCCTATTCTTCATGCCTAATGAAACTTTTTATTACTTTGCTCAAATCAAAAGCGACAATACTAGTTCGCTCCAAAACCGCAGAACAACATCGTGACTGTATTATGGGTGGCCAAAACCAATTCAGCTGAACAAGCAAGCATGCATCGGTGAAACCTCTCATTGGTTAATAAAGAGGTAAAGTTACTATCGTGCAATCTTTGAGATTCTGCTATCCACATTGCTTCCAGAACCCTATAGTACAATTTCATACCTTCCATTCTTCGATGTTCGACACAGATTTAGACCTTCCATATGTACAGTGTGTACACAATTGACCACCAAATATCAGTTTCAATATATTTTTCAATCCCAATTTCTATGAACTGATAGATGTTAAGATTAAGAAGCACATCGCACAATTAGTATATTATCAAACTGAAATATACCTAGAAAGTAAGCGGGAATATTTACGCCAACTAGTAGATATTTTACAGAGGATTCTTCAAATCCAAATTAATCTGAACTCACGAATTGAATAAGAAATTGAAATTGACGCCTAAGTGATTAGGTTTTTGAAATCGTAAAAAATATTCTGAACTGATAAACTAATAGTTGGATCAAATCAAATGAAAAGAATAGATTACACTTATCTTTCCAATCGCTTTCGACGATTAACTCTTCAATGTTGAAATTAAATTTCTAGTTTTCCTATGGATTGATTAATTTTCTTGATGATAACGATTTAGATTTTCATGTTGAATCAATTGTTTCTTTGATTTTCAGATTTATGTTTAGAGATTAAACTTTCATTGAGAAAAGATTAGGTTTAAGATCTGTTCTTCACTGGAGAGTTGTTTCACACATGGAAATGAAAACTAAAAACTGAATTACAAAGAAGTAACATTCGTGACGGGTAATTTCGGTAGTGAAAATATATGATCCGGACTAAATCGTTAAAAAAGGATTAACTCGTTCGGGATTTGGTAAATTTGGACCTCCTGGTACCAGGCTTGAGGGGACGGGACTAGAGTGTCTAAAGCCCAATAACTTTGGGACTAAACGTCAATTTCTACATGACAATGTCGAGAATGAATCTACTTGAATTCGGAGCTACCACCCGTCGACAGTCATAAGTTAATGTGATCTGACCTCCTTGTACTAGCCGCTTTATAGCGTCAAACTGCATACCAATGCTCTCCTCAATCTCTATCACATGCCCATCGTTGCTTTGCAAGAAAAATCTCAATGGTACCAAGTTTTGGGAAAACACGGAGAAAGCAGGTTGTTCTCCATTACGACTTGTCATGGTTAAATTGGGGGATCTGCATTTTGATGAATTCGAGTGAGAATAAGTGAATAACGAGTACTCGAAAAGGTAGTATTTAGGGCTTTTTGATAACGTAACCTTACTTTTCACATTACACTAAAAAAGTGCTCCCGTTTTTTGAAATTTGTTAAAGTACCCCTTTTAATTCAAAAGGCAAATTCCATCCAGTTAAGTGTTAGGTGGCAGTTATCTTTCCGATTAAAAGTCTTATTTACCCCTGAACTACATCTCCTTAGAGGGGAGGGTAAATGTTCCGACGATCCTAAAAATGGTGTAACGATCCTGAACGGGGCTCGACGAACCTGAAAGCATTGTCACGATCCTGAACCGGACTCGACGAACCTAAAAAAATGTCGTAGAAAGTCGATTTCTTCCAACCAAAAACCCCAAAACACTTGAGATGATGAACCCTTTTTGGGGAATGATGTAACGAACCTGAAAGCGGTATAATGATCCTGAGCCGGACTCGAAAAGCCTGAAAAATGATGTATAAAATCAATGTGGGAATAAATAAAGGGCAAATATGTAAAGTAAATTAGACTTAACTAACACTAGATGGAAAAACTAACGAACAAATTTTAAAAGACGGGAGCATTTATTTTTTGGATATAAAAAAATGGGGGCACTTTATTAAAATTCCCTAATATTTATTCAATAACATAGAAAATATCGGACAATGTTGGTACACCCTGTTGGTGTAGGTGAAAGGTCTGTCTGTATTTTAATCTGAAGTACAATAACTACCATTTTCAATTTTAATCTGAAGTACTAGATGCCTAAAGAACTTTCCCCAGATAAAAATAAAAGAGGGGTAAAAAAATGCAAAACATCATATTCCTGCTATTGGCGTGAGATCTCTACTCTAATGACCATAACTAGAGTGCAGTGCAGGCTGTGCAGCTAAAAGCACAAAATGAGTTGTGGAAGCAACAGACTAATAAGAAAAGCGTAGCTGTTTCAATGATGCAATACAAAAGGGTTCAGTAATGCTCATTAAATCAAATTAAAACCCGAGTGCCTTTGGCGGAAAAAGATGGTGCTATTGAAAGAGCTTATAAATGCGACGCTTACCGGTATGGAGCTATACTAGCATATACCTTAGTTTTGATACTCTAAACTCTCTACTCTTTCTCTCTTCCAGATAAGCGGTAGAGACACAAAGTAGTTTTTTCTATTGACTTAGTGAGACCAAAACGGAAAAAGTAGATCATCAGAAACTGTCATTAAGAGTTTGGGTGTGGAGTAGTAAATGAAATTCACTAAAGAAATGGTAAAAAAGAAAAAGCACATAAATACTGAAATATAAACCTTGGAAGTCGCGGAATTAATTTAACCTCAACATATACTAAACAATATTTTCAAGAGCTAAACAACAAAGTAGCCGGTTTCACAACAGAAATTGATCTTTAAGCTCTGACCCAAAAACAAATGCTCCTGACAGCATCGTGAGGAACAATATCCAACTTAAGGAAGACCTGATCCTGCGGCGCCACCACCAAAGCCACCACCACCACCACGACCAAAACCACCCCTACCTCCTGAACCCTGCAAGTTGAACCTTTGAAATTAGAAATTTGAACCACATGATCACTAATAAACAACCAAGGTTGTGAAACAAAAGAGTAAAGGACTTGCCATATATACAAATACAGTTCTTCCAATATTATTATAATGAATCAAAGAATCGTCCAAAATTATTAAAGTATATGTAGCTCAAAAGAAAATTGCAATATAACGGCGGTGTTACCCAGATAAATGATCTTAAAAGCTAGACACTGGTACTGCAATTGGTTCATACCACAAATTTGCGGTTTGTGGTCAGACAGGTAAACTCACCATAAGTGCAGGATATAACTACATAAGTGCAGAAGTGGACATTTGTGAATCTTCAGTAGAGATGGATAGCATTCAGAATGAGTAGGAGGTTATTTATTTATCCATTCATATAATTTAGTCGGATTAATATACTTTCATCATCACTATGCATCAATCTCATACACAAGATCCTTTAACATTAATTTATTTAAAAAAAAAACGGAAAAGAACAATGAAAACTAAATTGACTAATTAAAAAACTACCATCAGACCAAATAGATTTGACCAATCTATAGGAGATACACTTAAGTTGCACAAGACTAAACTATTTCATACCACAAAATGCACTAATAAAGAACTCTATGTTTCTAACTAATCAAAAACACCAATGGGATAGCCCAAAACAAGCTTAAATACAATACTAAAGCACACTTTTTATCACTTGGGAGTGCAGATTTGGGGAATTTGTAAATCTTCATTGTTGAAATAGATAGCATTCAGAATGAGTAGGACTAATATACTTTTCATCATCACAAAGCTTCAATCTCAATTCATAAGAAGTTTCTTAAAGATAAATCAAAACAGAAAAAAACAGAGAAAAATAAATCTGATTAATTATAAAAATAAATAAATAAAAAACACCAGAACAAAAAGATTCTTAGGCAAATTCATAAAACAAGGACTCAAGTTCCAAAGAAATCCAAAGAAATATAGTGCCAAAGAAGTCTACAATGGGATAGCATAAGACAAGCTATCCCATAAGTGCAGAAGTGGGGAAATTGCGAATCTTCATTGTGGAGATAGATAATGATCAGAATGAGTAGGAGGTTATTTATCCATTCATATAATTTAGTCGGACAAAATACTTTCATCATCACAACACTTCAATCCCAATTTGTAAGAAGATTCTTTATGATAAATCAAAAAAGGAAAAACAAAAACAGTGAAATAAATCGATTAAATTAAAAAATAATAATCACCAGAACAAAATGACTCTTAGGGCAAATTATGAGGTCAACACCAAACCCTGTAACACATAAAAACTCTTAACACTTGCCTAAATCCTATCTGAGATAACATATCAGCAAGAAACAAGACAAATTGCATGAGCAATTCAGACATTACATAACAATGGCCAACAAGACAATATGCAGGAACAAAATGCATCTCTTATTTAGACAAAATAAAGCCATAGAATGTTCATTTATAACTGAAGGGGATAGATTTAAACCTTAAATTGTGGCTGATACTCTGCTGGAGCACCACCCTTATCTCCTCCAAACTCCCCTGGTGCTCCCCCTCTTGGACCACCACGGTATCCATCTCTGTCACCACCAAATCTAGGTCTGTCACCACCTTCATAATTACGCCTAAATACACAACAACAACAACAACAATAACAATATCAATCTCCAAAACCATACACAAATCAGAAATCAAATGCTACAAACACATCAAATCCAAAAGCAAAACATCAACAAATCATACCTAGGTCTGTCACCCTGTGGTGCTCTTCCAGTTTGAGCAGATTTCTTCAAAGTGTTAGGCACAATCTCAGATGGTAGATTCAAGTAAGTCCTCAAAAACTCAATACCATCATTAGTCAAAAACCAGTAGTAATGCATCCATGCGAATGTCTCGCGAACGTATTCCTTTGATTTAAAACTCTGCATAAGCTTAATCACTTGTAGATTTGGTACATCAATGTCTGGATGCTTTGCCAAGTTGAAATCCTTCTTTGCATACAGTACTCCCTCTGAATCAAAGAAAAAAACCCAAAATCAAACACAAAATCCAGTAAAAACCCAAAATCAAACACAAAATCCAGTAAATAAACAACAAAATCAAGCAGAAAAAACACAGACCTAAACGAGTTTGAGGGCTTTACCTTGGAAGAGGTACTTTGAAATCTCACGACGGTTCTTCTCGGACATAATCTGAAAAGAAGAAAATGAAACAGAAGAAGAGATTAGGGTTCATGACTGTAAAGATATTATCGAAGAAGGAGAAGGAGGAAAGTGATGGATTTAGGGTTCGGTGATGCTTACCATGGTTGCGGCGAGTTGGAGAAGACGGAAGCTTTTCTTATGTGGTTTTCTCTTCTCTTTCTCTCTCTCGCTGAGATTGCAAAGGCTTGAAACCTTAGAGAAAATGCCTTCGATTTATATGTGAAAAGAGAGGCGAGTGTGGGTAAGGCCTTGTTTGGTTTGTGTGTGTAGTGCTAGGGTTTTAATTGGGCTTTTTATTTGAAGGATTTGGAATAGGGTCATAATTGGGCTTTTTATTTGAAGGATTTGGAATAGGGTCATGATTGGGCTTTTTATTTCACACAAAACCATCTAAGATGTCTCTTGAAGGCATGTTTGTCAGCAAATTCTTGCCCGACTTCTATCTTATGCAAATCTAGGGTCTCTGGAACTTTATCCGATATCCGAAATCCAAAGTCTTTTCCAGTAGCAAGTACCGGGTCGACTAGAGAATATCTCCAAAGAGTTGAATATCTCTGGAACTTTATCATCATCAGAAAACAACTCCTCTTCCTCGGCATTCTCAAGTTCTTCGGCATACATCTTATGATACAAACTAGGCCCATTAGCTTGACTGCCATTCTCCAGCCAATTTCCTTGTACACATGCAAACAAAAATGTAAGTCATTAGTTTTAACTTCAAAAGCAGCAACTGAGTATACATGGACAAAACATAAATAATAACAAAACAATCATTGTTAAACTTTACCTTCATCATGAAACTCTAACAAATCTTCGTAATGATCCTCTGGAACATCAGTTATTTATCTCGTTAGTATTCACAAAGTTTTATGCTGAAACAAAAGCAAAAGTTGAAACAAATATAAACCATACCTTGATAAATGTTCTCATGTTTGTCACCACCACCGTCATTTTGAGAAATGAAACAGTTGTTCACAAACTTTAGTTTTGTCAACTTATCATTTTGGTGGTCTTTCATGGCCACTTCATCACTTAGTTGTGTGTTACCTTGAAATGAATTCTAATCATATATAGATCTCTTACAAACCTTATAATTGGAAGTCTCTTTGATGAAAATGGAGAACAAAATGCAAATATCAACTGTAATTAGCAAAACAATTTCACGCATGCCGAGTTACCAAATGTATATGTGTAGTCGATACTCACATAAAACAAACGATACAAATGATTGAACATCTAACATTTTTGCAACATATAACATACAATGAATATTGCAAGCGTGCCAGTAACTAATGTTATACCAATTCCACTATTAATTAGTTATTATAGTCCACAGTTTGCTATCACTATAAGTGTATAGCTGTTGATCGATTTAACTTCAGTTCCTACTGTTTCAGCATTCGGGATTGAAGTTCATCGGAATGTACGCACCTAGTCTGACAAAAAAAAATGAATTCTAAACTAACAAATTAAAACTACAATGTTTCAATGAACTGGGAGAAGGAATATAAGCAGTAAACTAGCATATGTCACTGAAATTACCTGCACCATGCGTCACTGAGTTGTCCTTCAGAGTTAGATTTTCATCATAAGAAACATGAATGGACTCCTTGAAATTCTTTAGACATTGCATAAATTCATTATCATTGTCTTTCATCAAAAACTTCTGCATAGCATTGCTTTCTACACTACATAAAGTCTAGCTTAAATCAACTTAAATTTATGATTTACTACAAAAACTAAAACCCCACATTGAATGTCAGCAAATGAGTTAGCAATGATAATTTCCTGGTGTACGGTACCTGATGGGCACACGGATTGAAAGTCTGAAATACGTGGAGATAGGATACTTGGCGTCTAAATAGGTACATCCAACTGCAATGAGCAATAAGATGCAACTTCAGTTACTTCAACCAATTGCTCTCCAACAATAATACTATAATGGAACAGTAAGAATTCACAACTATAGAGTTTGACCCATATTGTATATAAAGAGTGCTAGTAAATTCAAACATACATGCTATCGTAATTAAAAATACTATACGAGGGGTCAAAAAATACACTCCAACCTAAGAAATAATATAATTGTATCAGGAAACGACTAATACCTAATATAGTTGAAGGAGTAGGCGAATCTTCAGGGAGTAGGCGAATCTTGAAAACAGATTATACGGATGTCGTGGCCGTTGCGCGGTAGCAAGAACCCTGAAAACAGAAGAGACACGTTTCAGATGGTTTCAACTAAAGAAAAAACTAAGGCCATTTATAGTTAACATCTGAAACACCAAGATGATAAAAGACCATCTATAGTACAAACAAACAGAATCCCCAATCAATACTCAAAATCACATTCTAGGTCAAGGGAAAAGGAATGTTCCATAATATTTTCTTACAAATTAATATAAATGAGAAATCAAGCACAACTGACCTGCACCGAGAAGACGGGACATCCATTTTGTGCCTTCCACTTTCTTGATATTCGAACACGGGTCATCCATTTTGTGCCTTCCACTTTCTTGATATTCGAACACGGGTCATCCATTTTGTGACTTCTTCGGCCTCACCAATATGGGAGAAGGTTTTGTAGGTGTTTGCCTGGCGTGTGGAAGGGTTGTTCACAATCCGGAAACCCATTTGAAATCAGTGAAAGAGTATGGACTGCATAAAATTGGAAACAAATAGTCAGCAAAAGTAACTTTTCAGTGACAAAAACAAATATAGATGGCACTTTTGACAGAACACCTTAATAGACACAATTAAAGTAAAAAATATAAGAAGCAAAGGTGTGTATGATGAAGCAACTCAACACTCTCGCTTGATATACTGCAAATATGTGCAAAGTCGTTGCATATATGCAAAGCAGCAGCTACATAAGAAAAATAGACCGGATCCAAAAAGGGGATTTACTATTAGTGTGGTTTATGAAACCTTCATGGTATTTTCTGCACCCAACTAAATTCTGAAAGATTCGGATTAAACTCAACAAAAAGTTCCAAGCACCAAATGAGCCAATTCGAATTAAATTTCGATAATGAACGTAGAGATACATGTGTGGTTCTTCCTGTGACTAATGTGGATCATATGGTTCCATGCAGGATGCTCATATTTGAGTATCTCTAGCATCACTCCCAAGGAAGCAACGATTAAAAACCTTCAACACATGTCATCACAATTAAATCAAAAAATTAAAAAAACTAGCATCATATTTAATGTTTTTGATAAATCTGAACTTGTAAACCTCTTGTACTATATTTGCTAGTTAATGAAAGCTCTTTTTCCATCAAAAAAAAATGCACATGTGTGCATTTCCAAGTTACAAAGGAATTCAAAATAGTACTACAATTGATAATTAGATTTCTTGTTGTCCACTTGATCGCATCTAATCCACCATTCAAAGCAGTAATAACATTTTGACAGTCACCCTCCAAATGCAATGCTTGTACTCCTTTACTTCTTGCTCAAAGTGCCGCTTCCAATAATGCTTTAGCTTCAGCCTATTCAAGATCTATTGCTTTGGTCCTACAACATCTAACTCCATTTGTATTACCTGCAAAATTTCTTAGAATTAGACTTACACCAACATCATTTTTTCATCTTTATATGTTGCATCAAAATTCAGTTTAATGTAAGGATTTTCAGGCCTCTCCCAATCTCTATTATTCTCGATTCTAGTTTGAGCACTAGGTATAAAATTTCTAGTATTCACTCTTATCCAATCTGAAAAGTCTAATTGTATCTGATGGACTACTTGGTTTATGTTAGGTTGTAAATTATCAAAAACTTTCTGACATTTGCATTTCCATACATCCCGCATAACAAAACCATACCATTTGAGCAGATTACCTCTTACACCATTTTGATTGTTCACCTGAAACAAACTGCAAAGCCAATCAGTAAAATCAACATTAGCCAAACTTGCGCCAAAATTAAGATCAATAGCATTCCAAATAGTCTTAGTGAAACTACATGCTGTGAAGATTTGTTGCATGCTTTCATTATACATATTACATAAAGCGCATATAGGGTCAATATTTTGACAAAATCTAGCTAACTTATCACCTAAAAGAAAAGAATTATGAAGACATTTACACAAAAAGTGGAGTATATTGTTAGGAAGATTAGTTTTCCATAAATGCTTCCATGAAATAAGAAAAGTATTAGTGAAACCAACAGCTTGATTTATACTGTTCAAAATTTCTTTATAAGAAGATTTTACTGAAAATTGACCATTAGAGCTAGGTTGCCATCTGAGGTAGTCTTTTCCTTCAAACGGGATCCTTATATTCAATATTTGCTCCACAGTTGCATTATCAAACAAAGCTTGAATCACCTGCACATTCCAAGTTTTAGTATTAGCATCTATTAGCCGAGACACGGTCTTCATGCTATAAGATGCAAAATTACAATTAACATTAGAATGTATTGACAGTATCCATCCATTTTTCCAAATATTTATAGAAGTTCCATCTCGCACTTCCCAACAAGCATATTTTTTAATAATTTACAGACCCCTACACACACCATTTCATATCCAAAACCCATTAAAGCCGATATTATCATATAACGGATCAGAGTTATGAAAATACTTACCTTATAAGATTTGAACCCATAGCTCGTGTTAGAGCATAGCTCGGTTGAACCCACCAAGCGTTGGTATGTCAAGTTTGGTTGTCATATTTTAGTGAACTAAAACTCATTTAAAGAGTCGCTTGATTATGTACTAGAGTCAACTTCGTATAGGTTAGCTTGAAAGTATTAGGATATGAGACATACAAGTATTACGTGAAGACTTGAAGAAGTGAAGAAGTAAGGAGCTACAACGACAACATCATCCTTCCACTTGAGGTTACTAATATTTGACTTGAACTGTTTCATTCCCTAACGTATCTTTCAAGTCGTGCATATTGAAAACATAACTGCAAATCATGAATGATTATACTCTAGTTAGACGTAGTATTAAGGAATACAATACGAGGTATAACACTTATCTTTTGAACTTCGTATATAAGACATTGACATAATCGTTTGAATGTTATTGTGATTATGTATGGGTATGAGGTGAAGATTTCATCCTAGGAAACAGTGTTTTACATTCGTTTAAAGGAAGTAAATTCATGAACTTGTTTCGTGAATCAAAAGGGGAATCGCTAGGCTTATTGGTATTGTTATTCATTGGATATCTTTTGAACTACCAATATGTGTGATTAGTATAACCGCTCATGACTTGTTTATTGAAAAAGCGGGGGTACAACAACCACACCCAACAATTCGATTAACAATCTGTATGGACAAACTCCAATATACTTTCTAGATAATCAACTAGACAGTCAGACTCAATCTAGAGAAAAGTATATCAAAGAGTTTATATCTCAATCTCTCGATTTGATCTTTACTCAAGAAAATAGAAATCTGCGAGTCTTTATCAAAGAGAGATAACTTGGATGGCACCAAAGACCAATATCCAAGAGTCTATCAATTTAAATCAACAACCAAAAGGTCGGATATTCCCAATTGATTGAACAACGCACAACCTGTGATATTTCAATTATATAAATAAATATAATGCGGAATACAAATAACACAGACACCAGAATTTTGTTAACGAGGAAACAACAAATGCAGAAAAACCTCAGGACCTAGTCCAAATTGAACACACACTGTATTAAGCCGCTACATACACTAGCCTACTCCAAATTAACTTCGGTCTGGACTGTAGTTGAACCCCAGTCAATCTCACACTGATCCAAGGTACAGTTATGCTCCTACGCCTCTGATCCCAGCAGGATGCGACGTACTTGATTCCCTTAGCTGATCTCACCCACAACTAAGAGTTGCTACGACCCAAAGTCGAAGACTTTAATAACCAAATTTGTATCACACAGAAAATTCTACAATAAAAAATAAATTCGTATCCCACGAATATACCTACGAGTTTTGTTCCGTCTTTTTATAAATCAAGGTGAACAGGAACCAATTGATAACCCGGACTTATATTCCCGAATAACATCCTAGTATTATCAATCACCTCACAATAATCTTAATCGACGCAGCGAAAAAAGATATTGCGGAATTACAAATGATGAGACGAAGTGTTTGTGATTTCTTTTCTATCTTGCCTATCGGAGATATAATCTCAAGCTAATTATTCCAGTTGTACTCGTATGATAGAAACAACAAGATCAGATCACACAACCACAAGAAAAGTAGTATCGGTCTGGCTTCACAATCCCAATGAAGTCTTTAAGTCGTTAACCTGGTTTTAGAAGAAGAAAATCAAAGGTTAAAGGAGAATCGACTCTAGCTTAGCAAACTAGTATCACATGTAAGGTGTGGGGATTAGGTATCCCAGTTTCTAGAGTTCTCCCTTATATAGGCTTTCAAACCAGGGTTCGCAATCAATGTGAGCTTGGTAACAAAGCATTCAATATTCACCGTTAGATGAAAACCTGATTAGATTCAAGCTAATATTCCTCAACCGTTAGATCGAAAACTTAGCTTACTATACACAAATGAAATGTACAATTTTGGGCTTATGCAACCGTACCCAAACATTAACATTTGTTGGTTCAACAATAGTTAACCAAATGGGTAGCCATATGATCACTCTCATATCAATCATATTATTCATCACCATAACTAGTTCAAATGAACTAGTTAGAGAGTTGTTCAATTGCTTAGATCTTTATGTAACCACACAAGACACAGTTGAAGCAAAATCGGTTTGATTCACTCGAATCGGTTCATGAACTTTATAGCCACGATTTGCAAAAGCATTCCTTAGTTCATTTAAACATGAGTTCAAGAACAACCGATTTTAGATATAACCTACTCAAGTTCGCGGATTGGGTTCGTGGACTTAAGCTCATGGAAGGAGTACACAAACTCCAGCAGAAATTCTCGAGTCGAGAACTTCCGCCAGTTCGCGGACTTGGCTCACGCCACTTTCATTTCTCTTGATCAACAAAGTTCGCAGACTTTGGTTCAAGGAATAAGGACTTATACATATATGTGTTTCCACAAAAATGTTATTATCTACCGATGGTTATGTAATCTAAACTCTCATTTCAATCACTGAAACATTCTCAGAGAACGTTATATAGCCGTTATTCACATACCATTTTTCGTCAGAACAATTTTCAAAGTGATTGAAACATAACATGACTTTCGTCACTAGGTAAAGATGAATTCCGCTAAAGCGAAAGCTTACCAACACATATTTCGAGAAATAGATAGGCGAGTTAAACTCGGCTCGAAATAGCAAATGTGTATAATGAAAGTCTATATATCAAAACGACTTTTGCCTCAAGATTAGGAGACAGAGTAAATAGACTTTTGAGCGACAGATAAGTTCAAGTCTCCACATACCTTTTAGTCGATGAAGTTCCACTTGTTCCTTGAGTAGTCCTTCGTCTTGTATGATGATTGCCATGGAGTTCTTGATCTCAACTACACTTTCTATCCTAGTCCGAGACCTTTAGCTATAGTAGGCTAGAAATCAAGACTTATAGTTTTGATCACTAACATTGACAAACATGTTTGAGATAGCAACGCATGCCAGTTTGACCGAGCAATGCTCTAACATTTATGTTCTTGGTAAAACTATTCATAAGGCCTGACTTTTATATTGGTGTGACTTTTATTAGTGAAACCGATCTTAAGTAATCACTTGAGATGGTATGATCGATTTATTATAATTGGTATGACCAACTTTAGGCAAAGGGGAATCGATCCTAGTAAGAGGTGCAACCGATCACAAAAGGAGAATCGAACCTTGTAAGAGGTGCAACACGTTTCTAGATATTGGGAACCGATCCTATGAACATGTGCAACAAATACAAGTTAGATACCATATATATGTGGAAACCGATCCTAGTACCTAGTCAACCGAATTTTGGAAATCTAGTGTGATTAATTCTAGTACCCACATGGAGGTAGAATCGAAACTTGTTTTGGTAGAACCGTGAAACCCATGTTTGGTGATTGAGTGTTCTTGATCAATCACATAGTTCTTTAAAACCAGATGAACCAATTCTAAACTTGTTTGGAAGTGTGGAAAATTGATTCCAAGATAGTAAATATGAAAGATGATTTACTAAGTTAAAATGTCGACATACTTTGAACATGTGCAGTAACGCTTATCTTTTATTGTTCAAAGATATTCCTTAATAGCTAAAGGAAAATCCCGGATCGAAAAAATAAATTGAGAATCTTTTAATTAAGGTTTTTAATTTTATTTTTGAAAAATGAAAATTAGTAATGTGCATTTACTAGTTGGAGATTTTTTAAGAGATTTTCGGTCAATATTTGGACAAAGCATTTCCAGGAATTATGGAAACCGAATTTGGAAATATATTGCATATCTTGAGAATATTTTCGGTTTTGGAAATTCCTTGGTGTCCAAACTTCCTTGGTCTATAAATATCAAAGTTTGCATTTTGAGCAAACTAATCCTCAGAGACAGCAAAACTATCTAGTTGTGTTGTTACTGGTGGAGACGCCTATTCGGAGAGGAAAGTAACCTAATTAGGCGAAATCTCTTACGACCGCTCGGTTTAAAGACTTCTTTGGGATTGAGAAGCTCTATTAGTAACGTTAATGGGAAACTAGATAATTGTGGTTTATTATTAGTTTTCGATTGATTGGATTGACTAACGGTTGTTGAACTTTGATTGCACCTAGTTTTTTTATGCTTGAGAATCTTTTCTTCTGATATAAGATTCATTCAAACTAGATCGAAGTTTCGACGGGGATCTTTAGACTGTTTGTAGATCTAAATACGTCTTGTGATAATCCATTGTTAGCAGACTCCGTTCTGTGTGTGATTGATCACAAGAGATTCAAGTTGATTATGTGCAGGTATTTATTGAAGATCTAAGAAGATTTGAAGACAAAGAAGACGTTGAAAATTTCTGATTTGGGTTCATAATCTTTGGTGTGCACAATACTTGTTTCGGTTAAAAAGGATCCAACTATAATCGGTTTATCCTTGTGGTAGATTGGATTGATTAGTTGAGCAGATCGGCATCAATACAATTCTTTGTGATTCAAAGTATTGATTGCAAAATCTTGACAATTACTTTGGTAGTTGTTATTAGATAGATCTAAGGACCTGACAAAGGAGTTTATTGGGATAAACGGAAGATCCTTTTGTCAAACTTATATCACTTGATTGAAAAGAGTTGTTACCAAACAGATTTGTTGTTCCTTTACTGTTTGGAATACGAACCAAAGGAATGGTTCCAAGTACGTGACTTATTACAAGTTGGAGGCGTGGGAATACAGACGGAACTAGGTGAACTATAGGTTTAGTTGCTTGGTCTCAACTATACGAAGTTGGTTTGATTTTGTATAACGGCTTAATCCTGAGAGTATTCAATTCTGGACAAGGTCCCGGGGTTTTTCTGCATTTGCGGTTTCCTCGTTAACAAAATCTTGTTGTGTCATTTATTTTTATTTTCCGAAATTATAATTGTTGTTATTATAATTTTAAGTAAATTACACAAACGTTAATTCCTATTTACTTGATAGTAATCCTATTGTGTTTGGTTAAGTCCGAACCATTTATCAAGTAAACATACTTCGTTGTTGTATTGTCTCGATCTCATATTCATAGACGATCATACAAAGTGTGAACCGATTAGTTGTACTGTCTTGACTGAGTCCATAGACTATCACTTTCGACGAAAGGACTTATAGGTGGAAAAGTTTTAGATTGAGGTATATTTGGGTACCCTCGTCTTTTCAGCTCATTACGGGAATGTATCATTCTCCAGGCTAATTTAGCAAGTAAAGCACGATTCATGATTTCATTTTGTTTTATATCCAACCCTCCTAAAGCTCTTGGTTGAGCAACTTCCCTCCACTTTTTAAAGCAGACACCTCTTTTTCCTATTTTTCTATTCCACCAGAATCTCATCTGGATGGAGTCCATCTTATCATTCAGATTCTTAGAAATTGGAAAAACAGACATATGATGTGAAGCTAAGCTACCCAGAACATATTGAGTCATAATTGTTCTTCCTGGTGTGTTAAAAATTTTGAGTTTCCATGGGGAAAGTCTGTCACTTTATCTATCGAGAAGAGAAGAAAATGATTGAATCTTACTCTTTAATTTGAATAAGAATAGGAACACCTAAATATTTATCATTGAGAGCAGTTTATTGATGTTCATAACAGTATAAATCTCATTGTTTACTTGGTTTGGAACCCCTTTACTAAAAGCAATGCCAGACTTTACGTAGTTGATGGACTGACCTGAAAAATGAACTAAATTTCTTAATGATATTGACCAAATTCCTACTTTTTCTCCCAATAGCTTTAACAAAAATAAGATAGTCATCTGCAAACAAATAAATGGGAAAATGCAGGGAAATATTGATTAGCTTTTATACCATGAATAAGATGATTATGTTCGGCAAATAACAAATCTCTAGAGAAAGACTCCATGCATAAAATTAGAATATAAGAGGACAAAGGATCCCCTTTTCTAAGACCTCTCTGAGAAGTAAAAATCTCACCAGGGGAGTCACTAAGCAAAATGGATGTTGACACAGTGCATGTTCAATCATTCTGCAGAAATCATCACAAAAACCTAACTTTTTCAAGGCATTAAGTAAAAAAGGCCACTAAATTCTGTCAAACGCCTTTGACATATCAATTTTCATTACCATCCAGCCTTTTCTCGGCCCTGCATTTCTTCATAGAGTCCAGAAGTTCGTGAGAAATAACAATATTATCTTGTATAAATCAACCCGAGACAAAGCATTCTGAAAATGAGATATAATTTTTTCAATGATGCCCTTAATTCTAATTGTTATAAGCTTTGAAATAACTTTGTAAGAGGTATTATAGAGACTAATAGGCCTAAAGTCCACTGCTCTCTTAGCTTAGGAATTAAAGATATGCAATTGTGATTCATTTGTTTTAGCATATGCTTAGAATGAAGAAAAAAAAAGGATTGAACCATTTTCACCAAGTCATCACCAATAGTCTCCCACATGGTTTGAATGGAACTAGAAGGAAAACTATCTGGACCATGAGTAGTCCAAGGTTTCATATCAAACACAATATTTTTTATCTCTTTACAAGCAAGAGGGGAAACAAGTCTAGCATTGTCATCATCAGTTATACATGGAGTAATAAAATCATGATAACTAGAAGGGGAAGGAGGATTAGAAGTTCTGCTCATATTAAGAAAGTGAGATATGATATTACCAGCAATGTCTACTCTCTCAATCAACCAAATTCCAATTTAAGATTTGATAGAATCAATCTGGGTTTGTTGAAGGGTGATATTTCGAAAGCCTCTTCCTAGCCACAACACGCCTAATTCCCAAGAGAAGCGAGAGAAGATCAAAGAGAAAGTCCCCCTTTTATTGTATTTCCTTTCCTTATTTATAGATATTCTCAAAACTTCTCCTTCTCGTGACATCATGCCACATGTCTCCAAATCCTCTTTATTTACCCTAATTGTCCTATTATGACCTATAATATTCCTTTTAATTCCTTTCTTATCCTCCTCAATCCATGGGCTCCTCCACAGGGTTTTGGCTTTCGTCCCCAAGTCCCCATTATACTTCTTGGGCTTGACCTATTTTAAGGACTTCTAGGCCCTATTAAAGGGTAGTTATTTTTCATGTGAAAAATAACAGGGTTAGTCTCCTCCTAAAGTTGGTTTTTTGGTGGAAATAAGCAGTATTTCTGTCTCCTAACAATAAATCATTATCCTTACCTCTTTGTATCCAATAATCAACTTCCACATCATACTAGTAGTTGAGTCTATTTTGCAATCTCACAAACTCATCAACTAGGACACAAAAGTGTCAGGGATTGGAATTCCCCATTGTTTTAGTCTCTTTATTAATAGATTTTCAAGACTATGGTCGCATTGAATTCAAGCTAAGATAACTTGAGAATCAAGCAAACACTTTCTCTGTTTAGATGAAACTCTTGTTAGGAGTTTATGTAAGCATGTGAGAAGTTCGTCTTGAAATTACATTGAAGAATATACACTATGGTCCAGAGTACCGGAACTGTGTATAATGATAGCTCATGGAAAGTATGCCTTAAAAATTTGTTAGAGCATTGCTAGGTCGAACTTACAAGTGTTGTTAACTCAAGCTTGTTATCAAATTTAGTTGTCAAAACTATATCTTGATTTCTAGTCTACAATTAGTTATATAATAGAAGATGTAGTTGAGAAACGGACATCACGGCAGTCATCATTGCGTTCTACCATTTGAAGGCGAAGATCAACCGAAGTTTTTGGATAACTTCTTTAACAAAAGGTAAGTGAAGACTGAACTACCTATATCTCAAGTTTATCTTGTAATTAGCTCTCGAAATATGACTAAGCTTAATGAACATTTCATACTTAATGAATTTCGGTTAAGAACAATTCATTATTCGCAATCAAAATAGTGATTTAAGATTATCATTCGAAAATAGCCTGAAATAGTGATATGTGTCATTGATGTTATTTAAGAATGTTCAAATTGATTGAGAAATATAGAACTACTGTAAATTCGGATATAAGACAATGTATATACCAGTCTTATAAACTGGGAAAACTGTTACAAGTATGAAGCCGTAATACGTGTACTCAGTACACGTAACAGAGTAGCTATATGTCGACAAAAGAATTTTGGTACGCATACCCGTATGTACACCTTAAAATTTCTGTGAACTCGTGAACCCGGATCGGTACGCAAACCAGTACGCGTACTAGAAAAGAACTGTTGGTCCCGGAACCGGTTTGGTATCCATACCGGTACACGTACCAGAAAAGTATTGTAAACTCCGGAACTGTCTTAAGTTATCCATACCAGTAGTGAACTCCGGAACTCGGTCATGTCATAAGGTATACATACCGGTATATGTACTTTGCGTAACTGTTCACGAACATGTTAATTATTTGTACCTCGTACATCTACTTACCATGTCGATTAAATTCATTTGCACATAAATTATTTCTTTTAGAGATAATTAGCATTTTAATAATCTCTAAAAACACCATAGGCATATTTGATCACGGGTTAAGTATTAAGTGTTATATGAAAATGCTCAAGCTTAATAGTTCAGTTGGATAGTTTCGACTAACCATTCATGAGCGTGGTCTTGTACATGGTCGGTTACGGTTCATCCTAACCAGAGTGTATATCTTGTTATGTAAATCAGATTCAAAGATTTATCTAATGGTGGATATTGTTTGCTTGGTTCCAAAGTTATATTAGCTTAAACCTAAAGCAACATGTGCTTTGAATGTCTATAAAGAGGAACCTCAAGCAACTGGGATTTTTGAATCCCGACACTACTTTTCTTGGTGTGTCCTAGTTGTAAAACTAGAGTCATCATCTTCCTAAAACCCTTATATGGTTTAACGACTACAAAAACTTCATAGGGATTCGTGAAGCCAGGTCCATTTATTGTTTATCTTGATAGATCAAGTATCCTAATCTTGATACGATTGGTGAGCTTGCTCCATAAATCAATATAGATAAAAATCATCAAAGTTCTCTTCGTCTCAGACTTTGTTGATTCCACAAGTTTAACACTTGTGAGGTGAATAATAATCTAGGCTGCACTTCGGGTTGCATAAGTCGGGATTTTGAGGTTAGCCTGACTTTGTCTATTGCTATCGATTTTCCAATCACCTTGATCTACGATCGAAAAGTAAATCACACATATAGGCTTATCTGTGGGATGAAGATTGGTCTAAAGTCTTCAATTGAGTTGAAGAAACTCTTAGTTGGTGTGACGTTAGCTAAGGGAATCATTTGCGCGGAGTCCTGCTTGGATTTAAAAGGCGTAAGGAGCGCAACTGTAACTAAATTTGTATAGGGGTTTAATTTGGTCTCATCTACATTCCAGTCCGAAGTTAATTGGTAGCAAGCTAGTATCTGTAGCGGCTTAATACAGTTTGGTGTTCAATCTGGACTAGGTCCTGGGGTTTTTCTGCATGTGTGGTATCCTCTTTAACTAAATTTCTGGTGTCTGTGTTATTTCTTTTTACGCATTATATTGTTTATCTTTATAACTGAAATATCACAGGTTGTGTGTTAATCAATCAAAGTAGATACATCCATCCTTGTTTGTTGGATACGACTTGATTGATTACTTGGGAAATTGATCTTTGGAATCACCCAAGTACTCTCACACACAAACCAGGTTCACAGATTTGTCTCTGTAAACTTTCTGATTGTGAGAGAAAGAGATATAACTCTGAATATCATTCTTTGATTGAAATTAATTAAGTTGAACTCTGAGAATTATATTTAAGTTTGTTTATACAGGTTGCCTAAGAAAAAGTTGGTAGTGTATTTTGGTACCCCCGCGTTTTTAAAATTAGTAAGAAAAATCGTGTTCATTTAAACACTTAGGAGAATCACGATGCATGTACACAAGATTTTTTTAGTGATCAAAGATGTTTAGAGGTATTCATAAGAGTTGCAACGATGCTAAACATATTCGTGAAAATAGTTCATGAGCATATGATTAATTCGTACTTGGTAGGTATGTGGAAGGGTATGCGTGCCTATGAAAATAGTTCAGATAGCCAAGGTACGCGTACTGGGTATGTGTACCCTTAGGCTATTCACGAACTCAGGTCTAGTACGCGTTCGTCCCCCATTCACAATCTCAGAACTCCATGGTAGGGGTACTTATGCATACCTACCTACGCTCTGAAACCTCACGTGCTTGGGGTACGCGTACTGGGTATGCGTACTGATGAGCACGAAAGTGCGACACATTTTCACCCATAAATACATTAGTTGTGACTCATTTTATCACGAATAAACTTGTTTTAGTTTTTTTTGGAAGAATAAGCTCTTGTAGAGAATTGGTCGAAAAAATGTTATTTGCACCCGGAGGACACGTGTTATTCGGACTATCTTTGTTGGCTAAGGGGTACCTCAATTACTAAGGGGCACCCAGTTACTAAGGGGCGCCTCAATTACTATTTACACCCCAGGAGCGGCAACTGCTATTCGCACCCTATGTCTGTTAGGGGGAGGTCATCTCTACCATTTAAATTTCCTGTTTTGGCGGGAAAAGTGTTGCAGCGAAGTAATAGTTTAGGGTTCGTTTTTTGGGCACGATTTAAGGAGATTTAATCGCAGAATTCAATTGGGATAAACGTGATTAAGCTAAACAAGCCTGGTAATGTGTTTTGATTCTGCTAATTTTGGCTGGATAATCACCGGTGATGAAAGCAAAGTTTCACGGGTTTGATTCACTCTCTCTCGAGTTTCTCTGAGGATTAGCATGTGTTCGACGCAATCTTTGTGTGCTGGCAATATGTGTGGAGTGTGAAGAAGTTATAGAAGGAGAGTTACCTAGCTGCAGACGCGAGAAGAAAGAAAGGGAATGGAATTATCTTTCATAACTCCGTATAGATATTTTGGGAAGATTTCATGCGCTGCAGTGAGTCATACTCGATGAAGATACATCCAACTTCGTGATTAGAGTTTGTGGTTTGTTAACAGACGTGAACGAGATAAAAAAGGGAAAGAAAATATCCCGAGATTATTTTCTTTTACTTCCGAAGTTATGGAGAGATCATATGGAGTAATGAAGAGTTATTCATGGCCTTGTTGAGTATAAATATGATCCTGGAGTATCAGAGAGGGATATCGAGTGATTGGGGAGGCTACAGAGTCGAGAGAATTGCTGCAAAGAAATATGCAGCAGCAGCAGAAAAACAGTGAAGAACACGAAGAACAGACCAACAAGGACAGTCGTTTTTCTACAGTGATAACGACTCACAGGTGAGGGTCGTACATCAGAGGCAGACTTATTTGCTACAGTATCAGTGACACATATTGTGGGTCATTCTGGTTTGTAACACTTATAACTGTTACAAACCCGGTTTTAATTGATTTTCTCTTTTTCTCTTCTTTGTAAACACTATTTGAGCAATGAAATATTATTTTGAGAGTGTTTTCACCATGTGGAGCTAAACCCCATCACCGGGACGACGGAGGAAGCCGAATTTCTTACTTGGGTAAAATTATTGTATTCTTTATTTAACTTTTTTATTTAACTAAAATAGAATTATGATTTGAAAAAATTAGTTATTATTTTATTAGATGGGTCATGCTTGCTTAGATGTTTGACGTCACATGCTTACGATTTATAACTAATGTTTGGAGAATCTACCTTGGCAACAATAAGAGTCGATGTTGTTTTATTGAGCGATAATTGTTGAGAATGAATAATTGAACCTATTGATATGAATTCGGTGGAATACTAATCCCAATGACTCTCGCTTTTATTCCTTTAAAATTAGTCTCAACAAGTCTTAGAGTTCGAATCCTATTTACTAAATAACACTAATCATTTTGGCGCCGCCGACGCGAATTTTCTTTTAGATTAATTTTTAGGTTTTTTTTTTTTTTTTATTATTATTTGCACAGTATTTTCATTTTATTTTAGATTATTTTTTTTCCTTTTTATGTGTCTCTTTTTGTATTTATTTTCAGGGAATTTTTGAGGATGATGACTTCTTCCGAGGAGAAATCACCTAAGATGACATTGGCAGAATATAAGCGTAGAAATTCAAATCAACATGCATCCTCATCTGAGATGACGCTTGGTGAATACATGCAGAGGCAATGGTATGGAGTTTTTGATCCACATGTGGTAAGTGAAGAATCTCCTTTAGAGATATACGAGAAGTATTATAAACACACACCACCTAGTTTGGAAAAAGATTGAGAGTTATTGAATGTCAAAGATTATTTGCTGATGATGATGATGAATCATGTAGTGACTCTCTGTCCCATACTGAATATATAGATGACCTTGTGAATGATTGTGTAGATGATTCGTCTAATTTATTAGAAGAACCCATCTCGCAAGATCTTTCACCCAACTTATAGGTTGTTTCTAGTCCCCTAGACTTCCAAAAGTTACCTAATTTAGGGTTAGAATTATGTGCTTCAAAAATTTGGTTGGAATACTTTGCATCCAAATACCCAGAGGACGTCCCTGTTTCTAATATCGTGCATGAACCAATTGACAATTTCCCAGTCCCAATAGTATCCCCATATTTTGTTCTTTACGCACTTCCTTGTGCAGTAAAAACTTGGTTTAGGGGTAAATCTTTGTTTTTGATAGTTTCAGTGTCTCCGCATCGTTATAACATAAGTGTGAAGCTGTCATTTACAAATGTTGTATTTTGGGTCGATCCCCAAATTTTCAGGTTGTTAATTTTTGGGGATCCTTTTTTATACATTCCAGTAGGTGTATTTTATTTTATTTTATTTTTAGTTTTATATTTTCGTTTACTTTTTTTTCATCTTATGGATTTTCCATCTTAAATTTTGCATTGGATGACTCAATTACATTGAGGACAATGTAATGTTTAAGTGTGGGGGAGTGGTTAACGTTTTACTTTTCTTTTTCAGGAATTTCCTTGCATTTTATGACCAGCTGTGTAGCGGGTCTCCGAAAAAAAAATAATAATAATGATCAGCTGTGTGGCGGGTCTATATAAAAAAAAAGAAAAAAAAAAGAAAAAAAAGATTGTTAGGGTTATGACCAGCTGTGTAGCGGGTCTTAAAAAAAAAACTAATTATGACCAGTTGTGTAGCGGGTCTCTCTCTATCTCTTATTATATGACCAGCTGTGTAGCGGGTCAGTTTTCTGTTTTGCTCGAGGACTAGCAAAATGTAAGTGTGGGGGAATTTGATGAGCACGAAAGTGCGACACATTTTCACCCATAAATACATTAGCTGAGACTCATTTTATCACGAATAAACTTGTTTTAGTTGTTTTTGGAAGAATAAGCTCTTGTAGAGAATTGGTCGAAAAAATGTTATTTGCACCCGGAGGACACGTGTTATTCGGACTCTCTTTGTTGGCTAACGGGTACCTCAATTACTAAGGGGCACCCAGTTACTAAGGGGCGCCTCAATTACTATTTACACTCCAGGAGCAGCAACTGCTATCGCACCCCATGTATGTTAGGGGGAGGTCATCTCTACCATTTAAATTTCCTGTTTTGGCGGGAAAAGTGTTGCAATGAAGTAATAGTTTAGGGTTCGTTTTTTGGGCACGATTTAAGGAGATTTAATCGCAGAATTCAATTGGGATAAATGTGATTAAGCTAAACATGCCTAGTAATGTGTTCTGATTCTGCTAATTTTGGCTGGATAATCACCGGTGATGAAAGCAGAGTTTCACGGGTTTGATTCACTCTCTCTCGAGTTTCTCTGAGGATTAGCATGTGTTCGACGCAATCTTTGTGTGCTGGAAATATGTGTGGAGTGTGAAGAAGTTATAGAAGGAGAGTTACCTAGCTGCAGACGCGTGAAGAAAGAAAGGGAATGGAATTATCTTTCATAACTTCGTATAGATATTTTGGGAAGATTTCGTGCGCTGCAATGAGTCATACTCGATGAAGATACATGCAGCTTCGTGATTAGAGTTTGTGGTCTGTTAACAGACATGAACGAGATAAAAAAGGGAAAGAAAATATCCCGAGATTATTTTCTTTTACTTCCGAAGTTATGGAGAGATCATCTGGAGTAATGAAGAGTTATTCATGGCCTTGTTGAGTATAAATATGATTCTGGAGTATCAGAGAGGGATATCGAGTGATTGGGGAGGCTACAGAGTCGGGAGAATTGCTGCAGAGAAATCTGCAGCAGCAGCAGAAAAACAGTGAAGAACACGAAGAACAGACCAGCAAGGACAGTCGTTTTTCTACAGTGATAACGACTCACAAGTGAGGGTCGTACATCAGAGGCAGACTTATTTGCTACAATATCAGTGACACATACTGTGGGTCGTTCTGGTTTGTAACACTTATAACTGTTACAAACCTGGTTTTAATTGATTTTCTCTTTTTCTCTTCTTTGTAAACACTATTTGAGCAATGAAATATTATTTTGAGAGTGTTTTCACCATGTGGAGCTAAACCCCATCACCGGGACGACGGAGGAAGCCGAATTTCATACTTGGATTAAATAATTGTATTCTTTATTTGACTTTTTTATTTAATTAAAATAGAATTATGATTTGAAAAAATTAGTTATTATTTTATTAGATGAGTCATGCTTGCTTAGATGTTTGATGTCCCATGCTTACGATTTATAACTAATGTTTGGAGAATCTACCTTGGCAACAATAAGAGTCGATGTTGTTTTATTGAGCGATAATTGTTGAGAATGAATAATTGAACCTATTGATATGAATTCGGTGGAATCCTAATCCCAATGACTCTCGCTTTTATTCCTTTAAAATTAATCTCAACAAGTCTTAGAGTTCGAATCCTATTTACTAAAAAAAAACAACGACAATCAAAAATACTAATCACGTACCGACCCCATGTCCAAATTTCAGTAGTTTTAAAAACTCTCTTTTGATGTTTTGAAACATTCCTAATTACCATAAATATGAATATCATTACTCGGGAAATTTCCAAATGATCCATTTGACACAAAAATAGTTATTGAATAAATTGCTTCGAACTAAAATTGGTTAGGATATATGAATATTCATTGCTTGAATCATATTTCGAGATGTTTAACAAGACAAGTTTGACTCGAAAATTCTTCTTTGCAATATTAAATCTACTAGAATCATACGATATAGTCTCGTATGGACATAATGGTAATACTTGTAAGTAAATATAATGGTTCAATCTCCATATACCTCTTTGTCGATGAAGTTCTCAAAATATCTTCGTTTGATCTTCAATCTTCAATCTTCTAAGTAATCTTCTAAGAGAGGGATCTTCAATGCTCAAAATGTTTGTGTATCCGGATGTTGTTCTTATTGATTCTTGAGGTTTTAAGTAATCTCATATCAGGAAGGACATAGATAGAAATCGCAAGTTTCTTTTTGTCTCAGAATTTTTAATTCCTCAAGATAGCTAAACTTTTTATGATTTTTTTTAGAATATTCTTGAGAGGTGGTCAGTAATCTAGGTTCTCAGCTAACTGAGTTTAAGTGTTTCGGTTTCGTGCAGTTTGTTGGACTTTGTCTATTGCAAACAGATTTCCAAACCTAAATTGCACTAGTACAGAAATGGCCTTAGCCACGCCAGGTATAAATTTCCCTCTCACGCCTTTTTGGTTTTGGTGTGTCTATAGGGTATACTTCTACCCTATAGACACACCATGTTCTATGGGCGTGTTAATATAAGTGCTTTCAGCCATGCCAGGGCTAGTAGCGTGTCCAAATATCAACCGTTTAGTCACGTTAACTTTTACTTTTTGGTTGGGCGTGTTTATAGACAAGTCTATGGCCACGTTAACCAGTTGTGGTGGGTCCATAAAAATAGTCACGCCACTTGAGGCGTGGTTAAAAAGTTAGTTTCATTAGACACGCCAGTATGCGTGTCCATAGTGTACGATTTGCAGACACGCCGGTTAATTTGCGAAGCTATAAAGTTGGTTTTATTAGACACGCTAGTATGCGTGTCCATAGTGGGCGTTTTATAGCCATGCCGGTTGTACTGCGTGGATAAAAAGTTCAGTTTATTGGACACGCTAGTATGCGTGTCCATAGTGTGCGTTTTGTAAACACGCTGGTTTATATGCGTTTTATAGACACGCTGGTTTATATGCGTGGTTAAAAAGTTGGTTTTATTAGACATGCTAGTACGCGTGTCCATAGTGTGCGTTTTATAGACACGCCAATTCTATTTATTGCTGGGTATGAGTATACATAAAATGGGTTGTAACTGCGACAGAACTGGCTCAGCTCTGTTGAGGGTTTTTTTCTTCACCAGCCTAACAGTCATTAATTGACTTTCAAAAAATAGATAAAAAAGCTTCTGCCCAAATTCGAACGCATGGTCTCGACTCGAAGGAGGTAGGTAACAAGACAAATTAATCCACCAAGCTGCCCATCTATAGTTGTTTTGAGATTAGTTACAATAACCAACATTAGGTACAGCCTCGCATCCAACGATCTGGATCTGTCAGATTTACCAGATCATATCCGTACGATCTGTTCAGCCTCCCATACAACTTCAGATCCAGCGAATCGGATAGTCAGATTAAGAAGATCTGATCAGTAGGATGTCCAGCAGCGCATCAAGCTTTCGATGCATCGAACCGGTTCAGAGAGTTTCATCTTATCAGATTGCGACAAATCATCACTTTGTGTACAGTCAGTAGACACCGCGTTTGCAATCCTGTGCCACGTCAGCAGCTAAGATACAGTCAGCTCCGCCACGTATGCAATAGACAACAGCCACGTCAGCACGTGCCATGCACATCAGCACTTGCTCGACACGTAAGCATGTACCCGTCATGTCAGTTGCATCAGTTCACTCATTGACTGCCATGTTAGCATTTGGATCCAGTCAGGATAGTTCCCTGGTAGTTCAAGAAAAAGAAGAAAAACATGTCCAGGAGGGAGGAATCGATCTCATGACCTGTAGGTTGCACCTTGCATCCTTCAACCATCTGTGCTGCCAATTCTTTTGGGCAACAAAACTTGACTCAGTAATCTAAGTCTGTTCAGCGCGCATATAATTCACATCTTATTTTGCCAATAACTTTTTCGTTTAATGTCCGAATTGAGTGATTTTTGGCTCGTTTGTATCGTCTTTCGATTCACTACAGCATGGACGCAAAAATCTATGTGTTCGAGAAACTTTTATGTGCACTTGGGGCAACAACATGATCGAGTTCGAGGATCGTGGATAGCGACATAATCGATTTCGAGGTTCGTGATCAGCGACATGATTGAGTGCGAGATGAGGATTGCCTAGACCCTTCAATATTTAGCCTTGCATCACATCGCAAGCACCTAAAGCCTCACCTTGCACGTGAGTACATAATTCTTGCTCTTATTGCAAGCAAAAAAATCTTGCCTTGCACGCGAGTATGAAAGACTTGCACGCGAGTATGAAAGACTTGCACCTTGGAAAGCATAAAGTCTCGTCTCAACCACGAGACAAATGCCCGATATTGGTACAAAGACTCGTACTCAACACAAGCAACATCCAGCCTGCACGAGCAGCGAGCGCTTCATCCTTTTTACGTTGCGAGCAAAAAAACCTTACCTCATAAAGCCCCACGAGGACGAATATGGACTTGGCAAGCTGTGTATTTAGGAAGGAAAATTTCAGGTATGTATCGCGTTTTTTAAGAATGGTAAACTAACATGAGCATATTTTGCAGGGAAAACCATGTCGGATATGTACAACAGTGTGCCATGATTCATTTGTGCAGTTATGTACATACCTCCGTCGCCTGTAGCCTTAATCTTCTTAACATAAGACTCAAGCACGTACATTACGTTTCACTCAAGACTCGACTAGCTCTCGAGCATCACAAGTCCACCACGTGGCACAAAGTCTCGCTTAGCACGTGAGCAAATTTTTTGCAGGTGATTACAGTTGGGGGCGTCTTTGTAATATCTCTACTCACGCTTGGGGGCGAGTTACGTCATCAACGGTCTACGCAGAAGGATAAAGGAATTTCTTAACCCCCAAGAAGTTGGAGGTTAAGATGGGGAGATGTTTGTATCGTGTATAAAATACACGGAAGGCCCATTAATCAAGCCCGCTAATCAAGCCCGTAAAGAAGATTCTAGAAGTTTCTAGAAGTCTTGTTGCCCAAGTTGCTTGCATATCAAGTTTACATCAAAATTAGGGTTACATAACACTATAAATATATGTATTCTAAACCCTAAGAGGAGGGAATTTAAGGTTAGATAACCTAGGGAAAATTATTGTATCCTACAATCAAGAAACTATTTCTCTGTTCTCCGTGGATGTAGGCAACACTTGCCGAACCACGTTAAATTCTTGTGTTTCTTTATTTTTCTTCAATTTGTTTCATAACCCTAATTTATTTAATCATCATCAAATCATCGTGTTTTGCGCCTAGAATTAATTTTAGGTTCAAACATTGGCGTCGACTAAGGGGATTCGTGAAAACAATCGTGTTTTACCATTGAGAAAAGCGCGGAAGAAATATGCACGAATTCCATGCAAAAATCAGCAAAAAAAAAAGAAGGGTTCTTCCATAACCGTTGCAGAAGAAGAAATATCGTTGCAAAACAGTTGAACCAGCTGTTGCGAAAGCAGTAGCAGAAGGGTTGCGAAATCCAGAGATACTGTAACAGATATATATGTTGCAGAAAGCGTTGCGACAACCTAATCTTCATCCAACATTAGGTACAGCCTCGCATCCAACGATCTGGATCTGTCAGATTTACCAGATCATATACGTACGATCTGTTCAACCTCCCATACAACTTCAGATCCAGCAAATCAGATACGTCAGATTAAGAAGATCTGATCAATAGGCTGTCCATCAGCGCATCAAGATTTCGATGCATCGAACCGGTTCAGAGAGTTTCAGCTTATCAGAATGCGACAAATCAGCACTTCGTGTACAGTCAGCAGACACCACGTTTGCAATCCTGTGCCACGTCAGCGGCTAAGATACAGTCAGCTCTGCCACGTATGCAATAGCCAACAGTCACGTCAGCAAATAGCGACACGTCAGCAAGTGCCATGCATATCCGCACTTGCTCGACACGTAAGCACGTACCCGACATGTCACCTGCATCAGTCCACTCATTGACTGCCATGTTAGCATTCGGATCCAGTCAGGATAGTGCCCTGGTAGTTCAAGAAAAAGAAGAAAAATATGTTCAGGAGGGAGGAATCGATCTCATGACCTGTAGGTCGCACCTTGCATCCTTCAACCATCTGTGCTTCCAATTCTTTTGGGCAACAAAACTTGACTCGGTAATCTAAGTCTGTTTAGCGCGCATATCTTTCACATCTTGTTTCGCCAATAACGTTTTCGTTTAAAGTCTGAATTGAGTGATTTTTGGCTCGTTTGAATCGTCTTTCGATTCACTACAGCAAGGAAGCAAAAATTTATGTGTTCGAGAAATTTTTATGTGCACTTGGGGCAACAACATGATCGAGTTCGAGGATCGTGGATAGCGACATAATCGATTTCGAGGTTCGTGATCAGCGACATGATTGAGTGCGAGATGAGGATTGCCTAGACCCTTCAATATTTATCCTTGCATCACATCGCAAGCACCTAAAGCCTCACCTTGCACGTGAGCACATAAATCTTGCTCTTATCGCAAGCATAAAATCTCGCCTTGCACGCGAGTATGAAAGACTTGCACCTTGGCAAGCATAAAGTCTCGTCTCAACCACGAGCCCAATGCCCGATATTGGTACAAAGACTCGTACTCAACACAAGCAACAACCAGCCTGCACGAGCAGCGAGCGCTTCATCCTTGTTACGTTGCGAGCAAAAAAACCTTACCCCATAAAGCCCAACGAGGACGAATATGGACTTGGCAAGCTGTGTATCTAGGAAGTAAAATTTCAGGTACGTATCGCGTTTTTTAAGAATGGTAAACTAACATGAGCATATTTTGTAGGGAAAACCATGTCGGATATGTACAACAGTGTGCCATGATTCATTTGTGCAGTTATGTACATACCTCCGTCGCATGTAGCCTTAATCTTCTTAACATAAGACTCAAGCACGTACATTACGTTTCACTCAAGACTCGACTAGCTCTCGAGCATCACAAGTCCACCACGTGACACAAAGTCTCGCTTAGCACGTGAGCAAATTATTTGCAGGTGATTACAGTTGGGGGCGTCTTTGTAATATCTATACTCACGCATGGGGGTGAGTTACGTCATCAACGGTCTACGCAGAAGGATAAAAAAATTTCTTAACCCCCAAGAAGTTGGAGGTTAAGAGGGGGAGATGTTTGTATCGTGTATAAAATACACGGAAGGCCCATTAATCAAGCCCGCTAATCAAGCCCATAAAGAAGATTCTAGAAGTTTCCAGAAGTCTTGTTGCCCAAGTTGATTGCATATCAAGTTTACATCAAAATTAGGTTACGTAACACTATAAATTTATGTATTCTAAACCCTAAGAGGAGGGAACTTGAGGTTAGCTAACCTAGGGAAAATTATTGTATCCTACAATCAATAAACTATTTCTTTGTTCTCCGTAGATGTAGGTAACACTTGCCGAACCACGTTAAATTCTTGTGTCTCTTTATTTTTTTTCGATTTGTTTCATAACCCTAATTTATTTAATCATCCTCAAAGCATCGTGTTTTGCGCCTAGAATTCATTTTGGGTTCAAATATTGGCGCCGACTAAGGGGATTCGTGAAAATAATCGTGTTTTACCATTGAGAAAAGCGCAGAAGAAATATGCACGAATTCCATGCAAAAATCAGCAAAATAAAATAAAAATAGGGTTCTTCCGTAACCGTTGCAGAAGAAGCAATATCGTTGCAAAACAGTTGAACCAGCTGTTGCGAAAGCAGTAGCAGAAGGGTTGCGAAATCCAGAGATACTGTAACAGATATATATGTTGCAGAAAGCGTTGCGACAGCCTAATCTTCATCCAACATTAGGTATATCCCCGCATCCAACGATCTGGATCTGTCAGATTTACCAGATCATATACGTACGATCTGTTCAACCTCCCATACAACTTCAGATCCAGCGAATCGGATACGTCAGATGAAGAAGATCTGATCAATAGGCTGTCCAGCAGCGCATCAAGCTTTGGATGCATCGAACCGGTTCAGAGAGTTTCAGCTTATCGGATTGCGACAAATCAGCACTTCGTGTACAGTCAGCAGACACCACATTTACAATCATGTGCCACGTCAGCGTCTAAGATACAATCTGCTTCGCCACGTATGCAATAGCCAACAACCACGTCAGCAAATAGCGACACATCAGCACATGCCATGCACATAAGCACTTGATCGACACGTAAGCACGTACCCGACATGTCAGCTGCATCAGTCCACTCATTGACTGCCATGTTAGCATTCGGATCCAGTCAGGATAGTGCCCTGGTAGTTCAAGAAAAAAAAGAAAAATATGTTCAGGAGGTAGGAATCGATCTCATGACCTGTAGGTCGCACCTTGCATCCTTCAACCATCTGTGCTGCCAATTCTTTTGGGAAACAAAACTTGACTCAGTAATTTAAGTCTGTTCAGCGCGCATATCATTCACATCTTGTTTCGCCAATAACTTTTTCGTTTAAAGTCCGAATTGAGTGATTTTTGGCTCGTTTGAATCGTCTTTCGATTCACTACAGCATGGAAGCAAAAATTTATGTGTTCGAGAAACTTTTATGTGCACTTGAGGCAACAACATGATCGAGTTCGAGGATCGTGGATAGCGACATAATCGATTTCAAGGTTCGTGATCAGCGACATGATTGAGTGCGAAATGAGGATTGCCTAGACCCTTCAATATTTAGCCTTGCATCACATCGCAAGCACCTAAAGCCTCACCTTGCACGTGAGCACATAAATCTTGCTCTTATCGCAAGCATAAAATCTCGCCTTGCACGGGAGTATGAAAGACTTGCACCTTGGCAAGCATAAAGTCTCGTCTCAACCACGATCACAATGCCCGATATTGGTACAAAGACTCGTACTCAACACAAGCAACAGCCAGCCTGCACGAGCAGCGAGCGCTTCATCCTTGTTACGTTTCGAGCAAAAAAACCTTACCCCATAAAGCCCAACGAGGACGAATATGGACTTGGCAAGCTGTGTATTTAGGAAGGAAAATTTCAGGTACGTATCGCGCTTTTTAAGAATGGTAAACTAACATGAGCATATTTTGCAGGGAAAACCATGTCGGATATGTACAACAGTGTGCCATGATTCATTTGTGCAGCTATGTACATACCTCCATCGCATGTAGCCTTAATCTTCTTAACATAAGACTCAAGCACGTACATTACGTTTCACTCAAGACTCGACTAGCTCTCGAGCATCACAAGTACACCACGTGGCACAAAGTCTCGCTTAGCACGTGAGCAAATTTTTTGGAGGTGATTACAGTTGGGGGCGTCTTTGTAATATCTCTACTCACGCTTGGGGTCGAGTTACGTCATCAACGGTCTACGCAGAAGGATAGAGGAATTTCTTAACGCCCAGGAAGTTGGAGGTTAAGAGGGGGTGATGTTTGTATCGTGTATAAAATACACGAAAGGCCCATTAATCAAGTCCGCTAATCAAGCCCGTAAAGAAGATTCTAGAAGTTTCTAGAAGCCTTGTTGCCCAAGTTGCTTGCATATCAAGTTTACATCAAAATTAGGGTTACGTAACACTATAAATATATGTATTCTAAACCCTAAGAAGAGGGAATTTGAGGTTAGCTAACCTAGGGACAATTATTGTATCCTACAATCAATAAACTATTTCTCTGTTCTCCATGGATGTAGGCAACACTTGCCGAACCACGTTAAATTCTTGTGTCTCTTTATTTTTCTTCGATTTGTTTCATAACCCTAATTTATTTAATCATCATCAAATCATCGTGTTTTGCGCCTAGAATTAATTTTGGGTTCAAACAGGTACTTCACAAAATATGTTATCACCGATAGGCAAGGTAAACTGAAATTGGAAAACATGATGCGCCATTTTTTTTAGATTCGTAATTTCTTAGGAAAGCTGTGAGAAATAGGTGAGAGGAAAAACATCGATTGAACTACTTATAGCATTTCGTCTTAGTGTGAGGGAGGATGAATGTTGTTATTGAATTTCAGCACCTAATCGTTCTCTCTTCTCTCTTTCTGTGCTTTTATTATAACGACAATCATGCATAATGCTTCGTCTTCCTCATCAGATCACGAGGGACTCTTCATTTTCTTATAACACAGGAATGAAGACTAATCAATTCTTTTTAGTTAATCAACAAAACTAGCAACAAAGATCCTTCTGGAAGGCCTGATTTAGTTTTCACAATCGGCATTTTCAATCCAAAAATTCCAGTTCATGAATGTTCCTTGTTTTTGAAAAATAGTTATATTAACAAGGGGACTTTTAAAAAACTTTTCAAAACTTTTCGTCCAACGGATACATTTCAAATTTGAAAAATAATAATCAATTGAGGGGGTGATATTTACTTTTCAAAGTTACGAAGTTAAAACAAAAGTTTACCTTGAGACTAACAACCCTTATCTTAAGAAGGGTGCCATATAATGGGTAAATGTCTCGCCAGCTATCTGTTGCGGTTCCATCAGATATTATCTCCAATACGTACTTGTCGAAGAGACTCCTAATTAATGGGGAGTACAATACGTGGCAAGAGATGATACGTCGGTTTATTAACTGCACATTTTTTTTACTAAAAAGTAAAATTCTTTTGAAAATTAAAGATAAAGCTTGGTTTTACAGCCTTGCAAGTACACGTGTTGGCTTTTAGCTGGTGTACTAAATCCTAGCTAGCTGATACGCCCTCAACTCGTAGTTGATACAGCCTTAATCGCAGAAACTTGGGCTCTTCTTTTGGCTTCAAGAACGGCAACAAAAAGACAATGGCCAAAAGTTCTCTTTGAAACTGACTCAGAAAATCTTTTGCGCTTCATCACATCCTCTAACCCCCTCCTTGGCACATCTCAGGGATGATTGAGGAAATAAAGAAGGGATTCAGACAGATCCAACAGATGGCCATTCAACACAACTACAGGGAAGGAAACCAAGCGGCAAACGGTTTGGCCAATCATGCAGCAGATGGGAGCCAAATAGGAAACTTATCAACCAAAATATGGGACCGGGAAATCCCATTTTTTATTAGTCAAATTTTATTTCTGGATTCAGTGGGTACCACATACCTACGAAAAATTGTAACCTAATCTCCTATCAATAAAATGCATGCTTCAAAAAAAAAAAAAAACTCGTAGCCTCTTAGGCTAAATTTCCGAAAACAATTTAAAAAAATTCTGAGAAATAATTGCTTTATTCTCATTCTCTGCCTTTTTCTCCTTTATAGTTTCTAAGGATCTGAGAGGTCTTTTTCAGTTTTTAACCTGTAACTTAAAGTTGTCTCTACTTTACAAGAAGGTTCTTCTTGACAGAGTCTCTTTTTTTACTCAAACTTTATACTTTTGTTTTCTTTCTCACTATGGTGTCTCCGCAACAACTCATCCTTTTCGGTCGTATGAGTTCACAACCCATTCAGATGGCCAAAGCCACCACTAAAAGGAAATGCTTTAAAACTCAAGTACTGCCTTTTCCAATGCCTCTCTTAAAAGGATTCTCCCACGAAAACTCGATTGTTGTTAGGATTTTTTCGGCAACCACTTTTTCGAAAGCTAATATTGCAAGGGCTCTCAAATGGAGATGGGAAAAAAACCGTTTTTAAAACCAAACAAATAGGCTACAATGTTTTCTTAATCTCATTCTCGGACAAAGAGGTCATGTTCAACATACTAGTCAATGCACCATGGCATTTGTATGGGGATGCCTTTCCTTTGGCAAGAATTGTATCCGGGAATGATAATAGAGAAAAATATCTTGAAAACAATTGTTGTATGGGTTAAACTTCTTAATCTTCAGACTTTTCATTATGATGAGTTTATTATAGCACAGATAGGCACTCACCTAGGATTTGTAACAAAGATTCATCCACCTAATGCTCACCCGGAACATGGTCAAGATGTCTTTGCAAGAATAGACATTAATATTGAAAAACAGTTAAAAACATCTGCTAGAGTTAAAGTCGGACATCACCCGGAATCAATCATTACTTTCATCTATATGGATCTGCCATATCGAGTGTGTAACCATTGCAAAGGTCTAGGGCATATAGAAGAAATTTGTGTAGTTAAATATAACTTTGGCCTAGAAGACATTTACGACGACATTCCTAAATCGGAATCGGAAGTTGAATCACAGAGTTGGGCATCGGGTTTTAAATTGCTAATTAATGACCAGATAGATAGAGAAACGGTTTCTGACGCAGGCAACGCTTTATTTGTTTCTCCTCTATCTCCTTCTTCAGTAATCCCCTCTCAACCTATTCCTATAGAAATTTCTTCTTCAGTTTTATCCTCAGATCAGTCAGTCTTTGAGAAGGCTCTTCAATCACCTATTCTCAATTATTCAATCCTGGGAAAACGCCTTAGGATCTGGGAATCTCCTCCTCCTCCTCCTATTATTTTCTCCTCCAATTAATACCAAGACATCTCATATTCAGATTACAAAACAAGAAACTCAGGATTGATTCAAGATGTGGTTAATAAGATATTGTCTTCTCCAAATCAAGATGTTAACTACATTCCTTTGGGCTCCGACAACAATGATATAGAAGATTCAATTGAACAATTCTTTACCCCCGAGGAGGCGATTCAAGATCAAAGTCAGTACCCAAAGCCAACCTTTTGTATTACTTTCTCGGACTCCTCTATTTTTGCAAATTTGAGCTTATCCAGTGGGCAAAGGATGGTAACCCCGAATGGCAATGCAGCTTTCTCAATGTATTTCTCCGATTCAGATATCTCTCCTTTGAGTTCAATGGGTTCTAATGATTTCTTCAATGCTTATGAAAATGAATTTAAAAATAACAAATTTTTTAACTAGTATGGAAACTTTTCCATGATTCCAAACCAAGAAACTACACTTCCCATTAATGAAAGGATTGAACAACTCCAAATTCAGGCTGCTGAAAAAGGGAAACAGATAGCCCAGGTATGTCATCAAATTTCTGCTTCTTTTTACTTACAAATCAAATCCATCTCTAGCAACCTTTACACTCTATCTGCTCAACATTTGGTTTTGAAATTTCTTGACATCTGTTTTGCTTGCCTTCCAGTCTTTTAAATTTTGAATATTTAGTTTACTTTCACTATTTTGGGGATAACATTCATTAGTATTTCAAGTCTGCTTTGAGAAGCAGCATAAAGAACACCAGCACTAGGGTGTTCAGCTATTTTATCCTTTGGTTTATTCTTACTTAATTTCTGGTATGAATAGTTAGCTAGAACTGTTTGTGCACTACTCTCCCCTGAGTTAGAACTTTTCTAGTCCATCACTGCTTATCACAGTATCTTCACAAGCAATCACCAACAATAGGGTACTGCAACAACAGATATTTGTTGTGTGTGTTGGGCATGTTCTGATCTGACTTGTAGGGCTCAATTTCATTAAGTAGAAACTCAATCTTTGGTAAAATTAGTTAAGGCAACAAAATAAAAATACAACAACATTGTGTAGCCTTGCGTTAGTAGTCACAATAGAATTCACACTTTCTAAAGTACTCCCTGATTCTCCTTACAAATAGATTCACTTTGTAGCTGCTTCTTTGAGTCTTTTGTTCTTTAGAGCCATAGTCTTTAGCATTGTTAAGCTTAGATATTAACCTGATAACTTTTCTCACATCTCTGAACATGAAAATATTAGCATGGAATACACAAGGGTGTGGACAGAAATCAACTCAACAACATTTAAAATCATTATTAGATATAGAAAAACCTGACATCTTATTCTTATCTGAGACTAATTCTCAAAGGAGTGTAGTAAGGAAAACTCTCAACTTTTTTCCAATTTTTCATATTGTGGACCCAGAAGGAACGGCTGGAGGCCTAGCCCTTGCTTGGGTAGATGGTTTCCATTTTGAAATTCTTCAATGGAACCTCAATATGATTAATGTTATAGTTAAAAATAATTTCCATTCAAAGGAATGGTTGCTCACCTGTTTTTATGGGTCTCCAAATCATGACATGAAATTAAAGGTCATGGGAAACTTAAAAAACATAACACAACGAATCAATCTCAATTCAATGCCTTGGTTAGTTATAGGTGACCTAAATATTATCTTTAATAGTGAGGAAAAGGAAGGAGGTCTTCCCTTTAACAAAACCAAAATGGAACCAATTTTAAACTTAATTCAAAGAACAGGTCTAGAGGACCTGGGTTTCAAAGGCAATATTTTTACTTGGAGTAACAAAAGAGAAGGCATGGCAAACATCAAGCAGAGGCTTGACAGGGCCATGCCTAATGCTCATTGGAATTTAGAACTTAAATAAGCCACTTTAGAAAACTTAGTGGCAGTTGGTTCAGATCATGGACCAATATGACTCTCTCTAAAACCTTCTTTTTCTTTCTCCTCTCCTTCTTTTAAATTTTATGATACATGGTTAAAAGAACCATCATGTGTAGAGGTTATTAAGAATTCTTGGACTCTAAACTCAGGGAACACAACACTAGATCTAATAGCAAATATTTCAACACTAACTGAAAATCTTAGTAGCTGGAAAAAAGTTGTTTTTGGAAATCCTAACAAAAAAATCAAATTACTTCTAAAAGTAATTGACAATTTAAATGCACAACCTGCTTCTACTGCAGTTTCTTCTTTGACTAACAAAAAACTATTAGAGTTGGAGGCACTGTGTGATACACAAGAAGAAATAGCTAGGCAACAATCTAGAAATAACACAATAGCTTTAGGGGAAAGAAATACCACTTTCTTTCATGTCACTACTCTTAAGAGAAGAAAAAGAAATCATATAGAGTGCATTCAAGATAAGGATAACAATGTTGTTTCAACAACACCAGAGATTGAAGAAGTTTTAACCTCTTATTTCTCTGATTTGTTCACTGAAAGTCCCTCTACTTCAGATGACCTGATTTTCTCACACATTAACCCTTGTATCTCTATACAGGAAAATATAGAACTCACAAGTACACCAACTGCTGAGGAAATATGGGAAGTAGTCAAAAAACTGAAACCTAACAAAGCACAAGGCCCTGATGGTTTCCCGGTGAGTTTCTTTAAAAACAACTGGGGGATAGTTGGCCCTCAGTTAGTCTCAGTCATCCAAGATTTTTTACAACTAGACACTTGCACCCAGAGTTAAATAAAACTTTCTTGTTCTTAATCCCAAAGAAAAAACACCCAAAATCTCCAGCTGACTTTAGGCCAATTGGCTTATGCAACACCCCATATAAAGTAATAGCCAAAAATTTGGCAAATAGATTCAAGAAAACTTTTAAAAAAATTATCTCCCCCTATAGTCTGCCTTTCTCTCTTCTAGGAAAATTTCTGATAACATAATAGTAGCTCATAAGATAGTACACTCAATGAAAAAAGTAAAAAGAAAACTGGCAACATAGGACTCAAAATTGACATGTCGAAAGCTTTCGACATAATTAATTGGAGTTTCTTATTAAAAACTCTAGTTGTTTTTGGCTTCTCTGAACATTGGTGTCAGCTTATACAACAATGTCTTTCTACATCCTCCATTGTTGTTCTTCTCAATGGACAACCTTGTAAAGATTTTAATCCTTCCAGGGGCATTAGGCAGGGAGATCCTTTATCTCCCTACCTATTTATACTCTGCATGGAAGTTTTTTCGCGTCTGTTAAATCATCTTCAAAGCACTAAAAAAGTTCAGGGAATCAAACTTTCACCTAAATCCCCCCCCCCCAATCTCTCACCTTTTTTCCGCCGATGACCTGCTCCTTTTTACTAAGGATGATCTGGGTAGTTGCAAAAACTTATTAGAAGCCATTCAGATTTTTAGTGCAGCTTCAGGACAAGTCATAAATTTTGAACAGTCAGGCCTTTTCTTTAGCAAAAAGGTGCACAAGAAACACATAGGTATCATTTGTAGAATGATGAAGATAAAAAAAATCAACTTCAATGATACACATTTAGGTGTACCTCTGTTCATAGATAGATCTAAACTCAAAACCTTTGAAAAAATCATAGAAAAAATGGAGCAAAAAATAAAAAACTGGCTTGGAAAGATCTTGTCACAGCCTAGTAAAATTGTTTTGAATAAATATGTGTTATCTAGCATGCCTATTTTTAGTATGGGATGCTTTGTTCTTCCCAAAAAAATAACAAAAAGAATAAATGATATTCAAAGGGACTTTTGGTGGGGGAAAAATACTAACTCTAAGGGGGATTAGGATTTAAATAAGCAAACAAGGTCAACCAAGCTATGATCAGTAGAATAGCTTGGAGATTAGTTAGTAACCCTGATGACCTTTGGGCTCAAATTCTTAAAGGTAAATACTTCAAGAAATCAGGAGCCTTACATTCCAAAAAGAAATCGCAAGCTTCTTGGATTTGGAAGTGTATTCTACAAGGAATTGCACACATAAAAAAGTATAGAATTTGGGAAGTAGGTAATGGTTTACTAATAAACATTTGGGATGATTTTTGGCTTCCAACTAGAAGAGAGACTTTGGAAGAGTATTTTCCATCTAGAAACACTACTATAACACTTGTGTCTGAACTCATTGACTCAAACACAAATAAGTGGAATACTGATCTGTTACACTCTTTATTTGATAACTTAACTATTCAAGAAATTACAAACATTAGATTATACACTACATCTGAAGGTTCTCTAAAAAGAGATAAACTTAGATGGACTTTAACAAAGAATGGTGAATTCTCTGTTAAATCACTTTATGATAAACTCTCTAATCCTTCTTGTTCAACTCCTGCCAAAACTAAAAATTTTTGGAAAGGTCTGTGGACTATGGATACCTCTCAGAGGATAAAATTGTTTGTATGGAAATCTTTACAAGATGCATTACCAACTAGACAAAAGATCAGATCCACAGATAATAAGTGTGTTTTCTATAACAGTGTTGTTGAAACTACTTACTATCTCTTTTTTGAACGTGCTTATGCAAAGGAGATTTGGAATCTTCAGCCAATGGCCTCACAAGGAGTATCTCTTTCTCAAAATTCTCATAATTTGCATAATACTTTCTTACATAAATACAATGAATGGTTAGCAGGAGATACAAACTCAATTTCTATGACTCTTGCTGCTACCAAATGTTGGTTTATTTGGAAAGAGCTGTGCCTTAGAATATTTGAAGATAAATCTAGAACCTCTATACAGCTTGCTTTAGACATAATAAGACATTATGATTATTGTCACCCAACACAATTGCATAACATAACTCAAGTTAATATCAGTCATATCCAATCTTACATTACTGGCTTCTTTCAAGAATGAATACAGTAAACATAAATTGCGATGCTTCTTGGATTTCAGAGCATATTAATGCTGGTTTTGGTCTTGTTTTTCGAACCTCTTCAGGCACCTTTCGAGCAGCAGAATGCGGATGCTGCAGGACCTTCTCATCCCAAGAGGCAGAAGTTGTAGCTCTCTTAAGGGCAGTACAATGGGCCATCAGACACAATGTTCAAAATTTGGTGATAGAAGGAGATAATCAGGCAACAATAAAGTATTTACTAGGAAAGAAAAAGGATGTGAACTGGCAATGCTTAGCAATCTTGAATGAAGTTCAACAACTAGTAGATAAATTAGTTTCTTTTCAAGGTTTTCAGTTTATAGATAGACGTGCAAACAAGGTGGCAGACTTGTTGGCAAAAGAAGGGCGACGATCAAGTAGCACAATTTCTTGGACTGATCAAGCTCCTAGCTTTTTAATTCCTGCAATTTCTTTTGCACAGTCAAAGCATATGAATTATGTAACTCTAATGACAGTACCTTTGTATCTTGTTCGGTCAGGATTAATCCAACAAATTCAGTCATTGGACGAGCAACTCACCATGAGTTAATCTCTGAAGAGCCTGAATTAGCAGATTAATGTTGGCCTAGTAATACAATCTTATTTTCAAAAAAAAAGTACTAATAACCCATAATTTTTCAAAACGTCGGATCCCGGGAATTTATAATACAGAATAGCATCTTTGTGGTTTGGAAACGGCTCATTTTGATCGTATTTGTATCATACGCACATTTTCCCCGTCGCTCCTACATTATTTTGCAAAAATCGCGTGAAACGCACACAAGCGTGTGCGTGTGTGAATGTCAGTTCGACAGATATTACCTTTGTTTAGCATAAATGAAATCTTTAACATTAACTTAATGTGAGCCATGCGCAATTCATGTTAAATGAGTAAAGCTGGATCTAAATCATCATATTTGAATACATTTGGCATTTCTTTTCTTTTTGCCTTCACATACATGCATCTGAGATCTCTATATTTCGGATATAGAAGGATAGATTTTGACATTTAATATAAATGCTAGATCATATTTTCACAAAATATCAACTCAGTTACACAAAGGAAATAAAAGTTTGGCACTGAAATTTATTTGATAAATTCTGTCGACAAGAGCCAACAAGAACAATCCATTCAAACAAATCCTATTATTAGGGTAAGAACTATGGATTAGTTGATCATCCTCAGCATCTCCATATCAGTAAGGGAAAATTGGGAATATGTCCCACTTCACTAATTCGTTTGGGGATCTATCCCATAACGGAAAAAATTAAGAAATCTATCCTAGAGAGAGAAAAAAACTGTTAAGTGGCTAATATCCCACATGTGTGGGCTTACACATGCGACAGATTCACTTTTTTACCCTCAACCTTTAGATGAGCGACACGTCACTATGCATAACACGTGTTTGGGATCCGACGGTCAATCGCGAGTAGTAACTTTGGTTTTATTCTTTTTACAGAAGATAAATCGAGATACAGAAGAGAAATCGATAGCAACAATAGGTTTTGAGAGTAAACACTTTTAGCAGAGAGAAATCGAGAACCAAGAGAAACAAAAAGGTAGATGGTGTGAAATAGTGATAGATCTAGTTCGTTGATGTATTGTTAGAGAGGATTATGTGATATTGAAGGAAGAACAACTCCAATATCAGATTCGTTGCTTTCAAAGTTGCGAAATCTTCTCAAATCATGTAAGTTCTTCAAACGCAGCTGTGATTTTCGTTGTATCTCACATCTAGTAGTTCATTTTTCCTTTAATTGCAACTTTTGAATATAGGGTTTATGTAAAATTGATTTTAGGATTTCTGAAATTAGGGATTTCGTTTCAAACATCTAAGTTCTTCAAACCCAGTTGCAATTTCCGTTGTATATCACATCTAAGTAGGTTAATTGTTCTTTAATTGCAACTTTGAATTCAGGTTTTGTATAAAATCGATTTTAGGGTTTGTTAAATTGGGGCTATTTTTTTTTAAACATGAATATATTGTATAAAATCGATTTAGGGTTTGTATAATTAGTCCTATATATAATGTATGATGATGATGGAACCCCCAACATACTCATCAAGGATCCATCTCTTATATTTACTTTTTTGTTATCCTGTGTTATGGCCGATAGTTTTATTAGGTATATCAACTGTAATACTTCTGCAATTCTCAAAAAGAATCCAAGAAAGAACTTGTTTCATTTATTTTGCTAGTAGGTACATCAACTGCTATTCTCAAATAAACCATGTTTATTTCTTGAATGTATAGAGTCCAATCTTGATGCAGTCATACTTTTACTCTTTTAGTGGTTAGAACTAGTCTGCATTTTCTGTCGTACCTTGTTTTCCAGTGCAGTAGTAAAAATGTAAGTGGGCGGTCCTAAAAAAAACTAATAATGTAGGATTAATTGCGCATGAAAACTGTGTGTATTTTGTTGCTCTGTGCCAACCTAATATTCTAGGATTGATTGCTAAGTGAACAACGTTGTGCCGACACTCAGTGGTGGGTTCATATGTACAATTGGACTCATATGTTAACTTATTGTTTTTGTTGTTTAACTAAATTTTGTTAACTATTGTTTCAGGAAAGTGATACAAAGGAATTTTAGGTTGACGGTTCTAAATCAGATTGTTGGTATTGAAGCTGGTAAACCATTGTATGTGTTGAATGTCTTGGCAAATGATAGCCATAGATGAACCCCAAGGCACTGTCGTAAGTGTGGTGGTCTGAATCACAACAGCAAAACATGTAAAGGTGGTGAGGTTGGATCCAACCCCAAGGGAAAGAAAGCTAGAGTTGAATGTGAGGTGAGTGGAAGTTCATTTATAACCACTACATCAAAACCAAAAAAGATGCCCACCGGAACCAAGATCAGAAGGAGCAGAGCAAGTGATTCTAGCAAAAAGACAACTTCAAGGACTGCTTCATCTTCTGAAACTGTTAGAAAAACTACATCAACTGCAGCTACTAAGCCAAAATGGAAACAAAAAGACCCTAAGACTGCTGCTACATCAGCTAGTTCGAATGTGTCCATCAGAAACATCAACAAGGGCCCTGTGAAGCAGACCATTAACAATTTCAACTATGATGCAGGTTCAACGAGGGAGAGGAAGCGTAAAATCCAGTTTGATGTGTAAGATTGATCAATGCTCATTTTGGTGTGTGAGCTCTGTGTGAGAAGCAAATGTGGAGATAGGTGTTGCTAGACCGATGTTTAATTATCTTTGGTTAAATGTTAGACAGTAGTACTAGAACTAGCCTAACTAGTCTGTTTGTTCTTTCTATGTTAACATCTCAAGACATACTATTAATTATTATATAAAGATAAAGAAAAACTTGATTTAATAATTTCTTTCATTTGCATTGATAATTTTATTATGTTTATCATGTTTTATAATGAAGAAAAGTATTTATTATCTTAATTTTTTCCTTAACTTTCGATAAATAAAAATCATTATTTTTTTTACTCATACAAGTAGCAGTAGCAGTGGAAGAAGGATGATGAAGACGGTTTGTTCCGTATTTTTCTATTAAATGAGGGTAAAAATGTCATTTCAAGTATTAAGGTAAATAATTAACCGTCGGATTTCATAACGCGTGGCGCTCATCGACATAATAGGTGATGTGGCGCTCATTTATATGTTGGGTGATGTGTCGCTCATCTAAAGATTAAGGGTAAAAAAGTGAATATGTCGCATGTGTAAGCCCACACATGTGGAATGTTAGCCACTTAACAGTTTTTTTCTCTCTGTAGGATAGATTCCTTAATTTTTTGCGTTATGGGATAGATCCCCAAACGAATTAGTGAAAATGGGACATATTCCCAAGATTGAGTTGACCAAAAGTCAGCGAAAGTTGGTTAACATTCGGAACATATTCCGGAGTTTTACTGACATTGACATTCTTGGTGACATTTTCTGGAATCCTCCGTCGCAGATTCATTCCTTCCATGTCCATGATGAATCCCTGATCACCCACCCAGTAAAACGATCCTCCAGGATTTTGCAAACTGTTCGTTCCCATCTGAGGACGTGCAACTCCTCCCAAGTGATTTGATTGGCTTTGCATAACATTTGTTCCCATATGAGGCATTAAAGGAGTTGCAGGATGTGTATCTCCCCCATGTAATTTGGATGGCTACCATAATAAGTGTGTATACAAAGATGAAGTAATTAGTTTTTTATATCCTTTCAATCAAAACAAGCCATGAGAAAATTTTCTTCCCAAAAAAGTCTAATAAAAATATATTTACCTCATGCGTTGGAGATCACGAGCATGGCCGATATGTTCAGCAATGGTATGAACTTCTATCTTGGGACCGGTTTTCTTTATTCTGACTCCCAGGAGAGCATAGATATTTGTTGAATATCTGATCAGTATTCAAATGGATAGATTTAATACAGTTTGGGTTCTTGACATGACCCATAAGAAATAAGGGAAAAGATATTATGTAACTGTTTGGAAAGGCATCAGTTGGTTACTGTTTTGGATAGGCATCAATTAATTAGTGACGTTTCAATTGGAAACAAGATTTCAAAGGTCACAACTGTTCCAAACGTGGAATATACTGATGGCTTTTCATAGGGGTTTTTTGAAGAGACATGTCTGTATCTTTTGCAACCTATAAAAAAGGGTTCAAGTGATACTTGAAAGACACACTGAAAATTCTCTTCTCCCTGTTTCTTGAAAGAGTAGTAACACCCAATTAGAGTTCAAGACCAAAGGTTATTTTGTCAGTCACCCATTTTATGAAATCTAAATCGCGTTCATTCCTAGCCCTTATAAGGGTGATATAGCCACAGCCAATCCTTTTAATCTTATCCTGTAACTGGGCATAGTTTCTCGTATACTGGATGACGAGAGGGAAAAAACGGTTTAGTCCAAAAACGCGTCAAAAAGTATGGATTAGTCCATCCCGAGTTAACTAGGTATATTTTAGTCCATAAGTTATTTAAAATATGAAAAATACACATATACCCTCTTGATTTACAATTTAGTCCAAATATTTACAGCTTAGTCCAAAGTGACTCACGATGACGTCAGCAATTTTAAATAATATGACTATTTAGACTTTGGGTCTCAACTTTATGACCAGCTTTGAGTTTGGGTCATGGGAAAATTTTAATTAGAGTTTGGGTCTTGGACCATAGTTGATCGTTCTTGACAGTTACATAGCTGGTTAAATATAGTTTTCAATTTATTTCCCACTTTTCCATTTTGTTCATCTTCTTCTATCAACGCCAGAGACCACCATGGCCCCTTTTTGCTTTTCATCTTCTTCTATTTACCACAAACACCAACACTATCTCATCACTTTTGAAGTTAACACTGTACTGAGAATCCCAGGTGATTTCTCGTAAAAATTTATCGTTCTGTTTGTCTCTCTTTTGTCCATGATTCAGTCTTTTTAGTTCATTCAATCACTAATTGTTTTTTCTGTCTAGGGTTTCGAAAATTTTCATTCCAAACTCAGAATTTATTTATCTTTGAACTCCATAAACAGATTATGTAAGATGATGTTCTGTCACAAAACATATAGCTATTTATAAACCACTTTAATTCAACCATATATTCAGACAACATAAACTAGAGACAATTCAATTAACTTAAATCCAAGGGATCTTAAAATAATTCTGTTTCCCTAGCTTGGTTTCAATTTTGGCAGAGAAAAAGATAGGAAATTGATTAGTTGTTGTTTTAGGGGATTAATGATGGTGATTGATGGGCGATTTTAAGTTTATGTGTGATTATTAGTGTCAGGTAGTTGACGACTTTTGAATTCTCTGCAGGGAAGGAGATATAACAAAGGTCAGAACAGAGCAAGCTCATCTTTGCCAACATTAATTTATGCACAACAAGTGTATGATAAAAGTACAGAAAGAAACGTCTTCTACATCAACAGTAGTGTACAACTGTTGGAATCGAATGGTGATGATGATATTAATTATTGACGTTGGTGGTAGTAATTGAAAATTTTGGTTATGTGATGGAGGATGATCAGCGTAAATGAAAATTAAATTTGTGATTCGTGAAAAAAATGAAGAAGAAGATGAAAACATTCCTTAAATATAAATTTATTAAAATTAAATTTATCTTAATAACGTTCAAGACGGTCAACTACGGTCCAGGACCCAAACTCTAATTAAAATTTTCTCAAGACCCAAACTCAAACCTGGTCACAAATTTGAGACCTAAAGTCTAAATATCCCTAAATAATATAAAAAAGGCATTAAAAACAATTTATCTTTCGAACCGTTTGTCCAAAATTCACAAACTTTATGTATTCGGAAAGCTCTTCCCGAGATATACAAAAAGACTACCCATATGACTATATAATTCTCCTTTCTTAAAAAAGATTAGTTTATATTGGCGTACAAACATGTACATGTCTACAAAAATCCAAAAAAGCAAAAGACAAAACAAGGTGCACCAGTTTGTACACCAACATAGCAAAATAGACTGCAGCTGAATCTCATACGATAACAAGTAGCTAGGTGATCCATTCCCAAGGGTTTACCGAACGCTCCTCTCGTACCAGTTTGAAGCCTGTCAGCTCCGGCACATGAAAGCATCTTATTGATACGCAAGACATGTAAGTATTTATACTGTTCATCTATACATACAATGACGAAGAGGAAAAAGTGGTCAGCACAGAGATCAAACTATTGTTTCATGAAGTTTTTAACTGACAAGGAATCTAATAAAACAAAAAAATAATTATACAGTGGGAGTTAGATATTGGTGACTCGTAAGCTAAAATACCGTTGTAGCACCAGTTTCTAACTTATTTCTCACCTAGGCCTATAATTGAGTAATCACTGATAACATGAATATTGGGTGACACATTGATAAACCATCCCGTTCTTACAGGCTACAGCTCAGAAAAAATGATTATACTAACTTACAAGTATGAGCTTAAATCTATTCATCTGTCTACAGAGATTATTTTAATTAAACTGTTCGAAAATGGCATTGAAGCTGCAACAAGTATTCTAGAATGTACATTAGCTTTGCCTAAGAGATGTTACAAGGATCTAAATTTCTAATGAGAAGACAAGGAAAGAAGTCTTAATAAATCTCATACAATTTCCATAATCCAGGAAATGTAAATAAGACAACATAAATGGTGTAAATAGTTTTAGGCAAAAGCTTACCTGACATAATATATTTCAAAGGCATTAATAGATTAACAAAATCTTATGCCTGTGTTGTGTGTAAACAAAGATTTTTCATGAAATTAACGTACTAATAAAACTTAAACTGTGTCATAGGCAACCAAAGTTAAATGTACTGAAAGAGATTGGAGTCACCTTACTTCACATTTTTGGATCCTGCAGAACGCCTTATGTTTCTCATTTCCCACCTTTACCAATTCTAACACAATATTATCGTATCTCAAATCCCCATGCATTTTTGGAATAGGAATCAGATGGAAAAAATGAACCCATACAAGCAACAAAAGAGATATACTTTAAGTTTAGTAAAAGAGCTCAGGTTCTTATACTTCTCAAAAAAGTCATCTTTGCTCTTGAACTTCATAGGATCAAGAAGATGACACAAGGTCTCTGCAGTTACCATTATGGTATAAGAAAGAGATGCAGTAACTTTTGATGTTTTGTGGTATAAAAATCCAACATTTATACCACAAAAATGCACATATTACTGACATAACACAATAGTGTACAACTTTGTACACACCTATAGAAAATCCAACACCTGTACAATTAGTCCTTTCCCTAATTTTTGGTTTGTATACATAAATATAGTCCTACAAGTGTACAACTATTTACACCTAAATAATCAACATTTGGACTATTATGCACACCTAAATAACATAATATGTGTGTACAACTATGTACACATTAGTGCTTTCCCTAATTTCTTGGACTTCAAAATGAATAACATGTGTACAACTATGTACACTTTAATAATCAACACGTGTAAATGAAAATGAAAATAAAACCACCAAACAGGGAGAATTTAATTGGTTGAATCGGAACAGCTAGACTGCTAAGTGATAAAAGACAATTCTTCGATATACAAAAAAAACGCATGATGGGCATATGGTATGTGTATTTAAGAACAACAAGCTTTTAGCAATTCTCAAGTAGTTTTATGCAAACAAAACAAATGATGGGTATTACGTATGTGTAACAAGCTTTTTGCAAACCTTCGTGTAGTTTCTGATATGAGTCACGTTCTCTGGAACACTCTAGCTCGAGGTGGTAAAACTTTGGCGTCAAATTCAAATTAACGGCTGGGACTTCTCTCTGTTGACAAGAGGATCCTGAAACAAAGAGAATACAATCAAAAATTATCAACAATACAGCTACAATCGAAAAAAAAACTAAGTACATGTAAAACAGAACAAGCACATATAAACAGAGAAACACATACAATAGGTGTACAATTATGTACACGTTAAAAAATAACATGTGTACAATTATGTACACCTTAGTTATTCACATGTGCACTAGCTTGTACACCCTAGTTTCATGGGTGCTTATACTCAGTAACAACTAACAAAGACAATATCCATAACTAAAAGGACAAATTTAACAAGTCCACAGATAGTGACCAATATAATATCTCGTCTACCGCCCGAGATGCTAAATGAACGGTAATCTGATTTAACCAAAAAATTTGACTACATGGAGACATTGTAAAAATGGAAAGTTCACAGACACCATAACCATGGCAACTTCATTGAGAGCTAGTTAAATTTACATTTCGAAGCTTTTATTTTTTTCCTAGTTTCATCCAAGTCTTCCCTTTTCTTTTATTTGCACAACTTATAACGAATCATCAGTAGAAATATGCAGAAATGCAAGATAGGCTTAAAAAAAAACTTAGATAGGATATTGATAATACGCAAATTAAGTTAACTGTTAGAACATGCGCACAACGATGAGTCATGTGTAATAGCTTAGCGATCTGCACAAGTGCGTACAGTTGGAGATCCTTAGTATACAGTCTTTAAATAGTCTAATAAAAGTACACTATATAGTAGCATGATTTGTTTATCCAAGTGAAGAAATTCTTGAATTTCTGCATGAGAAAGATAGGCCTACAACTTTTTCAGTGAGAGAAGAACAGAAAGAGATAACTACGTAGACAAATTAACAATCAACAAGTGTACATTTATGTGCAACGATCAACAAGGTGTACAACTATGTACACATTCATGATCAACGGGTGTACAATTATGTACACATTAAGAATTCAATAACAAAAAGTGGTTAAAATTTAATTAACCAATTACGGTTTCAATAACAAACCTGAAACAAAACGGTCGTAACGAAGATTGTTATAAAAAAGTGTAATCGTCTCAAAAACTTGGAAATTTAGGTCCATTGGGCGCACCATGATCCGGTCAAAGCTAGGAAATCTGGTCGAAAATGTCAGCAACCACACAAAATTTATGCATTAATTAGTGGCAAACCTTGGAAAATATATTGCGAAAATAAAACCAAACCTACCCAGAAAAAATGAAAAGACAAAATGTCTAAATATTTTTTATACAAATTCAAGTGAAAAAAAATGAAAAAAAAAAGAAAGAGAGGAATTATTGTATAGAAAGAATGAGCACAAACTGAAACAAACTCACACGGTGATCACTACACCTACTAATAGCTCAGCCACATTCAAGATATAGTCAAAAGAAGAATATAATCTGAAAAAAACAAAATTAACCACTTTTAATAATAAGCTTAAACCCCTCTGCCAGTGATTAAATTAAACAAAGTGTAAATGGGAAAATCTAAGACCACCCAAGTTAACTAAAAGCATTATAAAAGAGAACTATTTGGGGTTTGCACGTGAATGTCTACACCATCATGACTTTTTTTCAAAATTAAAAGTGCAACATAACTACTTACAATCATATACTTTCAGATTGAGCAAGAGTTTCCAGTTAAGTAACTTAAAAGAACAATGCTTACGTAAATGGTGCTTGGATTTGGTAACCATGAGATCCACTAAAGATAATTGACAAATGAAATATGCAAAAGACAAATTCCTATTTCAAATCTTCCCAGTTTTCTCCCATTCCACTAGATAGTTTATTACAGAAGTTTGGAAAAATCAAAAAAATACAACTAAACCAAAATGAAACATTTATACACCTACCGCAATTCTGGAACTACCATTCAACAGAAGAACTGGAAGCCTTGCTGGTAAAACTGACGGTTCTTTAAGTTAGTTATAAATTTAATACATCAACGATCAACTGAATCATGTCAAACAAATTCTTACCTAGCAAAAGTAGACAGCAGAAATGGTGATGGTGGCCTAAATTCGATTTTAGATTATTAACCAATAATTGATCCTTCACTGGCGATGTAAAGGAGTTAAGTTCAACTAGTACATTTCGATAGTCGCCATACACTGTCTTAGGGGACATCATCTCTTTGTTCTGAACTACAAGATGATTGCAAACAGAATCTCATAAATGTGAGGAAAAGACAATATCTAAGATCATATATGACCTAGCCCTACCCTCAAACTAAGGATAAATCTTAGGTAAGGTCAAACATCTACAATACACCAAGTAGACAGCGGACAAATATAATACTAATTGACTGTATAAGTTAGCAACTACATGTTGCAGTTTCATGCTTGTGTACGCAAGGTAGCGGTGGCAAGCCTCCATATGAAACGTTATTATGGGTAGCAATTGCATCCAGGGATGGCATGGGTTCCGCTAATAATCCCAGGCGATAAATTTCTGCAAACAGGGCAGGCCTTGCAACAATTAAAGAGTTGTACATTGATGAGCCTTTTTCCCATACCATCCTCTCCAACAACCGCTCCTCCAAAGAATTTAGATGTCTCATATTCTTCATGCCTAATGAAACTTTCTATTACTTTGCTCAAATCAAAAGCGGCAATACCAGTTCGCTCCAAAACCGCAGAGAACAACATCGTGACTGTATTATGGGTGGCCAAATCCAATTCAGATGAACAAGCAAACATGCATCGGTGAAACCTCTCATTGGTTAATAAAGAGGTCAAGTTACTACCGTGCAATCTTTGAGATTCTGCTATGCACATTGCTTCCAGAACCCTATAGTACAATTTCATACCTTCCATTCTTCGCTGTTCGGCACAGATTTAGACCTTCCATATGTACAGTATGTAAACAATTGACCACCAAATATCAGTTTCAATACATTTTTCAATCCCAATTTCTATGAACTGATAGTTGTTAAGATTAAGAAGCACATCACACAATTAGTATATTATCAAACTGAAATAAACCTAGAAAGTAAGTGGGATTATTTACGCCAACTAGTAGATATGTTACAGAGGATTCTTCAAATCAAAATTAATCTGAACTCACGAATTGAATAAGAAATTGAAACTGACGCCTAAGTGATTAGGTTTTTGAAATCGTAAAAAATATTCTGAACCGATAAATTAATAGTTGGATCAAATCAAATGAAAGGAATAGATTACACTTATCTTTCCAATCGCTTTCGACGATTAAGTCTTCAATGTTGAAATTAAATTTCTAGTTTTCCCATGGATTGATTAATCTTCTTGATGATAACGATTTAGATTTTCATGTTGAATCAATTGTTTCTTTGATTTTCAGATTTATGTTTAGAGATTGAACTTTCATTGAGAAAAGATTAGGTTTAAGATTTGTTCTTTCACTTGAGAGTTGTTTCACACATGGAAATGAAAACTAAAAACTGAATTACAAAGAAGTAACATTCGTGACGGGTAATTTCGGTAGTGAAAATATATGATCCGGACTAAATCGTTCAAAAAGGATCAACTCGTTCAGGATTTGGTAAATTTGGACCTCCTGGTACCAGGCTTGAGGGGACGGGACTAGAGTGTCTAAAGCCCAATAACTTAGGGACTAAACATCAATTTCTACATGACGATATCTAGAATGAATCTAGTTGAATTCAGAGCTACCACCCGTCGACAGTCATAAGTTAATGTGATTTGACCTCCTTGTACTAGCCGCTTTATAGCGCCAAACTGCATACCAATGCTCTCCTCAATCTCTATCACATTCCCATCTTTGCTTTGCAAGAAAAATCTCAATAGTACCAAGTTTTGGGAAGACACAGAGAAAGCAGGTTGTTCTCCATTACGACTTGCCATGATTAAATTGGGGGATCTGCATTTTGATGAATTCGAGTGAGAATAAGTGAATAACGAATACTCGAAAAGGTAGTATTTAGGGCTTTTTGATAAAGTAACCTTACTTTTCACATTACACTAAAAAAGTGCTCCCGTTTTCTTGAAATTTGTTAAAGTACCCCGTTTTATTCAAAAGGCAAATTCCATCCAGTTAAGTGTTAGGTGGCAGTTAACCTTTCCGATTAAAAGTCCTATTTACCCCTGAACTACATCTCCTTAGAGGGGAGGGTAAATGTTCCGACGATCCTAAAAATGGTGTAACGATCCTGAACGGGCCTCGACGAACCTGAAAGCATTGTCACGATCCTGAACCGGGCTCGACGAACCTAAAAAAATGTCGTAGAAGGTCGATTTCTTCCAACCAAAAACCCCAAAACACTTGAGATGATGAATCCTTTTTGGGGAATGATGTAACGAACCTGAAAGCGGTGTAACGATCCTGAACCGGACTCGAAAAGCCTGAAAAATGATGTATAAAATCAATGTGGGAATAAATAAAGGGCAAATATGTAAAGTAAATTAGACTTAACTAACACTAGATGGAAAAACTAACGTGAGGGTACTTTAACAAATTTTAAAAAAACGGGGGCATTTATTTTTTGGATATAAGAAAACGGGGGCACTTTATCAAAATTCCCTAATATTTATTCAATAACATAGAAAATATCGGACAAAATTAAATGTTGGTACACCCTGCTGGGGTAGGTGAAAGGTCTGTCTGTATTTTAATCTGAAATACAATAACTACCATTTTAAATTTTAATCTGAAATACTAGATGCCTAAGAGCAACTGCAGTGGTGCGAGTATAATCAAAGATCAAAGACTAAAAAAAACGACCAAATTTGAGTTTAGTCTGGTGTGTGACGCTACGGGTAGAAAACTAAATTTGGTGGAGCGTACACTATACATTCGCCTGGGATGGGGCGTGGACTCGCCGGATGGGGGGAGATTCCAAAAATGAAGAAAAAAAAAGCAAACAAAAAATGGGGCGGAGGTATAAAGCCCGCCACACTATAAAGAGGAAAAAAAAGGAATGGGGTGTAGGTATAAACCACGCCCCACACTAAAGAAAAAAAAATATGGGGCGGAGGTATAAAGCACGCCTGGTGTGGGGCGTGGACTTTATGTACGCCTGGTGTGGGGCGTGCACTATACGACTGCTCGACTACATTTGGGTTTAGTCTTGGTCCCAGACCATTATAGTCTGGGTTTTAGTCGATAGTCCGTCCCACTGTGTCTTACTTTTTTACCAAATAAATAGGTTTACTCGCCCACTGTGGATGCTTTAAAGAACTTTCCCCAGATAAAAATAAGAGGGGGAAAAAAATGCAAAACATCATATTTCTGCTATTGGCGTGAGATCTCTACTCTAATGACCATAACTAGAGTGCAGTGCAGGCTGTGCAGCTAAAAGCACAAAATGAGTTGTGGAAGCAACAGACTAATAAGAAAAGCGTAGCTGTTTCAATGATGCAACACAAAAAGGTTCAGTAATGCTCATAAAATCAAATTAAAACCCGAGTGCCTTGGGCGGAAAAAGACTCAATGATGCAATACAAAAAGGTTCAGTAATGCTCATAAAATCAAATTAAAACCCGAGTGCCTTTCGCGGAAAATGATAGTGCTATTGAAAGAGCTTATAAATGCGACGCTTACCGGTATGGAGCTATACTAGCATATACCTTAGTTTTGATACTCTAAACTCTCTACTCTCTCTCTTCCAGATAAGCGGTAGAGACAAAGTAGTTTTTTCTATCGACTTAGTGAGACCAAAACGGAGAAAGTAGATCATCAGAAACTGTCATTAAGAGTTTGGGCGTGGAGTAGTAAATGAAATTCACTAAAGAAATGGTAAAAAAGAAAAAGCACATAAATACTGAAATCTAAACCTTGGAAGTCGCGGAATTAATTTAACCTCAACATATACTAAACAATCTTTTCAAGAGCTAAACAACAAAGTAGCCGGTTTCACAACAGAAATTGATCTTTAAGCTCTGACCCAAAAACAAATGCTCCTGACAGCATCGTAAGGAACAATATCCAACTTAAGGAAGACCTGATCCTGCGGCGCCACCACCAAAGCCACCACCACCACCACGACCGAAACCACCCCTACCTCCTGAACCCTGCAAGTTGAACCTTTGAAATTAGAAATTTGAACCGCATGATCACTAATAAACAACCAAGGTTGTGAAACAAAAGAGTAAAGGACTTGCCATATATACAAATACAGTTCTTCCAATATTATTATAATGAATCAAAGAATCGTCCAAAATTATGAAAGTATATGTAGCTCAAAAGAAAATTGCAATATAACGGCGGTGTTACCCAGATAATGATCTTAAAAGCTAGACACTGGTACTGCAATTGGTTCATACCACAAATTTGAGGTTTGTGGTCAGACAGGTAAACTCACCATAAGTGCAGGATATAACTACATAAGTGCAGAAGTGGACATTTGTGAATCTTCAGTAGAGATGGATAGCATTCAGAATGAGTAGGAGGTTATTTATTTATCCATTCATATAATTTAGTCGGATTAAAATACTTTCATCATCACTATGCATCAATCTCATACACAAGATCCTTAAACATTATTTATTTAAGGAAAAAAAAAAACAGAAAAGAACAATGAAAACTAAATTGACTAATTAAAAAACAACCATCAGACCAAATAGATTTGACCAATCTATAGGAGATACACTTAAGTTGCACAAGACTAACCTATTTCATACCACAAAATGCACTAATAAAGAACTCTATGTTTCTAACTAATCAAAAACACCAATGGGATAGCCCAAAACAAGCTTAAATACAATACTAATGCACACTTTCTATCACTTAGGAGTGCAGATTTGGGGAATTTGTAAATCTTCATTGTTGAAATAGATAGCGTTCAGAATGAGTAGGACTAATATACTTTTCATCATCACAACGCTTCAATCTCAATTCATAAGAAGTTTCTTAAAGATAAATCAAAACAGAAAAAAACAGAGAAAAATAAATCTGATTAATTATAAAAATAAATAAATAAGAAACACCAGAACAAAAATATTCTTAGGCCAATTCATAAAACAAGGACTCAAGTTCCAAAGAAATCCAAAGAAATATAGTGCCAAAGAAGTCTATAATGGGAAGGAATAAGACAAGCCTAAGTAAACTTGCTTCCTCACACAAACTATAAGTGCAGAAGTGGGGAATTGTGAATCTTCATTGTGGAGATAGATAGTGTTCAGAATGAGTAGGAGGTTATTTATCCATTCATATAATTTAGTCAGACAAAATACTTTCATCATAACAACACTTCAATCCAATTTGTAAGAAGATTCTTTATGATAAATCAAAAAAGGACAAACAAAGACGGTGAAATAAATCGATTAAATTAAAAAATAATAATCACCGGAACAAAATGACTCTTAGGGCAAATTATGAGGTCAACACCAAACCCTGTAACACATACAAACTCTTAACACTTGCCTAAATCCTATCTGAGATAACATATCAGCAAGAAACAAGACAAATTGCATGAGCAATTCAGACATTAGATAACAATGGCCAACAAGACAATATGCAGGAACAAAATCCATCTCTTATTTAGACAAAATAAAGCCATAGAATGTTCATTTATAACTGAAGGGGATAGATTTAAACCTTAAATTGTGGCTGATACTCTGCTGGAGCACCACCCTTATCTCCTCCAAACTCCCCTGGTGCTCCCCCTCTTGGACCACCACGGTATCCATCTCTGTCAACACCAAATCTAGGTCTGTCACCACCTTCATAATTACGCCTAAATACACAACAACAACAACAACAACAACAATATCAATCTCCAAAACCATACACAAATCAGAAATCAAATGCTACAAACACATCAAATCCAAAAGCAAAACGTCAACAAATCATACCTAGGTCTGTCACCCTGTGGTGCTCTTCCAGTTTGAGCAGATTTCTTCAAAGTGTTAGGCACAATCTCAGATGGTAGATTCAAGTAAGTCCTCAAAAACTCAATACCATCATTAGTCAAAAACCAGTAGTAATGCATCCATGCGAATGTCTCGCGAACGTATTCCTTTGATTTAAAACTCTGCATAAGCTTAATCACTTGTAGATTTGGTACATCAATGTCTGGATGCTTTGCCAAGTTGAAATCCTTCTTTGCATACAGTACTCCCTCTGAATCAAAGAAAAAAACCCAAAATCAAACACAAAATCCAGTAAAAACCCAAAATCAAACACAAAATCCAGTAAATAAACAACAAAATCAAGCAGATAAAACACAGACCTAAACGAGTTTGAGGGCTTTACCTTGGAAGAGGTACTTTGAAATCTCACGACGGTTCTTCTCGGACATAATCTGAAAAGAAGAAAATGAAACAGAAGAAGAGATTAGGGTTCATGACTGTAAAGATATTATCGAAGAAGGAGAAGGAGGAAAGTGATGGGATTTAGGGTTCGGTGATGCTTACCATGGTTGCGGCGAGTTGGAGAAGACGGAAGCTTTTCTTCTGTGGTTTTCTCCTCTTTCTCTCTCTCGCTGAGATTGCAAAGGCTTGAAACCTTAGAGAAAATGCCTTCGATTTATATGTGAAAAGAGAGGCGAGTGTGGGTAAGGCCTTGTTTGGTTTGTGTGTGTAGTGCTAGGGTTTTAATTGGGCTTTTTATTTGAAGGATTTGCAATAGGGTCATAATTGGGCTTTTTATTTCACACAAAACCATCTAAGATGTCTCTTGAAGGCATGTTTGTCAGCAAATTCTTGCCCGACTTCTATCTTATGCAAATCTAGGGTCTCTGGAACTTTATCCGATATCCGAAATCCAAAGTCTTTTCCAGTAAAAAGTACCGGGTCGACTAGAGAATATCTCCAAAGAGTTGAATATTTCTGGAACTTTATCATCATCAGAAAACAACTCCTCTTCCTCGGCATTCTCAAGTTCTTCGGCATACATCTTCTGATACAAACTAGACCCATCATCTTGACTTCCATTCTTCAGCCAATTTCCTTGTACACATGCAAACAAAAATGTAAGTCATTAGTTTTAACTTCAAAAGCAGCAACTGAGTACATGGACAAAACATAAATAATAACAAAACAATCATTGTTAAACTTTACCTTCATCATGAAACTCTAACAAATCTTCGTAATGATCCTCTGTAAAATCAGTTACTTATCTCGTTAGTATTCACAAAGTTTTATGCTGAAACAAAAGCAAAAGTTGAAACAAATATAAACCATACCTTGATAAATGTTCTCAGGTTTGTCACCACCACTGTCATTTTGAGAAATGAAACAGTTGTTCACAAACTTTAGTTTTGTCAACTTATCATTTTGGTGGTCTTTCATGGCCACTTCATCACTTAGTTGTATGTTACCTTGAAATGAATTCTAATCATATATAGATCTCTTACAAACCTTATAATTGGAAGTCTCTTTGATGAAAATGGAGAACAAAATGCAAATATCAACTGTAATTAGCAAAACAATTTCACGCATGCCGAGTTACCAAATGTATATGTGTAGTCGATACTCACATAAAACAAACGATACAAATGATTGAACATCTAACATTTTTGCAACATATAACATACAATGAATATTGCAAGCGTGCCAGTAACTAATGTTATACCAATTCCACTATTAATTAGTTATTATAGTCCACAGTTTGCTATCACTATAAGTGTATAGCTGTTGATCGATTTAACTTCAGTTCCTACTGTTTCAGCATTCGGGATTGAAGTTCATCGGAATGTACGCACCTAGTCTGACAAAAAAAAATGAATTCTAAACTAACAAATTAAAACTACAATGTTTCAATGAACTGGGAGAAGGAATATAAGCAGTAAACTAGCATATGTCACTGAAATTACCTGCACCATGCGTCACTGAGTTGTCCTTCAGAGTTAGAACTTCATCATAAGAAACATGAATGGACTCCTTGAAATTCTTTAGACATTGCATAAATTCATTATCATTGTCTTTCATCAAAAACTTATGCATAGCATTGCTTTCTACACTACATAAAGTCTAGCTTAAATCAACTTAAATTTATGATTTACTACAAAAACAAAAACCCCACATTGAATGTCAGCAAATGAGTTAGCAATGATAATTTCCTGGTGTACGGTACCTGAGACGCCTATTCGGAGAGGAAAGTAACCTAATTAGGCGAAATCTCTTACGACCGCTCGGTTTAAAGACTTCTTTGGGATTGAGAAGCTCTATTAGTACCGTTGGTGGGAAACTAGATAATTGCGGTTTATTATTAGTTTTCGATTGATTGGATTGACTAACGGTTGTTGAACTTTGATTGCACCTAGTTTTTTTATGCTTGAGAATCTTTTCTTCTGATATAAGATTCATTCAAACTAGATCGAAGTTTCGACGGGGATCTTTAGACTGTTTGTAGATCTAAAGACGTCTTGTGATAATCCATTGTTAACAGACTCCGTTCTGTGTGATTGATCACCAGAGATTCAAGTTGATTATGTGCAGGTATTTATTGAAGATCCAAGAAGATTTGAAGACAAATAAGACTTTGAAAATTTCTGATTTGGGTTCATAATCTTTGGTGTGCACAATACTTGTTTCGGTTAAAGAGGATCCAACTATAATCGGTTTATCCTTGTGGTAGATTGGATTGATTAGTTGAGCAGATCGTCATCAATACAATTCTTTGTGATTCAAAGTATTTATTGCAAAATCTTGACAATTACTTTGGTAGTTGTTATTAGATAGATCTAAGGACCTGACAAAGGAGTTTATTGGGATAAACGGAAGAGCCTCTTGTCAAACTTATATCACTTGATTGAAAAGAGTTGTTACCAAACAGATTTGGTGTTCCTTTACTGTTTGGAATACGAACCAAAGGAATGGTTCCAAGTACGTGACTTATTACAAGTTGGAGGCGTGGGAATACAGACGGAACTAGGTGAACTATAGGTTTAGTTGCTTGGTCTCAACTATACGAAGTTGGTTTGATTTTGTATAACGGCTTAATCCTGAGAGTATTCAATTCTGGACAAGGTCCCGGGGTTTTTCTGCATTTGCGGTTTCCTCGTTAACAAAATCTTGTTGTGTCATTTATTTTTATTTTCCGCAATTATAATTGTTGTTATTATAATTTTAAGTAAATTACACAAACGTTAATTCCTATTTACTTGATAGTAATCCTATTGTGTTTGGTTAAGTCCGAACCATTTATCAAGTAAACATACTTCGTTGTTGTATTGTCTCGATCTCATATTCATAGACGATCATACGAAGTGTGAACCGATTAGTTGTACTGTCTTGACTCAGTCCATAGACTATCACTTTCGACGAAAGGACTTATAGGTGGAAAAGTTTTAGATTGAGGTATATTTGGGTACCCTCGTCTTTTCAGCTCATTACGGGAATGTATCATTCTCCAGGCTAATTTAGCAAGTAAAGCACGATTCATGATTTCATTTTGTTTTATATCCAACCCTCCTAAAGCTCTTGGTTGAGCAACTTCCCTCCACTTTTTAAAGCAGACACCTCTTTTTCCTATTTTTCTATTCCACCAGAATCTCATCTGGATGGAGTCCATCTTATCATTCAGATTCTTAGAAATTGGAAAAACAGACATATGATGTGAAGCTAAGCTACCCAGAACATATTGAGTCATAATTGTTCTTCCTGGTGTGTTAAAAATTTTGAGTTTCCATGGGGAAAGTCTGTCACTGTATCTATCGAGAAGAGAAGAAAATGATTGAATCTTACTCTTTAATTTGAATAAGAATAGGAACACCTAAATATTTATCATTGAGAGCAGTTTATTGATGTTCATAACAGTATAAATCTCATTGTTTACCTGGTTTGGAACCCCTTTACTAAAAGCAATGCCAGACTTTACGTAGTTGATGGACTGACCTGAAAAATGAACTAAATTTCTTAATGATATTGACCAAATTCCTACTTTTTCTCCCAATAGATTTAACAAAAATAAGACAGTCATCTGCAAACAAATAAATGGGAAAATGCAGGGAAATATTGATTAGCTTTTATACCATGAATAAGATGATTATGTTCGGCAGATAACAAAGCTCTAGAGAAAGACTCCATGCATAAAATTAGAAGATAAGAGGACAAAGGATCCCCTTTTCTAAGACCTCTCTGAGAAGTAAAAATCTCACCAGGGGAGTCACTAAGCAAAATGGATGTTGACACAGTGCTTGTTCAATCATTCTGCAGAAATCATCACAAAAACCTAACTTTTTCAAGGTATTAAGTAAAAAAGGCCACTCAATTCTGTCAAACGCCTTTGACATATCAATTTTCATTACCATCCAGCCTTTTCTCGGACCTGCATTTCTTCATAGAGTCCACAAGTTCGTGAGAAATAACAATATTATCTTGTATAAATCAACCCGAGACAAAGCATTATGAAAATGAGATATAATTTTTTCAAGGATGCCCTTAATTCTAATTGTTTTAAGCTTTGAAATAACTTTGTAAGAGGTATTACAGAGACTAATAGGCCTAAAGTCCACTGCTCTCTTAGCTTAGGAATTAAAGATATGTAATTGTGATTCATTTGTTTTAGCACATGCTTAGAATGAAGAAAAAAAAGGATTGAACCATTTTGACCAAGTCATCACCAACAGTCTCCCACATGGTTTGAATGGAACCAGGAGGAAAACTATCTGGACCATGAGTAGTCCAAGGTTTCATATCAAACACAATATTTTTTATCTCTTCACAAGTAAGAGGGGAAACAAGTCTAGCATTGTCATCATCAGTTATACATGGAGTAATAAAATCATGATAACTAGAAGGGTAAGGAGGATTAGAAGTTCTGCTCATATTAAGAAAGTGAGATATGAGATTACCATCAATGTCTACTCTCTTAATCAACCAAATTCCAATTTAAGATTTGATAGAATCAATTTGGGTTTGTTGAAGGGTGATATTTCGAAAGTCTCTTTCTAGCCACAACACGCCTAATTCCCAAGAGAAGATCAAAGAGAAAGTCCCCCTTTTATTGTATTTCCTTTCCTTATTTATGGATATTCTCAAAACTTCTCCTTCTCGTGACATCATGCCACATGTCTCCAAATCCTCTTTATTTACCCTAATTGTCCTATTATGACCTATAATATTCCTTTTAATTCCTTTCTTATCCTCCTCAATCCATGGGCTCCTCCATAGGGTTTTGTCTTTAGTCCCCAAGTCCCCATTATACTTCTTGGGCTTGACCTATTTTAAGGACCTCTAGGCCCTATTAAAGGGTAGTTATTTTTCATGTGAAAAATAACAGGGTTAGTCTCCTCCTAAAGTTGGTTTTTTGGTGGAAATAAACAATATTTCTGTCTCCTAACAATAGATTATTATCCTTACCTCTTTGTATCCAATAATCAGCTTCCACATCATACTAGTAGTTGAGTCTATTTTGCAATCTCACAAACTCATCAACTAGGACACAAAAGTGTCAGGGATTGGAATTCCCCATTGTTTTAGTCTCTTTATTAATAGATTTTCAAGACTATGGTCGCATTGAATTCAAGCTAAGATAACTTGAGAATCAAGCAAACACTTTCTCTGTTTAGATGAAACTCTTGTTAGGAGTTTATGTAAGCATGTGAGAAGTTCGTCTTGAAATTACATTGAAGAATATACACTATGGTCCAGAGTACCAGAACTGTGTATAATGATAGCTCATGGAAAGTATGCCTTAAAATTTTGTTAGAACATTGCTAGGTCGAACTTACAAGTGTTGTTAACTCAAGCTTGTAATCAAATTTAGTTTTCAAAACTATATCTTGATTTCTAGTCTACAATTAGTTATATAATAGAAGATGTAGTTGAGAAACGGACATCACGGCAGTCATCATTGCGTTCTACCATTTGAAGGCGAAGATCAACCGAAGTTTTTGGATAACTTCTTTAACAAAAGGTAAGTGAAGACTGAACTACCTATATCTCAAGTTTATCTTGTAATTAGCTCTCGAAATATGACTAAGCTTAATGAAAATTTCATACTTAATGAATTTCGGTTAAGAACAATTCATTATTCGCAAAATAGTGATTCAAGATTATCATTCGAAAATAGCCTGAAATAGTGATGTGTGTCATTGATGTTATTTAAGAATGTCCAAATTGATTTAGAGAGAAATATAGAACTACTGTAAATTCGGATATAAGACAATGTATATACCAGTCTTATAAACTGGGAAAACTGTTACAAGTCTGAAGATGTAATACGTGTACTCAGTACACGTAACAGAGTAGCTATATGTCGACAAAAGAATTTTGGTACGCATACCCGTATGTACACCTTAAAATTTCTGTGAACTCGTGAACCCGAATCGGTACGCAAACCAGTACGCGTATTAGAAAAGAACTGTTGGTCCCAGAACCGGTTTGGTATCCATACCGGTACACGTACCAGAAAAGTTTTGTAAACTCCAGAACTGTCTTAAGTTATCCATACCAGTAGTGAACTCCGGAACTCGGTCATGTCATAAGGTATACATACCGGTATATGTACTTTGCGTAACTGTTCACGAACATGTTAATTATTTGTACCTCGTACATCTACTTACCATGTCGATTAAATTCATTTGCACATAAATTATTTCTTTTAGAGATAATTAGCATTTGAATAATCTCTAAAAACACCATAGGCATATTTGATCACATAATTGTGACTCGGGTTAAGTATTAAGTGTTATATGAAAATGCTCAAGCTTAATAGTTCAGTTGGATAGTTTCGACTAACCATTCATGAGCGTGGTCTTGTACATGGTCGGTTACGGTTCATCCTAACCAGAGTGTATATCTTGTTATGTAAATCAGATTCAAAGATTTATCTAATGGTGGATATTGTTTGCTTGGTTCCAAAGCTATATTAGCTTAAACCTAAAGCAACATGTGCTTTGAATGTCTATAAAGAGGAACCTAAAGCAACTGGGATTTTTGAATCCCGACACTACTTTTCTTGGTGTGTCCTAGTTGTAAAACTAGATTCATCATCTTCCTAAAACCCTTATATGGTTTAACGACTACAAAAACTTCATAGGGATTCGTGAAGCCAGGTCCATTTATTGTTTATCTTGATAGATAAAGTATCCTAATCTTGATACGATTGGTGAGCTTGCTCCATAAATCAATATAGATAAAAATCATCAAAGTTCTCTTCGTCTCAGACTTTGTTGATTCCACAAGTTTAACACTTGTGAGGTGAATAATAATCTAGGCTGCACTTCGGGTTGCATAAGTTGGGATTTTGAGGTTAGCCTGACTTTGTCTATTGCTATCGATTTTCCAATCACCTTGATCTACGATCGAAAAGTAAATCACACATATAGGCTTATCTGTGGGATGAATATTGGTCTAAAGTCTTCAATTGAGTTGAAGAAACTCTTAGTTGGTGTGACGTTAGCTAAGGGAATCATTTGCGCGGAGTCCTGCTTGGATTTAAAAGGCGTAAGGAGCGCAACTGTAACTAAATTTCTATAGGGGTTTAATTTGGTCTCATCTACATTCCAGTCCGAAGTTAATTGGTAGCAAGCTAGTATCTGTAGCGGCTTAATACAGTTTGGTGTTCAATCTGGACTAGGTCCTGGGGTTTTTCTGCATGTGTGGTATCCTCTTTAACTAAATTTCTGGTGTCTGTGTTATTTCTTTTTACGCATTATATTGTTTATCTTTATAACTGAAATATCACAGGTTGTGTGTTAATCAATCAAAGTAGATACATCCATCCTTGTTTGTTGGATACGACTTGATTGATTACTTGGGAAATTGATCTTTGGAATCACCCAAGTACTCTCACACACAAACCAGGTTCACAGATTTGTCTCTGTAAACTTTCTGATTGTGAGAGAAAGAGATATAACTCTGAATATCATTCTTTGATTGAAATTAATTAAGTTGAACTCTGAGAATTATATTTAAGTTTGTTTATACAGGTTGCCTAAGAAAAAGTTGGTAGTGTATTTTGGTACCCCCGCATTTTTAAAATTAGTAAGAAAAATCGCGTTCATTTAAACACTTAGGAGAATCACGATGCATGTACACAAGATTTTTTTAGTGATCAAAGATGTTTAGAGGTATTCATAAGAGTTGCAACGATGCTAAACATATTCGTGAAAATAGTTCATGAGCATATGATTAATTCGTACTTGGTAGGTATGTGGAAGGGTATGCGTGCCTATGAAAATAGTTCAGATAGCCAAGGTACGCGTACTGGGTATGTGTACCCTTAGGCTATTCACGAACTCAAGTCTAGTACGCGTTCGTCCCCCCATTCACAATCTCAGAACTCCATGGTAGGGGTACTTATGCATACCTACCTACGCTCAGAAACCTCACGTACTTGGGGTACGCGTACTGATGAGCACGAAAGTGCGACACATTTTCACCCATAAATACATTAGCTGGGACTCATTTTATCACGAATGAACTTGTTTTAGTTGTTTTTGGAAGAATAAGCTCTTGTAGAGAATTGGTCGAAAAAATGTTATTTGCACCCACAGGACACGTGTTATTCGGACTCTCTTTGTTGGCTAAGGGGTACCTCAATTACTAAGGGGCACCCAGTTACTAAGGGACGCCTCAATTACTATTTACACCCCAGGAGCGGAAACTGCTATTCGCACCCTATGTCTGTTAGGGGGAGGTCATCTCTACCATTTAAATTTCCTGTTTTGGCGGGAAAAGTGTTGCAGCGAAGTAACATTATAGGGTTCGTTTTTTGGGCACGATTTAAGGATATTTAATCGCAGAATTCAATTGGGATAAACGTGATTAAGCTAAACAGGCCTGGTAATGTGATATGATTCTGCTAATTTTGGTTGGATAATCACCGGTGATGAAAGCAGAGTTTCACGGGTTTGATTCACTCTCTCTCGAGTTTCTCTGAGGATTAGCATGTGTTCGACGCAATCTTTGTGTGCTGGCAATATGTGTGGAGTGTGAAGAAGTTATAGAAGGAGAGTTACCTAGCTGCAGAGCGTGAAGAAAGAAAGGGAATGGAATTATCTTTCATAACTCCGTATAGATATTTTGGGAAGATTTCGTGCGCTACAATGAGTCATACTCGATGAAGATACATGCAGCTTCGTGATTAGAGTTTTTGGTCTGTTAACAGACGTGAACGAGATAAAAAAGGGAAAGAAAATATCCCGAGAATATTTTCTTTTACTGCCGAAGTTATGTAGAGATCATCTGGAGTAATGAAGAGTTATTCATGGCCTTGTTGAGTATAAATATGATTCTGGAGTATCAGAGAGGGATATCGAGTGATTGGGGAGGCTACAGAGTCGAGAGAATTGCTGCAGAGAAATCTGCAGCAGCAGCAGAAAATCAGTGAAGAACACGAAGGACAGACCAGCAAGGACGGTCGTTTTTCTACAGTGATAACGACTCACAGGTGAGGGTCGTACATCAGAGGCAGACTTATTTGCTACAGTATCAGTGACACATACTGTGGGCCGTTCTGGTTTGTAACACATATAACTGTTACAAACCCGGTTTTAATTGATTTTCTCTTTTTCTATTCTTTGTAAACACTATTTGAGCAATGAAATATTATTTTGAGAGTGTTTTCACCATGTGGAGCTAAACCCCATCACCGGGACGACGGAGGAAGCCGAATTTCTTACTTGGGTAAAATTATTGTATTCTTTATTTGACTTTTTTATTTAATTAAAATAGAATTATGATTTGAAAAAATTAGTTATTATTTTATTAGATGGGTCATGCTTGCTTAGATGTTTGATGTCCCATGCTTACGATTTATAACTAATGTTTGGAGAATCTACCTTGGCAACAATAAGAGTCGATGTTGTTTTATTGAGCGATAATTGTTGATAATGAATAATTGAACCTATTGATTTGAATTCGGTGGAATCCTAATCCCAATGACTCTCGCTTTTATTCCTTTAAAATTAATCTCAACAAGTCTTAGAGTTAGAATCCTATTTACTAAAAAACACTAATCATTTTGGCGCCGCCGACGCGAATTTGTTTTTAGATTAATTTTTAGGTTTATTTTTTTTATTTTTTTATTATTATTTGTATAGTATTTTCATTTTATTTTAGATTATTTTTTTTCCTTTTTATGTGTTTCTTTTTGTATTTCTTTTCAGGGAATTTTTGAGGATGATGACTTCTTTCGAGGAGACGTCACCTAAGATGACATTGGCAGAATATAAGCGTAGAAATTCAAATCAACATGCATCCTCATCTGAGATGACGCTTGGTGAATACATGCAGAGGCAACGGTATGGAGTTTTTGATCCACATGTGGTAAGTGAAGAATCTCCTTTAGAGATATACGAGAAGTATTATAAACACACACCACCTAGTTTGGAACAAAGATTGAGAGTTCTTTAATGTCAAAGATTATTTGCTGATGATGATGATGAATCATGTAGTGACTCTCTGTCCCATACTGAATATATAGATGACCTTGTGAATGATTGTGTAGATGATTCGTCTAATTTATTAGAAGAACCCATCTCGCAAGATCTTTCACCCAACTTATAGGTTGTTTCTAGTCCCCTAGACTTCCAAAAGTTACCTAATTTAGGGTTAGAATTATGTGCTTCATAAATTTTGTTAGAATACTTTGCATCCAAATACCCAGAGGACGTCCCTATTTATAATACCGTGCATGAACCAATTGACAATTTCCCAGTCCCAATAGTATCCCCATATTTTGTTCTTTATGCACTTCCTTGTGCAGTAAAAACTTGGTTTAGGGGTAAATCTTTGTTTTTGATAGTTTCAGTGTCTCCGCATCGTTATAACATGAGTGTGAAGCTGTCATTTACAAATGTTGTATTTTGGGTCGATCCCCAAATTTTCAGGTTGTTAATTTTTGGGGATCCTTTTTTGTACATTCCAGTAGGTGTATTTTATTTTATTTTTATTTTTATATTTTCGTTTACTTTTTTTTCATCTGATGGATTTCCCATCTTAAATTTTGCATTGGATGACTCAATTACATTGAGGACAATGTAATGTTTAAGTATGGGGGAGTGGTTAACGTTTTACTTTTCTTTTTCAGGAATTTCCTTGCATTTTATGACCAGCTGTGTAGCGGGTCTCCGGAAATAAAAAATTTAATAAATAAAAAAATAATAATAATAATGATCAGCTGTGTAGCGGGTCTATATATAAAAAATAATAATAAAAAAAAATTGTTAGGGTTATGACCAGCTGTGTAGCGGGTCTTTTCTTTGTTCTTGCATTATATGACCAGCTGTGTAGCGGGTCTTAAAAAAAAAAAAACTAATTATGACCAGTTGTGTAGCGGGTCTCTCTCTATCTCTTATTATATGACCAGCTGTGTAGCGGGTCAGTTTTCTGTTTTGCTCGAGGACTAGCAAAATGTAAGTGTGGGGGAATTTGATGAGCACGAAAGTGCGACACATTTTCACCCATAAATACATTAGCTGAGACTCATTTTATCACGAATAAACTTGTTTTAGTTGTTTTTGGAAGAATAATCTCTTGTAGAGAATTGGTCGAAAAAATGTTATTTGCACCCGGAGGACACGTGTTATTCGGACTCTCTTTGTTGGCTAAGGGGTACCTCAATTACTAATGGGCGCCTCAATTACTATTTACACACCAGGAGCGGCAACTGCTATCGCACCCCATGTCTGTTAGGGGGAGGTCATCTCTACCATTTAAATTTCCTGTTTTGGCGCGAAAAGTGTTGCAGTGAAGTAACAGTTTAGGGTTCGTTTTTTGGGCACGATTTAAGGAGATTTAATCGCAGAATTCAATTGGGATAAACGTGATTAAGCTAAACAGGCCTGGTAATGTGTTCTGATTTTTCTAATTTTGGATGGATAATCACCGGTGATGAAAGCAGAGTTTCACGGGTTTGATTCACTCTCTCTCGAGTTTCTCTGAGGATTAGCATGTGTTCGACGCAATCTTTGTGTGCTGGCAATATGTGTGGAGTGTGAAGAAGTTATAGAAGGAGAGTTACCTAGCTGCAGACGCGTGAAGAAAGAAAGGGAATGGAATTATATTTCATAACTCCGTATAGATATTTTGGGAAGATTTCGTGCGCTGCAATGAGTCATACTCGATGAAGATACATGCAGCTTCGTGATTAGAGTTTGTAGTCTGTTAACAGACGTGAACGAGATAAAAAAGGGAAAGAAAATATCCCGAGATTATTTTCTTTTACTGCCGAAGTTATGGAGAGATCATCTGGAGTAATGAAGAGTTATTCATGGCCTTGTTGAGTATAAATATGATTCTGGAGTATCAGAGAGGGATATCGAGTGATTGGGGAGGCTACAGAGTCGAGAGAATTGCTGCCGAGAAATCTGCAGCAGCAGCAGAAAAACAGTGAAGAACACGAAGAACATACCAGCAAGCACAGTCGTTTTTCTACAGTGATAACGACTCACAGGTGAGGGTCGTACATCAGAGGCGGACTTATTTGCTACAGTATCAGTGACACATATTGTGGGTCGTTCTGGTTTGTAACACATATAACTGTTACAAACCCGGTTTTAATTGATTTTCTCTTTTTCTCTTCTTTGTAAACACTATTTGAGCAATGAAATATTATTTTGAGAGTGTTTTCACCATGTCGAGCTAAACCCCATCACCGGGACGACGGAGGAAGCCGAATTTCATACTTGGGTAAAATTATTGTATTCTTTATTTGACTTTTTTATTTAATTAAAATAGAATTATGATTTGAAAAAAATTAGTTATTATTTTATTAGATGGGTCATGCTTGCTTAGATGTTTGATGTCCAATGCTTACGATTTATAACTAATGTTTGGAGAATCTACCCTGGCAACAATAAGAGTCGATGTTGTTTTATTGAGCGATAATTGTTTAGAATGAATAATTGAACCTATTGATATGAATTCGGTGGAATCCTAATCCCAATGACTCTCGCTTTTATTCCTTTAAAATTAATCTCAACAAGTCTTAGAGTTCGAATCCTATTTACTAAAAAAAAACAACGACAATCAAAAATACTAATCACGTACCGACCCCATGTCCAAATTTCAGTAGTTCTAAAAACTCTCTTTTGATGTTTTGAAACATTCCTAATTACCATAAATATGAATATCATTACTCGGGCAATTTCCAAATGATCCATTTGACACAAAAATAGTTATTGAATAAATTGCTTCGAACTAAAATTGGTTAGGATATATGAATATTCATTGCTTGAATCATATTTCGAGATGTTTAACAAGACAAGTTTGACTCGAAAATTCTTCTTTGCAGTATTAAATCTACTAGAAATCATACGATATAGTCTCGTATGGACATAATGGTAATACTTGTAAGTAAATATAATGGTTCAATCTCCATATACCTCTTTGTCGATGAAGTTCTCAAAATATCTTCGTTTGATCTTCAATCTTCAATCTTCTAAGGTTGTCCAGTGATGTCTGATACTCAACTACCATAATTTAATCCTAGTCTGAGACTTAACTTGCACACAATAGAAATCAAGCTATAGTTATGTGCATCTAACATTCACAACAAGCTTGAGATGGCAAAACTTGCGAGTTTGACCGAGCAATGCTCAAACAGTTTGTGTATCCGGATGTTGTTCTTATTGATTCTTGAGGTTTTAAGTAATCTCATATCAGGAAGGACATAGATAGAAATCGCAAGTTTCTTTTTGTCTCAGACTTTTTAATTCCTCAAGATAGCTAAACTTTTTATGATTTTTTTTAGAATATTCTTGAGAGGTGGTCAGTAATCTAGGTTCTCATCTAACTGAGTTTAAGTGTTTCGATTTCGTGCAGTTTGTTGGACTTTGTCTATTGCAAACAGATTTCCAAACCTAAATTGCACTAGTACAGAAATGGCCTTTAGCCACGCCAGGTATAAGTTTTCCTCTCACTCCTTTTTGGTTTTGGCGTGTCTATAGGGTATACTTCTACCTTATAGACACACCATGTTCTATGGGCGTGTTAATATAAGTGCTTTCAGCCATGCCAGGGCTAGTAGCGTGTCCAAATATCAACCGTTTAGTCACGTTAACTTTTACTTTTTGGTTGGGCGTGTTTATAGACAAGTCTATGGCCACGTTAACCAGTTGTGATGGGTCCATAAAAATAGTCACGCCACTTGAGGCGTGGTTAAAAAGTTAGTTTCATTAGACACGCCAGTATGCGTGTCCATAGTGTACGATTTGCAGACACGCCGGTTAATTTGCGAGGCTATAAAGTTGGTTTTATTAGACACGCTAGTATGTGTGTCCATAGTGGGCGTTTTATAGCCACGCCGGTTGTACTGCGTGGCTAAAAATTTCGGTTTATTGGACACGCTAGTATGCATGTCCATAGTGTGCGTTTTATAGACACGCTGGTTTATATGCGTTTTATAGACACGCTGGTTTATATGCGTGGTTAAAAAGTTGGTTTTATTAGACACGCTAGTATGCGTGTCCATAGTGTGCGTTTTATAGACACGCCAATTCTATTTATTACTTGGTATGGGTATACATAAAATGGGTTGTAACTGCGACAGAACTGGCTCAGCTCTGTTGAGGGCTTTTTTCTTCTCCATCCTAACAATCATTAATTGACTTTCAAAAAATAAATAAAAAAGCTTCTGCCCAAATTCAAACGCATGGTCTCGACTCGAAGGAGGTAGGTAAAAAGACGAATTAATCCACCAAGCTGCCCATCTATAGTTGTTTTGAGATTAGTTACAATAACCAACATTAGGGACAGCCTCGCATCCAACGATCTGGATCTGTCAGATTTACCAGATCATATCCGTACGATCTGTTCAGCCTCCCATACAACTTCAGATCCATCGAATCGGATACGTCAGATTAAGAAGATCTGATCAGTAGGTTGTCCAGCAGCGCATCAAGCTTTCGATGCATCGAACCAGTTCAGAGAGTTTCATCTTATCAGATTGCGACAAATCAGCACTTTGTGTACAGTCAGCAAACACCACGTTTGCAATCTTGTGCCACGTCAGCGGCTAAGATACAGTCAGCTCCGCCACGTATGCAATAGCCAACAACCACGTCAGCAAATAGCGACACGTCAGCACGTGCCATGCACATCAGCACTTGCTCGACACGTAAGCACGTACCCGTCATGTCAGCTGCATCAGTCCACTCATTGACTGCCATGTTAGCATTCGGATCCAGTCAGGATAGTTCCCTGGTAGTTCAAGAAAAATAAGAAAAATATGTTCAGGAGGGAGGAATCGATCTCATGACCTGTAGGTTGCACCTTGCATGCTTCAACCATATGTGCTGCCAATTCTTTTGGGCAACAAAACTTGACTCAGTAATCTAAATATGTTCAACGCGCATATCATTCACATCTTGTTTGTCAATAACTTTTTCGTTTAAATTCCGAATTGAGTGATTTTTGGCTCGTTTGTATCGTCTTTCGATTCACTACAGCATGGAAGCAAAAATTTATGTGTTCGAGAAACTTTTATGTGCACTTGGGGCAACAACATGATCGAGTTCGAGGATCGTGGATAGCGACATAATCGATTTCGAGGTTCGTGATCAGCGACATGATTGAGTGCGAGATGAGGATTGCCTAGACCCTATAATATTTAGCCTTGCATCACATCGCAAGCACCTAAATCCTCACCTTGCACGTGAGCACATAAATCTTGCTCTTATCACAAGCATAAAATCTCGCCTTGCACGCGAGTATGAAAGACTTGCACCTTGGAAAACATAAAGTCTCGTCTCAACCACGATCCAAATGCCCGATATTGGTACAAAGACTCGTACTCAACACAAGCAACATCCAGCCTGCACGAGCAGCGAGCGCTTCATCCTTGTTACGTTGCGAGCAAAAAAACCTTACCCCATAAAGCCCAACGAGGATGAATATGGACTTGGCAAGCTGTGTATTTAGGAAGGAAAATTTCAGGTACGTATCGCATTTTTTAAGAATGGTAAACTAACATGAGCATATTTTGCAGGGAAAACCATGTCGGATATGTACAACAGTGTGCCATGATTCATTTGTGCAGTGATGTACATACCTCCGTCGCATGTAGCCTTAATCTTCTTAACATAAGACTCAAGCACGTACATTACGTTTCACTCAAGACTCGACTAGCTCTCGAGCATCACAAGTCCACCACGTGACACAAAGTCTCGCTTAGCACGTGAGCAAATTTTTTGCAGGTGATTACAGTTGGGGGCGTATTTGTAATATCTCTACTCACGCTTGGGGGCGAGTTACGTCATCAACGGTCTACGCGGAAGGATAAAAGAATTTCTTAACCCCCAAGAAGTTGGAGGTTAAGAGGGGGAGATGTTTGTATCGTGTATAAAATACACGGAAGGCCCATTAATCAAGCCCGCTAATCAAGCATGTAAAGAGGATTCTAGAAGTTTCCAGAAGTCTTGTTGCCCAAGTTGCTTGCATATCAAGTTTATATCAAAATTAGGGTTACATAACACTATAAATATATGTATTCTAAACCCTAAGAGGAGGGAATTTGAGGTTAGCTAACCTAGGGAAAATTATTGTATCCTACAATCAATAAACTATTTCTCTGTTCTCCGTGGATGTAGGCAACACTTGTCGAACCACGTTAAATTCTTGTGTCTCTTTATTTTTCTTCGATTTGTTTCATAACCCTAATTTATTTAATCATCATCAAATCATCGTGTTTTGCGCCTAGAATTAATTTTGGGTTCAAACATTGGCGCCGACTAAGGGGATTCGTGAAAACAATCGTGTTTTACCATTGAGAAAAGCGCGGAAGAAATATGCACGAATTTCATGCAAAAATCAGCAAAATAAAATAAAATAGGGTTCTTCCGTAAACGTTGCAGAAGAAGCAATATCGTTGCAAAACAGTTGAACCAGCTGTTGCGAAAGCAGTAGCAGAAGGGTTGTGAAATCCAGAGATACTGTAACAGATATATATGTTGCAGAAAGCGTTGCGACAGCCTAATCTTCATCCAACATTAGGTACAGCCTCGCATCCAACGATCTGGATCTGTCAGATTTACCAGATCATATACGTACGATCTGTTCAACCTCCCATACAACTTCAGATCCAGCGAACCGGATACGTCAGATTAAGAAGATCTGATCAATAGGCTGTCCAGCAGCGCATCAAGCTTTCGATGCATCGAATCGGTTCAGAGAGTTTCAGCTTATCAGAATGCGACAAATCAGCACTTCGTGTACAGTCAGCAGACACCACGTTTGCAATCCTGTGCCACGTCAGCGACTAAGATACAGTCAGCTCCGCCACGTATGCAATAAACAACAACAACGTCAGCAAATAGCGACACGTCAGCACGTGCCATGCACATAAGCACTTGATCGACATATAAGCACGTACCCGACATGTCAGCTGTATCAGTCCACTCATTGACTGCCATGTTAGCATTCAGATCCAGTCAGGATAGTGCCCCGGTAGTTCAAGAAAAAGAAGAAAAATATGTTCAGGAGGGAGGAATCGATCACATGACCTGTAGGTCGCACCTTGCATCCTTCAACCATCTGTGCTGCCAATTCTTTTGGGCAACAAAACTTGACTCAGTAATCTAAGTCTGTTCAGCGCACATATCATTCACATCTTGTTTCGCCAATAACTTTTTCGTTTAAAGTCCGAATTGAGTGATTTTTGGCTCGTTTGAATCGTCTTTCGATTCACTACAGCATGGAAGCAAAAATTTATATGTTCGAGAAACTTTTATGTGCACTTGGGGCAACAACATGATCGAGTTCGAGGATTGTGGATAGCGACATAACCGATTTCGAGTTTCGTGATCAGCGACATGATTGAGTGCGAGATGAGGATTTCCTAGACCCTTCAATATTTATCCTTGCATCACATCGCAAGCACCTAAAGCCTCACCTTGCACGTGAGCGCATAAATCTTGCTCTTATCGCAAGCATAAAATCTCGCCTTGCACGCGAGTATGAAAGAATTGCACCTTGGCAAGCATAAAGTCTCCTCTCAACCACGAGCCCAATGCCCGATATTGGTACAAAGACTCGTACTCAACACAAGCAACAGCCTGCACGAGCAGCGAGCGCTTCATCCTTGTTACGTTGCGAGCAAAAAAACCTTACCCCATAAAGCCCAACGATGACGAATATGGACTTGGCAAGCTGTGTATTTAGGAAGGAAAATTTCAGGTACTATCGCGTTTTTTAAGAATGGTAAACCAACATGAGCATATTTTGCAGGGAAAACCATGCCGGATATGTACAACAGTATGCCATGATTCATTTGTGCAGTTATGTACATACCTCCGTCGCATGTAGCCTTAATCTTCTTAACATAAGACTCAAGCACGTACATTACGTTTCACTCAAGACTCGACTAGCTCTCGAGCATCACAAATCCACCACGTGGCACAAATTCTCGCTTAACACGTGAGCAAAATTTTTGGAGGTGATTACAGTTGGGGGCGTCTTTGTAATATCTCTACTCACGCTTGCGGGCGAGTTACGTCATCAACGTTCTACGCAGAAGGATAGAGGAATTTATTAACCCCCAAGAAGTTGGAGGTTAAGAGGGGGAGATGTTTGTATCGTGTATAAAATACACGTAAGGCCCATTAATCAAGCCCGCTAATCAATCTCGTAAAGAAGATTCTAGAAGTTTCCAGAAGTCTTGTTGCCCAAGTTGCTTGCATATCAAGTTTACATCAAAATTAGGGTTACGTAACACTATAAATTTATGTATTCCAAACCCTAAGAGGAGGGAATTTGAGGTTAGCTAACCTAGGAAAAATTATTGTATCCTACAATCAATAAACTATTTCTCTGTTCTCCGTGGATGTAGGCAACACTTGCCGAACCACATTAAATTCTTGTGTCTCTTTATTTTTCTTCGATTTGTTTCATAACCCTAATTTATTTAATCATCATCAAATCATCGTGTTTTGCGCCTAGAATTAATTTTGGGTTCAAACATTGGCGCCGACTAAGGGGATTCGTGAAAACAATCGTGTTTTACCATTGAGAAAAGCGCAGAAGAAATATGCACGAATTCCATGCAAAAATCAGCAAAAAAATAAATAAATAGGGTTCTTCCGTAACCGTTGCAGAAGAAGCAATATCGTTGCAAAACAGTTGAACCAGCTGTTGCGAAAGCAGTAGCAGAAGGGTTGCGAAATCCAGAGATACTGTAACAGATATATATGTTGCAGAAAGCGTTGCGACAGCCTAATCTTCATCCAACATTAGGTACATCCTCGCATCCAACGATCTGGATTTGTCAGATTTACCAGACCATATACGTACGATCTGTTCAACCTCCCATACAACTTCAGATCCAGCGAATCGGATACGTCAGATTAAGAAGATCTGATCAATAGGCTGTCCAGCAGCGCATCAAGCTTTCGATGCATCGAACCGGTTCAGAGAGTTTCAGCTTGTCAGAATGCGACAAATCAGCACTTCGTGTACAGTCAGCAGACACCACGTTTGCAATCCTGTGCCACGTCAGCGGCTAAGATACGTCAGCTCCGCCACGTACGCAATAGCCAAACACCACGTCAACAATAGGACACTTCAGCACAGTGCCATGCACATAGCACTGCTCGACACGTAAGCACGTACCCGACATGTCAGCTGCATCAGTCCACTCATTGACTGCCATGTTAGCATTCGGATCCAGTCAGGATAGTGCCCTGGTAGTTCAAGAAAAAGAAGAAAAATATGTTCAGGAGGGAGGAATCGATCTCATGACCTGTAGGTCGCACCTTGCATCCTTCAACCATTTGTGCTGCCAATTCTTTTGGGCAACAAAAACTTGACTCAGTAATCTAAGTCTGTTCAGCGCGCATATCATTCACATCTTGTTTCGCCAATAACTTTTTCGTTTAAAGTCCGAATTGAGTGATTTTTGGCTCGTTTGAATCGTCTTTCGATTCACTACAGCATGGAAGCAAAAATTTATGTGTTCGAGAAAATTTTATGTGCACTTGGGGAAACAACATGATCGAGTTCGAGGATCGTGGATAGCGACATAATCGATTTCGAGTTTCGTGATCAGTGACATGATTGAGTGCGAGCTGAGGATTTCCTAGACCCTTCAATATTTATCCTTGCATCACATCGCAAGCACCTAAAGCCTCACCTTGCACGTGAGCACATAAATCTTGCTCTTATCGCAAGCATAAAATCTCGCCTTGCACGCGAGTATGAAAGACTTGCACCTTGGGAAGCATAAAGTCTCGTCTTAACCAGGATCCCAATGCCCGATATTGGTACAAAGACTCGTACTCAACACAAGCAACAGCCAGCCTGCACGAGCAGCGAGCGCTTCATCCTTGTTACGTTGCGAGCAAAAAAACCTTACCCCATAAAGCCCAACGAGGACGAATATGGACTTGGCAAGCTGTGTATTTAGGAAGGAAAATTTCAGGTACGTATCGCGTTTTTTAAGAATGGTAAACTAACATGAGCATATTTTGCAGGGAAAACCATGCCGGATATGTACAACAGTGTGCCATGATTCATTTGTGCAGTTATGTACATACCTCCGTCGCATGTAGCCTTAATCTTCTTAACATAAGACTCAAGCACGTACATTACGTTTCACTCAAGACTCGACTAGATCTCGAGCATCACAAGTCCACCACGTGGCACAAAGTCTCGCTTAGCACGTGAGCAAATTTTTTGGAGGTGATTACAGTTGGGGGCGTATTTGTAATATCTCTACTCACGCTTGGGGGCGAGTTACGTCATCAACGGTCTACGCAGAAGGATAGAGGAATTTATTAACCCCCAAGAAGTTGGAGGTTAAGAGGGGGCGATGTTTGTATCATGTATAAAATACACAGAAGGCCCATTAATCAAGCCCGCTAATCAATCCCGTAAAGAAGATTCTAGAAGTTTCCAGAAGTCTTGTTGCCCAAGTTGCTTGCATATCAAGTTTACATCAAAATTAGGGTTACGTAACACTATAAATTTATGTATTCTAAACCCTAAGAGGAGGGAATTTGAGGTTAGCTAACCTAGGGAAAATTATTGTATCCTACAATCAATAAACTATTTCTCTGTTCTCCGTGGATGTAGGCAACACTTGACGAACCACATTAAATTCTTGTGTCTCTTTATTTTTCTTCGATTTGTTTCATAACCCTAATTTATTTAATCATCATCAAATCATCGTGTTTTGCGCCTAGAATTAATTTTGGGTTCAAACATTGGCGCCGACTAAGGGGATTCGTGAAAACAATCGTGTTTTACCATTGAGAAAAGCGCGGAATAAATATGCACGAATTCCATGCAAAAATCAGCAAAAAAATAAATAAATAGGGTTCTTCCGTAACCGTTGCAGAAGAAGCAATATCGTTGCAAAACAGTTGAACCAGCTGTTGCGAAAGCAGTAGCAGAAGGGTTGTGAAATCCAGAGATACTGTAACAGATATATATGTTGCAGAAAGCGTTGCGACAGCCTAATCTTCATCCAACATTAGGTACAGCCTCGCATCCAACGATCTGGATCTGTCAGATTTACCAGATCATATACGTACGATCTGTTCAACCTCCCATACAACTTCAGATCCAGCGAATCGAATACGTCAGATTAAGAAGATCTGATCAATAGGCTGTCCAGCAGCGCATCAAGATTTCGATGCATCGAACCGGTTCAGAGAGTTTCAGCTTATCAGAATGCGACAAATCAGCACTTCGTGTACAGTCAGCAGACACCACGTTTGCAATCTTGTGCCATGTCAGCGGCTAAGATACAGTCAGCTCCGCCACGTATGCAATAGCCAACAACCACGTCAGCACGTACCATGCACATCAGCACTTGCTCGACACGTAAGCACGTACCCGACATGTCAGCTGCATCAGTCCACTCATTGACTGCCATGTTAGCATTCGGATCCAGTCAGGATAGTGCCCTGGTAGTTCAAGAAAAAAGAAGAAAAATATGTTCATGAGGGAGGAATCGATCTCATGACCTGTAGGTCGCACCTTGCATCCTTCAACCATTTGTGCTGCCAATTCTTTTGGGCAACAAAACTTGACTCAGTAATCTAAGTCTGTTCAGCGCGCATATCATTCACATCTTGTTTCGCCAATAACTTTTTCGTTTAAAGTCCGAATTGAGTGATTTTTGGCTCGTTTGAATCGTCTTTCGATTCACTACAGCATGGAAGCAAAAATTTATGTGTTCGATAAAATTTTATGTGCACTTGGGGAAACAACATGATCGAGTTCGAGGATCGTGGATAGCGACATAATCGATTTCATATACGTACGATCTGTTCGACCTCCCATACAACTTATTTCTCACCTAGGCCTATAATTGAGTAATCACTGATAACATGAATATTGGGTAACACATTGATAAACTATCCAGTTCTTACAGGCTACAGCTCAGAAAAAATGATTATACTAACTTACAAGTATGAGCTTAAATCTATTCATCTGTCTGCAGAGATTATTTTAATTAAACTGTTCGAAAATGGCATTGAAGCTGCAACAAGTATTCTAGAATGTACATTAGCTTTGCCTAAGAGATGTTACAAGGATCTAAATTTCTAATGAGCAGACAAGGAAAGAAGTCTTAAAAAATCTCATACAATTTCCATAATCCAGGAAATGTAATGAGACAACATAAATGGTGTAAATAGTTTTAGGCAAAAGCTTACCTGACATAATATATTTCAAAGGCGTTAATAGATTAACAAAATCTTATGCCTGTGTTGTGTGTAAACAAAGATTTTTCATGAAATTAACGTACTAATAAAACTTAAACTGGGTCATAGGAAACCAAAGTTAAATGTACTGAAAGAGATTGGAGTCACCTTACTTCACATTTTTGGATCCTGCAGAACGCCTTATGTTTCTCATTTCCCACCTTTACTAATTCTAACACAATATTATCGTATCCCATCTCCCTATGCATTTTTGGAATATGAATCAGATGGAAAAAATGAACCCATACAAGCAACAAAAGAGATATACTTTAAGTTTAGTAAAAGAGCTCAGGTTCTTATACTTCTAAGAAAAGTAATCTTTGCTCTTGAACTTCATAGGGTCAAGAAGATGACACAATGTCCCTGCAGTTACCATTATGGTATAAGAAAGAGATGCAGTAACTTTTGATGTTTTGTGGTATAAAAATCCAACATTTATACCACAAAAATGCACATATTACTGACATAACACAATAGTGTACAACTTTGTACACACCTATAGAAAATCCAACACCTGTACAATTAGTCCTTTCCCTAATTTTTGGTTTGTATACATAAATATATTCCTACAAGTGTACAACTATTTACACCTAAATAATCAACATTTGGACTATTATGCACACCTAAATAACATAATATGTGTGTACAACTATGTACACATTAGTGCTTTCCCTAATTTCTTAGACTTCAAAATGAATAACATGCGTACAACTATGTACACTTTAATAATCAACACGTGTAAATGAAAATGAAAATGAAACCACCAAACAGGGAGAATTTAATTGGTTGAATCGGAACAGCTAGACTGCTAAGTGATAAAAGACAATTCTTCGATATACAAACAAAACGCATGATGGGCATATGGTATGTGTATTTAAGAACAACAAGCTTTTAGCAATTCTCAAGTAGTTTTATGCAAACAAAACGAATGATGGGTATTACGTATGTGTAACAAGCTTTTTGCAAACCTTCGTGTAGTTTCTGATATGAGCCAGGTTCTCTGGAACACTCCAGCTCGAGGTGGTAAAACTTTGGCGTCAAATTCAAATTAACGGCTGGGACTTCTCTCTGTTGACAAAAGGATCCTGAAACAAAGAGAATACAATCACAAATTATCAACAATACAGCTACAATTGAAAAAAACTAAGTACATGAAAAACAGAACAAGCACATATAAACAGAGAAACACATACAATAGGTGTACAATTATGTACACGTTAAGAATGAACATGTGTACAATTATGTACACCTTAGTTATTCACATGTGCAGTAGCTTGTACACCCTAGTTTCATGGGTGCTTATACTCAGTAACAACTAACAAAGACAATATCCGTAGCCAGAAGGACAAATTTAACAAGTCCACAGATAGTGACCAATATAATATCTCGTCTGCCGCCCGAGATGCTAAATGAACGGTAATCTGATTTAACCGAAATTTTTGACTACATGGAGACATTGTAAAAATGGAAAGTTCACAGACACCACAACCATGGAAACTTCATTGAGAGCTAGTTAAATTTACATTTCGAAGCTTTTATTTTTTTCCTAGTTTCATCCAAGTCTTCCCTTTTCTTTTATTTGCACAACTTATAACGAATCATCAGTAGAAATATGCAGAAATGCAAGATAGGCTTAAAAAAAATCTTAGATGGGAGATTGATAATACGCAAATTAAGTTAACTGTTAGAACATGCGCACAACGATGAGTCATGTGTAATAGCTTAGCGATCTGCACAAGTGCGTACAGTTGGAGATCCTTAGTATACGGTCTTTAAATAGTCTAATAAAAGTACACTATATAGTAGCATGATTTGTTTATCCAAGTGAAGAAATTCTTGAATTTCTGCATGAGAAAGATAGGCCTACAACTTTTTCAGTGAGAGAAGAACAGAAAGAGATAGCTACATAGATAAATTAACAATCAACAAGTGTACATTTATATGCAACGATCAACAAGGTGTACAACTATGTACACATTCATGATCAACGGGTGTACAATTATGTACACATTAAGAATTCAATAACAAAAAGTGGTTAAAATTTAATTAACCAATTACGGTTTCAATAACAAACCTGAAGCAAAACGGCCGTAACGAAGATTGTTATAAAAAAGTGTAATCGTCTCAAAAACTTGGAAATTTAGGTTCATTGGGCGCACCATGATCCGGTCAAAGCTAGGAAATCTGGTCGAAAATGTCAGCAACCACACAAAATTTATGCATTAATTAGTGGCAAACCTTGGAAAATATATTGCGAAAATAAAACCAAACCTACCCAGAAAAAATGAAAACACAAAAGGTCTAGATTTTTTTTATACAAATTCAAGTGAAAAAAAATGAAAAAAAAAAGGAAAGAGAGGAATTATTGTATAGAAAGAATGAGCACAAACTGAAACAAACTCACACGGTGATCACTACACCTACTAATAGCTCATCCACATTCAAGATATAGTCAAAAGAAGAATATAATCTGAAAAAAGCAAAATTAACCACTTTTAGTAATAAGCCTAATCCCATATGCTAGTGATTAAATTAAACAAAGTGTAAATGGGAAAATCTAAGACCACCCAAGTTAACTAAAAGCATTATAAAAGAGAACTATTTGGGGTTTGTACGTGAATGTCTACGCCATCATGACTTTTTTTCAAAATTAAAAGCGCAACATAACTACTTACAATCATATACTTTCAGATTGAGCAAGAGTTTCCAGTTAAATAACTTAAAAGCACAATGCTTACGTAAATGGTGCTTGGATTTGGTAAGCGTGAGATCCACTAAAGATAATTGACAAATGAAATATGCAAAAGACAAATTCCTATTTCAAATCTTCCCAGTTTCCTCCCATTCCACTAAATAGTTTATTACAAAAGTTTGGAAAAATCAAAACAATACAACTAAACCAAAATGAAACATTTATACACCTACCGCAATTCTGGAACTACCATTCAACAGAAGAACTGGAAGCCTTGCTGGTAAAACTGACAGTTCTTTAAGTTAGTTATAAATTTAATACATCAACGATCAACTGAATCATGTCAAACAAATTTTTACCTAGCAAAAGTAGACAGCAGAAATGGTGATGGTGGCCTAAATTCGATTTTAGATTATTAACCAACAATTGATCCTTCACTGGCGATGTAAAGGAGTTAAGTTCAACTAGTACATTTCGATAGTCGCCATACACTGTCTTAGGGGACATCATCTCTCTGTTCTGAACTACAAGATGATTGCAAACAGAATCTCATAAATGTGAGGAAAAGACAATATCTAAGATCATATATGACCTAGCCCAACCCTCAAACTAAGGATAAATCTTAGGTAAGGTCAAACATCTACAAAACACCAAATACACAGCGGACAAATATAATACTAATTGACTGTATAAGTTAGCAACTACATGTTGCAGTTTCATGCTTGTGTACGCAAGGTAGCGGTGGAAAGCCTCCATATGAAACGTTATTATGGGTAGCAATTGCATCCAGGGATGGCATGGGTTCCGCTAATAATCCCAGGCGATAAATTTCTGCAAACAGGGCAGGCCTTGCAACAATTAAAGAGTTGTACATTGATGAGACTTTTTCCCATACCATCCTCTCCAACAACCGCTCCTCCAAAGAATTTAGATGTCTCATATTCTTCATGCCTAATGAAACTTTCTATTAATTTGCTCAAATCAAAAGCGGCAATACCAGTTCGCTCCAAAACCGCAGAGAACAACATCGTGACTGTATTATGGGTGGCCAAATCCAATTCAGCTGAACAAGCAAACATGCATCGGTGAAACCTCTCATTGGTTAATAAAGAGGTCAAGTTACTACCGTGCAATCTTTGAGATTCTTCTATGCACATTGCTTCCAGAACCCTATAGTACAATTTCATACCTTCCATTCTTCGCTGTTCGGCACATATTTAGACCTTCCATATGTACAGTGTGTAAACAATTGACCACCAAATATCAGTTTCAATACATTTTTCAATCCCAATTTCTATGAACTGATAGTTGTTAAGATTAAGAAGCACATCACACAATTAGTATATTATCAAACTGAAATAAACCTAGAAAGTAAGTGGGATTATTTACGCCAACTAGTAGATATTTTACAGAGGATTCTTCAAATCAAAATTAATCTGAACTCACGAATTGAATAAGAAATTGAAACTGACGCCTAAGTGATTAGGTTTTTGAAATCGTAAAAAATATTCTGAACCGATAAATTAATAGTTGGATCAAATCAAATGAAAGGAATAGATTACACTTATCTTTCCAATCGCTTTCGACGATTAACTCTTCAATGTTGAAATTAAATTTCTAGTTTTCCCATGGATTGATTAATCTTCTTGATGATAACGATTTAGATTTTCATGTTGAATCAATTGTTTCTTTGATTTTCAGATTTATGTTTAGAGATTGAACTTTCATTGAGAAAAGATTAGGTTTAAGATTTGTTCTTTCACTAGAAAGTTGTTTCACACATGGAAATGAAAACTAAAAACTGAATTACAAAGAAGTAACATTCGTGACGGGTAATTTCGGTAGTGAAAATATATGATCCGGACTAAATCGTTCAACAAGGATTAACTCGTTCAGGATTTGGTAAATTTGGACCTCTTGGTACCAGGCTTGAGGGGACGGGACTAGAGTGTTTAAAGCCCAATAACTTTGGGAGTAAACGTCAATTTCTACATGACGATATCCAGAATGAATCTACTTGAATTCAGAGCTACCACCCGTCGACAATCATAAGTTAATGTGATTTGACCTCCTTGTACTAGCCGCTTTATAGCGTCAAACTGCATACCAATGCTCTCCTCAATCTCGATCACATTCCCATCGTTGCTTTGCAAGAAAGATTTCAATAGTACCAAGTTTTGGGAAAACACAGAGAAAGCACGCTGTTCTCCATTACGACTTGCCATGGTTAAATTGGGGGATCTCAATTTTGATGAATTCGAGTGAGAATAAGTGAATAAGGAACACTCGAAAAGATAGTATTTAGGGATTTTTGATAAAGTAACCTTACTTTTCACATTACACTAAAAAAGTGCTCCCGTTTTTTTGAAATTTGTTAAAGTACCCCGTTTTATTCAAAAGGCAAATTCCATCCAGTTAAGTGTTAGGTGGCAGTTATCTTTCCGATTAAAAGTCATATTTACCCCTGAACTACATCTCCTTAGAGGGGAGGGTAAATGTTCCGACGATCCTAAAAATGGTGTAACGATCCTGAACGGGCCTCGACGAACCTGGAAGCATTGTCACGATCCTGAACCGGGCTCGACGAACCTAAAAAAATGTCGTAGAAGGTCGATTTCTTCCAACCAAAAACCCCGAAACACTTGAGATGATGAACCCTTTTTGGGGAATGATGTAACGAACCTGAAAGCGGTGTAACGATCCTGAACCGGACTCGAAAAGCCTGAAAAATGATGTATAAAATCAATGTGGGAATAAATAAAGGGAAAATATGTAAAGTAAATTAGACTTAACTAACACTAGATGGAAAAACTAACGTGAGGGTACTTTAACAAATTTTAAAAAAACGGGGGCATTTATTTTTTGGATATAAAAAAACAGGGACACTTTATCAAAATTCCCTAATATTTATTCAATAACATAGAAAATATCGGACAAAATTAAATGTTGGTACACCCTGCTGGGGTAGGTGAAAGGTCTGTCTGTATTTTAATCTGAAATACAATAAGTACCATTTTAAATTTTAATCTGAAATACTAGATGCCTAAGAGCAACTGCAGTGGTGCGAGTATAATCAAATATCAAAGACTAAAAAAAACGACCAAATTTGAGTTTAGTCTGGTGTGTGACGCTACGGGTAGAAAACTAAATTTGGTGGAGCGTACACTATACATTCGCCTGGGTTGGGGCGTGGACTATACGTTCGCCGGATGGGGGGAGATTCCAAAAATGAAGGAAAAGAAAAAAGCAAAACAAAAAATGGGGCGGAGGTATAAATCCCGCCACACTATAAAGAGGAAAGAAAAAGGAATGGGGCGGAGGTATAAACCACGCCTCACACTAAAGAAAAAAATATATGGGGCGGAGGTATAAAGCACGCCTGGTGTGGGGCGTGGACTTTATGTACGCCTGATGTGGGACGTGCCCTATACGACTGCTCGACTATATTTGGGTTTAGTCTTGGTCCCAGACCAAATATGGTCTGGGATTTGGTTATAGTCTGAGTTTTAGTCGATAGTCCGTCCCACTGTGTCTTACTTTTTTACCAAATAAATAGGTTTACTCGCCTGTGTCTTACTTTTTTACCAAATAAATAGGTTTACTCCCCCACTGTGGATGCTCTAAAGAACTTTCCCCAGATAAAAATAAAAGAGGGGGAAAAAAATGCAAAACATCATATTTCTGCTATTGGCGTGAGATCTCTACTCTAATGACCATAACTAGAGTGCACTGCAGGCTGTGCAGCTAAAAGCACAAAATGAGTTGTGGAAGCAACATACTAATAAGAAAAGCGTAGCTGTTTCAATGACGCAATACAAAAAGGTTCAGTAATGCTCATAAAATCAAATTAAAACCCGAGTGCCTTTGGCGGAAAAAGACTCAATGATGCAATACAAAAAGGTTCAGTAATGCTCATAAAATCAAATTAAAACCCGAGTGCCTTTCGCGGAAAAAGATCGTGCTATTGAAAGAGCTTATAAATGCGACGCTTACCGGTATGGAGCTATACTAGCATATACCTTAGTTTTGATACTCTAAACTCTCTACTCTTTCTCTCTTCCAGATAAGCGGTAGAGACAAAGTAGTTTTTTCTATTGACTTAGTGAGACCAAAACGGAAAAAGTAGATCATCAGAAACTGTCATTAAGAGTTTGGGCGTGGAGTAGTAAATGAAATTCACTAAAGAAATGGTAAAAAAGAAAAAGCACATAAATACTGAAATCTAAACCTTGGAAGTCGCGGAATTAATTTAACCTCAACATATACTAAACAATCTTTTCAAGAGCTAAACAACAAAGTAGACGGTTTCACAACAGAAATTGATCTTTAAGCTCTGACCCAAAAACAAATGCTCCTGACAGCATCGTAAGGAACAATATCCAACTTAAGGAAGACCTGATCCTGCGGCGCCACCACCAAAGCCACCACCACCACCACGACCGAAACCACCCCTACCTCCTGAACCCTGCAAGTTGAACCTTTGAAATTAGAAATTTGAACCACATCATCACTAATAAACAACCAAGGTTGTGAAACAAAAGAGTAAAGGACTTGCCATATATACAAATACAGTTCTTCCAATATTATTATAATGAATCAAAGAATCGTCCAAAATTATGAAAGTATATGTAGCTCAAAAGAAAATTGCAATATAACGGCGGTGTTACCCAGATAATGATCTTAAAAGCTAGACACTGGTACTGCAATTGGTTCATACCACAAATTTGAGGTTTGTGGTCAGACAGGTAAACTCACCATAAGTGCAGGATATAACTACATAAGTGCAGAAGTGGACATTTGTGAATCTTCAGTAGAGATGGATAGCATTCAGAATGAGTAGGAGGTTATTTATTTATCCATTCATATAATTTAGTCGGATTAAAATACTTTCATCATCACTATGCATCAATCTCATACACAAGATCCTTAAACATTAATTTATTTAAGGAAAAAAAAACAGAAAAGAACAATGAAAACTAAATTGACTGATTAAAAAACAACCATCAGACCAAATAGATTTGACCAATCTATAGGAGATACACTTAAGTTGCACAAGACTAACCTATTTCATACCACAAAATGCACTAATAAAGAACTCTATGTTTCTAACTAATCAAAAACACCAATGGGATAGCCCAAAACAAGCTTAAATACAATACTAATGCACACTTTCTATCACTTAGGAGTGCAGATTTGGGGAATTTGTAAATCTTCATTGTTGAAATAGATAGCGTTCAGAATGAGTAGGACTAATATACTTTTCATCATCACAACGCTTCAATCTCAATTCATAAGAAGTTTCTTAAAGATAAATCAAAACAGAAAAAAACAGAGAAAAATAAATCTGATTAATTATAAAAATAAATAAATAAGAAACACCAGAACAAAAATATTCTTAGGCCAATTCATAAAACAAGGACTCAAGTTCCAAAGAAATCCAAAGAAATATAGTGCCAAAGAAGTCTACAATGGGATAGCATAAGACAAGCCTAAGTAAACTTGCTTCCTCACACAAACTATAAGTGCAGAAGTGGGGAAATTGTGAATCTTCATTGTGGAGATAGATAGTGTTCAGAATGAGTAGGAGGTTATTTATCCATTCATATAATTTAGTCGGACAAAATACTTTCATCATAACAACACTTCAATCCCAATTTGTAAGAAGATTCTTTATGATAAATCAAAAAAGGACAAACAAAGACGGTGAAATAAATCGATTAAATTAAAAAATAATAATCACCAGAACAAAATGACTCTTCGGGCAAATTATGAGGTCAACACCAAACCCTGCAACACATACAAACTCTTAACACTTGCCTAAATCCTATCTGAGATAACATATCAGCAAGAAACAAGACAAATTGCATGAGCAATTCAGACATTAGATAACAATGGCCAACAAGACAATATGCAGGAACAAAATCCATCTCTTATTTAGACAAAATAAAGCCATAGAATGTTCATTTATAACTGAAGGGGATAGATTTAAACCTTAAATTGTGGCTGATACTCTGCTGGAGCACCACCCTTATCTCCTCCAAACTCCCCTGGTGCTCCCCCTCTTGGACCACCACGGTATCCATCTCTGTCACCACCAAATCTAGGTCTGTCACCACCTTCATAATTACGCCTAAATACACAACAACAACAACAACAACAACAACATCAATCTCCAAAACCATACACAAATCAGAAATCAAATGCTACAAACACATCAAATCCAAAAGCAAAACATCAACAAATCATACCTAGGTCTGTCACCCTGTGGTGCTCTTCCAGTTTGAGCAGATTTCTTCAAAGTGTTAGGCACAATCTCAGATGGTAGATTCAAGTAAGTCCTCAAAAACTCAATACCATCATTAGTCAAAAACCAGTAGTAATGCATCCATGCGAATGTCTCGCGAACGTATTCCTTTGATTTAAAACTCTGCATAAGCTTAATCACTTGTAGATTTGGTACATCAATGTCTGGATGCTTTGCCAAGTTGAAATCCTTCTTTGCATACAGTACTCCCTCTGAATCAAAGAATAAAACCCAAAATCAAACACAAAATCCAGTAAAAACCCAAAATCAAACACAAAATCCAGTAAATAAACAACAAAATCAAGCAGAAAAAACACAGACCTAAACGAGTTTGAGGGTTTTACCTTGGAAGAGGTACTTTGAAATCTCACGACGGTTCTTCTCGGACATAATCTGAAAAGAAGAAAATGAAACAGAAGAAGAGATTAGGGTTCATGACTGTAAAGAGGTTATTGAAGAAGGAGAAGGAGGAAAGTGATGGGATTTAGGGTTCGGTGATGCTTACCATGGTTGCGGCGAGTTGGAGAAGACGGAAGCTTTTCTTCTGTGGTTTTCTCTTCTCTTTCTCTCTCTCGCTGAGATTGCAAAGGCTTGAAACCTTAGAGAAAATGCCTTCGATTTATCTGTGAAAAGAGAGGCGAGTGTGGGTAAGGCCTTGTTTGGTTTGTGTGTGTAGTGCTAGGGTTTTAATTGGGCTTTTTATTTGAAGGATTTGGAATAGGGTCATAATTGGGCTTTTTATTTGAAGGATTTGGAATAGGGTCATGATTGGGCTTTTTATTTCACACAAAACCATCTAAGATGTCTCTTGAAGGCATGTTTGTCAGCAAATTCTTGCCCGACTTCTATCTTATGCAAGTCTAGGGTCTCTGGAACTTTATCCGATATCCGAAATCCAAAGTCTTTTCCAGTAGCAAGTACCGGGTCGACTAGAGAATATCTCCAAAGAGTTGAATATCTCTGGAACTTTATCATCGTCAGAAAACAACTCCTCTTCCTCGGCATTCTCAAGTTCTTCGGCATACATCTTCTGATACAAACTAGGCCCATTAGCTTGACTGTCATTCTCCAGCCAATTTCCTTGTACACATGCAAACAAAAATGTAAGTCATTAGTTTTAACTTCAAAAGCAGCAACTGAGTATACATGGACAAAACATAAATAATAACAAAACAATCATTGTTAAACTTTACCTTCATCATGAAACTCTAACAAATCTTCGTAATGATCCTCTGGAAAATCAGTTACTTATCTCGTTAGTATTCACAAAGTTTTATGCTGAAACAAAAGCAAAAGTTGAAACAAATATAAACCATACCTTGATAAATGTTCTCATGTTTGTCACCACCACCGTCATTTTGAGAAATGAAACAGTTGTTCACAAACTTTATTTTTGTCAACTTATCATTTTGGTGGTCTTTCATGGCCACTTCATCACTTAGTTGTGTGTTACCTTGAAATGAATTCTAATCATATATAGATCTCTTACAAACCTTATAATTGGAAGTCTCTTTGATGAAAATGGAGAACAAAATGCAAATATCAACTGTAATTAGCAAAACAATTTCACGCATGCCGAGTTACCAAATGTATATGTGTAGTCGATACTCAAATAAAACAAACGATACAAATGATTGAACATCTAACATTTTTGCAGCATATAACATACAATGAATATTGCAAGCGTTCCAGTAACTAATGTTATACCAATTCCACTATTAGTTAGTTATTATAGTCCACAGTTTGCTATCACTATAAGTGTATAGCTGTTGATCGATTTAACTTCAGTTCCTACTGTTTCTGCATTCGGGATTGAAGTTCATCAGAATGTACGCACCTAGTCTGACAAAAAAAAATGAATTCTAAACTAACAAATTAAAACTACAATGTTTCAATGAACTGGGAGAAGGAATATAAACAGTAAACTATTATAAGTCACTGAAATTACCTGCAGCATACGTCACTGAGTTGTCCTTCAGAGTTAGAACTTCATCATAAGAAACATGAATGGACTCCTTGAAATTCTTTAGACATTGCATAAATTCATTATCATTGTCTTTCATCAAAAACTTCTGCATAGCATTGCTTTCTACACTACATAAAGTCTAGCTTAAATCAACTTAAATTTATGATTTACTACAAAAACAAAAACCCCACATTGAATGTCAGCAAATGAGTTAGCAATGATAATTTCCTGGTGTACGGTACCTGATGGGCACACAGATTGAAGGTCTGAAATACGTGGAGATAGGATACTTGGCGTCTAAATAAGTACATCCAACTGCAATGAGCAATAAGATGCAACTTCAGTTACTTCGACCAATTCTTCTCCAACAATAATACTATAATAGAACAGTAAGAATTAACAACTATAGAGTTTGACCCATATTGTATATAAAGAGTGCTAGTGAATTCAAACATACATGCTACCGCAATTAAAAATACTATACGAGGGGTCAAAAAATACACTCCAACCTAAGAAATAATATAATTGTATCAGGAAACGACTAATACCTAATACAGTTGAAGGAGTCTGCGAATATTCAGGGAGTAGGCGAATCTTGAAAACAGATTATATGGATGTTGTGGCCGTTGCGCGGTAGCAAGAACCCTGAAAACAGAAGAGCCACGTTTCAGATGGTTTCAACTAAAGAAAAAACTAAGGCCATTTATAGTTAACATATGAAACACCAAGATGATAAAAGACCATCTATAGTACAAACAAACAGAATCCCCAATCAATACTCAAAATCACATTCTAGGTCAAGGGGAAAGGAATATTCCATAATATTTTCTTACAAATTAATATAAATGAGAAATCAAGCACAACTGACCTGCACCGAGAAGACGGGACATCCATTTTGTGCCTTCCACTTTCTTGATATTCGAACACGGGTCATCCATTTTGTGCCTTCCACTTTCTTGATATTCGAACACGGGTCATCCATTTTGTGACTTCTTCGGCCTCACCAATATGGGAGAAGGTTTTGTAGGTGTTTGCCTGGCGTGTAAGGGTTGTTCACAATCCGGAACCCATTTGAAATCAGTGAAAGAGTATGGACTGCATAAAATTGGAAACAAATAGTCAGCAAAAGTAACTTTTCAGTGACAAAAACAAATATAGATGGCACTTTTGACAGAACACCTTAATAGACACAATTAAAGTAAAAAAATAAGAAGAAAGGTGTGTATGATGAAGCAACTCAACACTCTCGCTTGATATACTGCAAATATGTGCAAAGTCGTTGCATATATGCAAAGCAGCACTACATAAGAAAAATAGACCGGATCCAAAAAGGGGATTTACTATTAGTGTGGTTTATGAAACTTCATGGTATTTTCTGCACCCAACTAAATTCTGAAAGATTCGGATTAAACTCAACAAAAAGTTCCAAGCACCAAATGAGCCAATTCGAATTAAATTTCGATAATGAACGTAGAGATACATGTGTGGTTCTTCCTGTGACTAATGTGGATCATATGGTTCCATGCAGGATGCTCATATTTGAGTATCTCTAGCATCACTCCCAAGGAAGCAACGATTAAAAACCTTCAACACATGTCATCACAATTAAATCAAAAATTAAAAAAACTAGCATCATATTAATGTTTTTGATAAATCTGAACTTGTAAACCTCTTGTACTATATTTGCTAGTTAATGAAAGCTCTTTTTCCATCAAAAAAAATGCACATGTGTGCATTTCCAAGTTACAAAGGAATTCAAAATAGTACTACAATTGATAATTAGATTTCTTGTTGTCCACTTGATCGCATCTAATCCACCATTCAAAGCAGTAATAACATTTTGACAGTCACCCTCCAAATGCAATGCTTGTACTCCTTTACTTCTTGCTCAAAGTGCCGCTTCCAATAATGCTTTAGCTTCAGCCTATTCAGATCTATTGCTTTGTCCTACAACATCTAACTCCATTTGTGTTACCTGCAAAATTTCTTAGAATTAGACTTACACCAACATCATTTTTTCATCTTTATGTTGCATCAAAATTCAGTTTAATGTAAGGATTTTCAGGCCTCTCCCAATCTATTATTCTCGATTCTAGTTTGAGCACTAGGTATAAATTTAGTATTCACTCTATCCAATCTGAAAAGTCTAATTGTATCTGATGGACTACTTGGTTTATGTTAGGTTGTAAATTATCAAAAACTTTATGACATTTGCATTTCCATACATCCCACATAACAAACCATACCATTTGAGCATATTACCTCTTACCCATTTTGATTGTTCACCTGAAACAAACTGCAAAGCCAATCAGTAAAATCAACATTAGCCAAACTTGCGCCAAATTAAGATCAATAGCATTCCAAATAGTCTTAGTGAAACTACATGTGTGAAGATTTGTTGCATGCTTTCATTATACATATTACATAAAGGCATATAGGGTCAATATTTTGACAAAATCTAGCTAACTTATCACCTAAAAGAAAAGAATTATGAAGACATTTACACAAAAAGTGGAGTATATTGTTAGGAAGATTAGTTTTCCATAAATGCTTCCATGAAATAAGAAAAGTATTAGTGAAACCAACAGCTTGATTTATACTGTTCAAAATTTCTTTATAAGAAGATTTTACTGAAAATTGACCATTAGAGCTAGGTTGCCATCTGAGGTAGTCTTTTCCTTCAAACGGGATCCTTATATTCAATATTTGCTCCACAGTTGCATTATCAAAAAAGCTTGAATCACCTGCACATTCCAAGTTTTAGTATTAGCATCTATTAGCCGAGACACGGTCTTCATGCTATAAGATGCAAAATTACAATTAACATTAGAATGTATTGACAGTATCCATCCATTTTTCCAAATATTTATAGAAGTTCCATCTCGCCACTTCCCAACAAGCATATTTTTTAATAATTTACAGACCCTACACACACCATTTCATATCCAAAACCCATTAAAGCCGATATTATCATATAACGGATCAGAGTTATGAAAATACTTACCTTCTAAGATTTGAACCCATAGCTCGTGTTAGAGCATAGCTCGGTTGAACCCACCAAGCGTTGGTATGTCAAGTTTGGTTGTCATATTTTAGTGAACTAAAACTCATTTAAAGAGTCGCTTGATTATGTACTAGAGTCAACTTCGTATAGGTTAGCTTGAAAGTATTAGGATATGAGACATACAAGTATTACGTGAAGACTTGAAGAAGTGAAGAAGTAAGGAGCTACAACGACAACATCATCCTTCCACTTGAGTTACTAATATTTGACTTGAACTGTTTCATTCCCTAACGTATCTTTCAAGTCGTGCATATTGAAAACATAACTGCAAGCATGAATGATTATACTCTAGTTAGACGTAGTATTAAGGAATACAATACGAGTATAACACTTATCTTTTGAACTTCGTATATAAGACATCGACATAATCGTTTGAATGTTATTGTGATTATGTATGGGTATGAGGTGAGATTTCATCCTAGGAAACAGTGTTTTACATTCGTTTAAAGGAAGTAATTCATGAACTTGTTTCGTGAATCAAAAGGGGAATCGCTAGGCTTATTGGTATTGTTATTCATTGGATATCTTTTGAACTACCAATATGTGTGATTAGTATAACCGCTCATGACTTGTTTATTGAAAAAGCGGGGGTACAACAACCACACCCAACAATTCGATTAGCAATCTGTATGGACAAGCTCCAATATACTTTCTAGAGAATCAACTAGACAGTCGACTCAATCTAGAGAAAAGTATATCAAATATTTTATCTCAATCTCTCGATTTGATCTTTACTCAAGAAATAGAAATCTGCGAGTCTTTATCAAAGAGAGATAACTTGGATGGTACCAAAGACCAATATCCAAGTGTCATCAATTTAAATCAACAACCAAAAGGTCGGATATTCCCAATTGATTGAACAACGCACAACCTGTGATATTTCAATTATATAAAAATATAATGCGGAATACAAATAACACAGACACCAGAATTTTGTTAATGGGGAAACCGCAAATGCATAAAAACCTCGGACCTAGTCCAAATTGAACACACACTGTATTAAGCCGCTACAGACACTAGCCTACTCCAAATTAACTTCGGTTGGACTGTAGTTGAACCCCAGTCAATCTCACACTGATCCAAGATACAGTTATGCTCCTACGCCTCTGATCCCAGCAGGATGCTACGTACTTGATTCCCTTAGCTGATCTCACCCACAACTAAGAGTTGCTACGACCCAAAGTCGAAGACTTTAATAACCAAATCTGTATCTCACAAAAATCTACATAAAAATAAATTCGTATCCCACGAATATACCTACGAGTTTTGTTCCGTCTTTTTATAAATCAAGGTGAACAGAACCAATTGATAACCCGGACTTATATTCCCAATAACAGCCTAGTATTATCAATCACCTCACAATAATCTTAATCGACGCAGCGAAAAAAGATATTGCGGAATTACAAAATGAGACGAAGTGTTTGTGATTTCTTTTATATCTTGCCTATCGGAGATATAATCTCAAGCTAATTATTCCAGTTGTACTCGTACGATAGAAACAACAAGATCATATCACACAACTACAAGAAAAGTAGTATCGGTTGGCTTCACAATCCCAATGAAGTATTTAAGTCGTTAACCTGGTTTTAGAAGAAGAAAACAAAGGTTAAAGGAGAATCGACTCTAGCTTAGCAAACTAGTATCACAGTAAGGTGTGGGGATTAGGTTCCCAGTTTCTAGAGTTCTCCCTTATATAGGCTTTCAAACCAGGGTTCGCAATCAATGTTAGCTTGGTAACAAAGCATTCAATATTCACCGTTAGATGAAAACCTGATTAGATTCAAGCTAATATTCCTCAACCGTTAGATCGAAAACTTGCTTACTATACACAAATGAAATGTCCAATTTTGGGTTTGCAACCGTACCCAAACATTAACATTTGTTGGTTCAACAATAGTTCACCAAATGGTAGCCATATGATCACTCTCATATCAACCATATTCTTCTTCACCATAACTAGTTCAAATGACTCAAATGAACTAGTTAGAGAGTTGTTCAATTGCTTAGATCTTTATGTAACTACACAAGACACAATTGAAGCAAAATCGGTTTGATTCACTCGAATCGGTTCATGAACTTTATAGCCACGATTTGCAAAAGAATTCCTTAGTTTATTTAAACATGAGTTCAAGAACAACCGAATTTAGATATAACCTACTCAAGTTCGCGTACTGGGTTCGCGGACTTAAGCTCATGGAAGGAGTACACAAACTCCAGCAGAAATTCTCGAGTCGAGAACTTCCGCCAGTTCGCGGACTTGGCTCACGCCACTTCCATTTCTCTTGATCAACAAAGTTCGCAGACTTTGGTTCAAGGAATAAGGACTTATACATATATGTGTTTCCACAACAATGCTATTATCTACCAATGGTTATGTAATCTAAACTCTCATTTCAATCACTGAAACATTCTCAGAGAACGTTATATAGCCGTTATTCACATACCATTTTTCGTCAGAACAATTTTCAAAGTGATTGAAACATAACATGACTTTCGTCACTAGGTAAAGATGAATTCCGCTAAAGCGAAAGCTTACCAACACATATTTCGAGAAATAGATAGGCGAGTTAAACTCGGCTCGAAATAGCAAATGTTTATGATGAAAGTCTACATATCAAAACGACTTTTGTCTCAAGAGTAGGAGATAGAGTAAATAGACTTTTGAGCGACAGATAAGTTCAAGTCTCCACATACCTTTTAGTCTATGAATTTCCACTTGTTCCTTGAGTAGTCCTTCGTCTTGTATGATGATTTCCATGGAGTTCTTGAGCTCAACTACACTATCCTAGTCCGAGACCTTTAGCTATAGTAGGCTAGAAATCAAGACTTATAGTTTTGATCACTAACATTGACAAACATGTTTGAGATAGCAACGCATGCGAGTTTGACCGAGCAATGCTCTAACATTTATGTTCTTGGTAAAATTATTCATAAGGCTTGACTTTTATATTGGTGTGACTTTTATTAGTGAAACCGATCTTAAGTAATCACCTGAGATGGTATGATCGATTTATTATAATTGGTATGACCAACTTTAGGCAAAGGGGAACCGATCCTAGTAAGAGGTGCAACCGATCACAAAAGGAAAATCGATCCTTGTAAGAGGTGCAACACGTTTCTAGATATTTGGAACCGATCCTATGAACATGTGCAACAAATACAAGTTAGATACCATATATATGTGGGAACCGATCCTAGTACCTAGTCAACCGAATTTTGGAAATCTAGTGTGATTAATTCCAGTACCCACATGGAGGTAGAACCGAAACTTGTTTTGGTAGAACCGTGAAACCCATGTTTGGTGATTGAGTGTTCTTGATCAATCACATAGTTCTTGGAAACCAGATGAATGATAGGCGCCAAATATTGCATTATTTATCATCGTTTTATTGGCACTTATCCCATTTTGCATACCATAATTCCCCCTTTTGTAATGAATTTTGTATTTTACTCTCCTCAAGGATAATTACTTAATATTGTTTAATTTTGTATTTTTAGGTACCAAATAAAGACTAGATGAGTTGCGGAGCCAAAAGAGCAAAGACACGGGAGAAAGCCGGTGGAATCTCTAGCGGAAAAGAAGTGAAGAATGTGTTATGGAAGACTCAAGGATAAAAATGGGCTTAAAAAGGAAGAAATTGTTCTTAAAGAAGAAGTGGGCTCAAGATTACCTAAGCCCAAATCCAATTCCTAAGCCCAAATCCAATTCCTAAACCCAAATCCATATCCTAAACCCAAACCCGTTTTCCTTCTTAACCGTAAGATTGGATCCATTCCATCATCCAACGGTCGCTGCGTCATCATGCATCAGATTTCGATGCACCTTACCAACACTACAGCACCTAACTCCATCTTGAGCCGTTAGTTTCGTTGTATTTTTGCATCCAACGGTCGCTCATAATCTGTCTCCATCTCGCCGTTAGATCCGTTTCAGAAGTTATCATCCCACGGATTCCCTTCACAAAACATCAAATTTGATGATCCCGTTTAACACCTAAGCAACCTAACCCTATTACCCGCACCAAACGCACCCTTCTGCCAAAACCCATCGAGCCATCTCCTTCTTCCCCTCTTCTGAAACAGCGACGCTGTCTCCATCACCACCATCTTCTCCCCCAAATCACTCAATCACCACCATCTTCTCCCCCCAAATCACTAAACCAACACCACTCGAGCCATCATCACTTCTAACAACCAAGACCTACTTTTCTAGCCACTTATTACATCACCTCCTAATCGTTTCATCTCACAGGAACCCTAGGTTAGGAGTTGATGAAATAGGTGAGGTTAGAGGATAAATCGAAGGCATGGGTAGCATCAGCAGATGACAAGGAAGCATGGGTGAGAGCTATCAATCGTTTTCAGAGATTAGGTAAGGATTTTTTGTAAAACCCTAATTTCACTGATTTGGGGATTTTGGATTTTTTTTGGCTGTAACTATAAAAGGGTGTTAGGGGTTGTAAAATTCGGCATCTCTGGACTAGCCAGTAGAGAATGGAAACAAATTTATTTTGATGCAATTCCAATTTCAGTTCTTCTTATGCAGTTAACAGTGAATGTGTGCATGTTGTTTTCAATTATCTCGAATGTTGAATGTTGCTTGAATTATCATACTCAATGAATGTTATTGCTAGTTACATGTTTAGCATGAGCTAAACTGCATTAGGCTGAGGCTCAGATGAAGCCTAGTGCATTGTCAAATGGTGAATTGCTAGGATAGTTATCTTGATGTCTGTTTTGATTGAGCAATGGGAAGAGACTAATGCTCATAGTGCCTGTGATTGATTGTTCTGTCAAAAGACAGTCAATGCTAGGGGAAAACTAGTGAGCAAATTAGTTTTCCTCCCATTCTATATGTATGCATAGGATATTCAACTCAACCTAGGATCACATTGTTTGGCTAGGACACAAAGGTGGACTCTAAGCCTTAGCTTAGACCACAATACCTTATTTCAGTCACTTACAATTTCAGTCTTATTTTGCTCCCTGCTCAGCTAAATTTCTTAGCTATCTTGATGTTTATTTCTTGTATTTTGAAGCCTGTTGTGCATTGAAATCAGTGCACAAACTCACCCCTGCCCTTGGCTCACAGCCTTGGTTCCATGCTGTTTTGTCATCTTTGCTTTGTGAACTGTTTTGGTTCTTTGCAATTGCCATATTACTTTTCCTTTCTCACTGCCATAGTGTCTTGTCTCCATTGCTAGCTTAGGAAAATTTCTCGTATGCTCCCACTCCCTGTGGACTGATCCCTTGCTTACTCTCTATACTAAAACTTGGCCTTGTATACTTGCAAGTCTTTTGTGTGTCGTTCCCAAGCACACCAAGTTTTTGGCGCCGCTGCCAGGGAGTGGTGCTTGCTGCTGCTGATTTCCTTTGCTGTCCTGACCTGCAATCATTGCACTGAGTTGTCTGAGCTTCATCACTATCATTGCAGGTGCCACTGAGTTGCTGCAGAGCTGTGTTGCTGGCCACCTGAGCTGCTGCTGTTGCTGTTGCTGGAGCTGGTGAACCAAGCCTGTTGCTGCCAAGCCAAAGCAACTGGGCTGCCAACTGAAGCTGTGTTTCACTGCTGGGCTTCACTGGTGGTGGTCTGCTGAGCTTCGCCAAACTTTGCAACTGGGCTTAGCCACCTGCTGCTGCTGGGCTCTGCCTTTTTCTGTTGCTGGGCTCGTGATCTTCTGCTCCTGGGCTTCGCAGCTGATCCTCCTGGGCTCGTGTTGCTGAACCAACTCCAACTGTTTGGGTATGTAATAATTAATTTATTTTTAATTTGGGCTTGTAATAATTATTTTTATTTTTATTTTCTTTTTCTTTTATTTTCTTTTATTTTTCTTTTATGGGCTTGTAATTATTTATTGTTGTTTTTATTTTCTTTTGTGGGGTGTGATAATTTATGCTAGGCTAAGTTCAAAAAAAAAAAAAAAAAAAAAAAAAAAATTCCCGAGCCCAGTTTTAACCAAAATCCCTTGTTAGTCCAACACCCATTCAAAACCAAATCTTCGTAACCTTGTGGGCCAAATTGTTTCCGCTTGCTCTGTCTGACCAACATGTTAGTTGAGGTACCTACAAGGACATGATTGTGACCTATAGAGACCAAACAAACAGACTTGTTAGAATTAATCAAGAAGAACCTATCGAAATTCTGAGTTCTGAGGTAGACAGCCCAGATCAAACCGAAACAATGGGAGAACCCCGTACCCTCAAGGATTATATGTACCCAACTAGAGCCAGTCAACCTTCTTGTATTGTGCTACCCGAGGATAATGGCCATTATGAGCTGAAATCGAGCACAATACAGATGCTTCCTATTTTTAGAGGTGTTGAGAATGAAAACCCGTACCACCACGTGAGAGAATTCGAGGAAATTTGTGGAACTCTGCGTTTCACTCGAATGTCCGACGAAACCCTAAAGTTAAGGCTCTTTCCTTTCTCCCTGAAAGATAAGGCAAAGGCCTGGCTTTATGCTTTACAGCCTCAATCCATCATGACATGGGATGACCTCATAAGGGAGTTTTTCAAAAAGTTTTTTCCGAATCACAAGACTGCGACAATTCGTCAAAGTCTAAATAGCTTTGTGCAATTAGAGGGTGAGACCTTAGCTAGATACTTGGAGAGATTCAATGAATTATTGCTCCAATGTCCCCATCATGGTTTTGAAAAATGGAGACTTGTGCAAATTTTTTATGAAGGTCTAGATGTGTCCACCCGAACAACGGTTGAGTCGATGTGTAATGGTCTATTCGTAGACAAAACTGCTGATGCGTCTTGGGACTTCTTGATTGAAGTAGCTGAAAAGACGCAACAGTGGGAATCCATCCGTGAACCCAGAAAGACTACATCCGAAGCGAAGGCTTTTAGGATTGAAGCAGATTTCGAGGGAAGAGCAAACATGGCATCAATAGTTAGGAGATTAGAAGAGTTAGAACTACATAAAAATTCAAAACCTTCCACCACTACTCTCCGAGAACATGTCGCTTCGTCTGTAGTGCCGCTTGTAACGATCCCAACCATCAATTCCAAAATTGTCCCGATTTGCTTGCAGTCCAGGAATCTAGGCTTGAACAGGCACATGCCATGTTTCAAAAACCAGAGCATAACCCTATTCACAGACCTACAATCCAGGATGGAGAAACCACCCTAACTTTTCATGGTCAAAGGACCCACTCAGGGAGGACCATCTCAACCCAATCAGAGCTATCAAAACAATCAGGGATATCAGAACAATCAAGGTTATCAACACCCGAGAAACCCTCAACAACAACTCTCAACAACAATCAACTCTCAACAACAATCATATCCTCAACACAATACCGACAAGAGATTATCCCCCTAGAGGAATGTTCCAGAGTGTGCAAAGTCAGAAAATCTGATCAAAAGATGGGTCAAATGTGATCCATAAGTGAGAGAGAAAAGGGTAAACTTCCGAGCCAACCCCAACAAAATCCAAAGAGGTATTTCAAACAGGCACAACATCCTGCAGGAAACCTCCCGATCAAGTCCATGCCATTACCACCCTCCGAAGTGGTAAAGTCATCGAGAACAACGTGGGCGAACCTAATGAATCTGATACAAATTCCACGCTGTCTCCACAACCCCAGAAAACCAAAGAATCTGAGCAAGTTGGAAAGCTGACAATTCTACTGCTGTGAATGTCCCTTTGCCAACTCATTCTCCTGTTGCCCCATTTCCTCAAAGATTGATCTATCAACAGAAAAGTACCCATTATGAGATGTTAGATCTGTTCAAAGAGTCAACATCAACATTCCTTTTCTTGAAGCAATCAAGCAAATCCCTGCTTATGCCAAATTCCTCAAAGACTTGTGTACTCAAAAGCGCAAGCTCAATGTGCAAAACGTGCTTTCTTAGCTGAGCAGGTGAGTTCCATCATTCTGAACAAAACTCCACCCAAGTTTAGGGATCCAGGATGTCCAACAATTCTTGCACTATAGGAGAACACACGGTCAATAAAGCGTTATTAGACCTAGGTGCAAGTGTTAACCTACTGCCATATTCTGTTTATGAGCAGTTAGGTCTTGGGGAGTTGAACCAACATCTATCACTCTACAACTGGCAGACCGATCTGTCAAGATTCCTCGTGGAGTGGTCGAAGACGTTTTGATCAAGGTTGACAAATTCTATTTTCCCGTAGACTTCATTGTCTTAGACACTCAACCTGTACAAAACCCAGACTGTCACATTCCTGTCATCTTAGGACGTCCTTTCTTGGCTACGTCCAACGCGATCATTAATTGTCGTAATGGAGTGTTGAAACTGTCTTTTGGCAACATGACGGTAGAATTGAATGTGTTCGATATTAGTCAACAACCTGTGAATCTTGATGATGATGATGTGCATGAAGTTAATATGATTGAAGGATTAATACAAGATTCGTTGACTAACATTCTATCCGTCGACCCCTTTCAAGCATGTATGGAGAACTTTAACTCAGATTCCTATGATGATGCATACTGTAGTGACGTCCTATCTCTGCTCGAATCTGTACCTCAAATGGACGTCACTGAAAAAATATGAAGTGGAACCACCCTTACTCTCTGATTCCAAGCTTATTCCATCCATTGTTGAGCCACCCAAGCTTGAATTGAAAACATTGCCTAGTACGTTGAAGTACGCATTCCTAGGTTCTTCTGATACTTTACCTGTCATTATTTCATCATGTTTAGACACGGAACAGGAAAGTAAGCTTTTAGAAGTACTTAAGGAACACAAAGAGGCCTTAGGATGGACCATCTCAGATCTCAAAGGAATTAGTCCCACCATTTGCATGCACCACATTAACCTTGAAGAGAATGCCAAACCATCGAGGGAAATGCAAAGGAGACTTAATCCTAACATGAGAGATGTAGTCAAAGGAGAGATCCTGAAACTACTTGATGCGGGTATCATATACCCAATACCTGATAGCAAATGGGTTAGTCCCATTCAAGTTGTGCCTAAGAAGTCAGGCATTACTGTAGTTCAGAACGACAAGAATGAATTAGTCCCTACTCGTACAACCACAGGATGGCGAGTATGCATCGACTACAGGAAGTTGAACACAGTAACAAGGAAGGATCACTTCCCGCTCCCTTTCATTGACCAAATGCTAGAACGTGTGTCTGGACACAGTCACTACTGTTTTCTAGATGGCTTTTCCGGTTATAACCAAATTCACATTGCTCCGGAAGATCAGGAAAAAACTACATTCACGTGTCCATTTGGGACGTTTGCTTATAGACGTATGCCCTTCGGGTTGTGTAATGCACCTGCTACTTTTCAGCGTTGCATGATGAGCATTTTTTCTGACATGATAGATAGTTTTCTCGAGATCTTTATGGATGATTTCTCTGTTTTTGGTTCCTCGTTTGACGAATGTTTGAAGCATCTTGCCCTCGTGATATCCAGATGTAAAGAAAAGAACCTTGTTCTAAATTGGGAAAAATGCCATTTTATGGTGAATTCAGGAATAGTTCTAGGACACATCATCTCAGAAAAAGGAATTGAAGTGGATAAAGCTAAAGTTGACCTCATTCAACATCTACCACAACCTCGCTCTGTGAAGGAGATCAGATCATTTCTAGGTCATGCTGGTTTTTACCGGCGATTCATCAAAGATTTCAGCAAAATCTCCAGACCTCTGTGCAGTCTTCTCTCCAAAGATGTTGCCTTCAATTTCGATGCTGCTTGTGTGAAGGCATGGGAGGAATTAAAAACCCTTCTCACCACCGCTCCTATAGTCCGACCACCCGATTGGAAGCTTCCGTTCGAACTTATGTGTGATGCCTCTGATTATGCTGTTGGTGCTGTTTTAGGACAGCGAGTTGATAGACTACCATATGTGATATACTATGCTAGCAAAACCCTTAATGATGCCAACTCAATTATTCAACTACCGAGAAGGAATTGCTTGCCGTCGTTTTCGCATTAGACAAGTTTAGATCTTATCTGATAGGGTCTAAGATCATCATATACACAGACCATGCGGCTTTGAAGTATCTTCTTTCCAAGAAGGATGCTAAAGCTCGCCTTATTCGATGGATACTTATTACAGGAATTCGATCTCGAAATCCGTGATAAGAAAGGTTGTGAGAATGTGGTTGCTGATCATTTGTCTAGATTAACTTTAGAGTCTATTGATGAATTTGAGCTGATTAGAGAATCATTCCCAGATGAACAGCTGATGTCTATCTCAGACCTTCCTTGGTTTGCTGATATTGTTAACTACCTCGCTACAGGTAGGATGCCCTCACGTTGGTCGAGACAAGACCGCTCTAAATTCCTGGCTGAAGTTAAACATTTCCTTTGGGATGACCCATATTTGTTTAAGTACTGCCCAGACCAAATCATTAGGAATGTGTCCCCAACACGAACAGAAAGATGTGATATCTTTCTGTCATGACCAAGCATGTGGAGGCCATTTCAGTGCCAAGAAAACCGCTGCAAAGATCTTGCAGTGTGGTTCTATTGGCCATCGTTGTTCAAGGACTGCCATGATTATTGTGTTGCTGTGAACGTTGTCAAAGCTGGGAAGCATTTCAAGGAGAAACATGATGCCATTGAATCCTATTCTGATTGTTGAGATTTTTGATGTTTGGGGGATCGACTTCATGGGTCCATTTCCCATGTCTGACAGCAAGTTGTACATCTTAGTCGCAGTTGATTACGTTTCTAAGTGGGTAGAAGCCATAGCAACCAGAACAAATGACCACAAGGTGGTACTTTCATTTCTAAAGGAAAACATATTTCACGTTTTGGTACCCCTAGAGCTATCATCAGTGACGGCGGTTCACATTTCGCAAAGTACTTTGAGTCTTTAGTACGCAAGTATGGCATAACTCACAAGGTTGCTACTCCGTACCACCCTCAGACAGTGGACAAGTGGAAGTGTCTAATAGGGAAATTAAGCACATTCTGGAAAGACGGTAACCCGTCAGGAAAGATTGGTCATTGAGATTGAATGATGCTTTGTGGGCCTATAGAACAGCTTATAAGACACCAATTGGCATGTCCCCCTATCGTCTAGTGTATGGAAAGCCGTGCCATCTACCTGTGGAATTAGAACATCGTGCCTACTGGGCAATCAAGAAACTGAACTTTTCTCTGGACGAAGCTGGAATTCAACGGAAACTTCAACTCAACGAGTTGGAAGAATTGAGAAATGAGGCTTATGACAGTGCCAAGTTATATAAGCAGAAGATGAAGATATTTCATGAGCGTATTCTACGCAAATCCTTCACTCCTGGTCAGAAAGTCTTGCTGTATGACTCCCGATTACATCTTTTTCCAGGAAAACTGCGTTCCAGATGGAAGGGTCCGTACCTAGTACGCACAGTTTTTCCTCATGGAGCTGTAGAGCTGGAGGATGTCTCCAACAAGAATTTTCAAAGTCAACGGGCAGAGATTAAAGCCATTCCTTGAGCCATTTCCACCCGACATTGAAACAACCAACCTGGAGGACCCAGTCTATGTGGACTAAACTGGTCCCCTTTCCCTAAATACCAAAGTTTTCTTCCCTAAAACCAAAATTTTTCCCTCAAAACCAAATTTCTCCCAACAAAACCAAATTTTTCCAAAAAGTCCAATCCCATTAAAAACCAAATTTTCTTGTAGATAATGTGTTAGTTAAATTTCCTTTTGTATATATTTTGTGCTCATCCATTGTGACTCCATATGATGGATTTTTGCCTTGAATAACGGAGTTTTAATCGAGCTTTCGCCGTACAATCGGGTATTCTCTCTCCTTTTACTCTACTCAGCATGTTCCCTTCATATTTGTTTTAATTCTTTCCATATTTTGAAACATTGAGGACAATGTTTAGTTTAGGTTTGGGGGTATAGAGTAGATACCACGATAATTGCCATAATTGAAAACAAAACTCCTTCTTTTTGAAAAAATTGAAAAATTCCAAAAAAATTGAAAAATCAAAAAAAAATTAAAAATTAAAAAAAAAAAACATAAAAATGGAGCTCATTTACCTTGAAATGTTGACTCTTGTGCAAATATGTAATTATTAGGAGTCTTAGTCTAGATATTTAGGCACCCTGATTCTAGCACAATTCACATAGTGATAAGAAATTTGCACGCGCACGATCTACCAATACATGTATGGCCTCGATCTTCAAGGTGTTTGATAGGAAGTTACGATTGCCAATCACTTTAGAATACTGAACGAAACTTGACTAGCTTGTTCTTTGGTTGGTTGGGATAGAAGGTGGAGGTTACATTAAGAAAGACAACCATCGAATTTAACTGGGTGCATCAAAAAGGGCTACCTCTTGCAAAGTGTCATGTAATTTTTGTTTCCTTTTGTATGTATCAAAAGTGTTTCCTTAAAAAAAAAAAAAAAAAAAAAAAAAAAAAAAAAAAATAAAAAATCAAGTATTTATCAATTCCATCTCTCTTGTTCCAAAAATAAAAGAGAGTAGTCAATGTAAATAAGAGTCATGTAAAGAGTCATTTTGTTGTTTCATTGTAATAAGCAAGGAGGGTGTATGCCATTGATGTACAACGCGAGTAATTGTGAAATACCTCCAACTCATTCACAATTCTCGTAAAGTCCGGACAGCTAGCTAGATTTCGACCTTGGTTCTTAGCCTGAGAAACTATCTCTTGGTGATTAGTAGTCATAACTTCAGATCTTTCTTTACACATGTGTAGATACACTTTACACTCTTATCACATGTCTTTTTTGTTATCAGTGCTAGGATTGTGCCTTGATAGCTAGATTGACATCTCCATTTTGCTGTGAGCTTAAACTGACTTGCACATGTCACATTTGATGGAATCTGAGCTTATATTTTGACCTAGAACTTTGTAGGTACGTTCTAAGCAAACCTTCACGAGACTTCAACTCGTCCACTAGGGACACTTAGTGGTTTAAAAGGCTTAGTGCATACGCTAAATGCATTCGAGAGACCAGCGACAGTGGTATAGGTAGGATTTCCTTAGTTTTGTTTTACTTGAGGACAAGTAAAATTCAGGTTTGGGGGTATTTGATAGGCGCCAAATATTGCATTATTTATCATCGTTTTATTGGCACTTATCCCATTTTGCATACCATAATTCCCCCTTTTGTAATGAATTTTGTATTTTACTCTCCTCAAGGATAATTACTAATATTGTTTAATTTTGTTTTTTGGTACCAAATAAAGACTAGATGAGTTGCGGAGCCAAAAGAGCAAAGACACGGGAGAAAGCCGGTGGAATCTCTAGCGGAAAAGAAGTGAAGAATGTGTTATGGAAGACTCAAGGATAAAAATGGGCTTAAAAAGGAAGAAATTGTTCTTAAAGAAGAAGTGGGCTCAAGATTACCTAAGCCCAAATCCAATTCCTAAGCCCAAATCCAATTCCTAAACCCAAATCCATATCCTAAACCCAAAATTCAATACCCAAACCCGTTTTCCTTCTTAACCGTAAGATTGGATCCATTCCATCATCCAACGGTCGCTGCGTCATCATGCATCAGATTGCGATGCACCTTACCAACACTACAGCACCTAACTCCATCTTGAGCCGTTAGTTTCGTTGTATTTTTGCATCCAACGGTCGCTCATAATCTGTCTCCATCTCGCCGTTAGATCCGTTTCAGAAGTTATCATCCCACGGATTCCCTTCACAAAACATCAAATTTGATGATCCCGTTTAACACCTAAGCAACCTAACCCTATTACCCGCACCAAACGCACCCTTCTGCCAAAACCCATCGAGCCATCTCCTTCTTCCCCTCTTCTGAAACAGCGACGCTGTCTCCATCACCACCATCTTCTCCCCAAAATCACTCAATCACCACCATATTCTCCCCCCAAATCACTCAACCAACACCACTCGAGCCATCATCACTTCTAACAACCAAGACCTACTTTTCTAGCCACTTATTACATCACCTCCTAATCGTTTCATCTCACAGGAACCCTAGGTTAGGAGTTGATGAAATAGGTGAGGTTAGAGGATAAATCGAAGGCATGGGTAGCATCAGCATACGACAAGGAAGCATGGGTGAGAGCTATCAATCGTTTTCAGAGATTAGGTAAGGATTTTTTGTAAAACCCTAATTTCACTGATTTGGGGATTTTGGATTTTTTTTGGCTGTAACTATAAAAGGGTGTTAGGGGTTGTAAAATTCGGCATCTCTGGACTAGCCAGTAGAGAATGGAAACAAATTTATTTTGATGCAATTCCAATTTCAGTTCTTCTTATGCAGTTAACAGTGAATGTGTGCATGTTGTTTTCAATTATTGGCAGGCCTCGAAAGGTGTATAAAAATGAAGCAATGAAACGGGCCTACAGTAATACCGCAAGTGCACGGTCGTCAGTTGTAGCTCGTGCAAGTACGGGTCGATCCACAGAGATCGGGTGTGTTTCGGAAGTGTTTTAGCTATCTGGGTTCCTAGATTTGCTTAGGGCTTAGAATACCCCTTTGGAACTATTGGGCTTAATGTACTAATGGGTTTGTTAAAATGAACTGAGCTTGGGCTCAGTTATCTTTGAAGTGCAAATGGGCTTAGGCCTTAAACTTAGGCTTTTGATTAAGCCTGAATTGGATTGGGCCTTAATGAATTTGGGCTTTGGTCTTAAACAACTGGGCTTTGGTTAAGCCTGAATTGGAATGGGCTCAACTTTTGAAGTGAGCTTTGGGCTGCAGGAACTGTGGACTATGGCTTTGGAGCAGCAGCAGCAGGCAGCAAGAGGAGGGCAGCAGCAGGAGCAAGAGCTGCAGCAGTTTGGCAGCAGGAGTGCAAGAAATGCAGCAGCAGCTGAAGAAGCTACAGCAGCAACAGAAAATGTGGCAAGGCAGCAGAAAATGCACAGCAGTGCAGTAGCAACAGAGCTGCAGAGGAAGCTGCAGCTGCTCAAGCAGTGAAGAAAGTGCTAAACAGGAGAGTTGCAGGGCAGGAAGGAACAATCAAGGCAAAAGCAAAACAAAGCAAGAACAAAGCTAAACTAAACAGTTGAAGAATGAATTGTGGTTGAGAATGAAGTAGATTATGGATGGGAACTAGGGGTTGAATTCACTCTAATTTTTACTGTGTATTCTCCTATAGAAAGTTAAACACAACTATGGTATTATTTCCAAAGCACTAATTGTCTTTCTACAGCACAACTAGTCAAAGGCTTATGAATTCAGCATGAGTTGCAGCTTATCAACAGCTCATGAACCTAACTACAAAGTATACATGGCATACATTGTGAAAGTGAGGTGATGATGAACTAAGTTCAAGTTTTTCCTAAACCTGCTTAGCCTTCTAAAGCAATATAATCAATGTACTACACAATAAGGAATTAGTGATTCATCAAGTCCCTAGCATGATAGTTTAGAACATGACAAACATTACACTAACATGGCATTCACAGTGACAAAACAATGAGTCTAACTAACAACAGGAGCATCACACATTAACATTAACAGTGCATTAACAAGAGCACATTTAACAGTAACAAGAGAGTAACAAAGCAATATTAACAATGGCAAGAGATTAACAGTTGAAACTGAAAATTAACAGGAACAATTAACAGTGCATGAACAATTGAAATTAACCTAACCCAAATTCGGTGGAAACTTGGCTAGTCCAAGAACAAGTTTTAACATCTCATACACAGTTCTATTTATACCCAAATTAGCAAATTAGGGTTCACACACATTTTCCCCAATCAGAAAATTAGGGCAATTTTAAATTACCTAAAATTTGCTTACATTCTCCCAAAATTGGCTCGACCCATGCTTTGTACTGGCTTTACGCTGCTCGAAATCCCCTATTCTTCGTCTTCTTTGCACTGCAACCCTATCTTGGAGCGAAACCCTAAGCCTGCCTCTCTTAATCTTAGCACCTATGTGAGAAGACGCTACGAGGGAGAGAGATAGACTAGGGGGTTCGATAGGTCTCTTGGTCGGCTGGTTGTGGTGGTGGTGGAGCTCGAGGTCTGGTGGTGGCAGTGGAGTTGCAGGCGATGGTGGTTCTGGAAATGGTCGGGTGGAGAAGATGAGTTCGATGTTTTGGGAAGGAGGGAGTGTTTGGGTGGTAGTATAGGGTTTGGTGCTAGGGTGTGAAGCGGGATCATCTGGTTCGATGTTTGGCGAGCTGAGCTGCTGGATATGGAGATGGTAGGTAGATCGGACGGCTAAGAGAGAAGCAGTTTGTAGAGACCGTTGGATGTGTAACACAACGAAGTCAACGGTGCTAGATTAGGTTAGGTGCTGTAGTGGGCGGAATCATCGGGATTTGATGCACAGTGATGAGGTGACCGCTGGATGACAAAATGGATCCAATCTGACGGCTCTCATGGAAATGGGTATGGATAAAGGAAATGGATTTGGGTAAGGGTTTTGGGCCTTGGGTATGCCAAGCCCATATCTTCTTTAAGAACAATTCTTCCTTCTTGAGCCCATTCCTAGCTTTTTGGTCTTGCGCGCAACATTCTTCGCGGCTTCCTTGCGTAATTCCTCCCGGCTTTTCACTTTTCTGCTCTTTTTGCTCCGCACTTCATCCAGATTTTATTTGTTACCTAAGAATGCAAAATTAAGTAAGAAAAATATTATTCTTGAAAACAATGAAAATACAGAATATGGGATAAAATGTAGAATTAATGCACAAAAGATGAGTTAAATGCAACAAAAAATATATATAAATATGCACTATTTAGCACTCAAATACCCCCAAACCTGAATTTTACTTGTCCTCAAGTAAAAACAAACTAAGGAAATCCTACCTATACCACTGTCGCTGGTCTCTCGAATGCATTTAGCGTATGCACTAAGCCTTTTAAACCACTACGTGTCCCTAGTGGACGAGTTGAAGTCTCGTGAAGGTTTACCAGAGGTGTGCCTACAAAACCTAAGGACAAAATATCAGCTCATATTCCGTCAAATGTGACATGTGCAAAACAGTTTAAGCTCACAGCAAAATGGAGATGTCAATCTAGCTATCGAAGGCACAATCCTAGCACTGATAACAAATAAAGACATGTGATAAGAGTGTAAAGTGTATCTACACATGTGTAAAGAAAGATCTGAAGTCATGACTACTAATCACCAAGAGATAGTTTCTCAGGCTAAGAACTGAGGTCGAAATCTAGCTAGCTGTCCGGACTTTACGAGAATTGTGAATGAGTTGGAGGTATTTCACAATTGCTCGCGTTGTACATCAATGGCATACACCCTCCTTGCTTATTACAACGAAACACAAAGAACTCTTTACATGACTCTTATTTACATTGACAATCTCTTTTTATTTTTGGAACAAGAGATGATGGAATTGATAAATACTTGATTTTTTTGGATTTTTCTGATATTTTTTTTTTCTGAATATATACATCGTTTTTTTTTTTTTTTTTTTTTTTTTTTTTTTTTTTTTTTTTGAACAAGGAAACACTTTTGATACATATACAAAAGGAAACAAAAGATTACATGACACTTTGCAAGAGGTAGCCCTTTTTGATGCACCCAGTTAAATTCGATGGTTGTCTTTCTTAATGTAACCTCCACCTTCTATCCCAACCAAAAAGAACAAGCTAGTCAAGTTTCGTTCAGTATTCTAAAGTGATTGGCAATCGTAACTTCCTATCCAACACCTTGAAGATCGAGGCCATACATGTATTGGTAGATCGTGCGCGTGCAAATTTCTTATCACTATGTGAATTGTGCTAGAATCAGGGTGCCTAAATATAGACTAAGACTCCTAATAATAATACATATTTGCACAAGAGTCAACATTTCAAGGTAAATGAGCTCCATTTTTTATGATTTTTTCATTTTTTAATTTTTTTTAATTTTGAGTTTTTTAATTTTTTTGGAATTTTTCACTTTTTTCAAAAAGAGAAGGAGTTCGTTTTAATTATAGCATATTATCGTGGTATCTACTCTATACCCCCAAACCTAAACTAAACATTGTCCTCAATGTTTCAAATATGGAAAGAATTAAAATGCAACATATGGAAAGGGACATGCTGAGTAGAGTAAAAGGAGAGAGAATACCCGATTTCGGCGAAAGCAGAATTAAAACTCCGTTATTCAAGGCAAAAATCCAACATATTTCAGCCGAGATCATATTGGATTAGCAAAATATATACAAAACGAACAAAAGGGGTTTTTAAGAAATTTTATCTACTGGATTATATACAAAAAATTCACCATACACTAACAATCTAAAGAGTTGAGGATCAACCCAAAAGACAAAGTGTAGACATTTCAACAGCTTCACACAATAATAACAGGAAAGAAACGCAAGTGAAACTGTGAAACAAAATGAGCTACCCCCAAACCTGGATTTTACAGAAGATATAATTTTGAAAACAAAATCGCGCAGTTTTGGGGGTTCATCATGCACAAGGTCTAGCTCAAAATGAACTGTGCTAGGGACGGGCAAACATGCTATTTCCAACTGTGGTTCCTCAAATGTATTATATTTGGAAGCAAAATAGTCCAAGAGGACTTGGGAAGCACACAGTTCCAAACCTAGGTTGGGAATTTTCAGAAAAATTGGTTTTACAATATTGGTACAAACCAAATCTAGGTTGGGTGGAAGGCCAACAGATTGTGACTTAGGTAGAAGAATAGGCATATCATTATCAATCAAATCAAAATCTCCTAAATCATCTACACATGTCACATCATGCTCACAATCATCATACAAATTGGCAAGATCACAATCAGAATCATCAACATCATCAATAAATTCATTCTCATGCATTGGCAAATCAGGAGAAATATCACAATGTGACCTAGGTAGAGAATCAGACACATCAAATATATTTTCATGCATATTGGTGTCTACAGAAGATTCAACTATTCCTATGTCATGCTCATCTTCACAGAATAATTGTACGAATCCCATGTCAATATCAAAATCATATGAATTACAATGAGTATTAGAAAAAAACAACATTCATGAAGGTCGAGGGCGAGAAGCCATATGTTATTGAACCAACAGGTTCCACAATATTTTCATGTTCTTCTAACACATCATCATAATCATCATAATCATCATCATGGTAGCATGCATATTGGTCCTCATTAAAAGGGTGGTGTCGTTAGTCGATTCATGTTCCTCTAAATTAGGTTCATATTCAACATCATTTACATGAATGGGACTAGACACTTCATTAGGACAACATACATTTCCTCATGAATTTCCTCCTTTGTAGGTGAAGCAAAATCTGATCTAAATATGCCTGAATTCGTGATGTAGATCTATCGAAGTTTTGCTCACTAAGTCTGAAAGCTTCTTGTGGTGGAGTCTAAATTCATGGGAGTACAAATTCTTCATGTTCAAATTGTGGTGATTGGTACATGTGTGCCATGGTCATTAGGGTTTATAAAAGATTGATCGCAACCCTCAAAGGATTGATTATGGTCCCAATGACTACCATTCTCACAATTTATGGGCATTTCATACCTTGGATTTTCTCTAGATTGCCTAAAATTATGCAAAATATGACAATGCTCAACAGGGTGGTCTAAACTACCACATGTGGGACATGCATAGATTTCAGGTTGCCTAAGAAAATTAGATGTGACAGATTCCTCATGTGATTGCATTTCTAAAGCTGCGATTCGAGCTTCTAATTGATCCATCAGAGATGATTGTGTGAGTGAGGCACTAGCAAAATGTTCATTTTCACGTTGCGATAAATGATGCATGTATGAATAGTCATTAGGGTTCATGTATTGCGGCTCGGGACTTTGAAAATGTCCATAATAATTCCTATGACTATTGACATCATGGTCCGTGGAAGGTTCATAACGTGGCATATGCCCATAAGCAAGTTCTCTAAGAGTTTTATTTCCATCCCCAGGAGCAGACCAATATCCAGACATGATTGGCTCAAAAGCTAAGTAACTATGTTACAAAGCTCAGAATTTGGTTTTTAAAGGGTTTGGATTTTTGGGAAAAATTTGGTTTTGGTGGGAGACATTTGAAAATTTGGTTTAAAATGGGAGTAAAAATAAAAATTTGGTTTAAGATGGGAGCAAGTAAAAATTTGGTTTTAAAATTGGGAGCAAAGTAGAAATATTTTTTTTTTTTTTTTTTTAAAGAAAAATAAAATTAAAAAAAATAAAATTTGGTTTTTGAATGGGAGCAAGCCCACTGTGCAAGCCTCTAATGAAATGGAAGGAAGGCTGCGGCCCACAATCGGTTATCAGCTGGGTTTAAACCCAGAGTCCAAAATACAAGTCCAATGGAAAAAATTTAAACAAGCCCACACAAAATAAATACAAGCCCACAAATTAAACAACAAGCCCACACATAAATTATTACAAACCCAAAATAGAAAAATAAAAAGCCCAAAAAATTGGGTTAATTATTACAAGCCCACAAATAAAAAAATTGGAAGCCCACAGGTTGGGTTCTCTCAATGAAATGGGTTTAGGCTTACCTTTTTAGCACAGCCCAGCTGCTCTGATATTGTTGCAAAAACCCAGTTGGGTTTTGGTTCTTTTCCTTAGTGGCGTCCCAGCAGAGGAAAAACAGGTTCAGAATCAGCAGGTCCAATAGCAAATGAAATGAAGCAGATGCAGATGCAAATGCTATGAAATGAAATGCAAAATAGCTAAGAAAAACACAGATAAAACACAGCACCAATCCCCGGCAGCGGCGCCAAAAACTTGGCAGGCCTCGAAAGGTGTATAAAAATGAAGCAATGAAACGGGCCTACAGTAATACCGCAAGTGCACGGTCGTCAGTTGTAGCTCGTGCAAGTACGGGTCGATCCACAGAGATCGGGTGTGTTTCGGAAGTGTTTTAGCTATCTGGGTTCCTAGATTTGCTTAGGGCTTAGAATACCCCTTTGGAACTATTGGGCTTAATGTACTAATGGGTTTGTTAAAATGAACTGAGCTTGGGCTCAGTTATCTTTGAAGTGCAAATGGGCTTAGGCCTTAAACTTAGGCTTTTGATTAAGCCTGAATTGGATTGGGCCTTAATGAATTTGGGCTTTGGTCTTAAACAACTGGGCTTTGGTTAAGCCTGAATTGGAATGGGCTCAACTTTTGAAGTGAGCTTTGGGCTGCAGGAACTGTGGACTATGGCTTTGGAGCAGCAGCAGCAGGCAGCAAGAGGAGGGCAGCAGCAGGAGCAAGAGCTGCAGCAGTTTGGCAGCAGGAGTGCAAGAAATGCAGCAGCAGCAGCTGAAGAAGCTACAGCAGCAACAGAAAATGTGGCAAGGCAGCAGAAAATGCACAGCAGTGCAGTAGCAACAGAGCTGCAGAGGAAGCTGCAGCTGCTCAAGCAGTGAAGAAAGTGCTAAACAGGAGAGTTGCAGGGCAGGAAGGAACAATCAAGGCAAAAGCAAAACAAAGCAAGAACAAAGCTAAACTAAACAGTTGAAGAATGAATTGTGGTTGAGAATGAAGTAGATTATGGATGGGAACTAGGGGTTGAATTCACTCTAATTTTTACTGTGTATTCTCCTATAGAAAGTTAAACACAACTATGGTATTATTTCCAAAGCACTAATTGTCTTTATACAGCACAACTAGTCAAAGGCTTATGAATTCAGCATGAGTTGCAGCTTATCAACAGCTCATGAACCTAACTACAAAGTATACATGGCATACATTGTGAAAGTGAGGTGATGATGAACTAAGTTCAAGTTTTTCCTAAACCTGCTTAGCCTTCTAAAGCAATATAATCAATGTACTACACAATAAGGAATTAGTGATTCATCAAGTCCCTAGCATGATAGTTTAGAACATGACAAACATTACACTAAACATGGCATTCACAGTGACAAAACAATGAGTCTAACTAACAACAGGAGCATCACACATTAACATTAACAGTGCATTAACAAGAGCACATTTAACAGTAACAAGAGAGTAACAAAGCAATATTAACAATGGCAAGAGATTAACAGTTGAAACTGAAAATTAACAGGAACAATTAACAGTGCATGAACAATTGAAATTAACCTAACCCAAATTCGGTGGAAACTTGGCTAGTCCAAGAACAAGTTTTAACATCTCATACACAGTTCTATTTATACCCAAATTAGCAAATTAGGGTTCACACACATTTTCCCCAAATCAGAAAATTAGGGCAATTTTAAATTACCTAAAATTTGCTTACATTCTCCCAAAATTGGCTCGACCCATGCTTTGTACTGGCTTTACGCTGCTCGAAATCCCCTATTCTTCGTCTTCTTTGCACTGCAACCCTATCTTGGAGCGAAACCCTAAGCCTGCCTCTCTTAATCTTAGCACCTATGTGAGAAGACGCTACGAGGGAGAGAGATAGACTAGGGGGTTCGATAGGTCTCTTGGTCGGCTGGTTGTGGTGGTGGTGGAGCTCGAGGTCTGGTGGTGGCAGTGGAGTTGCAGGCGATGGTGGTTCTGGAAATGGTCGGGTGGAGAAGATGAGTTCGATGTTTTGGGAAGGAGGGAGTGTTTGGGTGGTAGTATAGGGTTTGGTGCTAGGGTGTGAAGCGGGATCATCTGGTTCGATGTTTGGCGAGCTGAGCTGCTGGATATGGAGATGGTAGGTAGATCGGACGGCTAAGAGAGAAGCAGTTTGTAGAGACCGTTGGATGTGTAACACAACGAAGTCAACGGTGCTAGATTAGGTTAGGTGCTGTAGTGTTGGGCGGAATCATCGGGATTTGATGCACAGTGATGAGGTGACCGCTGGATGACAAAATGGATCCAATCTGACGGCTCTCATGGAAATGGGTATGGATAAAGGAAATGGATTTGGGTAAGGGTTTTGGGCCTTGGGTATGCCAAGCCCATATCTTCTTTAAGAACAATTCTTCCTTCTTGAGCCCATTCCTAGCTTTTTGGTCTTGCGCGCAACATTCTTCGCGGCTTCCTTGCGTAATTCCTCCCGGCTTTTCACTACTTTTCTGCTCTTTTTGCTCCGCACTTCATCCAGATTTTATTTGTTACCTAAGAATGCAAAATTAAGTAAGAAAAATATTTATTCTTGAAAACAATGAAAATACAGAATATGGGATAAAATGTAGAATTAATGCACAAAAGATGAGTTAAATGCCAACAAAAATATATATAAATATGCACTATTTAGCACTCATCAATTATCTCGAATGTTGAATGTTGCTTGAATTATCATACTCAATGAATGTTATTGCTAGTTACATGTTTAGCATGAGCTAAACTGCATTAGGCTGAGGCTCAGATGAAGCCTAGTGCATTGTCAAATGGTGAATTGCTAGGATAGTTATCTTGATGTCTGTTTTGATTGAGCAATGGGAAGAGACTAATGCTCATAGTGCCTGTGATTGATTGTTCTGTCAAAAGACAGTCAATGCTAGGGGCAAACTAGTGAGCAAATTAGTTTCCTCCCATTCTAGATGTATGCATAGGATATTCAACTCAACCTAGGATCACATTGTTTGGCTAGGACACAAAGGTGGACTCTAAGCCTTAGCTTAGACCACAATACCTTATTTCAGTCACTTACAATTTCAGTCTTATTTTGCTCCCTGCTCAGCTAAATTTCTTAGCTATCTTGCTATTTATTTCTTGTATTTTGAAGCATGTTGTGCATTGAAATCAGTGCACAAACTCACCCCTGCCCTTGGCTCACAGCCTTGGTTCCATGCTGTTTTGTCATCTTTGCTTTGTTAACTGTTTTGGTTCTTTGGAATTTCCATATTACTTTGCCTTGCTCACTGCCATAGTGCCTTTTCTCCATTGCTAGCTTAGGAAAATTTCTCGTATGCTCCCACTCCCTGTGGACTGATCCCTTGCTTACTCTCTATACTAAAACTTGGCTTTGTATACTTGCAAGTCTTTTGTGTGTCGTTCCCAAGCACACCAATGAACCAATTCTAAACTTGTTTGGAAGTGTGGAAAATCGATTCCAAGATAGTAAATATGAAAAATGATTTACTAAGTTAAAATGTCGACATACTTTGAACATGTGCAGTAACGCTTATCTTTTATTGTTCAAAGATATTCCTTAATAGCTAAAGGAAAATCCCGGATCGAAAAATAAATTGAGAATCTTTTAATTAAGGTTTTTAATTTTATTTTTGGAAAATGAAAATTAGTAATGTGCATTTACTAGTTGGAGATTTTCTAAGATATTTTCAGTCAATATTTGGACAAAGCATTTCCAGGAATTATGGAAACTGAATTTGGAAATATATTGCATATCTTGAGAATATTTTCAGTTTTGGAAATTCCTTGGTGTCCAAACTTCCTTGGTCTATAAATATCAAAGTTTGCATTTTGAGAAAACTAATCCTCAAAGCCAGCAAAACTACCTAGTTGTGTTGTTACTGGTGGAGACGCCTATTCGGAGAGGAAAGTAACCTAATTAGGCGAAATCTCTTACGACCGCTCGGTTTAAAGACTTCTTTGGGATTGAGAAGCTCTATTAGTACCGTTGGTGGGAAACTAGATAATTGCGGTTTATTATTAGTTTTCGATTGATTGGATTGACTAACGGTTGTTGAACTTTGATTGCACCTAGTTTTTTTATGCTTGAGAATCTTTTCTTCTGATATAAGATTCATTCAAACTAGATTGAAGTTTCGACGGGGATCTTTAGACTGTTTGTAGATCTAAAGACGTCTTGTATAATCCATTGTTAACAGACTCCGTTCTGTGTGCGATTGATCACAAGAGATTCAAGTTGATTATGTGCAGGTATTTATTGAAGATCCAAGAAGATTTGAAGACAAAGAAGACTTTGAAAATTTCTGATTTGGGTTCATAATCTTTGGTGTGCACAATACTTGTTTCGGTTAAAGAGGATCCAACTATAATCGGTTTATCCTTGTGGTAGATTGGATTGATTAGTTAAGCAGATCGTCATCAATACAATTCTTTGTGATTCAAAGTATTTATTGCAAAATCTTGACAATTACTTTGGTAGTTGTTATTAGATAGATCTAAGGACCTGACAAAAGAGTTTATTGGGATAAACGGAAGAGCCTCTTGTCAAACTTATATCACTTGATTGAAAAGAGTTGTTACCAAACAGATTTGTTGTTCTGTTACTGTTTGGAATACGAACCAAAGGAATGGTTCCAAGTACGTGACTTATTACAAGTTGGAGGCGTGGGAATACAGACGGAACTAGGTGAACTATAGGTTTAGTTGCTTGGTCTCAACTATACGAAGTTGGTTTGATTTTGTATAACGGCTTAATCCTGAGAGTATTCAATTCTGGACAAGGTCCCGGGGTTTTTCTGCATTTGCGGTTTCCTCGTTAACAAAATCTTGTTGTGTCATTTATTTTTATTTTCCGCAATTATAATTGTTGTTATTATAATTTTAAGTAAATTACACAAACGTTAATTCCTATTTACTTGATAGTAATCCTATTGTGTTTGGTTAAGTCCGAACCATTTATCAAGTAAACATACTTCGTTGTTGTATTTTCTCGATCTCATATCCATAGACGATCATACGAAGTGTGAACCGATTAGTTGTACTGTCTCGACTCAGTCCATAGACTATCACTTTCGGCGAAAGGACTTATAGGTGGAAAAGTTTTAGATTGAGGTATATTTGGGTACCCTCGTCTTTTCAGCTCATTATGGGAATGTATCATTCTCCAGGCTAATTTAGCAAGTAAAGCACGATTCATGATTTCATTTTGTTTTATATCCAACCCTCCTAAAGCTCTTGGTTGAGCAACTTCCCTCCACTTTTTAAAGTAGACACCTCTTTTTCCTATTTTTCTATTCCACCAGAATCTCATCTGGATGGAGTCCATCTTATCACTCAGATTCTTAGAAATTGGAAAAACAGACATATGATGTGAAGCTAAGCTACCCAGAACATATTGAGTCATAATTGTTCTTCCTGGTGTGTTAAAAAATTTGAGTTTCCATGGGGAAAGTCTGTCACTGTATCTATCGAGAAGAGAAGAAAATGATTGAATCTTACTCTTTAATTTGAATAAGAATAGGAACACCTAAATGTTTATCATTGAGAGAAGTTTATTGATGTTCATAACAGTAGAAATCTCATTGTTTACCTGGTTTGGAACCCCTTTACTAAAAACAATGCCAGACTTTACGTAGTTGATGGACTGACTTGAAAAATGAACTAAATTTCTTAATGATATTGACCAAATTCCTACTTTTTCTCCCAATAGCTTTAACAAAAATAAGACAGTCATCTGCAAACAAATAAATGGGAAAATGCAGGGAAATATTGATTAGCTTTTATACCATGAATAAGATGATTATGTTCGGCAGATAACAAAGCTCTAGAGAAAGACTCCATGCATAAAATTAGAAGATAAGAGGACAAATTATCCCCTTTTCTAAGACCTCTCTGAGAAGTAAAAATCTCACCAGGGGAGTCACTAAGCAAAATGGATGTTGACACAGTGCTTGTTCAATCATTCTGCAGAAATCATCACAAAAACCTAACTTTTTCAAGGTATTAAGTAAAAAAGGCCACTCAATTCTGTCAAACGCCTTTGACATATCAATTTTCATTACCATCCAGCCTTTTCTCGGCCCTACATTTCTTCATAGAGTCCACAAGTTCGTGAGAAATAACAATATTATCTTGTATAAATCAACCCGAGACAAAGCATTCTGAAAATGAGATATAATTTTTTCAAGGATGCCCTTAATTCTAATTGTTATAAGCTTTGAAATAACTTTGTAAGAGGTATTACAGAGACTAATAGGCCTAAAGTCCACTGCTCTCTTAGCTTAGGAATTAAATATATGTAATTGTGATTCATTTGTTTTAGCATATGCTTAGAATGAAGAAAAAAAAAGGATTTAACCATTTTGACCAAGTCATCACCAACAGTCTCCCACATGGTTTGAATGGAACCAGGAGGAAAACTATCTGGACCATGAGTAGTCCAAGGTTTCATATCAAACACAATATTTTTTATCTCTTCACAAGTAAGAGGGGAAACAAGTCTACCATTGTCATCATCAGTTATACATGGAGTAATAAAATCATGATAACTAGAAGGGGAAGGAGGATTAGAAGTTCTGCTCATATTAAGAAAGTGAGATATGATATTACCAGCAATGTCTACTCTCTCAATCAACCAAATTCCAATTTAAGATTTGATAGAATCAATCTGGGTTTGTTGAAGGGTGATATTTCGAAAGCCTCTTCCTAGCCACAACACGCCTAATTCCCAAGAGAAGCGAGAGAAGATCAAAGAGAAATCCCCCTTTTATTGTATTTCCTTTCCTTATTTATAGATATTCTCAAAACTTCTCCTTCTCGTGACATCATGCCACATGTCTTCAAATCCTCTTTATTTACCCTAATTGTCCTATTATGACCTATAATATTCCTTTTAATTCCTTTCTTATCCTCCTCAATCCATGGGCTCCTCCATAGGGTTTTGGATTTAGTCCCCATTATACTTCTTGGGCTTGACCTATTTTAAGGACCTCTAGGCCCTATTAAAGGGTAGTTATTTTTCATGTGAAAAATAACAGGGTTAGTCTCCTCCTAAAGTTGGTTTTTTGGTGGAAATAAGCAGTATTTCTGTCTCCTAACAATAGATCATTATCCTTACCTCTTTGTATCCAATAATCAGCTTCCACATCATACTAGTAGTTGAGTCTATTTTGCAATCTCACAAACTCATCAACTAGGACACAAAAGTGTCGGGGATTGGAATTCCCCATTGTTTTAGTCTCTTTATTAATAGATTTTCAAGACTATGGTCGCATTGAATTCAAGCTAAGATAACTTGAGAATCAAGCAAACACTTTCTCTGTTTAGATGAAACTCTTGTTAGGAGTTTATGTAAGCATGTGAGAAGTTCGTCTTGAAATTACATTGAAGAATATACACTATGGTCCAGAGTACCGGAACTGTGTATAATGATAGCTCATGGCAAGTATGCCTTAAAAATTTGTTAGAAAATTGCTAGGTCGAACTTACAAGTGTTGTTAACTCAAGCTTGTTATCAAATTTAGTTTTCAAAACTATATCTTGATTTCTAGTCTACAATTAGTTATATAATAGAAGATGTAGTTGAGAAACGGACATCACGGCAGTCATCATTGCGTTCTACCATTTGAAGGCGAAGATCAACCGAAGTTTTTGGATAACTTCTTTAACAAAAGGTAAGTGAAGACTGAACTACCTATATCTCAAGTTTATCTTGTAATTAGCTCTCGAAATATGACTAAGCTTAATGAACATTTCATACTTAATGAATTTAGGTTAAGAACAATTCATTATTCGCAATCAAAATAGTGATTCAAGATTATCATTCGAAAATAGCCTGAAATAGTGATATGTGTCATTGATGTTATTTAAGAATGTCCAAATTGATTTAGAGAGAAATATAGAACTACTGTAAATTCGGATATAAGACAATGTCTAACCAGTCTTATAAACAGGGAAAACTGTTACAAGTCTGAAGCCGTAATACATGTACTCAGTACACGTAACATAGTAGCTATATGTCGACAAAATAATTTTGGTACGCATACTCGTATGTACACCTTAAAATTTCTGTGAACTCGTGAACCCGGATCGGTACGCAAACCAGTACGCATACTAGAAAGGAATTGTTGGTCCCGGAACCGGTTTGGTATCCATACCGGTACACGTACCAAAAAAGTTTTGTAAACTCCGGAACTGTCTTAAGTTATCCATACCAGTAGTGAACTCCGGAACTCGGTCATGTCATAAGGTATACATACCGGTATATGTACTTTGCGTAACTGTTCACGAACATGTTAATTATTTGTACCTCGTACATCTACTTACCATGTAGATTAAATTCATCTGCACATAAATTATTTCTTTTAGAGATAATTAGCATTTGAATAATCTCTAAAAACACCATAGGCATATTTGATCACATAATTGTGACTCGGGTTAAGTATTAAGTGTTATATGAAAATACTCAAGCTTAATAGTTCAGTTGGATAGTTTCGACTAACCATTCATGAGCGTGATCTTGTACATGGTCGGTTACGTTTCATCCTAACCAGAGTGTATATCTTGTTATGTAAATCAGATTCAAAGATTTATCTAATGGTGGATATTGTTTGCTTGGTTCCAAAGCTATATTATCTTAAACCTAAAGCAACATGAGCTTTGAATGTCTATAAAGAGGAACCTCAAGCAACTGGGATTTTTGAATCCCGACACTACTTTTCTTGGTGTGTCCTAGTTGTAAAACTAGAGTAATCATATTCCTAAAACCCTTATATGGTTTAACGACTACAAAAGCTTTATAGGGATTCGTGAATCCAGGTCCATTTATTGTTTATCTTGATAGATCAAGTATCCTAATCTTGATACGATTGGTGAGCCTGCTCCATAAATCAATATAGATAAAAATCATCAAAGTTCTCTTCGTCTCAGAATTTGTTGATTCCACAAGTTTAACACTTGTGAGGTGAATAATAATCTAGGCTGCACTTCGGGTTGCATAAGTCGGGATTTTGAGGTTAGCCTGACTTTGTTTATTGCTATCGATTTTCCAATAACCTTGATCTACGATCGAAAAGTAAATCACACATATAGGCTTATCTGTGGGATGAAGATTGGTCTAAAGTCTTCAATTGAGTTGAAGCAACTCTTAGTTGGTGTGACGTTAGCTAAGGGAATCATTTGCGCGGAGTCCTGCTTGGATTTAAAAGGCGTAAGGAGCGCGACTGTAACTAAATTGCTATAAGGGTTTAATTTGGTCTCATCTACATTCCAGTCCGAAGTTAATTGGTAGCAAGCTAGTGTCTGTAGCAGCTTATTACAGTTTGGTGTTCAATATAGACTAGGTCCTGGGGTTTTTCTGCATGTGCGGTATCCTCTTTAACTAAATTTCTGGTGTCTGTGTTATTTCTTTTTACGCATTATATTGTTTATCTTTATAATAGAAATATCACAGGTTGTGTGTTAATCAATCAAAATAGATACATCCATCCTTGTTTGTTGGATAAGACTTGATTGATTACTTGGGAAATTGATCTTTGGAATCACCCAAGTACTCTCACACACAAATCAGGTTCACAGATTTGTCTCTGTAAACTTTCTGATTGTGAGAGAAAGAGATATAACTTTGAATATCATTCTTTGGTTGAAATTCATTAAGTTGAACTCTGAGAATTATATTTAAGTTTGTTTATACAGGTTGCCTAAGAAAAAGTTGGTAGTGTATTTTGGTACCCCCGCGTTTTTAAAATTAGTAAGAAAATCGCGTTCATTTAAACACTTAGGAGAATCACGATGCATGTACACAAGATTTTTTTAGTGATCAAAGATGTTTAGAGGTATTCATAAGAGTTGCAACGATGCTAAACATATTCGTGAAAATAGTTCATGAGCATATGATTAATTCGTACTTGGTAGGTATGTGGAAGGGTATGCGTGCCTAAGAAAATAGTTCAGATAGCCAAGGTACGCGTACTGGGTATGTGTACCCTTAGGATATTCACGAACTCAGGTCTAGTACGCGTTCGTCCCCCCATTCACAATCTCAGAACTCCATGGTAGGGGTACTTATGCATACCTACCTACGCTCTGAAACCTCACGTACTTGGGGTACGCGTACTGGGTATGCGTACTGATGAGCACGAAAGTGCGACACATTTTCACCCATAAATACATTAGCTGGGACTCATTTTATCACGAATAAATTTGTTTTAGTTGTTTTTGGAAGAATAAGCTCTTGTAGAGAATTGGTCGAAAAAATGTTATTTGCACCCGCAAGACACGTGTTATTCAGACTCTCTTTGTTGGCTAAGGGGTACCTCAATTACTAAGGGGCACCCAGTTACCAAGGGGCGCCTAAATTACTATTTACACCCCAGGAGCGGAAACTGCTATTCGCACCCTAAGTCTGTTAGGGGGAGGTCATCTCTACCATTTAAATTTCCTATTTTGGCGGGAAAAGTGTTGCAGCGAAGTAACAGTTTAGGGTTCGTTTTTTGGGCACGATTTAAGGAGATTTAATCGCAGAATTCAATTGGGATAAACGTGATTAAGCTAAACAGGCCTGGTAATGTGTTCTGATTCTGCTAATTTTGGCTGGATAATCATCGGTGATGAAAGCAGAGTTTCACGGGTTTGATTAACTATCTCTCTCTCGAGTTTCTCTGAGGATTAGCATGTGTTCGACGCAATCTTTGTGTGCTGGCAAAATGTGTGGAGTGTGAAGAAGTTATAGAAGGAGAGTTACCTAGCTGCAGACGCGTGAAGAAAGAAAGGGAATGGAATTATCTTTCATAACTCCGTAATAGATATTTTGGGAAGATTTCGTGCGCTGCAGTGAGTCATACTCGATGAAGATACATGCAGCTTCGTGATTAGAGTTTTTGGTCTGTTAACAGACGTGAACGAGATAAAAAAGGGAAAGAAAATATCCCGAGATTATTTTCTTTTACTGCCGAAGTTATGGAGAGATCATCTGGAGTAATGAAGAGTTATTCATGGTCTTGTTGAGTATAAACATGATTCTGGAGTATCAGAGAGGGATATCGAGTGATTGGGGAGGCTACAGAGTCGAGATAATTGCTGCAGAGAAATCTGTAGCAGCAGCAAAAAAACAGTGAAGAACACGAAGAACAGACCAGCAAGGACAGTCGTTTTTCTACAGTGATAACGACTCACAGGTGAGGGTCGTACATCAGAGGCAGACTTATTTTCTACAGTATCAGTGACACATACTATGGGTCGTTATGGTTTGTAACACATATACCTGTTACAAACCCGGTTTTAATTGATTTTCTCTTTTTCTCTTCTTTGTAAACACTATTTGAGCAATGAAATATTATTTTGAGAGTGTTTTCACCATGTGGAGCTAAACCCCATCACCGGGACGACGGAGGAAGCCGAATTTCTTACTTGGGTAAAATTATTGTATTCTTTATTTAAATTTTTTATTTAACTACAATAGAATTATGATTTGAAAAAATTAGTTATTATTTTATTAGATGGGTCATGCTTGCTTAGATGTTTGACGTCACATGCTTACGATTTATAACTAATGTTTGGAGAATCTACCTTGGCAACAATAAGAATCGATGTTGTTTTATTGAGCGATAATTGTTGAGAATGAATAATTGAACCTATTGATATGAATTCGGTGGAATCCTAATCCCAATGACTCTCGCTTTTATTCCTTTAAAATTAATCTCAACAAGTCTTAGAGTTCGAATCCTATTTACTAAAAAACACTAATCATTTTGGTGCCGCCGACGCGAATTTTCTTTAGATTAATTTTTAGGTTTATTTTTTTATTTTTTTTATTATTATTTGTACAGTATTTTCATTTTATTTTAGATTATTTTTTTCCTTTTTATGTGTTTCTTTTTGTATTTATTTTCATGGAATTTTTGAGGATGATGACTTCTTCCGAGGAGACGTCACCTAAGATGACATTGGCAGAATATAAGCGTAGAAATTCAAATCAACATGCATCCTCATATGAGATGACGCTTGGTGAATACATGCAGAGGCAACGGTATGGAGTTTTTGATCCACATGTGGTAAGTGAAGAATCTTCTTTAGAGATATACGAGAAGTATTATAAACACACACCACCTAGTTTGGAACAAAGATTGAGAGTTCTTGAATGTCAAAGATTATTTGCTGATGATGATGATGAATCATGTAGTGACTCTCTGTCCCATACTGAATATATAGATGACCTTGTGAATGATTGTGTAGATGATTCGTCTAATTTATTAGAAGAACCCATCTCGCAAGATCTTTCACCCAACTTATAGGTTGTTTCTAGTCCCCTATACTTCCAAAAGTTACCTAATTTAGGGTTAGAATTATGTGCTTCAAAAAATTTGTTGGAATACTTTGCATCCAAATACCCAGAGGACGTCCCTGTTTCTAATACCGTGCATGAACCAATTGACAATTTCCCAGTCCCAATAGTATTCCCATATTTTGTTCTTTATGCACTTCCTTGTGCAGTAAAAACTTGGTTTAGGGGTAAATCTTTGTTTTTGATAGTTTCAGTGTCTCCGCATCGTTATAACATAAGTGTGAAGCTGTCATTTACAAATGTTGTATTTTGGGTCGATCCCTAAATTTTCAGGTTGTTAATTTTTGGGGATCCTTTTTTGTACATTCCAGTAGGTGTATTTTATTTTATTTTTATTTTTATATTTTCGTTTACTTTTTTTTCATCTTATGGATTTCCCATCTTAAATTTTGCATTGGATGACTCAATTACATTGAGGACAATGTAATGTTTAAGTGTGGGGGAGTGGTTAACGTTTTACTTTTCTTTTTCAGGAATTTCCTTGCATTTTATGACCAGCTGTGTAGCGGATCTCCGAAAAATAATAATAATAATAATAATAATGATCAGCTGTGTAGCGGGTCTATATTAAAAAAAAAAGATTGTTAGGGTTAAACCAGCTGTGTAGCGGGTCTTTTCTTTGTTCTTGCATTATATGACCAGCTGTGTAGCGGGTCTTAAAAAAAAATTAATTATGACCAGTTGTGTAGCGGGTCTCTCTCTATCTCATATTATATGACCAGCTGTGTAGCGGGTCAGTTTTCTGTTTTGTTCAAAGACTAGCAAAATGTAAGTGTGGGGGAATTTGATGAGCACGAAAGTGCGACACATTTTCACCCATAAATACATTAGCTTGGACTCATTTTATCACGAATAAACTTGTTTTAATTGTTTTCGGAAGAATAAGCTCTTGTAGAGAATTGGTCGAAAAAATGTTATTTGCACCTGGAGGACACGTGTTATTCGGACTCTCTTTGTTGGCTAAGGGGTACCTCAATTACTAAAGGGCGCCTCAATTACTATTTACACCCCAGGAGCGGCAACTGCTATTCGCACCCCATGTCTGTTAGGGGGAGGTCATCTCTACCATTTAAATTTCCTGTTTTGGCGGGAAAAGTGTTGCAGCGAAGTAACAGTTTAGGGTTCGTTTTTTGGGCACGATTTAAGGAGATTTAATCGCAGAATTCAATTGGGATATACGTGATTAAGCTAAACAGGCCTGGTAATGTGTTCTGATTCTGCTAATTTTGGCTGGATAATCACCGGTGATGAAAGCAGAGTTTCACGGGTTTGATTCACTCTCTCTCGAGTTTCTATGAGGATTAGCATGTGTTCGACGCAATCTTTGTGTGCTTGCAATATGTGTGGAGTGTGAAGAAGTTATAGAATGAGAGTTACCTAGCTGCAGAGCGTGAAGAAAGAAAGGGAATGGAATTATCTTTCGTAACTCCGTATAGATATTTTGGGAAGATTTCGTGCGCTGCAATGAGTCATACTCGATGAAGATACATGCAGCTTCGTGATTAGAGTTTTTGGTCTGTTAACAGACGTGAACGAGATAAAAAAGGGAAAGAAAATATCCCGAGATTATTTTCTTTTACTGCCGAAGTTATGTAGAGATCATCTGGAGTAATGAAGAGATATTCATGGCCTTGTTGAGTATAAATATGATTCTGGAGTATCAGAGAGGGATATCGAGTGATCGGGGAGGCTACAGAGTCGAGAGAATTGCTGCAGAGAAATCTGTAGCAGCAGCAAAAAAAACAGTGAAGAACACGAAGAACATACCAGCAAGGACGGTCGTTTTTCTACAGTGATAACGACTCACAGGTGAGGGTCGTACATCAGAGGCAAACTTATTTGCTACAATATCAGTGACACATACTGTGGGTCGTTCTGGTTTGTAACACATATAACTGTTACAAACCCGGTTTTAATTGATTTTCTCTTTTTCTCTTCTTTGTAAACACTATTTGAGCAATGAAATATTATTTTGAGAGTGTTTTCACCATGTGGAGCTAAACCCCATCACCGGGACGACGGAGGAAGCCGAATTTCTTACTTGGGTAAAATTATTGTATTCTTTATTTGACTTTTTTATTTAATTAAAATAGAATTATGATTTGAAAAAATTAGTTATTATTTTATTAGATGGGTCATGCTTGCTTAGATGTTTGATGTCCCATTCTTACGATTTATAACTAATGTTTGGAGAATCTACCTTGGCAACAATAAGAGTCGATGTTGTTTTATTGAGCGATAATTGTTGAGAATCAATAATTGAACCTATTGATATGAATTCGGTGGAATCCTAATCCCAATGACTCTCGCTTTTATTCATTTAAAATTAATCTCAACAAGTCTTAGAGTTCGAATCCTATTTACTAAAAAACACTAATCATTTTGGCGCCGCCGACGCGAATTTTTTTTTAGATTAATTTTTAGGTTTATTTTTTTTATTTTTTTATTATTATTTGTACAGTATTTTTATTTTATTTTAGATTTATTTTTTTCCTTTTTATGTGTTTCTTTTTTTATTTCTTTTCAGGGAATTTTTGAGGATGATGACTTCTTCCGAGGAGACGTCACCTAAGATGATATTGGCAGAATATAAGCGTAGAAATTCAAATCAGCATGCATCCTCATCTGAGATGACGCTTGGTGAATACATGCAGAGGCAACGGTATGGAGTTTTTGATCCACATGTGGTAAGTGAAGAATCTCCTTTAGAGATATACGAGAAGTATTATAAACACACACCACCTAGTTTGGAACAAAGATTGAGAGTTCTTGAATGTCAAAGATTATTTGTTGATGATGATGATGAATCATGTAGTGACTCTCTGTCCCATACTGAATATATAGATGACCCTGTGAATGATTGTGCAGATGATTCGTCTAATTTATTAGAAGAACCCATATCGCAAGATCTTTCACCCAACTTAGAGGTTGTTTCTAGTCCCATAGACTTCCAAAAGTTACCTAATTTAGGGTTAGAATTATGTTCTTCAAAAATTTTGTTGGAATACTTTGCATCCAAATACCCAGAGGACGTCCCTGTTTCTAATACCGTGCATGAACCAATTGACAATTTCCCAGTCCCAATAGTATCCCCATATTTTGTTCTTTACGCACTTCCTTGTGCAGTAAAAACTTGGTTTAGGGGTAAATCTTTATTTTTGATAGTTTCAGTGTCTCCGCATCGTTATAACATAAGTGTGAAGCTGTCATTTACAAATGTTGTATTTTGGGTCGATCCCCAAATTTTCAGGTTGTTAATTTTTGGGGATCCTTTTTTGTACATTCCAGTAGGTGTATTTTATTTTATTTTTATTTTAATATTTTCGTTTACTTTTTTTTCATCTTATGGATTTCCCATCTTAAATTTTGCATTGGATGCCTCAATTACATTGAGGACAATGTAATGTTTAAGTATGGGGGAGTGGTTGACGTTTTACTTTTCTTTTTCAGGAATTTCCTTGCATTTTATGACCAGTTGTGTAGCGGGTCTCCGGAAAAAAAAAAATTAAATAAATAATAAAAAAATAATAATAATGATCAGCTGTGTAGCGGGTCTATATATAAAAAAAATAAAAAAAACTAATTATGACCAGTTGTGTAGCGGGTCACTCTCTATCTCTTATTATATGACCAGCTGTGTAGCGGGTCAGTTTTCTGTTTTGCTCAAGGACTAGCAAAATGTAAGTGTGGGGAATTTGATGAGCACGAAAGTGCGACACATTTTCACCCATAAATACATTAGCTGAGACTCATTTTATCACGAATAAACTTGTTTTAGTTGTTTTTGGAAGAATAAGCTCTTGTAGAGAATTGGTCGAAAAAATGTTATTTGCACCCGGAGGACACGTGTTATTCGGACTCTCTTTGTTGGCTAAGGGGTACCTCAATTACTAAGGGGCACCCAGTTACTATGGGGCGCCTCAATTACTATTTACACCCCAGGAGCGGCAACTGCTATCGCACCCCATGTCTGTTAGGGGGAGGTCATCTCTACCATTTAAATTTCATGTTTTGGCGGGAAAAGTGTTGCAGTGAAGTAACAGTTTAGGGTTCGTTTTTCGGGCACGATTTAAGGAGATTTAATCGCAGAATTCAATTGGGATAAACGTGATTAAGCTAAACAGGCCTGGTAATGTGTTCTGATTCTTCTAATTTTGGCTGGATAATCACCGGTGATGAAAGCAGAGTTTCACGGGTTTGATTCACCCTCTCTCGAGTTTCTCTGAGGATTAGCATGTGTTCGACGCAATCTTTGTGTGCTGGAAATATGTGTGGAGTGTGAAGAAGTTATAGATGGAGAGTTACCTAGCTGCAGACGCGTGAAGAAAGAAAGGGAATGGAATTATCTTTCATAACTCCGTATAGATATTTTGGGAAGATTTCGTGCGCTGCAATGAGTCATACTCGATGAAGATACATGCAGCTTCGTGATTAGAGTTTGTGGTCTGTTAACAGACGTGAACGAGATAAAAAAGGGAAAGAAAATATCCCGAGATTATTTTCTATTACTGCCGAAGTTATGGAGAGATCATCTGGAGTAATGAAGAGTTATTCATGGCCTTGTTGAGTATAAATATGATTCTGGAGTATCAGAGAGGGATATCGAGTGATTGGGGAGGCTACAGAGTCGAGAGAATTGCTGCAAAGAAATCTGCAGCAGCGGCAGAAAAACAGTGAAGAACACGAAGAACAGACCAGCAAGGACAGTCGTTTTTCTACAGTGATAACGACTCACAGGTGAGGGTCGTACATCAGAGGCACACTTATTTGCTACAGTATCAGTGACACATATTGTGGGTCGTTCTGGTTTGTAACACATATAACTATTACAAACCCGGTTTTAATTGATTTTCTCTTTTTCTCTTCTTTGTAAACACTATTTGAGCAATGAAATATTATTTTGAGAGTGTTTTCACCATGTGGAGCTAAACCCCATCACCGGGACGATGGAGGAAGCCGAATTTCTTACTTGGGTAAAATTATTGTATTCTTTATTTGACTTTTTTATTTAATTAAAATAGAATTATGATTTGAAAAAAATTAGTTATTATTTTATTAGATGGGTCATGCTTGCTTAGATGTTTGATGTCCCATGCTTACGATTTATAACTAATGTTTGGAGAATCTACCTTGACAATAATAAGAGTCGATGTTGTTTTATTGAGCGATAATTGTTGAGAATGAATAATTGAACCTATTGATATGGATTCGGTGGAATCCTAATCCCAATGACTCTCGCTTTTATTCCTTTAAAATTAATCTCAACAAGTCTTAGAGTTCGAATCCTATTTTCTAAAAAAAACAACGACAATCAAAAATACTAATCACGTACCGACCCCATGTCCAAATTTCAGTAGTTCTAAAAACTCTCTTTTGATGTTTTGAAACATTCCTAATTACCATAGATATGAATATCATTACTCGGGCAATTTCCAAATGATCCATTTGACACAAAAATAGTTATTGAATAAATTGCTTCGAACTAAAATTGGTAAGGATATATGAATATTCATTGCTTGAATCATATTTCGAGATGTTTAACAAGACAAGTTTGACTCGAAAATTCTTCTTTGCAGTATTAAATCTACTAGATTCATACGATATAGTCTCGTATGGACATAATGGTAATACTTGTAAGTAAATATAATGGTTCAATCTCCATATACCTCTTTGTCTATGAAGTTCTCAAAATATCTTCGTTTGATCTTCAATCTTCAATCTTCAATCTTCTAAGGTTGTCCAGTGATGTCTGATACTCAACTACCATACTTTAATCCTAGTCTGAGACTTAACTTGCACACAATAGAAATCAAGCTATAGTTATGTGCATCTAACATTCACAACAAGCTTGAGATGGCAAAACTTGCGAGTTTGACCGAGCAATGCTCAAACAGTTTGTGTATCCGGATGTTGTTCTTATTGATTCTTGAGGTTTTAAGTAATCTCATATCAGGAAGGACATAGATAGAAATCGCAAGTTTCTTTTTGTCTCAGACTTTTTAATTCCTCAAGATAGCTAAAATTTTTATGATTTTTTTTAGAATATTCTTGAGAGGTGGTCAGTAATCTAGGTTCTCAGCTAACTGAGTTTAAGTGTTTTGGTTTCGTGCAGTTTGTTGGACTTTGTCTATTGCAAACAGATTTCCAAACCTAAATTGCACTAGTACAAAAATGGCCTTTAGCCACGCTAGGTATAAATTTCCCTCTCACGCCTTTTTGGTTTTGGCGTGTCTATAGGGTATACTTCTACCCTATAGACACACCATGTTCTATGGGCGTGTTAATATAAGTGCTTTCAGCCATGCCATGGCTAGTAGCGTGTCCAAATATCAACCGTTTAGTCAGGTTAACTTTTACTTTTTGGTTGGGCGTGTTTATAGACAAGTCTATGCCACGTTAACAAGTTGTGGTGGGTCCATAAAAATAGTCACGCCACTTGAGGCGTGGTTAAAAAGTTAGTTTCATTAGACACGCCAGTATGCGTGTCCATAGTGTACGATTTGCAGACACGCCGGTTAATTTGCGAGGCTATAAAGTTGGTTTTATTAGACACGCTAGTATGCGTGTCCATAGTGGGCGTTTTATAGCCACGCCGGTTGTACTGCGTGGCTAAAAAGTTAGGTTTATTGGACACGCTAGTATGCGTGTCCATAGTGTGCGTTTTGTAGACACGCTGGTTTATATGCGTTTTATAGACACGCTGGTTTATATGCGTGGTTAAAAAGTTGGTTTTAATAGACACGCTAGTATGCGTGTCCATAGTGTGCGTTTTATAGACACGCCAATTCTATTTATTACTGGGTATGGGTATACATAAAATGGGTTGTAACTGCGACAGAACTGGCTCAGCTCTGTTGAGGGCTTTTTTCTTCTCCAGCCTAACAATCATTAATTGACTTTCAAAAAATAAATAAAAAAGCTTCTGCCCAAATTCGAACGCATGGTCTCGACTCGAAGGAGGTAGGTAACAAGACGAATTAATCCACCAAGCTGCCCATCTATAGTTGTTTTGAGATTAGTTACAATAACCAACATTAGGTACAGCCTCGCATCCGACGATCTGGATCTGTCAGATTTACCAGATCATATCCGTACGATCTGTTCAGCCTCCCATACAACTTCATATCCAGCGAATCGGATACGTCAGATTAAGAAGATCTGATCAGTAGGCTGTCCAGCAGCGCATCAAGCTTTCGATGCATCGAACCGGTTCAGAGAGTTTCATCTTATCAGATTGCGACAAATCAACACTTTGTGTACATTCAGCAGACACCACGTTTGCAATCATGTGCCACGTCAGCGGCTAAGATACAGTCAGCTCCGCCACGTATGCAATAGCCAACCGCCACGTCAGCAAATAGCGACACATCAGAACGTTCCATCCACATCAACACTTGCTCGACACGTAAGCACGTACCCGACATGTCAGCTGCATCAGTCCACTCATTGAATGCCATGTTAGCATTCGGATCCAGTCAGGATAGTGCCCTGGTAGTTTAAGAAAAAGAAGAAAAATATGTTCAGGAGGGAGGAATCGATCTCATGATCTATAGGTCGCACCTTGCATCCTTCAACCATCTGTGCTGCCAATTCTTTTGGGCAACAAAACTTGACTCAGTAATCCAAGTCTGTTCAGCGCGCATATTATTCACATCTTGTTTCGCCAATAACTTTTTCGTTTAAAGTCCGAATTGAGTGATTGCCTAGACCCTTAAATATTTAGCCTTGCATCACATCGCAAGCACCTAAAGCCTCACCTTGCACGTGATCACATAAATCTTGCTCTTATCGCAAGCATAAAATCTCGCCTTGCACGCGAGTATGAAAGACTTGCACCTTGGAAAGAATAAAGTCTCGTCTCAACCACGAGCCAAATGCCCGATATTGGTACAAAGACTCGTACTCAACACAAGCAACAGCCAGCCTGCACGAGCAGCGAGCGCTTCATCCTTGTTACGTTGCGAGCAAAAAAACCTTACCCCATAAATCCCAACGAGGACGAATATGGACTTGGCAAGCTGTGTATTTAGGAAGGAAAATTTCAGGTACGTATCGCGTTTTTTAAGAATGGTAAACTAACATGAGCATATTTTGCAGGGAAAACCATGTCTTATATGTACAACAGTGTGCCATGATTCATTTGTGCAGTTATGTACATACCTCCGTCGCATGTAGCCTTAATCTTCTTAACATAAGACTCAAGCACGTACATTACGTTTCACTCAAGACTCGACTAGCTCTCGAGCATCACAAGTCCACCACGTGGCACAAAGTCTCGCTTAGCACGTGAGCAAATTTTTTGGAGGTGATTACAGTTGGGGGCGTCTTTGTAATATCTCTACTCACGCTTGGGGGCGAGTTACGTCATCAACGGTCTACGCAGAAGGATAAAGGAATTTATTAACCCCCAAGAAGTTGGAGGTTAAGAGGGGGCGATGTTTGTATCGTGTATAAAATACACGGAAGGCCCATTAATCAAGCCCGCTAATCAATCCCGTAAAGAAGATTCTAGAAGTTTCCAGAAGTCTTGTTGCCCAGTTGCTTGCATATCAAGTTTACATCAAAATTAGGGTTACGTAACACTATAAATTTATGTATTCTAAACCCTAAGAGGAGGGAATTTGAGGTTAGATAACCTAGGAAAAATTATTGTATCCTACAATCAATAAACTATTTCTCTATTCTCCTTGGATGTAGGCAACACTTGCCGAACCACGTTAAATTCTTGTGTCTCTTTATTTTTCTTCGATTTGTTTCATAAACCTAATTTATTTAATCATCATCAAATCATCGTGTTTTGCGCCTAGAATTAATTTTGGGTTCAAACATTGGCGCCGACTAAGGGGATTCGTGAAAACAATCGTGTTTTACCATTGAGAAAAGCGCGGAAGAAATATGCACGAACTCCATGCAAAACACAGCAAAATAAAATAGGGTTCTTCCGTAACCGTTGCAGAAGAAGCAATATCATTGCAAAACAGTTGAACCAGCTGTTGCGAAAGCAGTAGCAGAAGGGTTGTGAAATCCAGAGATACTGTAACAGATACATATGTTGCAGAAAGCGTTGCGACAGCCTAATCTTCATCCAACATTAGGTACAGCCTCGCATCCAACGATCTGGATCTGTCAGATTTACCAGATCATATACGTACGATCTGTTCAACCTCCCATACAACTTCAGATCCAGCGAATCGGATACGTCAGATTAAGAAGATCTGATCAATAGGCTGTCCAGCAGCGCATCAAGCTTTCGATGCATCGAACCGGTTCAGAGAGTTTCAGCTTATCAGAATGCGACAAATCAGCACTTCGTGTACAGTCAGCAGACACCACGTTTGCAATCCTGTGCCACGTCAGCGGCTAAGATACAGTCAGCTCCGCCACGTATGCAATAGCCAACAGCCAAGTCAGCAAATAGCGACACGTCAGCACGTGCCATGCACATCATCACTTGCTCGACACGTAAGCACGTACCCGACATGTCAGTTGCATCAGTCCACTCATTGACTGCCATGTTAGCATTCGGATCCAGTCAGGATAGTGCCCTGGTAGTTTAAGAAAAAGAAGAAAAATATGTTCAGGAGGGAGGAATCGATCTCATGACATGTAGGTCGCACCTTGCATCCTTCAACCATTTGTGCTGCCAATTCTTTTGGGCAACAAAACTTGACTCAGTAATCTAAGTCTGTTCAGCGCGCATATCATTCACATCTTGTTTCGCCAATAACTTTTTCGTTTAAAGTCCGAATTGAGTGATTTTTGGCTCGTTTGAATCGTCATTCGATTCACTACAGCATGGAAGCAAAAAAAAAAAAAATCGTGTTCGAGAAACTTTTATGTGCACTTGGGGCAACAACATGATCGAGTTCGAGGATCGTGGATAGCGACATAATCAATTTCGAGTTTCGTGATCAGCGAAATGATTGAGTGCGAGATGAGGATTGCCTAGACCCTTCAATATTTATCCTTGCATCACATCGCAAGCACCTAAAGCCTCACCTAGCATGTTAGCACATAAATCTTGCTCTTATCGCAAGCATAAAATCTCGCCTTGCACACGAGTATGAAAGACTTGCACCTTGGCAAGCATAAAGTCTCGTCTCAACCACGATCCCAATGCCCGATATTGGTTCAAAGACTCGTACTCAACACAAGCAACATCCAGCCTGCACGAGCAGCGAGCGCTTCATCCTTGTTACGTTGCGAGTAAAAAAACCTTACCCCATAAATCCCAACGAGGACGAATATGGACTTGGCAAGCTGTGTATTTAGGAAGGAAAATTTCAGGTACGTATCGCGTTTTTTAAGAATGGTAAACTAACATGAGCATATTTTGCAGGGAAAACCATGTCTTATATGTACAACAGTGTGCCATGATTCATTTGTGCAGTTATGTACATACCTCCGTCGCATGTAGCCTTAATCTTCTTAACATAAGACTCAAGCACGTACATTACGTGTCACTCAATACTCGACTAGCTCTCGAGCATCACAAGTCCACCACGTGGCACAAAGTCTCGCTTAGCACGTGAGCAAATTTTTTGCAGGTGATTATAGTTGGGGGCGTCTTTGTAATATCTCTAATCACGCTGGGGGCGAATTACGTCATCAACGGTCTACGCAGAAGGATAAAGGAATTTCTTAACCCCCAAGAAGTTGGAGGTTAAGAGGGGGAGAAGTTTGTATCGTGTTTAAAATACACGGAAGGCCCATTAATCAAGCCCGCTAATCAAGCCCGTAAAGAAGATTCTAGAAGTTTCCATAAGTCTTGTTGCCCAAGTTGCTTGCATATCAAGTTTACATCAAAATTAGGGTTACATAACACTATAAATATATGTATTCTAAACCCTAAGAGGAGGGAATTTGAGGTTAGCTAACCTAGGGAAAATTATTGTATCCTACAATCAATAAACTATTTCTCTATTCTCCTTGGATGTAGGCAACACTTGCCGAACCACGTTAAATTCTTGTGTCTCTTTATTTTTCTTCGATTTGTTTCATAACCCTAATTTATTTAATCATCATCAAATCATCGTGTTTTGTGCCTAGAATTAATTTTGGGTTCAAACATTGGCGCCGACTAAGGGGATTCGTGAAAACAATCGTGTTTTACCATTGAGAAAAGCGCGGAAGAAATATGCACGAACTCCATGCAAAACACAGCAAAATAAAATAAAATAGGGTTCTTCCGTAACCGTTGCAGAAGAAGCAATATCATTGCAAAACAGTTGAACCAGCTGTTGCGAAAGCAGTAGCAGAAGGGTTGTGAAATCCAGAGATACTGTAACAGATACATATGTTGCAGAAAGCGTTGCGACAGCCTAATCTTCATCCAACATTAGGTACAGCCTCGCATCCAACGATCTGGATCTGTCAGATTTACCAGATCATATACGTACGATCTGTTCAACCTCCCATACAACTTCAGATCCAGCGAATCGGATACGTCAGATTAAGAAGATCTGATCAATAGGCTGTCCAGCAGCGCATCAAGCTTTCGATGCATCGAACCGGTTCAGAGAGTTTCAGCTTATCAGAATGCGACAAATCAGCACTTCGTGTACAGTCAGCAGACACCACGTTTGCAATCCTGTGCCACGTCAGCGGCTAAGATACAGTCAGCTCCGCCACGTATGCAATAGCCAACAGCCAAGTCAGCAAATAGCGACACGTCAGCACGTGCCATGCACATCATCACTTGCTCGACACGTAAGCACGTACCCGACATGTCAGTTGCATCAGTCCACTCATTGACTGCCATGTTAGCATTCGGATCCAGTCAGGATAGTGCCCTGGTAGTTTAAGAAAAAGAAGAAAAATATGTTCAGGAGGGAGGAATCGATCTCATGACATGTAGGTCGCACCTTGCATCCTTCAACCATTTGTGCTGCCAATTCTTTTGGGCAACAAAACTTGACTCAGTAATCTAAGTCTGTTCAGCGCGCATATCATTCACATCTTGTTTCGCCAATAACTTTTTCGTTTAAAGTCCGAATTGAGTGATTTTTGGCTCGTTTGAATCGTCATTCGATTCACTACAGCATGGAAGCAAAAAAAAAAAAAATCGTGTTCGAGAAACTTTTATGTGCACTTGGGGCAACAACATGATCGAGTTCGAGGATCGTGGATAGCGACATAATCAATTTCGAGTTTCGTGATCAGCGAAATGATTGAGTGCGAGATGAGGATTGCCTAGACCCTTCAATATTTATCCTTGCATCACATCGCAAGCACCTAAAGCCTCACCTAGCATGTTAGCACATAAATCTTGCTCTTATCGCAAGCATAAAATCTCGCCTTGCACACGAGTATGAAAGACTTGCACCTTGGCAAGCATAAAGTCTCGTCTCAACCACGATCCCAATGCCCGATATTGGTTCAAAGACTCGTACTCAACACAAGCAACATCCAGCCTGCACGAGCAGCGAGCGCTTCATCCTTGTTACGTTGCGAGTAAAAAAACCTTACCCCATAAATCCCAACGAGGACGAATATGGACTTGGCAAGCTGTGTATTTAGGAAGGAAAATTTCAGGTACGTATCGCGTTTTTTAAGAATGGTAAACTAACATGAGCATATTTTGCAGGGAAAACCATGTCTTATATGTACAACAGTGTGCCATGATTCATTTGTGCAGTTATGTACATACCTCCGTCGCATGTAGCCTTAATCTTCTTAACATAAGACTCAAGCACGTACATTACGTTTCACTCAAGACTCGACTAGCTCTCGAGCATCACAAGTCCACCACGTGGCACAAAGTCTCGCTTAGCACGTGAGCAAATTTTTTGGAGGTGATTACAGTTGGGGGCGTCTTTGTAATATCTCTACTCACGCTTGGGGGCGAGTTACGTCATCAACGGTCTACGCAGAAGGATAAAGGAATTTATTAACCCCCAAGAAGTTGGAGGTTAAGAGGGGGCGATGTTTGTATCGTGTATAAAATACACGGAAGGCCCATTAATCAAGCCCGCTAATCAATCCCGTAAAGAAGATTCTAGAAGTTTCCAGAAGTCTTGTTGCCCAGTTGCTTGCATATCAAGTTTACATCAAAATTAGGGTTACGTAACACTATAAATTTATGTATTCTAAACCCTAAGAGGAGGGAATTTGAGGTTAGATAACCTAGGAAAAATTATTGTATCCTACAATCAATAAACTATTTCTCTATTCTCCTTGGATGTAGGCAACACTTGCCGAACCACGTTAAATTCTTGTGTCTCTTTATTTTTCTTCGATTTGTTTCATAAACCTAATTTATTTAATCATCATCAAATCATCGTGTTTTGCGCCTAGAATTAATTTTGGGTTCAAACATTGGCGCCGACTAAGGGGATTCGTGAAAACAATCGTGTTTTACCATTGAGAAAAGCGCGGAAGAAATATGCACGAACTCCATGCAAAACACAGCAAAATAAAATAAAATAGGGTTCTTCCGTAACCGTTGCAGAAGAAGCAATATCGTTGCAAAACAGTTGAACCAGCTGTTGCGAAAGCAGTAGCAGAAGGGTTGCGAAATCCAGAGATACTGTAACAGATATATATGTTGCAGAAAGCATTGCGACAGCCTAATCTTCATCCAACATTAGGTACAGCCTCGCATCCAACGATCTGGATCTGTCAGATTTACCAGATCATATACGTACGATCTGTTCAACCTCCCATACAACTTCAGATCCAGCGAATCGGATACGTCAGATTAAGAAGATCTGATCAATAGGTTGTCCAGTAGCGCATCAAGCTTTCGATGCATCGAACCGGTTCAAAGAGTTTCGGCTTATCAGAATGCCATAAATCAGCACTTCGTGTACAGTCAGCAGACACCACGTTTGCAATCCTGTGCCACATCAGCGGCTAAGATACAGTCAGCTCCGCCACGTATGCAATAGCCAACAACCACGTCAGCAAATAGCGACACGTCAGCACGTGCCATGCACATCAGCACTTGCTCGACACGTAAGCACGTACCCGACATGTCAGCTGCATCAGTCCACTCATTGACTGCCATGTTAGCATTCGGATCCAGTCAGGATAGTGCCCTGGTAGTTCAAGAAAAAGAAGAAAAATATGTTCAGGAGGGAGGAATCGATCTCATGACCTGTAGGTCGCACCTTGCATCCTTCAACCATTTGTGCTGCCAATTCTTTTGGGCAACAAAACTTGACTCAGTAATCTAAGTCTGTTCAGCGCGCATATCATTCACATCTTGTTTCGCCAATAACTTTTTCGTTTAAAGTCCGAATTGAGTGATTTTTGGCTCGTTTGAATCGTCTTTCGATTCACTACAGCATGGAAGCAAAAATTTATGTGTTCGAGAAAATTTTATGTGCACTTGGGGAAACAACATGATCGAGTTCGAGGATCGTGGATAGCGACATAATCGATTTCGAGTTTCGTGATCAGTGACATGATTGAGTGCGAGCTGAGGATTTCCTAGACCCTTCAATATTTATCCTTGCATCACATCGCAAGCACCTAAAGCCTCACCTTGCACGTGAGCACATAAATCTTGCTCTTATCGCAAGCATAAAATCTCGCCTTGCACGCGAGTATGAAAGACTTGCACCTTGGCAAGCATAAAGTCTCGTCTCAACCACGAGCCCAATGCCCGATATTGGTACAAAGACTCGTACTCAACACAAGCAACAACCAGCCTGCACGAGCAGCGAGCGCTTCATCCTTGTTACGTTGCGAGCAAAAAAACCTTACCCCATAAAGCCCAACGAGGACGAATATGGACTTGGCAAGCTGTGTATCTAGGAAGTAAAATTTCAGGTACGTATCGCGTTTTTTAAGAATGGTAAACTAACATGAGCATATTTTGTAGGGAAAACCATGTCGGATATGTACAACAGTGTGCCATGATTCATTTGTGCAGTTATGTACATACCTCCGTCGCATGTAGCCTTAATCTTCTTAACATAAGACTCAAGCACGTACATTACGTTTCACTCAAGACTCGACTAGCTCTCGAGCATCACAAGTCCACCACGTGGCACAAAGTCTCGCTTAGCACGTGAGCAAATTTTTTGGAGGTGATTACAGTTGGGGGCGTCTTTGTAATATCTCTACTCACGCTTGGGGGCGAGTTACGTCATCAACGGTCTACGCAGAAGGATAAAGGAATTTATTAACCCCCAAGAAGTTGGAGGTTAAGAGGGGGCGATGTTTGTATCGTGTATAAAATACACGGAAGGCCCATTAATCAAGCCCGCTAATCAATCCCGTAAAGAAGATTCTAGAAGTTTCCAGAAGTCTTGTTGCCCAGTTGCTTGCATATCAAGTTTACATCAAAATTAGGGTTACGTAACACTATAAATTTATGTATTCTAAACCCTAAGAGGAGGGAATTTGAGGTTAGATAACCTAGGAAAAATTATTGTATCCTACAATCAATAAACTATTTCTCTATTCTCCTTGGATGTAGGCAACACTTGCCGAACCACGTTAAATTCTTGTGTCTCTTTATTTTTCTTCGATTTGTTTCATAAACCTAATTTATTTAATCATCATCAAATCATCGTGTTTTGCGCCTAGAATTAATTTTGGGTTCAAACATTGGCGCCGACTAAGGGGATTCGTGAAAACTCCATGCAAAACACAGCAAAATAAATAAATAGGGTTCTTCCGTAACCGTTGCAGAAGAAGCAATATCGTTGCAAAACAGTTGAACCAGCTGTTGCGAAAGCAGTAGCAGAAGGGTTGCGAAATCCAGAGATACTGTAACAGATATATATGTTGCAGAAAGCGTTGCGACAGCCTAATCTTCATCCAACATTAGGTACATCCTCGCATCCAACGATCTGGATTTGTCAGATTTACCAGACCATATACGTACGATCTGTTCAACCTCCCATACAACTTCAGATCCAGCGAATCGGATACGTCAGATTAAGAAGATCTGATCAATAGGCTGTCCAGCAGCGCATCAAGCTTTCGATGCATCGAACCGGTTCAGAGAGTTTCAGCTTGTCAGAATGCGACAAATCAGCACTTCGTGTACAGTCAGCAGACACCACGTTTGCAATCCTGTGCCACGTCAGCGGCTAAGATACAGTCAGCTCCGCCACGTACGCAATAGCCAACAGCCACGTCAACAAATAGCGACACTTCAGCACGTGCCATGCACATCAGCACTTGCTCGACACGTAAGCACGTACCCGACATGTCAGCTGCATCAGTCCACTCATTGACTGCCATGTTAGCATTCGGATCCAGTCAGGATAGTGCCCTGGTAGTTCAAGAAAAAGAAGAAAAATATGTTCAGGAGGGAGGAATCGATCTCATGACCTGTAGATCGCACCTTGCATCCTTCAACCATCTGTGCTGCCAATTCTTGTGGGCAACAAAACTTGACTCAGTAATCTAAGTCTGCCCAGCGCGCATATCATTCACATCTTGTTTCGCCAATAACTTTTTCGTTTAAAGTCCGAATTGAGTGATTTTTTGCTCGTTTGAATCGTCTTTCGATTCACTACAACATGGAAGCAAAAATTTATGTGTTCTAGAAACTTTTATGTGCACTTGGGGCAACAACATGATCGAGTTCGAGGATCGTGGATAGCGACATAATCAATTTCGAGTTTCGTGATCAGCGAAATGATTTAGTGCGAGATGAGGATTGCCTAGACCCTTCAATATTTATCCTTGCATCACATCGCAAGCACCTAAAGCCTCACCTTGCATGTGAGCACATAAATCTTGCTCTTATCGCAAGCATAAAATCTCGCCTTGCACACGAGTATGAAAGACTTGCAACTTGGCAAGCATAAAGTCTCGTCTCAACCACGAGCCCAATGCCCGATATTGGTACAAAGACTCGTACTCAACACAAACAACAACCATCCTGCACGAGCAGCGAGCGGTTCATCCTTGTTACATTGCGAGCAAAAAAACCTTACCCCATAAAGCCCAACGAGGACGAATATGGACTTGGAAAGCTGTGTATTTAGGAAGGAAATTTTCAGGTACGTATCGCGTTTTTTAAGAATGGTAAACTAACATGAGCATATTTTGCAGGGAAAACCATGCCGGATATGTACAACAGTGTGTCATGATTCATTTGTGCAGTTATGTACATACCTCCGTCGCATGTATCCTTAATCTTCTTAACATAAGACTCAAGCACGTACATTACGTTTCACTCAAGACTCGACTAGCTCTCGAGCATCACAAGTCCACCACGTGGCACAAAGTCTCGCTTAGCACGTGAGCAAATTTTTTGGAGGTGATTACAGTTGGGGGCGTCTTTGTAATATCTCTACTCACGCTTGGGGGCGAGTTACGTCATCAACGGTCTACGCAGAAGGATAAAGGAATTTATTAACCCCCAAGAAGTTGGAGGTTAAGAGGGGGCGATGTTTGTATCGTGTATAAAATACACGGAAGGCCCATTAATCAAGCCCGCTAATCAATCCCGTAAAGAAGATTCTAGAAGTTTCCAGAAGTCTTGTTGCCCAGTTGCTTGCATATCAAGTTTACATCAAAATTAGGGTTACGTAACACTATAAATTTATGTATTCTAAACCCTAAGAGGAGGGAATTTGAGGTTAGATAACCTAGGAAAAATTATTGTATCCTACAATCAATAAACTATTTCTCTATTCTCCTTGGATGTAGGCAACACTTGCCGAACCACGTTAAATTCTTGTGTCTCTTTATTTTTCTTCGATTTGTTTCATAAACCTAATTTATTTAATCATCATCAAATCATCGTGTTTTGCGCCTAGAATTAATTTTGGGTTCAAACATTGGCGCCGACTAAGGGGATTCGTGAAAACAATCATGTTTTACCATTGAGAAAAGCGCGGAAGAAATATGCACGAACTCCATGCAAAACACAGCAAAATAAAATAGGGTTCTTCCGTAACCGTTGCAGAAGAAGCAATATCATTGCAAAACAGTTGAACCAGCTGTTGCGAAAGCAGTAGCAGAAGGGTTGTGAAATCCAGAGATACTGTAACAGATACATATGTTGCAGAAAGCGTTGCGACAGCCTAATCTTCATCCAACATTAGGTACAGCCTCGCATCCAACGATCTGGATCTGTCAGATTTACCAGATCATATACGTACGATCTGTTCAACCTCCCATACAACTTCAGATCCAGCGAATCGGATACGTCAGATTAAGAAGATCTGATCAATAGGCTGTCCAGCAGCGCATCAAGCTTTCGATGCATCGAACCGGTTCAGAGAGTTTCAGCTTATCAGAATGCGACAAATCAGCACTTCGTGTACAGTCAGCAGACACCACGTTTGCAATCCTGTGCCACGTCAGCGGCTAAGATACAGTCAGCTCCGCCACGTATGCAATAGCCAACAGCCAAGTCAGCAAATAGCGACACGTCAGCACGTGCCATGCACATCATCACTTGCTCGACACGTAAGCACGTACCCGACATGTCAGTTGCATCAGTCCACTCATTGACTGCCATGTTAGCATTCGGATCCAGTCAGGATAGTGCCCTGGTAGTTTAAGAAAAAGAAGAAAAATATGTTCAGGAGGGAGGAATCGATCTCATGACATGTAGGTCGCACCTTGCATCCTTCAACCATTTGTGCTGCCAATTCTTTTGGGCAACAAAACTTGACTCAGTAATCTAAGTCTGTTCAGCGCGCATATCATTCACATCTTGTTTCGCCAATAACTTTTTCGTTTAAAGTCCGAATTGAGTGATTTTTGGCTCGTTTGAATCGTCATTCGATTCACTACAGCATGGAAGCAAAAAAAAAAAAATCGTGTTCGAGAAACTTTTATGTGCACTTGGGGCAACAACATGATCGAGTTCGAGGATCGTGGATAGCGACATAATCAATTTCGAGTTTCGTGATCAGCGAAATGATTGAGTGCGAGATGAGGATTGCCTAGACCCTTCAATATTTATCCTTGCATCACATCGCAAGCACCTAAAGCCTCACCTAGCATGTTAGCACATAAATCTTGCTCTTATCGCAAGCATAAAATCTCGCCTTGCACACGAGTATGAAAGACTTGCACCTTGGCAAGCATAAAGTCTCGTCTCAACCACGATCCCAATGCCCGATATTGGTTCAAAGACTCGTACTCAACACAAGCAACATCCAGCCTGCACGAGCAGCGAGCGCTTCATCCTTGTTACGTTGCGAGTAAAAAAACCTTACCCCATAAATCCCAACGAGGACGAATATGGACTTGGCAAGCTGTGTATTTAGGAAGGAAAATTTCAGGTACGTATCGCGTTTTTTAAGAATGGTAAACTAACATGAGCATATTTTGCAGGGAAAACCATGCCGGATATGTACAATAGTGTGCCATGATTCATTTGTGCAGTTATGTACATACCTCCGTCGCATGTAGCCTTAATCTTCTTAACATAAGACTCAAGCACGTACATTACGTTTCACTCAAGACTCGACTAGCTCTCGAGCATCACAAGTCCACCACGTGGCACAAAGTCTCGCTTAGCACGTGAGCAAATTTTTTTGGAGGTGATTACAGTTGGCGGCGTCTTTGTAATATCTCTACTCACGCTTGGGGGCGAGTTACGTCATCAACGGTCTACGCAGAAGGATAGAGGAATTTCTTAACCCCCAAGAAGTTGGATTTAATAGAGGGCGATGTTTGTATCGTATATAAAATACACGGAAGGCCCATTAATCAAGCCCGCTAATCAATCCCGTAAAGAAAATTCTAGAAGTTTCCAGAAGTTTTGTTGCCAAGTTGCTTGCATATCAAGATTACATCAAAATTAGGGTTACGTAACACTATAAATATATGTATTCTAAACCCTAAGAGGAGGGAATTTGAGGTTAGCTAACCTAGGAAAAATTATCGTATCCTACAATCAATAAACTATTTCTCTATTCTCCATGGATGTAGGCAACACTTGCCGAACCACGTTAAATTCTTGTGTCTCTTTATTTTTCTTCGATTTGTTTCATAACCCTAATTTATTTAATCATCATCAAATCATCGTGTTTTGCGCCTAGAATTAATTTTGGGTTCAAACAGGTACTTCACAAAATATGTTATCACCGATAGGCAAGGTAAACTGAAATTGGAAAACATGTTGCGCAATTTTTTTTAGATTCGTAATTTCTTAGGAAAGCTGTGGGAAATAGGTGAGAGGAAAAACATTGACTGAACTACTTATAGCATTTCGTCTTAGGGTGAGGGAGGATGAATGTTGTTATTGAATTTCAGCACCTAATTGTTCTCTCTTCTCTCTTTCTGTGCTTTTATTATAACGACAATCATGCATAATGCTTCGTCTTCCCCATCAGATCACGAGGGACTCTTCATTTTCTTATAACACAGGAATGAAGACTAATCAATGCTTTTTAGTTAATCGACAAAACTAGCAACAACGATCCTTCTGGAAGGCCTGATTTAGTTTTCACAATCGGCATTTTCAATCCAAAAATTCCAGTTCATGAATGTTCTTTGTTTTTGAAAAATAGTTATATTAACAAGGGGCCTCTTAAAAAACTTTTCAAAAGTTTTCGTCCAACGGATACATTTCAAATTTGAAAAATAATAATCAATTGAGGGGGTGATATTTACTTTTCAAAGTTACGAAGTTAAAACAAAAGTTTACCTTGAGACTAACAACCCTTATCTTAAGAAGGGTGCCATATAATGGGTAAATGTCTCGCCAGCTATCTGTTGCGGTTCCGTCAGATTTTATCTCCAATACGTACTTGTCGAAGAGACTCCTAATTAATGGGGAGTACAATACGTGGCAAGAGATGATACGTCGGTTTATTAACTGCACATTTTTTTTTTACTAAAAAGTAAAATTCTTTTGAAAATTAAAGATAAAGCTTGGTTTTACAGCCTTGCAAGTACACGTGTTGGATTTTGGCTGGTGTACTAAATCCTAGCTAGCTGATACGCCCTCAACTCGTAGTTGATACTGCCTTAATCACAAAAACTTGGGCTCTTCTTTTGGAAACGAGTGTGTAACCATTGCAAACGTCTAGGGCATATAGAAGAAATTTTGGTAGTTAAATATAACTTTGGTCTAGAAGACATTTACGTCGACAGTCCTGAATCGGAATCGGAAGTCGAATCACAGAGTTGGGCATCGGGTTTTAAAGTGCTAATTAATGACCAGATAGATAGAGAAACGGTTTCTGACGCAGGCAACGCTTTATTTGTTTCTCCTCTATCTCCTTCTTCAGTAATCCCCTCTCAACCCATTCCTATAGAAATTTCTTCTTCAGTTTTATCCCCAGATCATCCAGTCTTTGAGAAGGCTCTTCAATCACCTATTCTCAATTATTCAATCCTGGGAAAACGCCTTAGGATCTGGGAATCTCCTCCTCCTCCTATTATTTTCTCCTCCAATCAATACCAAGACATCTCATATTCAGATTACAAAATAAGAAACTCAGGATTGATTCAAGATGTGGTTAATCAGATCTTGTCTTCTCCAAATCAAGATGTTAACTACATTCCTTTGGGCTCCGACAACAATGATATAGAAGATTCAATTGAACAATGCTTTACCCCTGAGGAGGCGATTCAAGATCAAAGTCAGTACCCAAAGCCATCCTTTTGTATTACTTTCTCAGACTCCTCTATTTTTGCAAATTTGAGCTTATCCAGTGGGCAAAGGATGGTAACCCCGAATAGCAATGCAGCTTTCTCAATGTATTTCTCCGATTCAGATATCTCTCCTTTGAGTTCAATGGGTTCTAATGATTTCTTCAATGCTTATGAAAATGAATTTAAAAATAACAAATTTTTTAACCAGTATGGAAACTTTTCCATGATTCCAAACCAAGAAACTACACTTCCCATTAATGAAAGGATTGAACAACTCCAAATTCAGGCTGCTGAAAAAGGGAAACAGATAGCCCAGGTATGTCATCAAATTTCTGCTTCTTTTTACTTACAAATCAAATCCATCTCTAGCAACCTTTACACTCTATCTTCTCAACATTTGGTTTTGAAATTTCTTGACATCTGCTTTGCTTGCCTTCCCAGTCTTTTAAATTTTGAATATTTAGTTTACTTTCACTATTTTGGGGATAACATTCATTAGTATTTCAAGTCTGCTTTGAGAAGCAACATAAAGAACACCAGCACTAGGATGTTCAGCTATTTTATCCTTTGGTTTATTCTTGCTTAATTTCTGGTCTGAATAGTTAGCTAGAACTGTTTGTGCACTACTCTCCCCTGAGTTAGAACTTTTCTAGTCCATCACTGCTTATCACAGTATCTTCACAAGCAATCACCAACAATAGGGTACTGCAGCAACAGATATTTGTTGTGTGTGTTGGGCATGTTATGATCTGACTTGTAGGGCTCAATTTCATTAAGTAGAAACTCAATCTTTGGTAAAATTAGTTAAGGTAACAAAATAAAAGTACAACAACATTGTGTAGCCTTGCACTAGTAGTCACAATAGAATTCACACTTTCTAAAGTACTCCCTGATTCTCCTTACAAATAGATTCACTTTGTAGCTGCTTCTTTGAGTCTTTTGTTCTTTAGATCCATAGTCTTTAGCATTGTTAAGCTTAGATATTAACCTGATAACTTGTCTCACAGCTCTGACCATGAAAATCTTAGCATGGAATACACAAGGGTGTGGACAGAAATCAACTCAACAACATTTAAAATTATTATTAGATATAGAAAAACCTGACATCTTATTCTTATCTGAGACTAATTCTCAAAGGAGTGTAGTAAGGAAAACTCTCAACTTTTTTCCAAATTTTCATATTGTGGACCCAGAAGGAACGGCTGGAGGAGGCCTAGCCCTTGCTTGGGTAGATGGTTTCCATTTTGAAATTCTTCAATGGAACCTCAATATGATTAATGTTATAGTTAAAAATAATTTCCATTCAAAGGAATGGTTGCTCACCTGTTTTTATTGGTCTCCAAAGCATGACATGAAATTAGAGGTCATGGGAAACTTAGAAAACATAACACAGCGAATCAATCTCAATTCAATGCCTTGGTTAGTTATAGGTGGCCTAAACATTATCTTTAATAGTGAGGAAAAGGAAGGAGGTCTTCCCTTTAACAAAACCAAAATGGAACCAATTTTAAACTTAATTCAAAGAACAGGTCTAGAGGACCTGGGTTTCAAAGGCAATATTTTTACTTGGAGTAACAAAAGAGAAGGCATGGCAAACATCAAGCAGAGGCTTGACAGGGCCATGCCTAATGCTCATTGGAATTTAGAACTTAAATAAGCCACTTTAGAAAACTTAGTGGCAGTTGGTTCAGATCATGGACCAATATGACTCTCTCTAAAACCTTCTTTTTCTTTCTCTTCTCTTTCTTTTAAATTTTATGATACATGGTTAAAAGAACCATCATGTCTAGAGGTTAGAATTCTTGGACTCTAAACTCAGGGAACACAACACTAGATCTAATAGCAAATATTTCAACACTAACTGAAAATCTTAGTAGCTGGAAAAAAGTTGTTTTTGGAAATCCTAACAAAAAAATCAAATTACTTCTAAAAGTAATTGACAATTTAAATGCACAACCTGCTTCTGCTGCAGTTTCTTCTTTGACTAACAAAAAACTATTAGAGCTGGAGGCACTGTGTGATACACAATAAGAAATATCTAGGCAACAATCTAGAAATAACATAATAGCTTTAGGTGAAAGAAATACCACTTTCTTTCATGTCACTACTCTTAAGAGAAGAAAAAAAAATCATATAGAGTGCATTCAAGATAAGGATAACAATGTTGTTTCAACAACACCAGAGATTGAAGAAGTTTTAACCTCTTATTTCTCTGATCTGTTCACTGAAAGTCCCTCTACTTCAAATGACCTGATTTTCTCACACATTAACCCTTGTATCTCTATACAGGAAAATCTAGAAATCACAAGTACACCAACTGCTGAGGAAATATGGGAAGTAGTAAAAAAACTGAAACCTAACAAAGCACAAGGCTCTGATGGTTTCCCGGTGAGTTTCTTTAAAAACAACTGGGGGATAGTTGGCCCTCAGTTAGTCTCAGTCATCCAAGATTTTTCACAACTAGACACTTGCACCCAGAGTTAAATAAAACTTTCTTGTTCTTAATCCCAAAGAAAAAACACCCAAAATCTCCAGCTGACTTTAGGCCAATTGGCTTATGCAACACCCCATATAAAGTAATAGCAAAAAATTTGGCAAATAGATTCAAGAAAACTTTAGAAAAAATTATCTCCCCCCTACAGTCAGCCTTTCTCTCTTCTAGGCAAATTTCTGATAACATAATAGTAGCTCATGAGGTAGTACACTCAATGAAAAAAAGTAAAAAGAAAACTGGCAATATAGGATTCAAAATTGACATGTCGAAAGCTTTCGACATAGTTAATTGGAGTTTTTTATTAAAAACTCTAGCTGCTTTTGGCTTCTCTGAACATTGGTGTCAGCTTATACAACAATGTCTTTCTACATCCTCCATTGTTGTTCTTCTCAATGGACAACCTTGTAAAGATTTTAATCCTTCCAGGGGCATTAGGCAGGGAGATCCTTTATCTCCCTACCTATTTATACTCTGCATGGAAGTTTTTTCGCGTCTGTTAAATCATCTTCAAAGCACTAAAAAAGTTTAGGGAATCAAACTTTCACCTAAAACCTAAATCCCCCCCCCCCCCAATCTCTCACCTTTTTTCCGCCGATGACCTGCTCCTTTTTACTAAGGTTGATCTGGGTAGTTGCAAAAACTTATTAGAAGCCATTCAGATTTTTAGTGCAGCTTCAGGACAAGTCATAAATTTTGAACAGTCAGGCCTTTTCTTTAGCAAAAAGGTGCACAAGAAACACATAGGTATCATTTGTAGAATGATGAAGATAAAAAAAATCAACTTCAATGATACACATTTAAGTGTACCTCTGTTCATAGATAGATCTAAACTCAAAACCTTTGACAAAATCATAGAAAAAATGGAGCAAAAAATAAAAAACTGGCTTGGCAAGATCTTGTCACAACCTAGTAAAATTGTTTTGAATAAATCCGTTTTATCTAGCATGCCTATTTTTAGTATGGGATGCTTTGTTCTTCCCAAAAAAATAACAAAAAGAATAAATGATATTCAAAGGGACTTTTGGTGGGAAAAAAAAACTAACTCTAAGGGTATTTACATTAAATCTTTTGATTTTTTATGTAATCCATTAGACCAAGGGGGATTAGGATTTAAAGAAGCAAACAAGGTCAACCAAGCTATGATCAGTAGAATAGCTTGGAGATTAGTTAGTAACCCTGATGACCTTTGGGCTCAAATTCTTAAAGGTAAATACTTCAAGAAATCAGGAGCCTTACATTCCAAAAAGAAATCGCAAGCTTCTTGGATTTGGAAGTGTATTCTACAAGGAATTGCACACATAAAAAAAGTATAGCATTTGGGAAGTAGGTAATGGTTTACTAATAAACATTTGGGATGATTTTTTGCTTCCAACTAGAAGAGAGACTTTGAAAGAGTTTTTTCCATCTAGAAACACTACTATAACACTTGTGTCTGAACTCATTGACTCAAACACAAATAAGTGGAATACTGATCTGTTACACTCTTTATTTTATAACTTAACTATTCGAGAAATTACAAACATTAGATTATACACTACATCTGAAGGTTCTCTAAAAAGAGATAAACTTAGATGGACTTTAACAAAGAATGGTGAATTCTCTGTTAAATCACTTTATGCTAAACTCTCTAATCCTTCTTGTTCAACTCCTTCCAAAACTAAAAAAATTTGGAAAGGTCTGTGGACTATGGATACCTCTCATAGGATAAAATTGTTTGTATGGAAATGTTTACAAGATGCATTACCAACTAGACAAAAGATCAGATCCACAGATAATAAGTGTGTTTTCTATAACAGTGTTGTTGAAACTACTTACTATCTCTTTTTTGAATGTGCTTATGCAAAGGAGATTTGGAATCTTCAGCTAATGGCCTCACAAGGAGTATTTCTTTCTCAAAATTCTCATAATTTGCATAATACTTTCTTACATAAATACAACGAATGGTTAGCAGGAGATACAAACTCAATTTCTATGACTCTTGCTGCTACCAAATGTTAGTTTATTTGGAAAGAGCGGTGCCTTAGAATATTTGAAGATAAATCTAGAACCTCTATACAGCTTGCTTTAGACATAAGAAGACATTATGATTATTGGAACCCAACACAATTGCATAACATAACTCAAGTTAATATCAGTCATATCCAATCTTTACATTACTGGCTTCTTCCAAGAATGAATACAGTAAAGATAAATTGCGATGCTTCTTGGATTTCAGAGCATACTAATGCTGGTTTTGGTCTTGTTTTTCGAACCTCTTCAGGCACCTTTCGAGCAGCAGAATGCGGATACTGCAGGACCTTCTCAGCCCAAGAGGCAGAAGTTGTAGCTCTCTTAAGGGCAGTACAATGGGCAATCAGACACAATGTTCAAAATTTGGTGATAGAAGGAGATAATCAGGCAACAATAAAGTATTTACTAGGAAAGACAAAGGATGTGAATTGGCAATGCTTAGCAATCTTGAATGAAGTTCAACAACTAGCAGATAAATTAGTTTCTTTTCAAGGTTTTCAGTTTATAGATAGACGTGCAAACAAGGTGGCAGACTTGTTGGCAAAAGAAGGGCGACGATCAAGTAGCACAATTTCTTGGACTGATCAAGCTCCTAGCTTTTTAATTCCTGCAATTTCTTTTGACACAGTCAAAGCATATGAATTATGTAACTCTAATGACAGTACCTTTGTATCTTGTTCAGCCAGGATTAATCCAACAAATTCAGTCATTGGACGAGAAATTCACCATGAGTTAGTCTCTGAAGAGCCTGAATTAGCAGATTAATGTTGGCCTAGTAATACAATCTTATTTTCAAAAAAAAAAGTACTAATAACCCATAATTTTTCAAAACGTCGGATCCCGAGAATTTATAATCCATAATAGCATCTTTGTGGTTTGGAAACGGCTCATTTTGATCGTATTTGTATCATACGCACATTTTCCCCGTCACTCCTACATTATTTTTCCAAAATCGCGTGAAACGCACACAAGCGTGTGCGTGTGTGAATGTCAGTTCGACAGATATTACCTTTGTTTAGCATAAATGAAATCTTTAACATTAACTTAATGTGAGCCATGCGCAATTCATGTTAAAAGCTGGATCTAAATCATCCTATTTGAATACATTTGGCATTTCTTTTCTTTTTGCCTTCACATACATGCATCTGAGATCTCTATATTTCGGATATAGAAGGATAGATTTTGACATTTAATATAAATGCTAGATCATATTTTCACAAAATATCAACTCAGTTACACAAAGGAAATAAAAGTTTGGCACTGAAATTTATTTGATAAATTCTGTCGACAAAAGCCAACAAGAACAATCCATTCAAACAAATCCTATTATTAGGGTAAAAACTATGGATTAGCTGATCATCCTCAGCATCTCCATATCAGTAAGGGAAAATTGGGAATATGTCCCACTTCACTAATTCGTTTGGGGATCTATCCCATAACGGAAAAAATTAAGAAATCTATCCTAGAGAGAAAAAAAAATGTTAAGTGGCTAATATCCCACATGTGTGGGCTTACACATGCGACAGATTCACTTTTTTACCCTCAACCTTTAGATGAGCGACACGTCACTATGCATAACACGTGTTTGGGATCCGACGGTCAATCGCGAGTAGTAACTTTGATTTTCTTCTTTGTACAGAAGAGAAATCGAGATACAGAAGAGAAATCGAGAGCAACAATAGGTTTTGAGAGTAAACACTTTTAGCAGAGAGAAATCGAGAACCAAGAGAAACAAAAAGGTAGATGGTGTGAAATAGTGATAGATCTAGTTCGTTGATGTGTTGTTAGAGAGGATTATGTGATATTGAAGGAAGAACAACTCCAATATCAGATTCGTTGCTTTCAAAGTTGCGAAATCTTCTCAAATCATGTAAGTTCTTCAAACGCAGCTGTGATTTTCGTTGTATCTCACATCTAGTAGTTCATTTTTCCTTTAATTGCAACTTTTGAATATAGGGTTTATGTAAAATTGATTTTAGGATTTCTGAAATTAGGGATTTCGTTTCAAACATCTAAGTTCTTCAAACCCAGTTGCAATTTCCGTTGTATATCACATCTAAGTAGGTTAATTGTTCTTTAATTGCAACTTTGAATTCAGGGTTTGTATAAAATCGATTTTAGGGTTTGTTAAATTGGGGCTACTTTTTTAAACATGAATATATTGTATAAAATCGATTTAGGGTTTGTATAATTAGTCTTATATATAATGTATGATGATGATGGAACCCCTAACATACTCATCAAGGATCCGTCTCTTATATTTACTTTTTTGTTATCCTGTGCTATGGCCGATATTTATTAGGTATATCAACCATAATACTTCTGCTATTCTCAAAAAGAATCCAAGAAGGAACTTGTTTCATTTATTTTGCTAGTAGGTACATCAACTGCTATTCTCAAATAAACCATGTTTATTTCTTGAATGTATAGAGTCCAATCTTGATGCAGTCATACTTTTTGCTCTTTTAGTGGTTAGAACTAGTCTGCATTTTCTGTCGTACCTTGTTTTCCAGTGCAGTAGTAAAAATGTAAGTGGGCGGTCCTAAAAAGAACTAATGATATAGGATTAATTGCGCATGAAAACTGTGTGTATTTTGTGGCTCTATGCCAAACCTAATATTCTAGGATTGATTGCTAAGTGAACAACGTTGTGCCGACACTCAGTGGTGGGTTCATATGTACAATTGGACTCATATGTTAACTTACTGTTTTTGTTGTTTAACTAAATTTTGTTAACTATTGTTTCAGGAAAGTGATACAAAGGAATTTTAGGTTGACGGTTCTAAATCAGATTGCTGGTATTGAAGCTGGTAAACCATTGTATGTGTTGAATGTCTTTGCAAATGATAGCCATAGATGAACCCCAAGGCACTGTCGTAAGTGTGGTGGTCTGAATCACAACAACAGAACATGTAAAGGTGGTGAGGTTGGATCCAACCCCAAGGGAAAGAAAGATAGAGTTGAACGTGAGGTGAGTGGAAGTTCATTTATAACCACTACATCAAAACCAAAAAAGATGCCCACTGGAACCAAGATCAGAAGGAGAAGAGCAAGTGATTCTAGCAAAGAGACAACTTCAAGGACTGCTTCATCTTCTGAAACTGTTAGAAAAACTACATCAACTGCAGCTACTAAGCCAAAATGGAAACAAAAAGACCCTAAGACTGCTGCTACATCAGCTAGTTTGAATGTGTCCATCAGAAACATCAACAAGGGCCCTGTGAAGCAGACCATTAACAATTTCAACTATGATGCAGGTTCAACGAGGGAGAGGAAGCGTAAAATCCAGTTTGATGTGTAAGATTGATCAATGCTCATTTTGGTGTGTGAGCTCTGTGTGAGAAGCAAATGTGTAGATAGGTGTTGCTAGACCGATGTTTAATAATCTTTGGTTAAATGTTAGACAGTAGTACTAGAACTAGCCTAACTAGTCTGTTTGTTCTTTCTATGTTAACATCTCAAGACATACGAAGAATGAGAGAAAAGAGAAAGAAAAACGAGGAGGGAAAGGGCGGCAGGGGCGGGAGAAGGGAGGAGGGGAGCAGGGGGGAGAGGAAGAAAAGGGAGGAGGAGCGGAAGGGGGGCCGGAAGGGGCAAGAAAAAAAGCAGGAGGGGGGGCGACGCACACAAGGAGCTAGTAGTGGAAGCAGTAGCAGTGGAAGAAGGATGATGAAGACGGTTTGTTCCGTATTTTTTCAATTAAATGAGGGTAAAAATGTCATTTCAAGTATTAAGGTAAATAATTAACCGTTGGATTTCATAACGCGTGGCGCTTGTTGACATAATAGGTAATGTGGCGCTCATTTATATGTTGGGTGATGTGTCGCTCATCTAAAGGTTGAGGGTAAAAAAGTGAATATGTCGCATGTGTAAGCCCACACATGTGGGATGTTAGCCACTTAACAGTTTTTTTCTCTCTCTAGGATAGATTCCTTAATTTTTTCCGTTATGGGATAGATCCCCAAACGAATTAGTGAAAATGGGACATATTCCCAATTTTCCCTATCAGTAAACAAGGGATCTCCATCACGCCCAAGATTGAGTTGACCAAAAGTCAACGGAAGTTGGTTAGCATTCGGAACATATTCCGGAGTTTTACTGACATTGACATTCTTGGTGACATTTTCTGGAATCCTCCGTCGCAGATTCATTCCTTCCATGTCCATGATGACTCCCTGATAACCCACCCAGTAAAACGACCCTCCAGGATTTTGCAAACTGTTCGTTCCCATCTGAGGACGTGCAACTACTCCCAAGTGATTTGATTGGCTTTGCATAACATTTGTTCCCATATGAGGCCATTAAAGGAGTTGCAGGATGTGTAGCTCCCCCCATGTAATTTGGATGGCTACCATAATAACTGTGTATACAAAGATGAAGTAATTAGTTTTTTATATCCTTTCAATCAAAACAAGCCATGAGAAAATTTTCTTCCCAAAAAAGTCTAATAAAAATATATTTACCTCATGCGTTGGAGATCACGAGCATGGCCGATATGTTCAGCAATGGTATCAGCTTCTATCTTGGGACCGGTTTTCTTTATTCTGACTCCCAGGAGAGCATAGATATTTGTTGAATATTTGATCAGTATTCAAATGGGTAGATTTAATACAGTTTGGGTTCTTGACATGACCCATAAGAAATAAGGGAAAAGATATTATGTAACTGTTTGGAAATGCATCAGTTGGTTACTGTTTTGGAGAGGCATCAATTAATTAGTGACGTTTCAATTGGAAACAAGATTTCAAAGGTCCCAACTGTTCCAAACGTGGAATATACTGATGGCTTTTCATAGGGGTTTCTTGAAGAGAAATGTTTGTATCTTTTGCAACCTATAAAAAAGGGTTCAAGTGATACTTGAAAGACACACTGAAAATTCTCTTCTTCTTGTTTCTTGAACGAGTAGTAACACCCAATTAGAGTTCAAGACCAAAGGTTCTTTTGTCAGTCACCCATTTTATGAAATCTAAATCGCGTTCATTCTTAGCCCTTATAAGGGTGATATAGCCACAGCCAATCCTTTTAATCTTATCCTGTAACTGGCATAGTTTCTCGTATACTGGATGGCGAGAGGGAAAAAAACGGTTTAGTCCAAAAACGCGTCAAAAAGTATGGATTAGTCCATCCCGAGTTAACTAGGTACATTTTAGTCCAGAAGTTATTTAAAATATGAAAAATACACATATACCCTCTTGATTTACAATTTAGTCCAAATATTTACAGCTTAGTCCAAAGTGACTCACGATGACGTCAACAATTTTAAATAATATGGCTATTTAGACTTTGGGTCTCAACTTTATGACCAGCTTTGAGTTTGGGTCATGGGGAAATTTAATTAGAGTTTGGGTTTTGGACCATAGTTGACCGTTCTTGACAGTTACATAGCTGGTTAAATATAGTTTTCAATTTATTTCCCACTTTGCCATTTTGTTCATCTTCTTCTATCAACGCCAGAGACCACCATGTCCCCTTTTTGCTTTTCATCTTCTTCTATTTACCACAAACACCACACTATCTCATCACTTTTGAAATTAACACTGTACTGAGAATCCCATGTGATTTCTCGTAAAAATTTATCGTTCTGTTTGTCTCTCTTTTGTCCATGATTCAGTCTTTTTAGTTCATTCAATCACTAATTGTTTTTTCTGTCTAGGGTTTCGAAAATTTTCATTCCAAACTCATAATTTATTTATCTCTGAACTCCATAAACTGATTATGCAAGATGATGTTCTGTCACAAAACAGATAGCTATTTATAAACCACTTTAATTCAACCATGTATTCAGACAACACAAACTAGAGACAATTCAATTAATTTAAATCCAAGGGATCTTAAAATACTTCTGTTTCCCTAGCTTGGTTTCAATTTTCGCAGAGAAAAAGATAGGAAATTGATTCGTTGTTGTTTTAGGGGATTGACGATGGCGATTGATGGGCGATTTTAAGTTTATGCGTGATTATTAGTGTCAGGTAGTTGACGACTTTTGAATTCTCTGCAGGGAAGGAGATATAACAAAGGTCAGAACAGAGCAAGCTCATCTTTGCCAACATTAATTTATGCACAACACGTGTATGAAAAAAGTCCAGAAAGAAACGTCTTCTACATCAACAGTAGTGTACAACTGTTGGAATCGAATGGTGATGATGATATTAATTATTGACGTTGGTGGTAGTAATTGAAAATTTTGGTTATGTGATGGAGGATGATCAACGTAAATGAAAATTAAATTTGTGATTCGTGAAATAAATGAAGAAGAAGATGAAAACATTCCTTAAATATAAATTTATTAAAATTAAATTTATTTTAATAACGTTCAAGACGGTCAACTACAGTCCAGAACCCAAACTCTAATTAAAATTTTCTCAAGACCCAAACTCAAACCTGGTCACAAAGTTGAGACCTAAAGTCTAAATATCCCTATATAATATAAAAAAGGCATTAAAAACAATTTATCTTTCGAACCATTTGTCCAAAATTCACAAACTTTATGTATTCGGAAAGCTCTTCCCGAGAGCTACAAAAAGACTACCCATATGACTATATAATTCTCCTTTTTTAAAAAAAAAATTAGTTTATATTGGCGTACAAACATGTACATGTCTACAAAAATCCAAAAAAGCAAAAGACAAAACAAGGTGCACCAGTTTGTACACCAACATAGCAAAATAGACTGCAGCTGAATCTCATACGATAACAAGTTAGCTAGGTGATCCATTCCCAAGGGTTTACCGAACGCTCCTCTCGTACCAGTTTGAAGTCCGGCACATGAAAGCATCTTGTTGATACGCAAGACATGTAAGTATTTATACTGTTCATCTATACATACAATGACAAAGAGGAAAAAGTGGTCAGCATAGAGATCAAACCATCGTTTCATGAAGTTTTTAACTGACAAGGAATCTAATAAAACAACAAAATAATTATACAGTGGGAGTTAGATATCGGTGACTCGTAAGCTAAAATACCGTTGTAGCACCAGTTTCTAACTTATTTCTCACCTAGGCCTATAATTGAGTAATCACTGATAGCATGAATATTGGGTAACACATTGATAAACCATCCAGTTCTTACAGGCTACAGCTCAGAAAAAATGATTATACTAACTTACAAGTATGAGCTTAAATCTATTCATCTGTCTGCAGAGATTATTTTAATTAAACTGTTCGAATGGCATTGAAGCTGCAACAAGTATTCTAGAATGTACATTAGCTTTGCCTAATAGATGTTACAAGGATCTAAATTTCTAATGAGCATACAAGGAAAGAAGTCTTAAGAAATCTCATACAATTTCCATAATCCAGGAAATGTAAATGAGACAACATAAATGGTGTACATAGTTTTAGGCAAAAGCTTACCTGACATAATATATTTCAAAGGCATTAATAGATTAACAAAATCTTATGCCTGTGTTGTGTGTAAACAAAGATTTTTCATGAAATTAACGTACTAATAAAACTTAAACTGGGTCATAGGCAACCAAAGTTAAATGTACTGAAAGAGATTGGAGTCACCTTACTTCACATTTTTGGATCCTGCAGAACGCCTTATGTTTCTCATTTCCCACCTTTACCAATTCTAACACAATATTATCGTATCCCATCTTCCTATGCATTTTTGGAATATGAATCAGATGGAAAAAATGAACCCATACAAGCAACAAAAGAGATATACTTTAAGTTTAGTAAAAGAGCTCAGGTTCTTATACTTCTCAGAAAAGTCATCTTTGCTCTTGAACTTCATAGGGTCAAGAAGATGACACAAGGTCCCTGCAGTTACCATTATGGTATAAGAAAGAGATGCAGTAACTTTTGATGTTTTGTGGTATAAAAATCCAACATTTATACCACAAAAATGCACATATCACTGACATAACACAATAGTGTACAACTTTGTATACACCTATAGAAAATCCAACACCTGTACAATTAGTCATTTCCCTAATTTTTGGTTTGTATACATAAATATAGTCCTACAAGTGTACAACTATTTACACCTAAATAATCAACATTTGGACTATTATGCACACCTAAATAACATAATATGTGTGTACAACTATGTACACATTAGTGCTTTCCCTAATTTCTTAGACTTCAAAATGAATAACATGTGTACAACTATGTACACTTTAATAATCAACACGTGTAAATGAAAATGAAAATGAAACCACCAAACAGGGAGAATTTAATTGGTTGAATCGGAACAGCTAGACTGCTAAGCGATAAAAGACAATTCTTCGATATACAAACAAAACGCATGATGGGCATATGGTATGTGTATTTAAGAACAACAAGCTTTTAGCAATTCTCAAGTAGTTTTATGCAAACAAAACGAATGATGGGTATTACGTATGTGTAACAAGCTTTTTGCAAACCTTCGTGTAGTTTCTGATATGAGACAGGTTCTCTGGAACACTCCAGCTCGAGGTGGTAAAACTTTGGCATCAAATTCAAATTAACGGCTGGGACTTCTCTCTGTTGACAAAAGGATCCTGAAACAAAGAGAATACAATCACAAATTATCAACAATACAGCTACAATCGAAAAAAAACTAAGTACATGTAAAACAGAACAAGCACATATAAACAGAGAAACACATACAATAGGTGTACAATTATGTACACGTTAAGAATCAACATGTGTACAATTATGTACACCTTAGTTATTCACATGTGCACTAGCTTGTACACCCTAGTTTCATGGGTGCTTATACTAAGTAACAACTAACAAAGACAATATCCATAGCCAGAAGGACAAATTTAACAATTCCACATATAGTGACCAATATAATATCTCGTCTGCCGCCCGAGATGCTAAATGAACGGTAATCTGATTTAACCGAAATTTTTGACTACATGGAGACATTGTAAAAATGGAAAGTTCACAGACACCACAACCATGGCAACTTCATTGAGAGCTAGTTAAATTTACATTTCGAAGCTTCTATTTTTTTCCTAGTTTCATCCAAGTCTTCCCTTTTCTTTTATTTGCACAACTTATAACGAATCGTCAGTAGAAATATGCAGAAATGCAAGATAGGCTTAAAAAAAATCTTAGATGGGAGATTGATAATACGCAAATTAAGTTAACTGTTAGAACATGCGCACAACGATGAGTCATGTGTAATAGCTTAGCGATCTGCACAAGTGCGTACAGTTGGAGATCCTTAGTATGCAGTCTTTAAATAGTCTAATAAAAGTACACTATATAGTAGCATGATCTGTTTATCCAAGTGAAGAAATTCTTGAATTTCTGCATGAGAAAGATAGGCCTACAACTTTTTCAGTGAGAGAAGAACAGAGGAGATAGCTACGTAGATAGATTAACAATCAACAAGTGTACATTTATGTGCAACGATCAACAAGGTGTACAACTATGTACACATTCATGATCAACGGGTGTACAATTATGTACACATTAAGAATTCAATAACAAAAAGTGGTTCAAATTTAATTAACCAATTACGGTTTCAATAACAAACCTGAAGCAAAACGGCCGTAACGAAGATTGTTATAAAAAAGTGTAATCGTCTCAAAAACTTGGAAATGTAGGTCCATTGGGCGCACCATGATCCGGTCAAATCTAGGAAATCTGGTCGAAAATGTCAGCAACCACACAAAATTTATGCATTAATTAGTAGCAAACCTTGGAAAATATATTCCGAAAATAAAACCAAACCTACCCAGAAAAAATGAAAAGACAAAAGGTCTAAATTTTTTTTATACAAATTCAAGTGAAAAAAATGAAAAAAAAAAGAAAGGAAAGAGAGGAATTATTGTATAGAAAGAATGAGCACAAACTGAAACAAACTCACACGGTGATCACTACACCTACTAATAGCTCAGCCACATTCAAGATATAGTCAAAAGAAGAATATAATCTGAAAAAAGCAAAATTAATCACTTTTAGTAATAAGCTTAATGCCCTCTGCCAGTGATTAAATTAAACAAAGTGTAAGTGGGAAAATCTAAGACCACCCAAGTTAACTAAAAGACTTATAAAAGAGAACAATTTGGGGTTTGTACGTGAATGTCTACACCATCATGAATTTTTTTCAAAATTAAAAGCGGAACATAACTACTTACAATCATATACTTTCAGATTGAGCAAGAGTTTCCAGTTAAGTAACTTAAAAGCACAATGCTTACGCAAATGGTGCTTGGATTTGGTAACCATGAGATCCACTAAAGATAATTGACAAATGAAATATGCAAAAGATAAATTCCTATTTCAAATCTTCCCAGTTTCCTCCCATTCCACTAAATAGTTTATTACAGAAGTTTGGAAAAATCAAAACAATACAACTAAACCAAAATGAAACATTTATACACCTACCGCAATTCTGGAACTACCATTCAACAGAAGAACTGGAAGCCTTGCTGGTAAAACTGACGGTTCTTTAAGTTAGTTATAAATTTAATATATCAACGATCAACTGAATCATTCAAACAAATTATTACCTAGTAAAAGTAGACAACAGAAATGGTGATGGTGGCCTAAATTCGATTTTAGATTATTAACCAATAACTGATCCTTCACTGGCGATGTAAAGGAGTTAAGTTCAACTAGTACATTTCGATAGTCACCACACACTGTCTTAGGGGACATCATCTCTCTATTCTGAACTACAAGATGATTGCAAACAGAATCTCATAAATGTGAGGAAAAGACAATATCTAAGATCATATATGACCTAGCCCAACCCTCAAACTAAGGATAAATATTAGGTAAGGTCAAACATCTACAAAACACCAAGTAGACAGCGGACAAATATAATACTAATTGATTGTATAAGTTAGCAACTACATGTTGCAGTTTCATGCTTGTGTCGCAAGGTAGCGGTGGCAAGCCTCCATATGAAACGTTATTATGGGTAGCAATTGCATCCAGGTATGGCATGGGTTCCGCTAATAATCCCAGGCGATAAATTTCTGCAAACAGGGTAGGCCTTGCAATAATTAAAGAGTTGTACATTGATGAGCCTTTTTCCCATACCACCCTCTCCAACAACCGCTCCTCCAAAGAATTTAGATGTCTCATATTCTTCATGCCTAATGAAACTTTATATTACTTTGATCAAATCAAAAGCGGCAATACCAGTTCGCTCCAAAACCGCAGAGAACAACATCGTGACTGTATTATGGGTGGCCAAATCCAATTCAGCTGAACAAGCAAACATGCATCGGTGAAACCTCTCATTGGTTAATAAAGAGGTCAAGTTACTACCGTGCAATCTTTGAGATTCTGCTATGCACATTGCTTCCAGAACCCTATAGTACAATTTCATACCTTCCACTCTTCGTTGTTCGGCACAGATTTAGACCTTCCATATGTACAGTGTGTAAACAATTGACCACCAAATATCAGTTTCAATACATTTTTCAATCCCAATTTATATGAACTGATAGTTGTTAAGATTAAGAGGCACATCGCACAATCAATATATTATCAAACTGAAATAAACCTAGAAAGTAAGTGGGATTATTTACGCCAACTAGTAGATATTTTACAGAGGATTCTTCAAGTCAAAATTAATCTGAACTCACGAATTGAATAAGAAATTGAAACTGACGCCTAAGTGATTAGGTTTTTGAAATCGTAAAAAATATTCTGAACCGATAAATTAATAGTTGGATCAAATCAAATGAAAGGAATAGATTACACTTATCTTTCCAATCTCTTTCGACGATTAACTCTTCAATGTTGAAATTAAATTTCTAGTTTTCCCATGGATTGATTAATCTTCTTGATGATAACGATTTAGATTTTCATGTTGAATCAATTGTTTCTTTGATTTTCAGATTTATGTTTAGAGATTGAACTTTCATTGAGAAAAGATTAGGTTTAAGATTTGTTCTTTCACTGGAGAGTTGTTTCACACATGGAAATGAAAACTAAAAACTGAATTACAAAGAAGTAACATTCGTGACGGGTAATTTCGGTAGTGAAAATATATGATCCGGACTAAATCGTTCAAAAAGGATTAACTCGTTCAGGATTTGGTAAATTTGGACCTCCTGGTACCAGGCTTGAGGGGACGGGACTAGAATGTCTAAAGCCCAATAACTTTGGGACTAAACGTCAATTTCTACATGACGATATCCAGAATGAATCTACTTGAATGCAGAGCTACCACCCGTCGACAGTCATAAGTTAATGTGATTTGACCTCCTTGTACTAGCCGCTTTATAGCGTCAAACTGCATACCAATGCTCTCCTCAATCTCTATCACATGCCCATCGTTGCTTTGCAAGAAAAATCTTAATAGTACCAAGTTTTGGGAAAACACAGAGAAAGCAGGTTGTTCTCCATTACGACTTGTCATGGTTAAATTGGGGGATCTGCATTTTGATGAATTCGAGTGAGAATAAGTGAATAACGAACACTCGAAAAGGTAGTATTTAGGGCTTTTTGATAAAGTAACCTTACTTTTCACATTACACTAAAAAATTTCTCCCGTTTTTTTGAAATTTGTTAAAGTACCCCGTTTCATTCAAAAGGCAAATTCCATCCAGTTAAGTGTTAGGTGGCAGTTATCTTTCCGATTAAAAGTCCTATTTACCCCTGAACTACATCTTCTTAGGGAGGGTAAATGTTCCGACGATCCTAAAAATGGTGTAACGATCCTGAACGGGGCTCGACGAACCTAAAAAAATGTCGTAGAAGGTCGATTTCTTCCAACCAAAAACCCCAAAACACTTGAGATGATGAACCCTTTTTGGGGAATGATGTAACGAACCTGAAAGCGGTGTAACGATCCTGAACCGGACTCGAAAAGCCTGAAAAATGATGTATAAAATCAATGTGGGAATAAATAAAGGGCAAATATGTAAAGTGAATTAGACTTAACTAACACTAGATGGAAAAACTAACGTGAGGGTACTTTAACAAATTTTAAAAAAACGGGGGCATTTATTTTTTGGATATAAAAAAACGGGGGCACTTTATCAAAATTCCCTAATATTTATTCAATAACATAGAAAATATCGGGCAAAATTAAATGTTGGTACACCCTGCTGGGGTAGGTGAAAGGTCTGTCTGTATTTTAATCTAAAATACAATAACTACCATTTTAAATTTTAATCTGAAATACTAGATGCCTAAGAGCAACTGCAGTGGTGCGAGTATAATCAAAGATCAAAGACTAAAAAAAACGACCAAATTTGAGTTTAGTCTGGTGTGTGACGCTACGAGTAGAAAACTAAATTTGGTGGAGCGTACACTATACATTCGCCTGGGTTGGGGCGTGGACTATACGTTCGCCGGATGGGGGGAGATTCCAAAAATGAAAGGAAAAGAAAAAAGCAAAACAAAAAATGGTGCGGAGGTATAAATCCCGCCACACTATAAAGAGGAGAAAAAAAAAGGAATGGGGCGGAGGTATAAACCACGTCCCACACTAAAGAAAAAAAAAAATGGGGCGGAGGTATAAAGCACGCCTGATATGGGGCGTGGACTTTATGTACGCCTGGTGTGGGACGTGCACTATACGACCGCTCGACTATATTTGGGTTTAGTCTTGGTCCCAGACCAAATATGGTCTGAGATTTGGTTATAGTCTGGGTTTTAGTCGATAGTCCGTCCCACTGTGTCTTACTTTTTTACCAAATAAATAGGTTTACTCGCCCACTGTGGATGCTCTAAAGAACTTTCCCCAGATAAAAATAAAATAGGGGGAAAAAAATGCAAAACATCATATTTCTGCTATTGGCGTGAGATCTCTACTCTAATGACCATAACTAGAGTGCACTGCAGGCTGTGCAGCTAAAAGCACAAAATGAGTTGTGGAAGCAACATACTAATAAGAAAAGCGTAGCTGTTTCAATGACGCAATACAAAAAGGTTCAGTAATGCTCATAAAATCAAATTAAAACCCGAGTGCCTTTGGCGGAAAAAGACTCAATGATGCAATACAAAAAGGTTCAGTAATGCTCATAAAATCAAATTAAAACCCGAGTGCCTTTCGCGGAAAAAGATCGTGCTATTGAAAGAGCTTATAAATGCGACGCTTACCGGTATGGAGCTATACTAGCATATACCTTAGTTTTGATACTCTAAACTCTCTACTCTTTCTCTCTTCCAGATAAGCGGTAGAGACAAAGTAGTTTTTTCTATTGACTTAGTGAGACCAAAACGGAAAAAGTAGATCATCAGAAACTGTCATTAAGAGTTTGGGCGTGGAGTAGTAAATGAAATTCACTAAAGAAATGGTAAAAAAGAAAAAGCACATAAATACTGAAATCTAAACCTTGGAAGTCGCGGAATTAATTTAACCTCAACATATACTAAACAATCTTTTCGGAGCTAAACAACAAAGTAGACGGTTTCACAACAGAAATTGATCTTTAAGCTCTGACCCAAAAACAAATGCTCCTGACAGCATCGTAAGGAACAATATCCAACTTAAGGAAGACCTGATCCTGCGGCGCCACCACCAAAGCCACCACCACCACCACGACCGAAACCACCCCTACCTCCTGAACCCTGCAAGTTGAACCTTTGAAATTAGAAATTTGAACCACATGATCACTAATAAACAACCAAGGTTGTGAAACAAAAGAGTAAAGGACTTGCCATATATACAAATACAGTTCTTCCAATATTATTATAATGAATCAAAGAATCGTCCAAAATTATGAAAGTATATGTAGCTCAAAAGAAAATTGCAATATAACGGCGGTGTTACCCAGATAATGATCTTAAAAGCTAGACACTGGTACTGCAATTGGTTCATACCACAAATTTGAGGTTTGTGGTCAGACAGGTAAACTCACCATAAGTGCAGGATATAACTACATAAGTGCAGAAGTGGACATTTGTGAATCTTCAGTAGAGATGGATAGCATTCAGAATGAGTAGGAGGTTATTTATTTATCCATTCATATAATTTAGTCGGATTAAAATACTTTCATCATCACTATGCATCAATCTCATACACAAGATCCTTAAACATTAATTTATTTAAGGAAAAAAAAACAGAAAAGAACAATGAAAACTAAATTGACTGATTAAAAAACAACCATCAGACCAAATAGATTTGACCAATCTATAGGAGATACACTTAAGTTGCACAAGACTAACCTATTTCATACCACAAAATGCACTAATAAAGAACTCTATGTTTCTAACTAATCAAAAACACCAATGGGATAGCCCAAAACAAGCTTAAATACAATACTAATGCACACTTTCTATCACTTAGGAGTGCAGATTTGGGGAATTTGTAAATCTTCATTGTTGAAATAGATAGCGTTCAGAATGAGTAGGACTAATATACTTTTCATCATCACAACGCTTCAATCTCAATTCATAAGAAGTTTCTTAAAGATAAATCAAAACAGAAGAAAACAGAGAAAAATAAATCTGATTAATTATAAAAATAAATAAATAAATAAGAAACACCAGAACAAAAATATTCTTAGGCCAATTCATAAAACAAGGACTCAAGTTCCAAAGAAATCCAAAGAAATATAGTGCCAAAGAAGTCTACAATGGGATAGCATAAGACAAGCCTAAGTAAACTTGCTTCCTCACACAAACTATAAGTGCAGAAGTGGGGAAATTGTGAATCTTCATTGTGGAGATAGATAGTGTTCAGAATGAGTAGGAGGTTATTTATCCATTCATATAATTTAGTCAGACAAAATACTTTCATCATAACAACACTTCAATCCCAATTTGTAAGAAGATTCTTTATGATAAATCAAAAAAGGACAAACAAAGACGGTGAAATAAATCGATTAAATTAAAAAATAATAATCACCAGAACAAAATGACTCTTCGGGCAAATTATGAGGTCAACACCAAACCCTGTAACACATACAAACTCTTAACACTTGCCTAAATCCTATCTGAGATAACATATCAGCAAGAAACAAGACAAATTGCATGAGCAATTCAGACATTAGATAACAATGGCCAACAAGACAATATGCAGGAACAAAATCCATCTCTTATTTAAACAAAATAAAGCCATAGAATGTTCATTTATAACTGAAGGGGATAGATTTAAACCTTAAATTGTGGCTGATACTCTGCTGGAGCACCACCCTTATCTCCTCCAAACTCCCCTGGTGCTCCCCCTCTTGGACCACCACGGTATCCATCTCTGTCACCACCAAATCTAGGTCTGTCACCACCTTCATAATTACGCCTAAATACACAACAACAACAACAACAACAATATCAATCTCCAAAACCATACACAAATCAGAAATCAAATGCTACAAACACATCAAATCCAAAAGCAAAACGTCAACAAATCATACCTAGGTCTGTCACCCTGTGGTGCTCTTCCAGTTTGAGCAGATTTCTTCAAAGTGTTAGGCACAATCTCAGATGGTAGATTCAAGTAAGTCCTCAAAAACTCAATACCATCATTAGTCAAAAACCAGTAGTAATGCATCCATGCGAATGTCTCTCGAACGTATTCCTTTGATTTAAAACTCTGCATAAGCTTAATCACTTGTAGATTTGGTACATCAATGTCTGGATGCTTTGCCAAGTTGAAATCCTTCTTTGCATACAGTACTCCCTCTGAATCAAAGAAAAAAACCCAAAATCAAACACAAAATCCAGTAAATAAACAACAAAATCAAGCAGAAAAAACACAGACCTAAACGAGTTTGAGGGTTTTACCTTGGAAGAGGTACTTTGAAATCTCACGACGGTTCTTCTCGGACATAATCTGAAAAGAAGAAAATGAAACAGAAGAAGAGATTAGGGTTCATGACTGTAAAGAGGTTATTGAAGAAGGAGAAGGAGGAAAGTGATGGGATTTAGGGTACGGTGATGCTTACCATGGTTGCGGTTAGTTGGAGAAGACGGAAGCTTTTCTTCTGTGGTTTTCTCTTCTCTTTCTCTCTCTCGCTGAGATTGCAAAGGCTTGAAACCTTAGAGAAAATGCCTTCGATTTATATGTGAAAAGAGAGGCGAGTGTGGGTAAGGCCTTGTTTGGTTTGTGTGTGTAGTGCTAGGGTTTTAATTGGGCTTTTTATTTGAAGGATTTGGAATGGAAAATTTCTTGTTTGGTCCTAGGCCCATATAGTTATTTATAGTAGGGTCCAACCGGAATTTTTTTTTATCCGGAGGTCCAAAATTAATTAAAACATGGAAATGTCCATAATGCCCATTACTACCAAACGTGCGTGTCTACACTGCTTACAAATTTGAGTACATATCTGGTACACTGCTTAAAAATTCGAGTACATATTTGCTACACTGCTTACAAATTTGAGTACATATCTGTTTGAGTACATATCTTTCGTAACAAAGAGCATCTATTTCATTTCTTGAAATAAGTTCTGAACTGCAGCTCCAGATCATCTCCATATCCAATTCCAGTACTGAATCAAACGTAACAAAGAGCATCTATTTCAGTATTTCATATACGTACTAAATCAAACATAACAAGGAGCACTTCCTATGAGTATGCGATATATGTACTGAAGATTCATGAACTACAAATCAACAATATGACAACAACAGGTGACAGATCTATGAAAAATAAGAGAATCGAAAGACATATTACAGTATTTCACTTAAGTACTGAAGGGTAAGACTAAAAAAGGAGCAAAAACACAGCAAATAGCACTTCCTATCAGTATTATACATACATACTCATGGATCGAACCAAAAAAATTGGAAAAACTTCAAATAAAACAAAATTAGAAGAGTTTTGTATCAGTACGCCATATATGTACTGTCAATTCATACACGAAAAACAACTGTAACAAACCTAAAAAATGTTATAATGTTGAACCAATGATAAATCGCAAATAACCGCTACAGTTTTAGTTACCTGTAACCCTGGGAAAACAGCATTGTTAATCGCAGATTCCATATCAACCCAAAGAACAGGATCTTTCTTGAAGAAAATCATGCCACCTCTGGGACCTCGTAATGACTGCAAATTGAAACAGAAGACATAGTAAACAACATGACCCTTGAACCTAAACCAATAAAAACAAATGATTCTTGTGTTGGTGTCAGTAGTTGCAGTCTTGCAGACTTCATGAATGGGACTAGTGTAACTTGTGAGTGGTGGTTGTTACAACATCACAGTATTCAAATGGGTCGGCAAGTACAGATGCAGCAACGATACCACTTATGTGAGCCATATCCATCATGAGAAAAGCCCCAACAGAATCTGCAATCTTCAAGAAACATAGCAAGAAAGGGAATTAGGTGTGCGTAATGGGTTAACTAGTCTGATTCTCTGATCACTAAGAATCACAACTGTTGACAATCAAAAGATAAGTGTATACCTTTCTCATTCGAGGATAATCGAAATCACGAGGATAAGCACTAGCACCAACAATGATGAGTTTTGGTCGAAAGAGGGTGGCAGTTTTCTCAAGCATATCATAATCAATAAGGCCTGCAAGTGAATTTGGTAATGAATGCAAATTATCAACGAATTATAAATGAACAACAATAGACCACATAGTCATTACACAATATAAGAATGCAGAGCAGCACCTGTTGATTCATCAAGATGGTAGGGCATCGATTCAAAATAAATCGAAGTCCCAGATACCCGTCTTTTAGGAGTCATAAATCCATGTGACAAGTGACCTCCATGAGGAAGATCCAGACCCTGTGCCAGTTACATGAACAAATTAATACAACCCCATATTTTGAAAGGAGAGTTGATTACATCCCTTAGGGGTTCAAAACTGATTTCAAAAAATTGGAGAGAAAGAGAAAGAGGCCCCAACTTACCATAATACGGTCATGTGGGTTGAGAAGTGCAGTGTAAACTTCAAAGTTAGCAGGAGAACCAGACAGAGGTTGGACATTAACTCCCCATTTCTTTGGGTCTAAGTGAAATGCATCCAAAGCCCTTTGTTGACAAAGTGTCTCTAGCTCATCAATGTACTCATTGCCACCATAATACCTACATTGCAGAATGAAATGATCAAATGCATTTCAATACAAATACAGGGAAAAAATACAACATTAAGCACCATCTTTACCTTTTACCATGAAGCCCTTCTGAATACTTGTTTGTGAGACAAGAACCCACAGCTTCCATCACTGCGCGAGATGTAAAATTCTCTGAAGCAATGAGCTCCAAGCTGTTAAACTGACGATTCTTCTCACTATCAATTATTGAACGTACTTCAGGGTCTGCCTAACTTGAGAAGGTAATCTATCCGCAGTAGTAGTACCCAACTTGGGAAAAAAAGTTGAAGAACCTTTAGTAAAAAGATTGGGTTGTTGTACAGCAGCACCCATTATTGCAGCTCCACTGTATGCCTGCATCTTCTTCACTTCTCCTTAAACATAACAAGGAGCTTTCCTATGAGTATGCGATATATGTACTGAGGATTCATGAACTACAAATCAACAGTATGACAACAACAGGTGACAGATCTATGAAAAATAAGAGAATCGAAAGACATATTACAGTATCTCACATAAGTACTGAAGGGTAAGACTAAAAAAGGAGAAAAAACACAACAAATAGCACTTCCTATCAGTATTATACATACATACTCATGGATCGAACCAAAAAAATTGGAAAGACTTCAAATAAAACAAAATTAGAAGAGTTTTGTATCAGTACGCCATATATGTACTGTCAATTCATACACGAAAAACAACTGTAACAAACCTAAAAACCATAAAAGCGTCAATCAAATCGATTTGATTATCAGAATACAATCAAAAAAACAAATCAAAAGAAGAAAACCGAACAAAATAATCAAACAAGATGATTAGAAAGCATACCTGGAAACAGAAAACAAATATTCTCCTCGTAAATCATAAGAATTTTATATTAGTACACCAAATATGTACTGTCAATTCATACACAAAAACAAACTGTAAAAAACCTGAAAACATAAAAACGTCAGGAAAATCGATTTCATCTTCATAATACAATCAATAGAAGAAAAACGAAAAAAATAATCAAAGAAGATGATAAGAAAACATACATGGAAACACAACAAATCTTCTTGTCGTAAGTCATAACGATGCATCTTCTTCTTCTTCATTCAAAATAAGCTAGGTTTCTGTCAATACAGGATATACGTACTGTTGTTTCATACAAAAAAACAAATCTAAAAACAACAAAATGGAACTAGTTAGATCAAATCTAATAACGAAATGAACCAAAAACGTGATTATTCATCTAGATCTAGTAAAGAATCAAGAAATCAAACATGGAACTAGTTAGATCAAATCTAATAACGAAATGAACCAAAAACGTGATTATTCATCTAAATCTAGTAAATAATCAAGAAATCAAACATGGAGATCAAAATCTTAATCAAACACCACAACGATTAGACCATGGATCGAACAAAAAAAACTGGAAAAACTTCAAATAAAACTTGCAGAGCTCGAACAAAAAATCGTTGTGATGATTAATATCGTAAGAACAAAAAATCCACCTACCGATTACACTTGCAGAGCTCGAACTCATGAATCGAACAAGGACCTCAAATAATCTTCACTTGCATAGCTCTTCTCTGAAAACATAAATTGAGAGAATGAAAAAGAAACGAACGTGTTTCTTAGCTTAAAAAAACTTGCGGGGTGTTTTGGGAATTATGATAATACGTCACATGTGTCCCGCACGTGTACAGGACCTAGGCTTAAAAATTAGGTCCAGTTTCATGTTTTCTTTTAATTATGGACCTATGCTTACTGGGCTTTAGTGGATGGACCTGCCATTAACTAAGACTACCATAATAGTACCTATTAGTAATTCCTAGATTTGGAATAGGTTCATAATTGGCTTTTTATTTGAAGGATTTGGAATAGGGTCATAATTGGGCTTTTTATTTCACACAAAACCATCTAAGATGTCTCTTGAAGGCATGTTTGTCAGCAAATTCTTGCCCGACTTCTATCTTATGCAAATCTAGGGTCTCTGGAACTTTATCCGATATCCAAAATCCAAAGTCTTTTCCAGTAGCAAGTACCAGGTCGACTAGAGAATATCTCCAAAGAGTTGAATATCTCTGGAACTTTATCATCATCAGAAAACAACTCCTCTTCCTCGGCATTCTCAAGTTCTTCGGCATACATTTTCTGATACAAACTAGGCCCATCAGCTTGACTGCCATTCTTCAGCCAATTTCCTTGTACACATGCAAACAAAAATGTAAGTCATTAGTTTTAACTTCAAAAGCAGCAACTGAGTATACATGGACAAAACATAAATAATAACAAAACAATCATTGTTAAACTTTACCTTCATCATGAAACTCTAACGTATCTTCGTAATGATCCTCTGGAAAATCAGTTACTTATCTCATTAGTATTCACAAAGTTTTATGCTGAAACAAAAGCAAAAGTTGAAACAAATATAAACCATACCTTGATAAATTTTCTCAGGTTTGTCACCACCACCGTCATTTTGAGAAATGAAACAGTTGTTCACAAACTTTAGTTTTGTCAACTTATCATTTTGGTGGTCTTTCATAGCCACTTCATCACTTAGTTGTGTGTTACCTACAACATGAAATGAATTCTAATCATATATAGATCTCTTACAAACCTTATAATTCGAAGTCTCTTTGATGAAAATGGAGAACAAAATGCAAATATCAACTGTAATTAGCAAAACAATTTCACGCATGCCGAGTTACCAAATGTATATGTGTAGTCGATACTCACATAAAACAAACGATACAAATGATTGAACATCTAACATTTTTGCAACATATAACATACAATGAATATTGCAAGCGTGCCAGTAACTAATGTTATACCAATTCCACTATTAATTAGTTATTATAGTCCATAGTTTGCTATCACTATAAGTGTATAGCTGTTGATCGATTTCACTTCAGTTCCTACTGTTTCCGCATTCGGGATTGAAGTTCATCAGAATGTACGCACCTAGTCTGACAAAAAAAAAAGAATTCTAAACTAACAAATTAATACTACAATGTTTCAATGAACTGGGAGAAGGAATATAAGCAGTAAACTAGCATACGTCACTGAAATTACCTGCAGCATACGTCACTGAGTTGTCCTTCAGAGTTAGAACTTCATCATAAGAAACATGAATGGACTCCTTGAAATTCTTTAGACATTGCATAAATTCATTATCATTGTCTTTCATCAAAAATTTCTACACAACATTGCTTTCTACACTACATAAAGTCCAGCTTAAATCAACTTAAATTTATGATTTACTACAAAAACAAAAACCCCACATTGAATGTCAGCAAATGAGTTAGCAATGATATTTTCCTGGTGTACGGTACCTGATGGGCACACGGATTGAAGGTCTGAAATACGTGGAGATAGGATACTTGGCGTCTAAATAAGTACATCCAACTGCAATGAGCAATAAGATGCAACTTCAGTTACTTCAACCAATTGCTCTCCAACAATAATACTATAATGGAACAGTAAGAATTCACAACTATAGAGTTTGACCCATATTGTATATAAAGAGTCCTAGTAAATTCAAACATACATGCTACCGCAATTAAAAATACTATACGAGGGGTCAAAAATTACACTCCAACCTAAGAAATAATATAATTGCATCAGGAAACGACTAATACCTAATATAGTTGAAGGAGTAGGCGAATCTTCAGGGAGTAGGCGAATCTTGAAAACAGATTATATGGATGTTGTGGCCGTTGCGCGGTAGCAAGAACCCTGAAAACAGAAGAGCCACGTTTCAGATGGTTTCAACTAAAGAAAAAACTAAGGCCATTTATAGTTAACATCTGAAACACCAAGATGATAAAAGACCATCTATAGTACAAACAAACAGAATCCCAATCAATACTCAAAATCACATTCTAGGTCAAGGGAAAATGAATGTTCCATAATATTTTCTTACAAATTAATATAAATGAGAAATCAAGCACAACTGACCTGCACCGAGAAGACGGGACATCCATCTTGTGCCTTCCACTTTCTTGATATTCGAACACGGGTCATCCATTTTGTGCCTTCCACTTTCTTGATATTCGAACACGGGTCATCCATTTTGTGCCTTCTTCGGCCTCACCAATATGGGAGAAGGTTTTGTAGGTGTTTGCCTGGCGTGTGGAAGGGTTGATCACAATCCGGGAACCCATTTGAAATCAGTGAAAGAGTATGGACTGCATAAAATTGGAAACAAATAGTCAGCAAAAGTAACTTTTCAGTGATAAAAACAAATATAGATGGCACTTTTGACAGAACACCTTAATAGACACAATTAAAGTAAAAAAGATAAGAAGCAAAGGTGTGTATGATGAAGCAGCTCAACACTCTCGCTTGATATACTGCGAAATATTTGCAAAGTCGTTGCATATATGCAAAGCAGCAACTACAGACTATATGTTGCATCAAAATTCAGTTTAATGTAATGATTTTTAGGCCTCTCCCAATCTCTATTATTCTCGATTCTAGTTTGAGCATTAGGTATAGAATTTCTAGTATTCACTCTAATCCAATCTGAAAAGTCTAATTGTATCTGATGGACTACTTGGTTTATGTTAGGTTGTAAATTATCAAAAACTTTCTGACATCTGCATTTCCATACATCCCACATAACAAAACCATACCATTTGAGCATATTACCTCTTACTCCATTTTGATTGTTCACCTGAAACAAACTGCAAAGCCAATCAGTAAAATCAACATTAGCCAAACTTGCGCCAAAATTAAGATCAATAGCATTCCAAATAGCCTTAGTGAAACTACATGTTGTGAAGATTTGTTGCATGTTTTCATTATACATATTACATAAAGGGAATATAGGATCAATATTTTGACAAAATCTAGCTAACTTATCACCTAAAAGAAGAGATTTATGAAGACATTTACACAAAAAGTGGAGTATATTGTTAGGAAGATTAGTTTTCCATAAATGCTTCCATGAAATAAGAAAAGTATTAGTGAAACCAACATCTTGATTTATACTGTTCAAAATTACTTTATAAGAAGATTTTACTGAAAATTGACCATTAGAGCTAGGTTTCCATCTGAGGTAGTCTTTTCCTTCAAACGGGATCCTTATATTCAATATTTGCTCCACAGTAGCATTATCAAAAAAAGCTTGAATCACCTGCACATTCCAAGTTTTAGTATTAGCATCTATTAGCCGAGACACGGTCTTCATGCTATAAGATGCAAAATTACAATTAACATTAGAATGTATTGATGGTATCCATCCATTTTTCCAAATATTTATAGAAGTTCCATCTCCCACTTCCCAACAAGCATATTTTTTTAATAATTTACAGACCCTACACACACCATTTCATATCCAAAACCCATTAAAGCCGATATTATCATATAACGGATCAGAGTTATGAAAATACTTACCTTCTAATTTTGAACCCATAGCTCGTGTTAGAGAATAGCTCGGTTGAACCCACCAAGCGTTGGTATGTCAAGTTTGGTTGTCATATTTTAGTGAACCAAAACTCATTTAAAGAGTTGCTTGATTATGTACTAGAGTCAACTTCGTATAGGTTAGCTTGAAAGTATTAGGATATGAGACATACAAGTATTACGTGAAGACTTGAAGAAGTGAAGAAGTAAGGAGCTGCAACGACAACATCATCCTTCCACTTGAGGTTAGTAATATTTGACTTGAATTGTTTCATTCCCTAACGTATCTTTCAAGTCGTGCATATTGAAAACATAACTTCGAAGCATGAATGATTATACTCTAGTTAGACGTAGTATTAAGGAATACAATACGAAGTATAACAGTTATATTTTGAACTTCGTATATAAGACATCGACATAATCGTTTGAATGTTATTGTGATTATGTATGGGTATGAGGTGAAGATTTCATCCTAGGAAACAGTGTTTTACATTCGTTTAAAGGAAGTAAATTCATGAACTTGTTTCGTGAATCAAAAGGGGAATCACTAGGCTTATTGGTATTGTTATTCATTGGATATCTTTTGAACTACCAATATGTGTGATTAGTATAACCGCTCATAACTTGTTTATTGAAAAAGCGGGGGTACAACAACCACACCCAACAATTCAATTAGCAATCTGTATGGACAAACTCCAATATACTTTCTAGAGAATCAACTAGACAGTCAGACTCAATCTAGAGAAAAGTATATCAAAGAGTTTATATCTCAATCTCTCGATTTGATCTTTACTCAAGCAAATAGAAATTTGCGAGTCTTTATCAAAGAGAGATAACTTGGATGGTACCTGGTGGGCCCGGGAAAGCGTATAAAATTGAAGCGAAATGAAACGCGAGCCTACAGTAATACCGCAAGTGCACGGTCGTCAGTTGTAGCTCGTGCAAGTACGGGTCGATCCACAGAGACTGGGTGTGTTTTGGAGTTTTCTAGCTATTTTGGGCTCTAAATTACTATTGTTGGGCTTTGGGTACCAATGGATTTTGGTAACCAATGGGTTATGATTGTGCTTTGGGCCTTTGAGTTCTTTGGGAATGAACTGGGCTTTAGCTTTAGCCTATCAGTAAACTAGGCTTTGGAGAGAACTGTAGACTGGGCTCAATGATCTTGAAGTGCTCTTGGGCTCAGTGGTTTTGAAATGAATTAAACTGGGGTTTTGATGTGAGCTAAGCTTTGATTGAGTTGGGCTTTCACAGTGAACTGGGCCTGTCTTTAACCTTAAGAGTTTACAGTGGGCTTAAAGCATAAGAGAAGTGACAGAGCTGAGAGCAAAGTGGGCAGTAACAAGAGAGCAGTGAACAAGAATGGTAAAGAAAGACAGTGAGCAAACAGAAAGTGACAGTGAGGAAGTAACAAAGTGAAACAATGTATGTACAAGGCCAACATGAGAGGGTATTTACAGGGCAGTGACAAGAGAGGACTGGTACTGTGGACAGCACAGGCAAAGGAAGAGAGGTACAACAGCAGCAGTAGGGTAATGCAGGCTGGGCAGGGAAGCAAAACAGGGCAGAACAAGGCAAAACAGGGCAATATATCAAAGGGAAAGTGGACAATGGCAATGGAGATAGTGTCATTATATACAATATGGCAATATATACAATGATAAAACAACAGTGATCTACATGTGCATATTAACAATGGCATGGCAGTGATAAATCAAAGGCAATGGCCAAGGGCCAAAGGCAAAGGAAGAACAGGGCACAAAACAGTTATAAAAACAGCTATAAAAACAGTGATAAGAAGCCATAAAAACAGATAGATAACAAAGAAGAACAGGAAAGATGCTAGGCAGTGGCTGTTTTTGGTTAAATCCTTGTCCCTAATGGAGCTAGGTGGAGGTTCTAGCCTGCCTATGTTCCAGGGCATACATAAATGGAATGGAAAGATAAAAAGCTTGCTCAACTGTTTACTCCTAGCATTGACTGTCTTTTGACAGCACAATCAATCACAAGCACAGTTGAGCACTAATTTCCTTCATTTCTCAATCAGCTCAATTTACATGAATTCTAACCTAAACTTCCACCACTAACAGTGAACAACAAGTGATAAGAAAGGCACAAAACAGCAAACAACAATGGAGATAAACAGTGAAGCAAAGACAATAAAATGACAGTGTAATAAACCAAGGCCTAAGCCAAGGGCAGTGATGTGAAGAAAACAGTGAAGTAGAAATAAGAAAACAATGAAGACAAGAGAATGATCACTAGGACGTTGAATCCACCATTAACCTAAGGGATATTCTAATCACAGCTAAAATAATTACCAAAGTGCTAATTGTCTGATTAAAGCACAACTAGTCTAAGGGCTTAGCAACACTGAACATGAGCTGCACATGATGAAGACTATCTCAGCTGGTTCATAATTTCATCTAGTCCTAGCATTTGGGATTCAGAACATACATAACAGAAACAGTACAGAGCATTACATCAAATGGAGAAACTGAACAATACACAGAACATGGAAAAAAACATGGATAGCAAAACATGGATAGCAAAACATGAATTGAAACAAGACAAACTAAAACTGAATTTGGAATTAAAATTGAAAATTAAAATTAAATCTACAAATACAAAACAGGGAAGAAAAATCTACCCAAGAGGAACTGGCTAGTCCAGCCCTCATGGGGATACACTGGCTAGTCCAGAGATATCCAATACAACACCCCAAAGCCTCTATTTATACCCAAATCCCCCAATTTAGGGTTTTACACAATTCCCTCAAAAATTCCCAAAACAGTTGAAATTAGGGTTTGGTATTCTCACCTAATTCGCTGAAATCAATCCCAATTAACATCGACCCATGCCTTGTAATCTCTTCCTGCTCCATTCCCATGCGCCAACTGCTACTCTAGACTCACCTATTTGACTGATTTCTCACCTAGGGTTTCAGAGAAAAGAATGGTGAGAAATCAGTGAAATAGAGGGCTAGAGAGAGGGGTAAGGTGGTTTAGGTAATATAGGTGGTTTTGATGATGGTATGGTGGTTGCATGGTGGTTGTAGCAGGTGAAGAAGGTGGTGGTGATGATGGTGGTGCGGCAGATGAAGGTGGTGGAGTTGCAGAGAGGGATGAGGTCGATGGAAAGAAGGGGAGGGGCTGTTTGTTTGGGTATTATAGGGTTTGGTGTTAGAGTGTTGATCGGGGATATCAAGTTGGATGATCTTCGAAGCTAGGCCGTGGGATGTGGAGTTGATAGAACAATCTGACGGCGAGATGGAGTGGAGCTTGTAGCTACCGTCGGATGCATAGATACAATGAAACCGACGGCGCAAGATGGAGTTAGGTACTGTGGTGTTAAGCGGAAGTATTGAGATTTGATGCATAGTCAAATAAGCGACCGTAGGATTCAAATGCAATCTAATCTGAAGGCTTAGAATTTAGGCACTATGATGGTTGACAAGAACTTCAGATTTTGATGCACTATAGTGAAGCGACCATCGGATTCAGATGTAATCTAATCTGACGGCTGAAGATGGAGGCGGGTATGGATATAGAAAATGGGTTTGGGTAAGGGTTTTGGGCCTTGGGTATGCCAAGCCCATATCTTCTTTAAGAACAATTCTTCCTTCTTGAGCCCATTCCTAACTTTTTGGTCTTGTGCGCACCATTCTTTGTGGCTTCCTTGCGTAATTTCTTCCGGCTTTTCACCACTCTTCAGCTCTTTTCCGCTCCGCAAGTCATCCAGACTTTATTTATTACCTAAAAATATAAAATTAAGTAAGAAAAATATTTATTCTTGAAAACAATGAAAATACAGAATATGGGATAAAATGTAGAATTAATGCACAAAGGATGAGTTAAATGCCAACAAAAAGGGATAAATATATACAATATTTGGCACTCATCAGTACCAAAGACCAATATCCAAGTGTCAATCAATTTAAATCAACAACCAAAAGGTCGGATATTTTAATTGATTGAACAACGCACAACCTGTGATATTTCAATTATATAAACAAATATAATGCGGAATATAAATAACACAGACACCGGAATTTTGTTAACGAGGAAACCGCAAATGCAGAAAAACCTCGGGACCTAGTCCAAATTGAACACACACTGTATTAAGCCGCTACAGACACTAGCCTACTCCAAATTAACTTCGGTCTGGACTGTAGTTCAACCCCAGTCAATCTCACACTGATCCAAGGTACAGTTATGCTCCTACGCCTCTGATCCCAGCAAGATACTACGTACTTGATTCCCTTAGTTGATCTCACCCACAACTAAGAGTTGCTACGACCCAAAGTCGAAGACTTTAATAACCAAATTTGTATCACACAGAAAAGTCAACGGTAATAAATAAATTTGTATCCCACAAATATACCTACGAGTTTTGTTCCGTCTTTTTATAAATCAAGGTGAACATGAATCAATTGATAACCCGGACTTATATTCTCGAATAACAGCCTAGTATTATCAGTCACCTCACAATAATCTTAATCGACGCAGCGAAAAAAGATATTGCGGAATTACAAACGATGAGACGAAGTGTTTGTGATTTCTTTTCTATCTTGACTATCAGAGATATAATCTCAAGCCAATTATTCCAGTTGTACTCGTATGATAGAAACAACAAGATCATATCACACAACTACAAGAAAAATAGTATCGGTCTGGCTTCACAATCCCAATGAAGTCTTTAAGTCGTTAACCTGGTTTTAGAAGAAGAAAACCAAAGGTTAAAGGAGAATCGACTCTAGCTTAGCAAACTAGTATCACACGTAAGGTGTGGGGATTAGGTTTCCCAGTTGCTAGATTTCTCCCTTATATAGGCTTTCAAACCAGGGTTCGCAATCAATGTTAGCTTGGTAACAAAGCATTCAATATTCACCGTTAGATGAAAACCTGATTAGATTCAAGCTAATATTCCTCAACTGTTAGATCTAAAACTTGGCTTGCTATACAAAAATGAAATGTCCAATTTTGGGTTTATGCAACTTACCCAAACATTAACATTTGTTGGTTCAACAATAGTTAACCAAATGGTTATCCATATGATCACTCTCATATTAACCATATTCTTCTTCACCATAACTAGTTCAAATGACTCAAATGAACTAGTTAGAGAGTTGCTCAATTGCTTAGATATTTATGTAACTACACAAGACACAATTGAAGGAAAATCGGTTTGATTCACTCGAATCCGTTCATGAACTTTATAGCCACGATTTGCAAAAGCATTCCTTAGTTTATTTAAACATGAGTTCAAGAACAATCGATTTTAGATATAACCTACTCAAGTTCGCGGACTGGGTTCGCGGACTTAAACTCATGGAAGGAGTACACAAACTCCAGCAGAAATTCTCGAGTCGAGAACTTCCGCCAGTTCGCGGACTTGGCTCACGCCACTTCCATTTCTCTTGATCAACAAAGTTCGCAGACTTTGGTTCAAGGAATAAGGACTTATACATATATGTGTTTCCACAACAATGCTTATATCCTACCAATGGTTATGTAATCTAAACTCTCATTTCAATCACTGAAAAATTCTCGGAGAACGTTATATAGCCGTTATTCACAGACCATTTTTCGTCAGAACAATTTTCAAAGTGATTGAAACATAACATGACTTTCATCACTAGGTAAAGATGAATTCCGCTAAAGCGAAAGCTTACCAACACATATTTTGAGAAATAGATAGGCGACTTAAACTCGCTCGAAATAATAAATGTGTATAATGAAAGTCTACATATCAAAACGACTTTTGTCTCGAGAGTAGAAGATAGAGTAAATAGACTTTTGAGCGACAGATAAGTTCAAGTCTCCACATACCTTATAGTCGATGAAGTTCCACTTGTTCCTTGAGTAGTCCTTCGTCTTGTATGATGATTGCCATGGAGTTCTTGAGCTCAACTACACTTTCTATCCTAGTCCGATACCTTTAGCTTTAGTAGGGTAGAAATCAAGACTTATAGTTTTGATCACTAACATTGACAAACATGTTTGAGATAGCATGCGAGTTCGGCCGAGCAATGCTCTAACATTTATGTTCTTGGTAAAACTATTCATAAGGCCTGAATTTTATATTGGTATGACTTTTATTAGTGAAACCGATCTTAAGTAATCACCTGAGATGGTATGCTCGATTTATTATAATTGGTATGACCAACTTTAGGCAAAGGGGAACCGATCCTAGTAAGAGGTGCAACCGATTACAAAAGGAGAATCGATCCTTGTAAGAGGTGCAACACGTTTCTAGATATTGGGAACCGATCCTATGAACATGTGCAACAAATACAAGTTAGATACCATATATATGTGGGAACCGATCCTAGTACCTAGTCAACCGAATTTTGGAAATATAGTGTGATTAATTCCAGTACCCACATGGAGGTAGAATCGAAACTTGTTTTGGTAGAACCGTGAAACCCATGTTTGGTGATTGAGTGTTCTTGATCAATCACATAGTTTTTGGAAACCAGATGAACCAATTATAAACTTGTTTGGAAGTGTGGAAAATCGATTCCAAGATAGTAAATATGAAAGATGATTTACTAAGTTAAAATGTCGACATACTTTGAACATGTGCAGTAACGCTTATCTTTTATTGTTCAAAGATATTCCTTAATAACTAAAGGAAAATCCCGGATCGAAAAATAAATTGAGAATCTTTTAATTAAGGTTTTTAATTTTATTTTTGGAAAATGAAAATTAGTAATGTGCATTTACTAGTTGGAGATTTTCTAAGAGATTTTCGGTCAATATTTGGACAAAGCATTTCCAGAAATTATGGAAACCGAATTTGGAAATATATTGCATATCTTGAGAACATTTTCGGTTTTGGAAATTCCTTGGTGTCCAAACTTCCTTGGTCTATAAATATTCAAAGTTTGCATTTCGAGCAAACTAATCCTCAGAGCCAGCAAAACTACCTAGTTGTGTTGTTACTGGTGCAGACGCCTATTCGGAGAGGAAAGTAACCTAATTAGGCGAAATCTATTACGACCGCTCGGTTTAAATACTTCTTTGGGATTGAGAAGCTCTATTAGTACCGTTGGTGGGAAACTAGATAATTGCGGCTTATTATTAGTTTTCGAATGATTGGATTGACTAACGGTTGTTGAACTTTAACTGCACCTAGTTTTTTTATGCTTGAGAATCTTTTATTCTAATATAAGATTCATTCAAACTAGATCGAAGTTTCGACGGGGATCTTTAGACTGTTTGTAGATCTAAAAACGTCTTGTGATAATCCATTGTTAACAGACTCCGTTTTGTGTGCGATTGATCACAAGAGATTCAAGTTGATTATGTGCAGGTATTTATTTAAGATCCAAGAAGATTTGAAGACAAAGAAGACTTTGAAGATTTCTGATTTGGGTTCATAATCTTTGGTGTGCACAATACTTGTTTCGGTTAAAGAGGATCCAACTATAATCGGTTTATCCTTGTTGTAGATTGGATTGATTAGTTGAGCAGATCGGCATCAATAAAATTCTTTGTGATTCAAAGTATTGATTGCAAAATCTTGACAATTACTTTGGTAGTTGTTATTAGATAGATCTAAGGACCTGACAAAGGAGTTTATTGGGATAAACGGAAGAGCCTTTTGTCAAACTTATATCACTTGATTGAAAAGAGTTGTTACCAAACAGATTTGTTGTTCCTTTACTGTTTGGAATACGAACCAAAGGAATGGTTCCAAGTACGTGACTTATTATAAGTTGGAGGCGTGGGAATACAGACGGAACTAGGTGAACTATAGGTTTAGTTGCTTGGTCTCAACTATACGAAGTTGGTTTGATTTTGTATAACGGCTTAATCCTGAGAGTATTCAATTCTGGACAAGGTCCCAGGGTTTTTCTGCATTTGCGGTTTCCTCGTTAACAAAATCTTGTTGTGTCATTACTTTTATTTTCCGCAATTATAATTGTTGTTATTATAATTTAAAGTAAATTACACAAACGTTAATTCCTATTTACTTGATAGTAATCCTATTGTGTTTGGTTAAGTCCGAACCATTTATCAAGTAAACATACTTCGTTGTTGTATTGTATCGATCCCATATCCATAGACGATCATACGAAGTGTGAACCGATTAGTTGTACTGTCTCGACTCAGTCCATAGACTATCACTTTCGGCGAAAGGACTTATAGGTGGAAAAGTTTTAGATTGAGGTATATTTGGGTACCCTCGTCTTTTCAGCTCATTATGGGAATGTATCATTCTCCAGGCTAATTTAGCAAGTAAAGCACGATTCATGATTTCATTTTGTTTCATATCCAACCCTCCTAAAGCTCTTGGTTGAGCAACTTCCCTCCACTTTTTAAAGCAGACACCTCTTTTTCCTATTTTTCTATTCCACCAGAATCTCATCTGGACGGAGTCCATCTTATCATTCAGATTCTTAGGAATGGGAAAAACAGACATATGATGTGAAGATAAGCTACCCAGAACATATTGAGTCATAATTGTTCTTCCTGGTGTGTTCAAAATTTTTAGTTTCCATGGGGAAAGTCTATCACTGTATCTATCGAGAAGAGAAGAAAATGATTGAATCTTACTCTTTAATTTGAATAAGAATAGGAACACCTAAATATTTATCATTGAGAGCAGTTTATTGATGTTCATAACAGTAGAAATCTCATTGTTTACCTGGTTTGGAACCCCTTTACTAAAAGCAATGCCAGACTTTACGTAGTTGATGGACTGACCTGAAAAATGAACTAAATTTCTTAATGATATTGACCAAATTCCTACTTTTTCTCCTAATAGCTTTAACAAAAATAAGACAGTCATCTGCAAACAAATAAATGGGAAAATGCAGGGAAATATTGATTAGCTTTTATACCATGAATAAGATGATTATGTTCGGAAGATAACAAAGCTCTAGAGAAAGACTCCATGCATAAAATTAGAAGATAAGAGGACAAAGGATCCCTTTTTCTAAGACCTCTCTGAGAAGTAAAAATCTCACCAGGGGAGTCACTAAGCAAAATGGATGTTGACACAGTGCTTGTTCAATCATTCTGCAGAAAGCATCACAAAAACCTAACTTTTTCAAGGTATTAAGTAAAAAAGGCCACTCAATTCTGTCAAACGCCTTTGACATATCAATTTTCATTACCATCCAGCCTTTTCTCGGCCCTGCATTTCTTCATAAAGTCCACAAGTTCGTGAGAAATAACAATATTATCTTGTATAAATCAACCCGAGACAAAGCATTCTGAAAATGAGATATAATTTTTTCAAGGATGCCCTTAATTCTAATTGTTATAAGCTTTGAAATAACTTTGTAAGAGGTATTAGAGAGACTAATAGGCCTAAAGTCCACTGCTCTCTTAGCTTAGGAATTAAAGATATGTAATTGTGATTCATTTGTTTTAGCACATGCTTAGAATGAAGAAAAAAAAGGATTGAACCATTTTGACCAAGTCATCACCAACAGTCTCCCACATGGTTTGAATGGAACCAGGAGGAAAACTATCTGGACCATGAGTAGTCCAAGGTTTCATATCAAACACAATATTTTTTATCTCTTCACAAGTAAGAGGGGAAACAAGTCTAGCATTGTCATCATCAGTTATACATGGAGTAATAAAATCATGATAACTAGAAGGGTAAGGAGGATTAGAAGTTCTGCTCATATTAAGAAAGTGAGATATGAGATTACCAGCAATGTCTACTCTCTCAATCAACCAAATTCCAATTTAAGATTTGATAGAATCAATCTGGGTTTGTTGAAGGGTGATATTTCGAAAGCCTCTTTCTAGCCACAACACGCCTAATTCCCAAGAGAAGCGAGAGAAGATCAAAGAGAAAGTCCCCCTTTTATTGTATTTCCTTTCCTTATTTATAGATATTCTCAAAACTTCTCCTTCTCGTGACATCATGCCACATGTCTCCAAATCCTCTTTATTTACCCTAATTGTCCTATTATGACCTATAATATTCCTTTTAATTCCTTTCTTATCCTCCTCAATCCATGGGCTCAGGGTTTTGGCTTTAGTCCCCAAGTCCCCATTATACTTCTTGGGCTTGACCTATTTTAAGGACCTCTAGGCCCTATTAAAGGGTAGTTATTTTTCATGTGAAAAATAACAGGGTTAGTCTCCTCCTAAAGTTGGTTTTTTGGTGGAAATAAGCAGTATTTCTGTCTCCTAACAATAGATCATTATCCTTACCTCTTTGTATCCAATAATCAGCTTCCACATCATACTAGTAGTTGAGTCTATTTTGCAATCTCACAAACTCATCAACTAGGACACAAAAGTGTCAGGGATTGGAATTCCCCATTGTTTTAGTCTCTTTATTAATAGATTTTCAAGACTATGGTCGCATTGAATTCAAGCTAAGATAACTTGAGAATCAAGCAAACACTTTCTCTGTTTAGATGAAACTCTTGTTAGGAGTTTATGTAAGCATGTGAGAAGTTCGTCTTGAAATTACATTGAAGAATATACACTATGGTCCAGAGTACCGGAACTGTGTATAATGATAGCTCATGGCAAGTATGCCTTAAAAATTTGTTAGAGCATTGCTAGGTCGAACTTACAAGTGTTGTTAACTCAAGCTTGTTATCAAATTTAGTTGTCAAAACTATATCTTGATTTCTAGTCTACAATTAGTTATATAATAGAAGATGTAGTTGAGAAACGGACATCACGGCAGTCATCATTGCGTTCTACCATTTGAAGGCGAAGATCAACCGAAGTTTTTGGATAACTTCTTTAACAAAAGGTAAGTGAAGACTGAACTACCTATATCTCAAGTTTATCTTGTAATTAGCTCTCGAAATATGACTAAGCTTAATGAACATTTCATACTTAATGAATTTCGGTTAAGAACAATTCATTATTCGCAATCAAAATAGTGATTCAAGATTATCATTCGAAAATAGCCTGAAATAGTGATATGTGTCATTGATGTTATTTAAGAATGTCCAAATTGATTTAGAGAGAAATATAGAACTACTGTAAATTCGGATATAAGACAATGTATATACCAGTCTTATAAACTGGGAAAACTGTTACAAGTCTGAAGCCGTAATACATGTACTCAGTACACGTAACAAAGTAGCTATATGTCGACAAAAGAATTTTGGTACGCATACCCGTATGTACACCTTAAAATTTCTGTGAACTCGTGAACCGGATCGGTACGCAAACCAGTACGCGTACTAGAAAAGAATGTTGGTCCCGGAACCGGTTTGGTATCCATACCGGTACACGTACCAGAAAAGTTTTGTAAACTCCGGAACTGTCTTAAGTTATCCATACCAGTAGTGAACTCCGGAACTCGGTCATGTCATAAGGTATACATACCGGTATATGTACTTTGCGTAACTGTTCACGAACATGTTAATTATTTGTACCTCGTACATCTACTTACCATGTCGATTAAATTCATTTGCACATAAATTATTTCTTTTAGAGATAATTAGCATTTGAATAATCTCTAAAAACACATAGGCATATTTGATCACATAATTGTGACTCGGGTTAAGTATTAAGTGTTATATGAAAATGCTCAAGCTTAATAGTTCAGTTGGATAGTTTCGACTAACCATTCATGAGCGTGGTCTTGTACATGGTCGGTTACGGTTCATCCTAACCAGAGTGTATATCTTGTTATGTAAATCAGATTCAAAGATTTATCTAATGGTGGATTTTTTGCTTGGTTCCAAAGCTATATTAGCTTAAACCTAAAGCAACATGTGCTTTGAATGTCTATAAAGAGGAACCTCAAGCAACTGGGATTTTTGAATCCCGACACTACTTTTCTTGGTGTGTCCTAGTTGTAAAACTAGAGTCATCATCTTCCTAAAACCCTTATATGGTTTAACGACTACAAAAACTTCATAGGGATTCGTGAAGCCAGGTCCATTTATTGTTTATCTTGATAGATCAAGTATCCTAATCTTGATACGATTGGTGAGCTTGCTCCATAAATCAATATAGATAAAAATCATCAAAGTTCTCTTCGTCTCAGACTTTGTTGATTCCACAAGTTTAACACTTGTGAGGTGAATAATAATCTAGGCTGCACTTCGGGTTGCATAAGTCGGGATTTTGAGGTTAGCCTGACTTTGTCTATTGCTATCGATTTTCCAATCACCTTGATCTACGATCGAAAAGTAAATCACACATATAGGCTTATCTGTGGGATGAAGATTGGTCTAAAGTCTTCAATTGAGTTGAAGAAACTCTTAGTTGGTGTGACGTTAGCTAAGGGAATCATTTGCGCGGAGTCCTGCTTGGATTTAAAAGGCGTAAGGAGCGCAACTGTAACTAAATTTGTATAGGGGTTTAATTTGGTCTCATCTACATTCCAGTCCGAAGTTAATTGGTAGCAAGCTAGTATCTGTAGCGGCTTAATACAGTTTGGTGTTCAATCTGGACTAGGTCCTGGGGTTTTTCTGCATGTGTGGTATCCTCTTTAACTAAATTTCTGGTGTCTGTGTTATTTCTTTTTACGCATTATATTGTTTATCTTTATAACTGAAATATCACAGGTTGTGTGTTAATCAATCAAAGTAGATACATCCATCCTTGTTTGTTGGATACGACTTGATTGATTACTTGGGAAATTGATCTTTGGAATCACCCAAGTACTCTCACACACAACCAGGTTCACAGATTTGTCTCTGTAAACTTTCTGATTGTGAGAGAAAGAGATATAACTCTGAATATCATTCTTTGATTGAAATTAATTAAGTTGAACTCTGAGAATTATATTTAAGTTTGTTTATACAGGTTGCCTAAGAAAAAGTTGGTAGTGTATTTTGGTACCCCCGCGTTTTTAAAATTAGTAAGAAAAATCGTGTTCATTTAAACACTTAGGAGAATCACGATGCATGTACACAAGATTTTTTTAGTGATCAAAGATGTTTAGAGGTATTCATAAGAGTTGCAACGATGCTAAACATATTCGTGAAAATAGTTCATGAGCATATGATTAATTCGTACTTGGTAGGTATGTGGAAGGGTATGCGTGCCTATGAAAATAGTTCAGATAGCCAAGGTACGCGTACTGGGTATGTGTACCCTTAGGCTATTCACGAACTCAGGTCTAGTACGCGTTCGTCCCCCCATTCACAATCTCAGAACTCCATGGTAGGGGTACTTATGCATACCTACCTACGCTCTGAAACCTCACGTACTTGGGGTACGCGTACTGAGTATGCCGTACCGACCCCATGTCCAAATTTCAGTAGTTCTAAAAACTCTCTTTTGATGTTTTGAAACATTCCTAATTACCATAGATATGAATATCATTACTCGGGCAATTTCCAAATGATCCATTTGACACAAAAATAGTTATTGAATAAATTGCTTCGAACTAAAATTGGTAAGGATATATGAATATTCATTGCTTGAATCATATTTCGAGATGTTTAACAAGACAAGTTTGACTCGAAAATTCTTCTTTGCAGTATTAAATCTACTAGAAATCATACGATATAGTCTCGTATGGACATAATGGTAATACTTGTAAGTAAATATAATGGTTCAATCTCCATATACCTCTTTGTCGACGAAATTCTTAAAATATCTTCGTTTGATCTTCAATCTTCAATCTTCTAAGGTTGTCCAGTGATGTATGATACTCAACTACCATACTTTAATCCTAGTCTGAGACTTAACTTGCACACAATAGAAATCAAGCTATAGTTATGTGCATCTAACATTCACAACAAGCTTGAGATGGCAAAACTTGCGAGTTTAACCGAGCAATGCTCAAACAGTTTATGTATCCGGATGTTGTTCTTATTGATTCTTGAGGTTTTAAGTAATCTCATATCAGGAAGGACATAGATAGAAATCGCAAGTTTCTTTTCGTCTCAGACATTTTAATTCCTCAAGATAACTAAACTTTTTATGATTTTTTTTTAGAATATTCTTGAGAGGTGGTCAGTAATCTAGGTTCTCAGCTAACTGAGTTTAAGTGTTTCGGTTTCGTGCAGTTTGTTGGAATTTGTCTATTGAAAACAGATTTCCAAACCTAAATTGCACTAGTACAGAAATGGCCTTTAGCCACGCCAGGTATAAATTTCCCTGTCACGCCTTTTTGGTTTTGGCGTGTCTATAGGGTATACTCCTACCCTATAGACACACCATGTTCTATGGGCGTGTTAATATAAGTGCTTTCAGCCATGCCAGGGCTAGTAGCGTGTCCAAATATCAACCGTTTAGTCACGTTAACTTTTAATTTTTGGTTGGGCGTGTCTATAGACAAGTCTATGGCCACGTTAACCAGTTTTGGTTGGTCCATAAAAATAGTCACACCACTTAAGGCATGGTTAAAAAGTTAGTTTCATTAGACACGCCAGTATGCGTGTCCGTAGTGTACGATTTGCAGACACGCCGGTTAATTTGCAAGGCTATAAAGTTGGTTTTATTAGACACGCTAGTATGCGTGTCCATAGTGGGCGTTTTATAGCCACGCCGGTTGTACTGCATGGCTAAAAAGTTCGGTTTATTGGACACGCTAGTATGCGTGTCCATAGTGTGTGTTTTGTAGACACGCTGGTTTATATGCGTGGTTTATATGCGTTCTATAGACACGCTGGTTTATATGCGTGGTTAAAAAGTTGGTTTTATTAGACACGCTAGTATGCGTGTCCATAGTGTGCGTTTTATAGACAAGCCAGTTCTATTTATTATTGTATATGGGTATACATAAAATGGGATGTAACTGCGACAGAACTGGCTCAGCTCTGTTGAGGGATTTTTTCTTCTCCAGCCTAACAGTCATTAATTGACTTTCAAAAAAATAAATAAAAAAGCTTCTGCCCAAATTCGAACGCATGGTCTCGACTCGAAGGAGGTAGGTAACAAGACGAATCAATCCACCAAGCTGCCCATCTATAGTTATTTTGAGATTAGTTACAATAACCTGTTTCTTCTATTCCATAGGGACCAAAGGATAGTTACAATCTATAGATGAATCATTTGATGCTGCGCAACTCACAAAGAAGAAATTCTTCCTCTTCCTGCGCATGCTCTGCAACTCATTCATCCCTTTTACCCCAAACCTATATTTCCATTTCCTCCTCCTTTACTACTCTTTCACCCCTCTATTCCCAAACACTAGTACTAATGCTTGGACTTGGTTTTGTTGTTGTTTCTTGTTTGCTGCTGAATCCATTAAAATATTTTGGTGCTTAAGTGTTTTAATGGATTCAACAACAAACAAGAAGAAAACAACAAAAACAAGTCCAAGATGCTCTGCCAAGTTAACCTGCAGCTGAATGGCTATAAATAGCTCATCTGATAGACTTGCCTTCTATGAATGCATAAAACCAAACGGTTGACCTAACAATGCACCTCTTAATTGGAGTAAAAGCTAATGAATTAAACGATTAGATTTAGGCTTTGGAAATAGGGTGTAGCAGAGTAATGACGGCTCTGAAGAGGGTGTGTATGGTATTGAAAAGGCGTTAATAACCAAGCGACAGACACTTGACCAAGCTCCATAAAAGACCATTTATGGCTAAGCTACTACCATTATTTAAACAAGGTAGGGGATAAACGGATTATTATACCAAAAGAAGAAATCATAGAAATATATATTAAGAAAACAGATAATGGCAGAGAATGCTAGTAGTTCAGCAAATGGAAATCACAACGAGCCACCACCCAATTCAGATGCAATGGTACGTGCAAAGTTGACAATTGGGACTTTATCAATCTCTGAGATTGAAAGGTTGATTCCTTTTCTGAATCAGGAGAAGATAAGGAAGAAAGAGCAAGAGGAGAGAGAAGAATTTGAAAGATTAAGGGTTGAAAATGATGAGGAATTTCAGTTATGGATGAGAAAGTTGGATGCCAAAAAGGCACGTCGACAGAGGCAGAAGCTTCAACGACGAGGAGAGTGGAAGTGTTCATGGGGGAAAACTCGCAGTGCGACTGAAAGTGATAGTGAAGATGAAGAAAAGAACCGTGAAGGAGTAGAAGATGAGGAGAGCAGTGATGATTCGATGAAGAGAGATGAGAGCAAAAGAAGCAGAGAGGAAGAAGAGGAAAAGGCAAGAGTTTGAAGATGTGATGTATGATGGTATTTTCAATTAAGTTGTAGTAAGATGATTCGTTCACTCAGACTTGTTGAAATTGTTTTTAGGATTAATAAAGGAAAAACACTAAAAATATACAAATTATGTCACAAGATGAAGAGACGCTGAGACGCGGGATTCCACTACTTTTCATATTGTTATGGTTCAGTCATTAACTCTAGACAATATAGCTTAAACAAAAGAAGTTGTGACTCTAGTTCTTTGCCAAAAATAGATTTCATAAAATATTATTTGTAAGTTAAAAGCATGACGCATCTAAAGTATTTAGAACTAAGCATGCGGCATCTAACAAAATAACAAATAATTAATAGAAATCATAAAGCAATTAAATCTATGCAAAAATTCAATAAAATAATTAATTCATTTACCACAATCATGAAAATTTGCTTCCTCCGTTGTCCCAGTGATGGGGTCTAGCTCCGCATGGTGAAAACACACTCAAAGGAATTTTTCATTGCTCAAAAAGGTGCTTACAAGGAGAAAATGGAGAAATAATCAAACCGGTTTGTAACATTATATTTGTAAAACCAGAGAACTACGACCCACAGTATGTGTTACTGATACTGTTGCTCTAAGACCCACGTTAAGCGTCGTTGTCACTGTTGGAAAACGACTGTCTTTGGCAGTTGTTCTTCGTATTCTACGCAAGCAGAAAAATATTCTCTGCAACTCGTCCAATCTCCTCTCTGTATCTCTCTATTCTCTCCCCAACTCTCCATCCCCTTCTATCCATCCCAGCACTCTTTAAATACTCGACAGGCCTCATTAACTTCTCGAATCTTCTCCAAATCCTCCACATAACTTCGGCAGTAAAGAAAATATACTCTCCGGAATATCTTTCCATATTCGAATTTATCGCGCGTCTGAATGGTGTTACACATTCTGACAGACTCAGTCAACAGCCAGCACGAATCCAACTTCCTCCGGCCACACGCAGAACTCCAAAAATATCACCGAGACTATTTTGTTTCCCTGTTTCGTCAAAACTCTTCTTTATCGATTCTGTGACTCATCACTACCCTGTTTAGATAGAACAGGCCGATACCAATTCATTTTGTGCTCGATTCTGCCTTAAACTTCTCACAAATCCAAACAAATCATTCAGGGAATAAACTCGAGAACAACATTCACTGTTTTCTTCCAACGGCAATTCCGACCAATTTTAATCGAATCCAAACCCATTACCAGGCCTGTTAAGACAAATCTAGTCATCCCAACAATATCCGCCATTGAGTCTCCTTCAATCCCGACCAAAATGCGAACCCTAATTCTGCCACTTGAGTTCCCGCCAAAAACTGATATTTAAATGGGGAAGATGAAGGCCCCTTATCCAGTCGGGGGAGAGGCGGATGAGATTAGCAAGTGCGATTAGAAACTGCCTAGTAGAAATGGGGTGCCCCTTAGTAATTAGGTTACCCCTTATCCAAAGTGAGGGTCCGTATAGCAAATGTCCTCCGGGGGTGCACCGAGCAACTTTTCGAGCCGAATTTTCCAACAATATTTATTTCCAAAAAATACCTACAAACACACAAAAACCATAATAAGGACAAAAACGAGCACTAACAATACGAAACATTAAGGACAAATTAGACACATAAATGCGTCTATCAAATACCCCCAACTTATTATTTGCTAGTCCTCGAGCAAAACTAATAAAAATAAAACCGAGTTAATCTCGGGAGGGTTTACCAGAGGTGTACCCACAAAACCATGACTTCTACTTGGTCACAAGTATCCAAAGAGCTATGAGGACATACATATTCTCAACCTATCTCCAAGTAACTAGAATGCTAGAAATTAAAGGTGCCAGCTCTAAAGCTGACTAAAGAAAAGGGGAGACACATCCGCAACACTGCTAGATAAAGAGATATCCGCTACACAGCTAGATAAACATTGTAAGATGCGTCCGCTGATTTACAGCTGGATAAGATTAGGAGAGAGATAAAGATGAGAGGGACATCTGCTACACAGCTGGACTAATTACGTGTGATGAGTTAAACCAGTGCTAGAAAGATCTTGTGCCAGATTGAAAGCGGACTAACAAAGCAACCAAATGTATCTTTCTTCGACTCTCTCATAGTGCTCAGTAGAAACAACGTCTTCTTCGGTCTTCAACTGTTGATGATAAACTCGAACCTCGTAGAACCTTGACAATAACTTTCTCTTAATTTCTTGCTTGATTAACTTCTTATAATTTCTACTTCCCTTGGCCTTATTGAACAAAACGTAACGATGATTTTTTTTTTTTTCATTTTTCATTTTCATTTTTTTTTAGACAAAAATAACAAGACAAAAATTTAAATGGCCATGAGAGAAGGACTTTAGAACTTGGATCTTCGCAACTTGTGATGTCTTGGTATCATGAACTTCAACAACTTATATCATTTGTTCTTATAACTTTTTGTAACTAAGTCTTCAACTTTGATTTTTGAAATATTCTTTTCTATTGTTCTAAACCTTAAACGTCTTCAACTTTCTTCATATATTTTGATGTCGCTCCGCTTGTTGATGATGATAAGTTTCTACTGAGAGAGAGTTGTAATAATCCAGTAACTAAGACTACATTGTGAGGTTGCTTTGTCTTTCTGGCATTTCCTCCTGACCTACTCGCCTTTCCATCATGGATGGTTAGGTCCATCACGGTCACCCTCTAAAAGGAACAAGTTCTCTCCTGAATTTCAAGGATCTCAATGTCTTTTTCTCTAATGTCTCAATAGATTGTTATCTCTAGCATTCCAATTTTTATCTTTTCGGTGAGAAACAGTATGTAAAATTAGCTAACACGATACCATGTGACGCTAGAAGTTTCAAAAATGTGACTAAAATACCCCCAAACTTAAATCTAACATTGTCCTCAATGTTCTAAAGATAAAATTAAAAGCATGAACAAGGAGAAACTGTTTCCATTTGAAGGAAAAGAGATAAGGAAACATATTACATTGTCGCAAGAATATTGGGTTACCTCCCAAGAAGTGCTAAGTTTAAAGTCTTCAGCCAGACATTGGAAGAATTAGTCACCTCATAGAATCATATAGAAGTAGCCGGAATAACTGTGGGTCATCTGGATCAAAAAGTATTACCCACAAGAAGAGGAAACTGCAACAGACCAAAAAGATACCGAACATACCCTTGTTTAAGACAACTACATCTAGTTGTGGCTCAGGTTCAGGTTCTATAACTGGGTCTCTAACAGGTTTTCATGGATTTCCTCAAAGCTAAGATCAGGTATTAGAGTCTGGAAAAACTCAACTAAGAACTTAGAAGCACATAACAAAACCTGAATAACTGGGGATCCTCTAAGTCAATAGATTTGACTCACACAGCTGACCACAATGAAAGAGGTGGTCTTCCTTAAGAAAATGTGTCGACCCTAATATCCTAAAGTGATTAGGTTTAGTCTCAAAACTTAATAACCGACACATTAAAATCAAAAGTTCCCACAATTGAAGAAAAGTTTTTGGTGGGAAAACAAAGTCAATCTTGGTATCATAGCCTGGGTTAACCACATCAACCAGAGGATGGGTTTCTAACAACTGAGCTTCTTTCTGGACATCATTAGGTTCGGGAAAACGTGTATGAAGATAATCTTGTAAGATGGTTGAGGCACAAATGTCAAGTCCTACAGGAGGGTACTTTCTAAGAGTTAAAGCACACGGAGAATGATAATCACCCCCAAACTTAGAGTTTTCTGTGTCTCTAGAAAGACTAGTCACAACTTCCCTAATTTCTAGGTCATCAGATTCCTGGAAATGGTCAATAGATTCTTCTAAGTTGGGTTCATCCTCACTCATTTCTACGAGTTTATCATCTTCTAAGACTAGTGTTTCTAAATCGCTAGATTCTAAAACAGTATTCTCAGGGTAAACTCTTTCCTCTAAACCATCATCACAATCATATAAAGGATTATCAGAGAAAGTTTCATATAAAGGCTCATCAACTAAGGTTTTAATCATAGTTACCTCCTCCGATTCACTGATAGGCACATCAAATAATGGATTATCCAACATACTGCAGGCTAAAGGATCATGAACTACATCGTCTAAAACGGTGGTATCTCTAGTCAAATCCTCATCCTTTTGAATAGGTGAATAATTATTAAAATTATTTGGATTTGTACTAGAAACAACACTATCATTATAAAGCTCAATCGGAGTAACAAATTCCTGATCACTATGCCTACATATTTCATGTTCTTCATCAATACTATCCTCATCATAATCATCACTATAATAACATGAAAATGATCGAACCTTATCAAAACAAGTAGTGTTACCAATTCTAACCTCGTCATCTTGATTATGTGAATAAAAACTATCCTTATTTTCGAGGGTGGTATTGGGAAAACTACACTGGAAATTAAGACTATCCTGAGCAAGTTTTTCCACAATCCTATTTGTATTCTTAGTAAATCGCTTGAGGGTCTCTTCTAGAGATAACTTATTTGACCGCTCTACGGACTCTTCTGGGAGAAGAATATTATAAGTCTCTTTCATAAATAACTTCCGTGTTGACTCATTGAAACTCCTGAGAGACTCTTCTAGAGAAATAAAAAGATTGTTTTGCTCGTATGACCTGTGGGTATCTGGATAGTAATTGAGCTCACAATGGTATGGACCATAACCTTCAAAAGTTTCGTGTTCCCAATCACTATTCACACTATGGTCATAAAAAGGATAATGTCTAAGCTGCTCAGTCGGATACTCATTGTATTGGTTATTATAATACCAGTTCGACATCCTAACAACAAGGGAATTCTAAACAAACACAAAGAAGGCTGACTCGACCACATCAAGCCTATTTTATCTAGCAAACAAAAAGCATGATGGCTCCACTTAGATTGTTTCTAGACCAGATTCTAATCATTCGAAAGGGAATTCGTTACAATTTGAGCAAACCCCTCTGGAATCAATCTGAGTCAAAGTAAGTTGAATAGAGGCGAGGGAAGCTGCATAGAGATTTGATACCCAAGGCCTCACCTCATTACAAGGCGGCGCAGTCACACATTCAACTCACAGAAACCATCATGAACTTGGAAGTATGCTTAAAAGAGTAACCAATATTTTTCGAATGACTTTTCTATTAAGCTCGTTACCCTATCGGTCTCGTTCTAGTCCAAATTTTAAGGCTTAGGTTCGCGTAGGTTACGTGTTCCTAATGCGGGCAAGAAGGAAACGGTGATGAAATCCGAGTCCTTATCTTGATTTGGCCATGCCTTTCCCTTTACTAGAAAATTAAATCCGATTTCAGGTCCTCAACATATAAGCATACAAAATCATCCAGTAAACCCGGTGACAGGGGGTTCGCGGGTGTTTAGTATTCTTACCTCCCGTTCCAGACGGGGGATGAACCGTTGAAGTCGACTCGGGCCACGACTCTTATGTCATGTACGAACCCGAGGGGCCGAGGCGATATCGTAATCGCCGTCCTTCTCTGCAAACAGTTTATTTAAAAGTACCCTTCCGTAGGGTTTTAAAAAATAATAATAATAAATAAAAATGTCCAATGTCCAAAAAAAAATGTCCAAAAAAAAACTTTACAAAAAAAAAACTTAATTACAGTTTCTAAAAAAATAAAAAAAATAAAATAGAATATCTATATACAAAAAAAAAATTCTTCTTCACTCCTTTTGGATTCCTCCTTTTTTTTTCTTTGCCTTCGCTTTTGTTTTGAGCACTTTCTCCCTTTTCTTTAGCTCAGTTCCAAATCTGAAAGCAAACAAGAAATACCGAAAGGCGTAAAAAGGAACAAATAAAAAAAATAAAAATAAAATAAAAACAAATTTATAAACAAATTCACGTCGTCGGCGCCAAAAATTGATGTTATTTTCAATTGAGTTATAGTAAGATGATTCGTTCACTCAGACTTGTTGAAATTGTTTTTAGGATTAATAAAGGAAAAACACTAAAAATATACAAATTATGTCACAAGATGAAGAGACGCTGAGACGCGGGATTCCACTACTTTTCATATTGTTATGGTCAGTCATTAACTCTAGACAATATAGCTCAAACAAAAGAAGTTGTGACTCTAGTTCTTTACCAAAAATAGATTTTGTAAAATATTATTTGTAAGTTAAAAGCATGACGCATCTAAAGTATTTAGAACTAAGCATGCGGCATCTAACAAAATAACAAATAATTAATAGAAATCATAAAGCAATTAAATCTATGCAAAAAGTCAATAAAAGAATTAATTCATTTACCACAATCATGAAAAGTTGCTTCTTCCGTCGTCCCAGTGATGGGGTCTAGCTCCGCATGGTGAAAACACACTTAAAGGAATTTTTCATTGCTCAAAAAGGTGCTTACAAGGAGAAAATGGAGAAATAATTCAAAACCGGGTTTGTAACAATTATATTTGTTACAAACCAGAGAATTACGACCCACAATATGTGTCACTGATACTGTTGCTCTAAGACCCACGTTAAGCATCGTTGTCACTGTTGGAAAACGACTGTCTTTGGCAGTCTGTTCTTCGTGTTCTACAGCAGCAGAAAAATATTCTCTGAAACTCGTCCAATCTCCTCTCTGTAGCTCTCTATTCTCTTCCCCAACTCTCCATCCCCTTCTATGACATCCCAGCACTCTTTAAATACTCGACAGGGCCTCATTAACTTCTCGAATCTTCTCCAAATCCTCCACATAGCTTCGGCAGTAAAGAAAATATATTCTCCGGAATATCTTTCCATATTCGACTTTGTCGCGCGTCTGAATGGTGTTGACACATTCCGACAGACTCGGTCAACATCCAGCACGAATCCAACTTCCTCTAGCCACACGCAAAACTCCAAAAATATCACCGAGAATATTTTGTTTCCCTGTTTCGTCAAAACTCCTCCTTTACCGATTCTGTGACTCATCACTACCCTGTTTAGATAGAACAGGCTGATACCAATTCATTTCTGTGCTCGAGTCTTCCTTAAACTCCTCACAAATCCAAACAAATCATTCCGGGAATAAACTCGAGAACAACATTCCTTGTTTTCTTCCAACGGCAATTCCGACCAATTTTAATTGAATCCAAACCCATTACCAGGCCTGTTAAGACAAATCTAGTCATCCCAACAAATATCCTCCATTGAGTCTCCTTCAATCCCGACCAAAATGGAACCCTAATTCTGCCACTTGAGTTCCCGCCAAAACTGATATTTGAATGGGGAAGATGAAGGCCCCTTATCCAGTCCGGGGGTGCGATTAGCAGCTGCCTAGAAATGGGGTGCCCCTTAGTAATTAGGTTACCCCTTATCCAAAGTGAGGGTCCGTATAGCAAATGTCCTCCGGGGGTGCACCGAGCAACTTTTCGAGCCGAATTTTCCAACAATATTTATTTCCAAAAAAATACCTACAAACACACAAAAGACCATAATAAGGACAAAAACGAGCACTAACAATACGAAACATTAAGGACAAATTAGACACATAAATGCGTCTATCAATGTACAAGTGCTATCTCGCCGAAAAAAAGAACAACCCTCGTAAGTTTGCTCGAACCATGTCAGAACCCCTGAACGTGGATTCTGACGGAGAGGAGATTCCTGGGTTAGACCTTGATGGGGAGCCTGTTTTTTCCGGCGGTGAGATGGTGGTTTGCAGTGAAGCAGAAGATGAGGAAGAATAAACCGAAGATAGTGATCTCCAGGGTCCCTACACATCTTCAGAAAATGATGATGGTACTGGTGCCTACTATGAAGATGATGAGTTAAACTACAGCAGCAACAGTGATGACGATTCTTGGTGATTGCCTTATATGTACAACAAATCCTTTAGAACTAGAGTAATGTGATATTTTGTGTTAGAGCACTGCTCGGTGAAACTCGCATGTGTTGCTATCTCAAGCATGTTTGTCAATATTAGTGATCAAAACTATAAGTCTTGATTTCTAGTCTCTTATAGCTGAGTCTCGGACTAGGGTAATAAGTGTAGTTGAGCTCAAGGACTTCACGACGATTCGTCATACAAGTAGAAGGACTACTCGAGGAACCGGTGGAACTTCTCGACAAAAAGGTATGTGGAGACTTGAACTTATCTATCACTCAAAATTCTATCTATTCTATCTCCTACTCTTTGAGACAAAAGTCGTATGCTATATATATAGATTAGATCATACACATTTGGTATTTCGAGCCGAGTATACCTTGCGTATCTATATCTCGAAATATGTGTTGGTAAGCTTTTCGCTTCGACCAAGTTTAATTATCTTTACCTAGTGACGAAAGTCATGAATGTTTCAATCACTTTGAAAATTTCTTTGATGAGAAATGGTGTAACAACTATATAACGTACTCTAAGAATATTTCAATGATTGGAATGAGAGTTTAGATTACATAACCAATGTATTCCTTGAACCGAAGTTCTCGAACTTTGTTGATCAAGAGAACCAGAAGTATGTCAAGTGCCAAGTCCGCGAACTCAGTCCGCGAACTGCCGAAGTTCTCAAACCCGAGAATTTCTGCTAGAGTTGACAAACTACTTGCGTGAGCCCAGTCCGTGAGCCCAGTCCGCGAACCGGCGAAGTTCTCAAACCCGAGAATTTCTGCTGGAGTTTGTAAACTCTGTCCGGTGTCTTAAGTCCGCGAACCTAGTCTGCGAACTTGAGAAGGTTATATATCTAAATATGATCTCTGAACTTAATCTTAAAAGACTAAGGAATTCTTTTTGCAAACCGTGGCTATTAAAGTTCATGAACCGATTCTTGTGAATCAAATCATCTTTGCTTCAATTGTGTCTTGTGTAGTTACATAAGATTTCCTTGCAATTGAACAACTCTCTTAACTAGTTCATTTGAGTCATTTGAATTAGTTATGGTGAAGAAGAACATGGTTGGTATGAAATGCTCTTATGGTTAACCTTTTTGGTAAACTATTGTTGAACCAACAATGTACATGTTTGGGTGTGGTTTACAAACCTAGAAGCGTACAGTCATTTGTGTATGACAAGCTAAGTTTTCGATCTAACGGTTGAGAAATATTAGCTTGAATTTAAATCAGGTTTTCATCTAACGGTGGATATTGATTGCTTTGTAACCAAGGCAAAACCCTGATTTGAAAGACTATATAAGGGGACATCTAGCAACTCTGAAAAACTAATCCCCACACCTTACGTGTGCTACTAGTTTGCGTGCTAGAGTCGGTTATCCTTTAACCTTTGGTTTTCTTCTTCTAAAACCAGGTTAATGATTTGAGTTTTTTCGTGGGTTGTAGTAATGAGGTTCAAACTCTCGGACTTGTGAAGATTAAATTTAAAGGTTTAATAAAATTATATACAAAATTATTAACAATGGGTGCGAGAGGTAACCAAGACACTAGATTCCACTATTATGCAAAATTGAATGATAAATATTTCAAAACTCTATTCAATTCTTAAGTCCTCTTTTATCTTTAATTCACTATCAATCATACAGATTTTCAAACATTATTAGTAAACCTTAAGCATAGATTATCAAGAGATTAAACCAAGCATAACCTATCAAACTGAATAACAAATAATTAAGACAATCATTCAAACAATTTAAAACTCTGCAAAAGCAGCGATTAGGTGAATTATATAATTAAATGAAATAGTTACCCATTTATGTTGCGTGAATAGCTTCCTCCATTGCCTTGGTTACGAGGGAATTAGCTCATCATAGTATAAATGCTCTTAAAATAATTTATTATGGCTCAAAAATGGTTTACAAATGATGAGAAGAAGAGAAAATGGTGTAAACAGCTAATGTGTGACCCACAGGAAGCGTCACACAAGAACGATACATATGAAATGCTGTAGTCTTTGGGAAACTACGACCCACACTCCACTGTCGCTGTCACTGTCAAAGAACGACAGTCTTTTACAGTTTATTGTTCTTCGTGTTCATCTTCATGCAGCAGTAGAAACAGAGTTTTGTTAAACTCTGATTTCGTCTTCTCTAGCTCTCCCTAGCTCCCCAAAACTCTCGACACCCTCTCTAGTAGACCCAAAGAGCCTATTTATACCCAACAACAGCTCCAAATCTCGCCAATAACTCCAATATAATTCTTCATTATGCGGGCAGTGAATAACAATATTTTCCGAATATTTTCTTACCAAACTTGGAATTTCTTGCGTAAACTTCCTCCCTCCACGCTCCAAATCGATTTTTCACGACCCAAAGTGATGCTCGAGCCATTCCACATCATCAGAACACGTCCATAACTCTCCATGATGCGTGATTATCATCCTCCAGTGCATGCTTGCCCTGTTTTGAACTCGAGAATCAAAACACGTATTCCAGACAAATTTGATCGAAACCACCACCCAAACTTTGTTCCTTAACCTATATCACATCTTTATACCAAATTTCAGCCATTGAATCGACCCATAACCCCTTCATTTTAACGATCGAAATTCTGCCAGAACTGTTTAGAAATTTCTCGCCAAAATCGTTTCAAATGGGGAAGAAACTGGTAGTCCCCTATCCAGAGTAGGGGTGCGAATAGCAGCTTCCTTGGGGTGACCTGGGGGTGCCCCTTAGTAATTAGGTTACCCCTTATCCAAAAGCGAGAGTCCGAATAACACTTGTCCTCCGGGTGCCAAAATCAACTTTTCGAGCCGAATTTTCCAAAAATGTTTATTTCCTAAAAATACATAAAAACACAATATTAGTACAAAAATAGAGTTCCAACAATACGGAAATTGAGGACAAATTAAACACAAAAATGTGTCTATCAGTTAACGACTTGAAGACTTCATTGGGATTGTGAAGCCAGACCGATACTACTTTTATCGTAGTTGTGTGATCTGATCTTGCATCTTCTATCGTAATAGTACAATCATATTGATTGGCTAAAGCTTGTTTGATTTCTCCGATAGGCAAGATATAAAAAGTAATCACAAACACCTTGGTCTCATTGTTTGTGATTCCACGACATCTTGTTTCGCTACCATACGATTAAGATTGTTGTGAGGTGATTGATTAATCCAGGCTGTTCTTCGGGAATATAAGACCGGATTATCAATTGGTTCCTGTTCACCTTGATTATTATCAAAAGACGGAACAAAAACTTTAGGGTTTTTCTGTGAGAGACAGATTGATCCTTTGATAGACTTGTCTGTGTGAGACAGATTTGTTTATTGTTAAAGCCTGCGATTTTGGATCGTAGCAACTCTTAGTTGTGGGTGAGATCAGTTAAGGGAATCAAGTGCGCAATATCCTGCTGGGATCAGAGGCGTAGGGAGTACAACTGTACCTTGGATCAGTGGGAGACTGATTGGGGTTCAACTACAGTTAGGGCTGGCAACGGATATTGGAAGTTCCGATAAGGTTAAGGTTAAGGATTATCGGATATCCGATAACATCCGACGGATATCAAAAAATCCAATTCGATAAGGTTAAGGTTAAGCTATCGGATATCGGATTTTTATCCGTTAAAATCCGATAACTAGGAAAAAAACTAAAAGCTTGAAAAAAACAGACTCTTTGTCTTTTCAAGTTCAAAATGTTCAGTGAAAAGTACAAACCCACACAAGCACAATGTTTAGAGTTAAAGAGTTTACTCCCAGTCTAGTGAATTCAAAAGAAAGTACACAACAGGCTACAACAAAGCCAGAAAAGAAAAAAAACAATGTCTAACAGTCAGAGAGGCTAACAATGTCAAGTGTCAACACACTAGTGAGTAGTGTAACTTAGTGTGATCTTGCTTGGATGCCTGACATGTTGTATCATTGCATCAACTTCACTTCAGTCAACGACTTCCATTTCTGCATTCACAAATCACAAAGAATCACTTGACAAGAAAATTCTGACATCCAACATTTCAGTTTCTCAAAGCTTTCACCACTATAAGCAACAGTGCAACACAAGGTGAGCAGAAATTTAATAATAAAATTGCAGATGAGAGCAAACATTGCTACAAAATGTCTTTCAATATTTCACAGAAGACAAATGCAGCTGAAGGGCCTGGTAAAACGCTTGTTACCGCCAAGATCTGGTCTACCAAGTTAAAAATGAACTGCATATGTGAAGGTTTGTACTAGTGTGATACTATTCTGAGCTGTTTAAAGTTATTGGATGCATTCTGTCAGGCTTGGTATTTGAAAAAGGAAATGTGGCAGTTGCGCTGGATAGTGGATCCTTAATTCTTGCACACGCCTAATAAGAGACATTAAACAAAGTGACGTTGAAGCCTAGCTTGGTAATTAAAAATGCGGGCCTTAACTCCCTATAAAAAAAGAAACGAAAAAACGCTTCCATCCAATGCTTTGCTACTATTCGCTTACTCATGAAAACCTATACTGCATAACAGATGGTTGATGCAGCAATCAATTTAATCTCTCCCAACTGTTTTAAAAATGCATACAGGCCCTACCTTAACTTCCCAGAATGGAGCTCTTTACAAACAAACATCATCACATGAGGTACATCTTTTTGTTTGCTATTGTACTACTATAGATATTGGGTTATCAAATCCATTTTGAATAATCATAAGAGTTCAAGAATTATGTTTGAAATTTGCACCACACATATTATTGACAATTAGATACTACTTGAACTAATTAAGAAGGTGAAGTACCTGAGTAGGAGTTTTGTCGCAACTTCACCACCAACTTTGCTTACTTGAGTCTCTTTCTCCAGGCCAAAGATGAATCCCTTCACGACACTTTCAGCTGATAGTAGTTTGTTCTTGATCTGAAATCACAAATTTATTAGTAGGAGCAAATTCAAATTAGGCTAGAAGGCAACCAACCCAGTCCACTGAATCACTGGCTGCAGACCTGCAACTAAAGCTAACCCTTTTCATAAAAATACTGTGCAAAGTTAGTGCAGCCTAGAGATACATGGGACTTTGTTCGGGGGAACTTAAAGATTTGTGAAGTTATGCACCGCAAAACACAGAAAAATACATGATAAGCTTTTAAGAGAATGAGAAAACAAAATCTGGCTAACTTCACATCATTTTTTTAATCAAAATACTAACAACACTTAGAGATTACAACTTACATTCTTCTTCTTTGCTGCTACTGGAGTTTTAACACTTTTCTTGGGAGCCTGCAATAAACAAATGAAGCAATGGATATGAATATATGATACTGAGGTTACAATCTGAAAAGAGTTCAATACAAATCGAAGCGAATCAATCTAAAAGATTAGCTGAACAGAAACAACAATATGACCAAGAAATCATTCAATCACTTCAATGGGTTATATTCAAACATGAATCAGAAAGAACTGTTCTAGAGAATCAATTGAAGTTGTGCAAACCCTAGAAGAGGGAGGGATTTAGATCGAACTGATATAGAAAAATCAAACCCCTAACTATCAATATTAAGTTATTCTTCGACCTCATATTCCAGTTCAGTTTAAACCCATCTCAAATCTTTCATCCGAAGCCCTAATTTTTTATTGCAACACATAAACCCTAATTTCATAAGAATTGAACATAGAAATCGAACAGAAATCGTTAACAATATAGAGGGGGGAGCGAATCAATACCTGATTAAGAGATTAATTATTGGAGAAGTGAGAACTGAGTGATTAATCGAGAGCGAGACTGAGACTGAGAAGGGAGGAGCGAGACTGAGAAGTGAGAAGGGAAGAAAAAAAGAAAAGGGAAATCAGAAATGTTTTCTCTTCGCTCGACTAGTATTGTATTGGTATGTGAAAATTACTAGTAGGTCCCTACCCTATCGGATATCGGATATTAACCAATCGGATAGAGCCCAATCCCATTCCGATAGGTTAAGAGGAAATATCCGACAAGTTATCGGATTCGGATATCCGGTATCCGATATAACGGATAAAATTCTATAGGATTTCGAATAATCGGAAACGGATTCTGAATATCGGTTATCCATTGCCAGCCCTAACTACAGTCCAGTCCGAAGTTATCTTGGAGTAGGCTAGTGTCTGTAGCGGCTTAATACAGTGTGTGTTCAATCTGGACTAGGTCCCGGGGTTTTTCTGCATTTGCGGTTTCCTCGTTAACAAAATTTCTGGTGTCTGTGTTATTTCAATTTCCGCATTATATTGTTTTATCTTTATAATTGAAATAATACAGGTCATGCATTTAGATCATCAATTAGTATAATCCAACCTTTGGTTGTTGATTAACATTGATTGATCCTTGGACATTGGTCTTTGGTACCGTCCAAGTTATTCCTTGTGTTTGATTAAAGACTCGCTAATTTCTATTAGCTTGAGTAAATCAAAATAAGAGAGAGATATTAACTCCTTGAGATACTTTTACATAGATTGAGTCTGACTGTCTAGTTGATTCTCTAGAAAGTGTTTCGGAGTTAGTCCATACAGATTGCTAAGCGAAATATTGGGTGGTGTTGTTAGACCCCCGCTTTTTCATTTTGATTACTATTTCTCTTGTGCATCTTCATGAAAACTTGTGGGGATATTGATGGTACTTTATGTTGCTGAAGAAGTATATGGAGAATGGGGTTCAATTTCAAACATTTGGTGGTTATTTTTTGTTTGATAGATGCATGGTGTTGATGAAGATCTTAGAAGATGTAAGGTGATTTGGGGGTTCAGTTTGCAGCAGGTGCATTGTTTGGATAGCAGCCGGGAGAGTTGCATTGGTTATGATGGGTAAACCTTTTCCGTCCCTTTCCCCATTTATTCTTTATGGACTTTACCTCATTGTATATTTCTGACGGGGTCATAAGTTCCGGAGCCTTTTCAATTTCGTCTTTTCCGTTGAACCCCATCTGATGTTTGAATGGATGATTGTATGGTAGGTATCTTTTATGCCCGGTATAAACCTCTTTTTTACAATGTTTTAGCCTGACATAGTAAGTATTTCTCCCACACACCTTACATGCGTCTCGTCCCTAGTAGGGGTAGCCACACAGTGTACCGAGATCCGGGTAATCATTTATTGTCCATAAAACAACCGCACGTAGAGTAAACATCTCCTGTTTCAGCGCATCAAAACATTCGACTCCCTCAAACAATTCCTTGAGATCCTCGACAAACGGTTATAACATAACATCAATGTCCTTACAAGGCCCCCCATCGATAATTAATGACAACATGGTGAACTTTCTCTTCATACACAACTCTGACGGAAGGTTGTAAATCATTGTCAGAATTGGCCACACATTGTGCTGTTTTTGCATGCCTTTATTTACGTCAACCCCGTCAGCCGAAATCCCTAGCCGCAGATTTCGAGGATCATCACGAATTACGGGATATCTTTCATCTATATTTTTCCATGTTGGTGAGTCCGCCGGATGCTTTAAAACACCCTCTTCTTTCTTTCTGGTGTCGTGCCACAATAAATATTCGACAATTCTCTTTGATTGAAACAGTCGTTTCAGTCTTGGGATAATTGGGAAATACCACAAGACTTTTTCTGGAATTTTTTCATGCACCTCTTGGGTGGTGTCGTCAACTTTCCATCTTGATTCCCCACAGGTGGGACATTTGATGTGATCCTTGTAATTCTTCCTATAGAGAATGCAGTCATTGATGCATACATGTATCTTTACGTAACCTGAACCCAAATCTCTCATCACCTTCTTAGCTTCATATGTACTTTTCATCATCTCATTTCCTAGAGGGAGCATGGATTTTAACGGTGGTAAAAGTTCATTAAAGAACTTGTCGGAAGCTTCGTGCTTGCTCTTCAAGTTAAACAGTTCACACATTGCAGATATCTTTGTAAAATCTGCACATCCTTCGTATAGGGTTTTCCCAGCATCTTTGAGTATCTGTTGCATCTTCTCAGAATCCTTTGAAAAGCTATCTCCTAATAAAGCACTAACCATTTCTATAGTCTCTGCAACATGTGTTGGTTCATCATAGTGTGGACCGTCGCTGCCATTACCATCCAGAAGTGTCCACCTTGATGACTCATCTCCTTCTCCGTGCTTAGTCCATACGGCATAATTTTGAATGAATCCAGAAGAATATAAATGAAACTTAACTTTACTTGCCTTGTACAATTAGAGGTTGAGACATTTCACACATGGACATAGAAACTTAACTTTTCCCTTGTCGTATGGTTTCCGTTTCCCATTCGCAATATCCTGTTGGTATGTATGCGTTGCAAACTTTATAAATGCATCGACTCCGTATTGATAACGCCGTTGGGTTCTATCGGTATACATCCAAGATTTATCCATTACTCTAGGATCAATTTTGAATTCTCAGGTACCTGGACGGAGAAAAAACTTGTCAACATCTTGTGAAAATGTTATTGTGGTCCGAATAAAACTACGAATTATCATTGCAAAGAGTAATACGTGCACAAAGAGTAATCACAAATCACAATGTGAGTTCAGTTATCATATATGAATCATACAAATAATCATAGGTTAGCTACCTACATACAGTTGCATGTGAAGACAATATTTACCCTACTATGACCATTAGAGTTACAATCTCAGTTAACAAAGCAGTACTGAAAAGAATTACTTACACGGTCGATCCGATTATTCTGCAAAGCAAAACTAACAGGGGAATATATGGTTTATCCAGGAGATGAATCAGATGATCAAAGTAAACCACTTGTTTTATTTTCTAGGGGGAGGTTAGAAGATTTAAGAGTATAAACATAAAATGATTTAAGACGAGAGAGACGAACACAAAGGGTAAATGGAAATTCGGCAATATTTTTACTAATAAATAATTTGGAAAAATATTTAAGTGTATATCGTAAATAATTAGATAAAATAGGAAGGTAAAGATCCTTCAATTTACATGCTGCACGTTCTATGTTAAGAATTTTCTCAGTCAAATCTTGTTATCCTGCTGCATAATTTTATGCTTTGACGACTCTAAAAGACCGGAGTTAGATGCGATGTAACTAATATTCACTCCATCCTGAAGATTTTTTTTGTTCATACCCGAATTCAGAAAATAAATCAAAATGATAGCTAAAAAGCGGAGTACGTGTTGCTGCAGTTGTTATAATGGTACTAAAGTAAAAAACTAACTTTGTAAAAAGTGGAGTACGTGTTGGTACAGTTGAAAAATAAAATCGTAAGAACTGGAAGAAGCTATGGCCCTAATTAGAATTAAGTGAACTAAAACACATTACTCTAATTGTGTGTTCTGTCCAATTAGAATTAATATCTAAAACCAAAGATTGATTCATCCAATTAACATAATAGGTTTGATCATTGATGGATTTCATTAAAGTCTCACAGTCTGGTTCAAAGATAACATAATTAAAGTTCTTAGAGGGTGCCAGAGTAACAGCTGCCAGCATAGCCTTACATTCCAGCTCCTCAGCTTCAACTCCTATCTTCATTCCTCCATTGAAGCATTGTCCTTGCACCCGAAAGCAGCTACCTGCACAATTCCTTACTATTATCCCTATTCCACTTTGTAATGAATCCGACTTAAAGAAGCATCAAAATGCAGAAGAAACAAGATTAGTTCCAGGTGACACAAGTTTATTAATTCCATCTATTGACATTTTCCTATTTGGAGTTATGTTCTGAAAAATCTTTGAACATCAAATAGTACAAACTGATGCTTAAAAAAATGTCCAAACTGAAACCATTAGCAATTTATTAATCTCATGTCTAGTAATTCATGCACCAAAGGTAACATTGATATTTAAAACCAACCAAATAGATCTAGCATAACCACATTCAAGGAATAGGTGATTACTGGATTCCACGGGATGGTTACACAAATTGCAACGCAGTTCAATATCATTTCCATATCTAGCTAGTTTATCTCTTGTTGGGACTATATCTTTTAACACTTCCAAACAAATAATTTAACTTCCACAAAGATTTCCATACCTGTGGAGAAACAGAATTAGTACATGCGAAAGTATTAGATGGACTAGACAACCCATTATAGACACTCTTTACAGAGAATTGGCCTTTCCTATCTGGAAGCCAAATAAGAGTATGAAGTCCAATTCACCCACCATTGAGTTCTGGTGGTACTCCGAAAATATGAATACTATGAAGTAAACGATTTCATCAAATGTGAATGCATCCCCCTTTTTCTCCAAGTAGCGCGCTTTCACGGCTTCGTGCTACAAAAACAACATACAAACTTATTTGGTTACATATTAATTGAAAAAAGTATTGTGCCGAATAAACCATAAAGATACGTACAAGTTGTAGAGGGGACAAGCTAAGGTGGCTTGCGTGCGATATCCGGTGTTTGATTTTAAAAAACCCAGCTACCGCATCTAGGATGATGTTGTTCCTATCCTTGATTTGTTGAACACTTCTTCTTTTCGGGTTCCCATAATCTTGGCTAAATTTGTTATGTATCTTCACCCAACAGGTTTCGGTCGAGGAGCGATTTAGAACTCGACTTTTGGCTGCCCATGCTTTGGTTTCCAAATCTTACGCGGATTCAAACGATGCCATTTATTGTATGTGGAGGTAGGGAATGAGTAGGTTCTCTAATATGCTACAAGTGGAGTGCACGCGCGTTGCTGGTCGAACACCGAGTTTCAAATACGCCTTCTTCCCTGTTAAACCAATTGCTTAGCATGATAGAACACCATTGCGAAGTGAAGAAAAACAAAATCGAGAGAATACAACAACAGATTCTCCTTTTTGGCTCTATAACAACGCCGACTTAATATACAATGCAACTTTTACTCCTTACAGCAACAAAAGCTAATTCCTAAATCCATAAAAAAAACCACTACTAACAAAAATTAACTCAACCTAAACCAAATTCCACAATTTCCGTCACAAAATTCACACAAAACATTAATTGTTTCAACCAATTAATAATGTCTAACAAAAATCAATAAGGAAATCATAAGGAAACGTGATCATCCATGTGAACCCAAACCCAAAATTACAATCTTATTATTAGAATTTATCAGAGAATGCTCTAGATGAACTCTCTCTAAATTGGTTTATGATCATAAAAAAATGAAAGACCTGAACAAAACAAAGGAAACCCTAATAATATCGATGTGCTTTCACAATTTCCATCACAAATAAGCTATAGAATCCCAGCCAAGATCATAAAAAACTCCTAAAATTGACAGAACCCTAGGTTTACATAATATAGTAGAAAACGGTTTTAGTTTTAGGAAATGTATATACCTGAAACCCTAGCGATAGTGATTTCAAATTAAGAAAAACCCATCCCCCATTCATGAAATTAAACAAGTAAGTTCGAATTTAATCTGATAAGAGATGTAGAGATTTTTTTTTCTATTTCCTTACCTAGAGTTTCTCTTTTTCGCCTCTTCCAGTCTTTCTGCCGCACAAGTAAGAGAAGCAAATAACTTTTTTTTCTTTTTTCTATAGTTATTAAAGCTACTTTAATTAACCAAAATGCTATTTTACCTAGGTTTATCACGTCGTTATGACATAGTGGGCTAGAATAGATGTCATTTAGACTAGGGAACGTGTTCGATTAAATCTTTATCTTGGGAACAGGCGTGACCCTCCAAGAATTTATAGTCTATTCCTGGTAGAGTAGTTTATTAGGGGATTAATAGGGAAACCAAAGAGTCAAAGAGCAAATAATTTCAGAGAGAAATTTGTAGAGGGATACTACTGTTTACTGGATTTTTCTAAATCAAATAAATCAAAATGGCTGGTGATGATGATCAACACAGACGAAAGGGTAAATCCCACATGACTGAAGAGCAACTATTGAAAGAGTTGGAAGAGAAAGAAAGACGAGAAAGGTTATCAGCCACTATGCAGATGATTGGGCAGATGACCAAGGATGATCTGGAGAAGGTACAAAAGAGAGTAAGTGACTTGTTATATGATACTGAACTCCAACCTCTCTGGGAAGATATGCATGCTGCAATAGATGAAAACAAAGCAGAAGAGAAACCAGTTGAAAAACCGGTAGAGAAACCGGTACGGATTTTGCAAAAGAAGCGTCATCTTGATTTTTTCATAGATGAAGAAGAGGAGGAAACTTCTTGGAAGTGCGGGGTAAAAAGATAAGGTTGGCTGAAATGGTAGTAATGAAGAAAGAATATGGGCCGCATGATAGTGATGCAACTGCTTCCGAAGATGAAGAGCCTGCTGTTTTTGTTGAGCATCGAAGTGATACACATAATTTTTATGTCCTAGAATAGATAATTAAGGAATTTCGCGAAGATGAGAGATTTGGGATTAATGATGCATTGTTGTCCCAAAAGACCGATTCTGAAGCGGACGATGCAGATGAAGACAAGGAGGAAGAGTGGTATGATGAGGAGGAAGAGGGGTCTGATGAGGAGGAAGAGGGATCTGATGAGGAGGAAGATGAATCTGATGATTCTGATTCCAAGTGATGGGTATGACAATGAGTAAGCCTTGTCGACATTTGAATTCTTCTGTACAGATGGTGGATTTTTGGGTAAGTGCTCGAATGGAAATGATGACATAATGCTAAAAAATGGTTAAGGAATAGATATTATCATCAAAGTACAGAGAATAATTCAAATGGAGAGGGGTCTAATGCAAATGGTAAGTCACTGAATCATGTGTTTGTTTTTTGGTTCTGGCAATGGAGATTGAAAATGCAGGGTAATGTTATGTTTATTTGCTTTTTTCGTTTTCTTTTTGGTATTTGGATTTTTGTGGGAAAGATGGTGAAATACTTGTAAATGGGAATGTTTTAGTTTATGAACATGTAAGTGGATATGAAATGATAGTGTTGCTTCTAAATGTTTCTCAACACTGAATGAACAGAACAGCTGTAAATTTTTTAAATGCAATATGATGAAGTTAGCTTATTTATATTGTCCAACGATTGTGTGTCGATAATGTTGGAGATGCAGGATGTATTCCAGAAACTAAAACTACAATCAAAGAATTGGAACATGTACAAGACTAAAATGTATTGAAAACAAATGCATACTGAAAACAAGTCACTTTAGTGTTTCTCTATCCAGTCTAATTCACTTGATGGGGCATATACACACCTAGTCTTAATCTACAATCTGGCTAAGGGACAAATTACGAACATCCATATATGTTTGATCTTTATATCTTCTGTCAAATACATGACTAACAAAAATTGACTTGTGTTGGTTGCGTCATATTCGACTTGCACATAATTGACATGAACACTACTTGGTGGAGCCTTATGCACAACTAATTTATTTCTACAATCTGAAAGTGAATACAAGTCACAAAGACTCCTGAGATGCTGCTTCTCAAAACAGAATACAAGCTTTATCCACCAATGCTGACATCCTACAACCAAATACTATGTCTGAGTTTAAGATAATCTGTCAACTGACATATAAAACTACTTGGTGGAGGCATAAATCATGCAATTGAGATGTTCATAATCACCAAAACATTCTAAAAATAGGATACAACTCACAGCAACATAATAAACCTAAAATTTGAAAGATAGAGATGTTCATAATCACCTAAACATTCTAAAAACATGATACAATTCACAACAACATAATAAACCTAAAATCTGAAAGATGGAGATGTTCATAATCACCATCAAAAATTGTACCATTCAAAATCAGTAGTGTGTAACCTCCAATTTGTAAAATCATTAAACCCCCAAGTGAATGAATGAGAAATACCTTAGATGAAGATGAACAAAATTTGCATTTCCAAAATTATGAATCACTATCAATACATCTATGAGATATCGATTAAACTTAAATCTAAGCCTGAATCGATCTTTCACAGAAGAATCAATTGATTCATTGTTGTTGATGAAGTTTTCTGCAGATGAATCTCCAAGAAACCCCCAAATGAATCTTAGATGAAGATAACCCAGATTTGCATTTCCAAGATTATGAACCAGTGTCAATACTTCTATGAGAGATCGATTGAACTTAAATCTATCCTTAAATCGATGTTTCACAGAAGAGTTGATCGATTGTTTCGTTATTGTCGATGAAGTTTTGTGCGGCTCAAATTAATGGAATTAGATGAAATGATAATGAGTTATGTCTCAGGCGCTGTTGACATAGTGTTGGTAGATTTTTGTGGCTCATTTGAGTTGTTGGTAAGGGACCAGGGTATTGAGATATGGCATGATGCCTGAGCCAAACCATGCTGCAGTTCAAGATATGGCCCATCTGTTAACTAACTAAAATTAAATAAATATACACAATTGTGCAGGGACCTATTATGTTTGACCATTTTTTGATTTTAATTGTTGATCACTTGGTCAGGTAATTGAGATATGGCATGATACATGAGCCAAACTTGTGAACCCCGGTGAACCATAATGCTACAGTTATGGCCTTCAAATTAGGTAACCGCCTCGTTTTAGTCTTAAAGATAACGTTGTGTGCAATTAAGAGATGAGACGGGTCTGGAGAGGACAATAATGATGTATTTTGAAAAATTGCGTCTCGAGACTGAAGAGGCGTGGTCTGCCAAGGGACTAGAAGTTTAGCACCATGCGCCATAAATTGACATTTATGGTTAATCTAACCACTCTACAAAAGGATGAGAAACTGATATACTTGCAATTACTCTTAATCAAACCAAAAGAATAAAGAAAATTTGCAGAGAGAAGAAGATTAAGAGATGGCTGAACCAAACCAACCTGCAGTTCAAGATGTTGTTGAAAATCAATCACCAACATTAGAAAATGAAAAACAAACAACTCATGCATTAACAAGTGAAGAGGCTGAGAGATTGATTTCTTATTTAGAACAAGAAATTCCAAATAAAAGGATGCAAGAAGAAGAAAATAGGAGACATGAAGAATTTGATAGGCAAAGGATTGAGAATGAAGAAGAGTACCAGTTTTGGATCAGAAAATATGAGGCAAGATGTGTAAGGAAGAGGAGAAAAAGGGAAGAAAGGATGAAGAGACTTGAACGTCATTGGATTAAGACAAGAAGTGCCACAGAAAGTGAAAGTGATGAGGAAGGTGGAGAAGCAGTAGAATTTGATGAGGATGATAGAAGAAGTGTATATATTGATCTAGAAAAAGAGGATCGAGAGAGAAGAAGACAGTAGAAAGATGATGCAGAAATGTATCTACTCTATTGGGCAGAGAAAGCTCAACCCAGGATATTTGCTCGTACCATGTCTGAACCCCTGAACATGGATTCAGACGGTGAGGAGATACCAGGGATGTAGATGGCAATCCTATTGCAGCAGAGGTTCAGGAAGAAGAAAATGAAGGATCAGAATATGATGAGGATGGAGGTTATGGTCCTGCAGCTTCTACCAGCACTGATAGCGGCGTAGACTTCTCCTATGAAGAAGAGGGCTTTAACACCAACGATGACGATGATCAGTGGTGATCATCTGAAGAGCATTGGGAAAATCTTTTGAGGAAGACTTAGGAGGATTGCGTTCCTTGAAGTCTTAAGATCATCTTCGTGAAAATTCACAAATATTTTCCTAATGTGTGTAGTTGTTGGTGTTGTTGGAACTGAAGGAGAGATCTGGTCTTCTGTTATACATCTTCTAATGCATGGTAAGTGTTTTTTTGGGTTTTTTTTTTTTATTTCAGCACAAGGTTTGATCTTGTAAAGGTGTTGTTTTGTTGTTGACAAAGATCAAACTCGGTAGTAGTAGTGGTAGGTATTTTTCTGGTACTTGTTATGGAGGTTATGTAAGTGCAGCATGCATAATCAGGGAATTTTGCTTGTCGGACGGCATCGGAGTTGGTTGTTCATGGTGTAAGTCGAACTGGAATTGGTAGTGTGTCTAGTTTTTTTTGCTTATGGGTTTGATTGTTGAACTGGTATTTCATTATTCCTTTGGTGTTGGCCGTAAATTTTTTTTTAAATGGAACTACTTAGTAATTAGCGGTCTGATCTGTAATGGTGATGGTATTTGTAAATGTGGTTAATGAAATCACAATTGTTTCTTTTTTCGGTTTCTCTTTGTGATTTTAATGAAAGGAAAAATGGTATGTTAAACTGTTGTATGTTGAAACAAAATAGGCATTATTCTCTATCCAGTCTAATTCACTTGATGGAAAGGCATCTACACACCTAGTCTGAATCTACAATCTGGCGAAACATAGAGATGTTCATATTTCATAATCACCATAAGAAATTGTACCATTCAATAATATACACAAGTGTGCTGATTTTATTTTGCTTATTGACCTTAATTGTTTTACCTATTATGTTTGACCATTTTTTGATTTTAATTGTTAGTCAGGGACTTGAGATATGGCATGATACATGAGCCAAACCATGTTGCAGTTCAAGATATGGCCCATATGTTAACTAATTAATCAATTATGTCAGGAATACACTAGTGTTCTGATTAATCAAATCAAGATATTGCAATACACCAGCGTCACATAATGCCTGTCAACAGGTTCTGGCTCTTCCGGATCTGCAAACGCGTAAACCCTGGTAAACTGTGCATGATCAACAAGTGTTGGTGTCTATGAATTTTGCTAAAAATCAATTATGATTGTAGTAATAATGTAGTAGGAAAAATTGCGTGTGAAATTCAATAAAGAAGGACTATTTTGTTAAATAAAGAAGGTAAAATTTTAATTTTAACAAGTGTACTATCTCATTGACATGAATGCTTAACGTGTCAGGATATTTAGAGATTTCTTTAGGGTTTCAACAAGATTATAGGCGTCTAATTAGAACTGACAATCAGTAGTCTAATCCTACAATCCGAATGCAATATTTTTCTGCTGGGTCTCGCAAAATCCGCAAAATCACACTTTCCATATATCACCTTGATTTTCGTTTGTTATATTCATGGTAAACATAACCCACCCAGTATATTTAGATTTACATACTAGATATGTATAGAAAAAAACAACAATATATTTAGCTAGATTTGGATCCTAGAAATAAGAAATTAGATACCTCGTTCATAAGTAAAAGAAAGAAGGAATTGAGAGGATGAGTTCGAATGAGAAATGTGTTGTTCCTGCCAATGGTCTTGTTAATAATGATCCTCCTCCTCCGAAGGGCTTTGCTTCATGGGATGACTTTGTGGAAAGCATTGGTGATATACTAGAAGAGTATGTCGATGAAGAATGGGAATTAGTTCATATTAAGAAAATGATCCATGTTGAAAATGATCCTCCTCCTAAGGGTTTTGCTTCTTGGGATGCATTTGAGAAAATCTATGGTGAACATTTGGATAATGATTTTAATGAATAAGAACATGGGAAGCCACCAAGACGAGCAAATTTATGGCCGAGCACTCGGCATTTACCATATTCAAGTTTTTTACATTATTTTTAGTATGCTAATTCTATTAATGTGTAAGCAAAATTATGTAGCAGTCAAAGGCGTGTTCAATTGTGCTCTCAATTCTGTTTTTTTTTTTTGGTTAAGTTTGTCAGATTTGGCATTGCAATTTATGAAAAATTTGGCTATATTTTTCAACTCTAATACAAGATTTAATATACAGTCCCTATCATATTCATGATCCTATCACTTTAACATCAAAGCCACAAAAAAAATCATGGTTAACCCTAACTCTTCATATCCAAATCTCTAAGCCAATCCCCCTTAAACACATTACTAGTTCATTCTGTTTTGTCAAAAGATTGATACTCCAATAGATGAACAATGGACAGAAATTAAACAACATATGCACTTGGAATCTAAACAAAATATTGCATCCGTAAATATTAAACATCCACAAAAAGTATACTTCCAAGTAGCTTTACAAACAGACTAATTAAAACCCAAAAAAAACAACATAAGATACACTAATAACACAACAACAAAAAAAGACATATATATATATATATATATATATATATATATATATATATATATATATATATATATAACTAAACAAAAGATGATGGATCAAGATGTGATTGAATACCATTCTTGCATAGCAGAACCATAAAAATAGAGGAGTAGATCAGTTAGATACCCATTCTTCTTCACTGCTGATGTCGACAATCGTAACCACATCTTTGTATGGCCAATCATCATCATCATCAACATCATCGTCTTCATCTTCATCCTCAAGCGCTGGCCCAAACCAAAATAAGTGTTCTGGATCATCTAAATCATCATCATCATCATCATCATCATCATCATCATCATCCTCATCCTCATCATCCTCAGAATCATCATCCTCTTCATCGTCCTCCTCTTCTTCATTGTCAACATCATCATAATCATCCTCCTCTTCATCCCCAAAACAAGGAACAACCTTGCAACCAAAATAACCAACGATCTCTTTGTCTATATCAAGAAGAAGAAATCGGAAGGAAGTTACAACTAGAGCAGTCATTTTGTCTGGTTTGATACTAAAACTTTCAGTTTTTGATACTGAAACTCTAGGTTCAGTTTAGAGAGGGACTTGATGGAGAAAAATCCGAGTAGTACTCTCCTAGTCTCCCTTGCTCGTGTTTTATACCGTGACACACGTTTTCACCTTAATATTCAACCTCTAGCTTAGCCACGTACAAGCATGATAACTTGGCTAGTGAACAAGTATAAGTTTGGAAAATAAATAAATACAATATGATATAAAATAAAATAAAATAAAAAAATTGGGTGAAAAATTAACATCAAGGAATTTAACTTGGAAGAAATATAAATTAGTTTACAAGCTCATCCAAGAGTGACATCAGTAAAAATGGAAAATTTGCATTAAGCAATTTGTCTCGGTGGAAATACTCCCCGAAAACTTAGATTTGGACGAAAAATTCTTGCTAAGATCGTGACATCGAAATAAATAAAAATTGGTTTAGAAGCTCGTCCAAGAGTGACATCGGTAAAAATTGAAAATTACCATAGATCGTGACATCGAAATATAAATTGGTTTACAAGCTCGTCCATGAGTGACATCGGTAAAAATAGAAAATTAAATCAATTTATCTCGGTGATCTCCGGAAACTTAGATTTGGATGAAATATACTTGCTAAGATATATTGACATCGAAATAAAAATCATGGGTTTAGAAGCTCGTCCAAGAGTGACACCGGTAAAAATGGAAAATTACCATCAATCAATTTATCTTGGTGGAGATATGCCAGAAACTTTGATTTGGACGATAAATACTTGCTAAGATCGTGACATTGAAATAAAAATTGGTTTACAAGCTCGTTCAAGAGTGACATCGGACAAAATGGAAAATTACCATCAATCAATTTATCTTGGTGGAAATATTCTCTGAAACTTAGATTTGGATGAACTATACTCTCTAAGATCGTGACATCGAAATAAAAATTGGTTTAGTTGAATAAGTCATGTCCAAGAGTGACATTAGTAAAAAACTTGGATATCGAGTCTTGTCGACAAAGCCAATCATAGTCGTTCGTGAATTCATAATGCCGAACAGTCAAATAAACTAGTTACACCTGATAACCTAACGTCCCCAAACATCTTTGCCAATATTATCGGCTGATCGGTCCGATACGACCAATAATGCAATATTATCGGATATTCATATGTATGTATCACTGATATTTCATGTTTCGTCCAGATTAAAGGCACAGACATGATAAAATCCTATATTATCGACCAGTATTTTAAAAAATAAATACTGATCGATCGGTTCTTTTAATACAAATTTAATTATAAGAGCTATCTAGGATTCTAAGAATATGAATTTGGATTTTAATCATAAAAAATTGCACAAAAAAGCATTTATGATCTTCCAAGGCACTAGCTACTACTATATTAATAATTCATTATTTTGCTTCTAAGAATATGTGAATTGGGAGTAAAATAGTGCAATGTTGTCGACTAAGTAGTAAAGAAAAGATACAACTATATCCAAGGCACTATAACAAAGGAATTAGCTAGTACAATAATAATTACTCCAGTGGTATTTTTTGATCTTTGATCATTTCTACTTTAACAATTTGTGTAGAATATCTCGTGGGACCCTGTCCTAAATACCAACCCCATCACTAAATACTAGGAGTATATATATGGAACATTCCTAGGATTGGTTTTTGGATTTTAGGGGTACATTCCTATGGTAGTTGTACTTTGGGACTTCTTGTTATGTGTGACTGAAAGAGAAGTATTAACTGTATTACTATAACAAGAGCATGTATTGTATACCCCGCAAGATCTGATAACTTTTGGTCTTATCAAAAACAATAAGAAGTTGGTATAGCCACACTTATTTTCTAATTTACTTTTTTTGGTAACAAGATATAAAGCAGAGAAAGAAAACAACCTAACTATATGCTTCTCACACTTTTGACTACCTAAACAAGTATTATTCTTAAGTTTAGCAATATCTTTGATTAGAGCAGTGAAGTCTTTTTTTTTTATTATTAATTGTGTAATAAAATATTTTCCTTTTTGTTTTTTGAATTTATTAACATTTTATTTTTGGTAAAATTGGGACCATATTATTTGGATATGTATTACCTTAGATAAAAGTGGTTGATTGTATGGAGTAATTGCTATTAACAGGGTTACTGATAGGGTTATGGGTGTTATCAAACCTTCTAGAGTATATTCTCTCCTTCAAAAGCAGTATTCTGTCAATCACCACGCTACTGCTTTTGTCAATCATCATTACGCTTCAGTTTCTCATATTCCACTTCCTCTGATCTACGCAATCACAATGAGTATCTTATTTTTTGTGCGCATGCAATCAAATCAAGATCTAGGTATCTTGTTGCTTTCTTGGGTACATGCAAAAGAAAAGATGATCTCTTCAGTACTCCTCTTCTTCTGTTTTTCCAAATAATATAGAGAAGATTATTTTTTGTTTCTAAAATGTCTGTCACATTTTTTTGGCTTGACCCAAATTTGTCATTGGTGCCAAGATCCCTTGTGGTACAGTCTTTCCATAAATTATTGCTATATTTCTTCCATTTGGTCGTGTCTAAATTAAAATTAAAATCTGATAACTATCATAAGGGCTTATGTTTATACAAGGTATATTATGGAAAACTGAATTGTGTTGACTCAAAGAGTTAATTAAAATTGATCGATTAACAAACAAATATCAAGCAAAGAATTTAAATAACCAATATTTTTATAAAACTAAATGAAGCAAAATAATACCAACATCCTCAATATTTTAAAAATAATAATAATCAAAATAAACAATTTCTAAAAACAAAAACCACATTATTCGAAAGTTTCTTTGATAATATGCTCAACTAAAACCATCGCATCTGGTACTCGTGTTGCAACGTTAGCAGGTTGTGCTGGAACTTTAAGTACCTTTTGCTCTAGAGGTGTCTCCCTGGGTATTTCTGGTGTGCCAGACACAGTTTCACCAACAGGCTCATTCGAAGGAATGGGAGCATGGATACCATCCATTTCAACTGAAGCAGAAGCAGGAGTAGTAAGATTGTCAACATGAGCTTGAACTTCAGCTAATAGGGGCATGCCAGGAACCTTACACACGCCATTAATAGTTATGGTGATCCTTAGCTTTCTAGGTACATCCATTACTATCCTTGGAATTGTTTTAATCCTCTCGGTATTGTTCTTATTGGAACTCATTTTCTTCCTCTAATATATCAATATATCTTTTACGCTGGTTTGGTTTGTACGACCTCTTTAATAATATATATATATATATATATGTATTAGAAAAACCCTAATTTTTTTAGGTTAGGAGCATTATCTCCAATTACCTAATTTAGTTGTATTCTGCATATCACTCTCAAATAAACAAAATATAACAGTTTCCATATCGATAAATATATGCTCATATACGCGTACAACACCACATTGATTTTAATATATATATGATTTATCTAAATACGGAAAAATAGAACGAAAAAATTGCGTAAACACAACCATGTTGATTGAGTATATGGAGTATATGCTTTATCTTACAGTAGATCATAATCATGTACTCTTCGCTAATGTGCATGCCCTGGCTACACTCTTGCCAAATCTGTAGGTATCTGAAGTATCTCTCTCCATGATTCGCCATGCCTAATCTTCTCTGAACAAATTTCTATTTTTGGTGTAATTCCCTCGATAATGCGCAACAATTCCATCCATCCAAGCGCTATAACCATGCCCAAATTCTTTTTTGGCTTTCGTATATTAGTCAACACCATAAATTACAGCAATGATTGGCAATAACAATATATATTGGGATCATTTTTTCTTCTTCAAAATATTAATATACTATGGTCATAACCCTACTGGAATAAATCTCACACAAACACGTGAAAATATCCGTTTCTTGTTTGGATCATGAATTTAAACAGCGCATGCTGATTAAGGATGAGACCATTGACCAAACGGTGTAATGGTTCGCACCCCTTTAACCGAATAGATTTGAAACCCCTGTAGATGGTGGATTTTCTACAAGGGCTAAAATCGTAAACTCATAATTATACGAAGCTCTGATCCAGCAATCAGACGTGAGTATTGAGACACGTGTCTCTCATCGAATTCTCAACGGAGAGTACTTTCTCTCGGAGTACATGTAGATATGTAGTCTCACGACTGGACAACGACATATCTCATGAATACTGAACACTTTCAGTGATTATTTCTATATAGTATCACGAGATGGACGGCTCCTAGATATCTTGCTCTGCTAGTATAGAGCAATAACGTCTTCAGGAACAAACAACGAGTTTACCCTGACTATATAAAGGATATGACTTACCGACAAGCTCATATCGGGATAATTAATGCTCCTAGACAGCTTGCTCTGCTAGTATAGAGCCACAAATTTAATTATTCCCAGAATAATCTATTATTGCTCCTATTCCATGGTCGAATCCACGACTGGTCCCATGGAATTGCAATAACAATTGCTCCTATTCCATGGTCGAATCCACGACTGGTCCCATGGAATGGCAATAACAATTGCTCCTATTCCATGGTCGAATCCACGACTGGTCCCATGGATTGGCAATAAACAATTGTTCTGATTCTATGATCGGATCCACGACTTGATCTCATAGAATAACAATAACTATATTATCTCATTACTCCGATTTCATGATCGAATCCACAACTGGTCTCATAAATGGTAATAGATAAAACTTAATCACTCCGATTCTATGGTCGAATCTACGATCCCATGGAATGGTAATGCTCACTTTATTATTCTGAATTCGTAGTCGAATCCTCAGCTGATCCTATGAATTAATAATAAACATCTTATTACTCAGTCTTGTGAATTATTCTCCACTGAATTCCACAATTAGTAATAAATAATCAACAACAGGGCGTCTGAGCTACCTCTAAGTAAGCCCCGATCCAAATGGTGAAAGTGTATTCAACGACGATGCACTAACAGTCACCGCACGAATGAGTATTTCAAAATACGACGAAACGATTAACCTATTGCAAAATAGGAAGAATAATAATGAATAATCAAAATATTGACCAAGGCGCCAAGGGATTGGAATCACTGACTGGCCAACTGCGCCATGACCTATCCCACGCCAGTTTTATATTTTATCATATTTTTATTATTTTCCTTTATCTGATGAAAATCCTTTCATTTGAACAAATCTCCTTCGTCTCGAGGAAACTCCTCGACTTCATGGTGTTTTTATAAACCCATGGAAATAATATAAAATTAAGGAAAAATAGTGTGGGGCGTGACCATTGGCCAACCGGCCCCACACCTTATGGTTCCTCATTATTTAATTATTATTATTATTTCTCTGATTTCATGAAAAAACTCCTTGATTTCATGGTATTTTGCAAAAATTAGGAAATAAATAATATAAAATTATGAAAACTCGTGGACCGGGCCCTAGCCGGTCCCACACGCTCCTTTATTTTATTATTATTTATTTTATTTTCCTTGAATTTATCAAATTCCTTGATTTCATGGTATTTCTCTCAAATTAGGAAAAATTCCCTCAAATCCTAAAAAATACATTAAAAAATATATAAAATTATGAAAACTTGTGGGACCTGACCCTAGCCGGCCGTCCATGCCTCCCACGGCCCCACACGCCCTTGTTTTTATTATTTTAATATTTTTGCTTCCTTGAACTCATGAAAACTCCTTCACTTCAGGGAAACTCCCTAAATTCATCAAAACTCTTTAAATCCATGATATTTTCATAGAATCATGAACAATATTATAAAATTAAGGAAAAGGCACCACGGGACCGTGGCCACGACTGGACGACCAAGCCTTGTCCTCGATGGTCCCACGCCTCCTTATTCCTTATTTTATAATTATTTTCTATCATCTCATGGTGTTTTCCTCAGTTTCGTCGAAACCCTAATTTTGGCATATTTTCTTGAATGGATGCCCAATTGCACGCCAGAAAATATCAAAATTCTCAGGAATGAGATGCGGACACCTTGGGGACACGAGCGCGCTATCTTGACCGACCAAGATTGAATCTTTGGCTTACAGAAGCCGGTCTCATCAAGTTTCACGTTTTTGACCTAATTTGCACAATTGCACGTATTAGGTCCAAGACTCTTCCAAACACTTTGGATTTTCATGAAGTGATCATCAGGCGGTCACGTGACTACCCAGGGCCGGTTTCATGACCCCATGGTCGGTCCCTCACTCCGTCATAATTAATTAGGTTTTCTCACCTAAGGCTTAGACGAGCATTTTCGAATAAATGATTAAACCAGCATTTGATCATTCTTTCACCAACAAATCGTAAACTCTTCAGGAGTTCTTTGTATTTGCTCACGTGAGCATATGGACACTACATGGTTGATCCACGGTCCCATGTAGTCGTTCCCTCCTTCGTCCCATGGTTAAAATTCTGATGAACCATGAATTGATCATCAATTGATCAAATTAGGGTTTCTGAATCCAAGGATCATCATTCCAGATTCCAACCTTAATAATTTTACGACGACCTCATGGTCATTAATTTTATTAATTATGCTCGGTTCAACGACCAGTATTCTAATTAATATTTTTGGTACGCTGCCCATAATCCATCAGATGAGCAACACATGCTCAGACAATCAAATGTTCAATAATTCATCACATGAGCAACACTTGCTCAGATGATAAATATTTTCTCAAACCAAGGAATATTGGTTCAACAATCAATATTCAACGATCCATCGAATGAGCAATACTTGCTCACTTCATCGTAAGAACTATACCTCTGTCTCATGACATGTTCAACTCATGAGTTTCAGAACATCATGTTCAACTCAGCAACTACATGGACTCATCGTCCCATCGAACGACGAAGTCATCAATTGACTAACATACCACGAGACGTCAATCGTGTCACTTTGGGGGGATATCACTTAGGGTTTTGGTCTGGCGGTCTACGACACGTGTGTTCAAATACACGATGGAATGTGAGAAAGTCGTGCAATCAGTTGAAGGAATTCACGAGTTAGTGGGTGGAAAATCGACCAAGTCTCCACACGTTGAGCAAATTGTTTCAAACACAATCTCCACTTCCCCACTCCTTGATTCCATCAAATGTCACACTTCATGGAGTCATGGTGTCTAAAATTCCAGCAATATAAATAAGTCTCTGAATCATGATTGAATCATCAGCATCAACAATATCATCAATCTCATGTCTCATCGACAACACGAGATCATCATCTCATCAATTGAGCAACTACTCTCAATTGAGCAATTTCAATCATTCAGAGCTTATCATATTCAGAATTCACACACCCATAATATTTGATTACCATTGATTCCACACATTTCCCAGTTTCCCTCCTACAGATCAACCCATCCTCTCTTGTGACCGAATTTACTCTGGAACGGTCATTGTCTTGATTTAGTCCGAGTTAGGCGGTATCTCCGCTCCATAAGCCTCAACACCGGGGACTGAAGCGTCATCTGACCCTCTAATCAACATCTTCACCACATACGAGAAGCCGGTGGAACAAGAGGTCACACATTTGATTGAAAATCTATGTGAACTCCTACACTTCTCCAGGGATCAGCGCACAAACACATTTTCAGCACTCAACCAGATATCATCCAACGTGCAAATAACGCCACCAACACCATCAGTTGAAGAAGTCTCCCTAGTGCCTCGGAATTCGATCGAAAACATATCTTTTGGAGAAGAAGATCGCATGACGGATGAAGGACACAATCGATCATTGTATGTCACTGGTTTCATCAAAGGCACCGAATTTAGAAGAGCTCTTGTCGAGACCGGTGCTTCCACCAACATTGTCACTATGAAGACTCTCAGGATGGCCAGATTCCCACAAGGTAAAATCGTTCGCTATCCCATCCTAATGACAGGATTTGAAGGAAGTCAAAGACATACATATGGATATGCACACATAGATTTGAGGGTGGGGCCGATTCGTTCGAAAGCAAAGTTTCATGTGATCGAGCAAGAACCTGACTACCACATAATACTGGGACGCCCATGGCTCCATGATAACAAGGTGGTTCCTTCAACATACCATCAATGCATGAAGGCTCTGCTCGACAACAAGATCATTCACATTCCGGCTTCATCATCTCCTTATGCTCCCGTCTATGATACTGAGTTCCTTCAATCTCAAAAAGGCATCCCGGAACCTCTAAGCAGGATTCGCAGTACTCCACTTCCAAGCTGGAAGACTATCGAGAAAGCTGATAACGATCCGTCATCCTCAGCTGCTTAAATGATCAAGTCACCTACCACACCGACTAAACGCCATAATGATTAAGTCTCAACTCCAGGGTCAAACTTCACGACCGATCGAGATGTATAAGGGAGAGTCATTTATCGCCGACGGAAAGATTAGCAATTAATCGGGGAGAACGATGAAAAGTCTCCCCACCATGAAGAATCGTGTCAGAGTGAGCTATCACTTGAAGAAGAAGTCCAGGATGCCCCACGACAACCATGTTGACACTGACTCTACCACTGACGATCTTGAAACAATCAACATTGGGAATGAAGACGATCCAAGGCCAATCCTGATCAGTTCAGCACTATCACCAGAGGAGCGGACCGAGCTGATAAAATTATTGAAAGAATATCAAGATGTCTTCGCCTGGACGTACGAAGAAATGTCGGGTCTGGATGAAAAACTCGTCACCCGTCACTTGCACATCGTCCCTGGTTCCAAAGTTGTCAAACAACCGCCCAGACAATTTAGACACGAAGTCGAGGAGCAAATCAAGGTCGAAATCCAGAAACTGTTGGAAGCATGGTTCATGAAGCCTATTCTTCATCCAACGTGGCTAGCAAATGTGGTACCTGTTAAGAAGAAAAATGGTCAAATCAGATGTTGTGTCGACTTCAGGAACTTGAATAAATGTTGTCCAAAGGATGATTTTCCTCTACCCAACATTGACATGCTCGTCGATGCAACCAGTGGTCACGGTATGTTCTTATTCATGGACGGCTATAGTGGGTATAACCAGATCAAGATGTATGAACATGACGCCAACAAGACTGCGTTCCGTACACCCATTGGGAATTTTCACTACACTATGATGCCCTTTGGATTAAAGAATGCTGGTGCCACCTATAAACGAGCCATGACTGCCATATTCCACGACATGATGCACAAGCAAGTAGAAGACTATGTTGATGATGTGGTGGTAAAATCGAAGACTCGAGAATCTCATCTCAAAGTTCTAAGGCAGGTGTTTGAAAGATGCAGAGAATACAAATTAAAAATGAATCCTTTAAAGTGCGCATTCAGAGTTTCTTCCAGAAAATTCTTAGGATTCCTGGTCACGGCTGAAGGGATCAAAGTCGACCCAGACAAGGCAAAAGCTATTACCACCATTCCTCCTCCACGTACCGTGAAGGAACTACAGAGCTTTATGGGCAAGGTAAATTATATTCGACGCTTCATTCCTGGATTAGCTCAACTCATTGCTTCGTTCACACCTCTGCTGAAAAAAGGAGCAAGCTTCACCTGGACAACTGTTCAACAAGAAGCTTTCCATAAAATACAACAGATATTATTGTCACCGGCCGTCATGAGGTCTCCAGTGCTGGGACGACCTCTGATTATTTACACAGCCTCCAGTGACGTCGCCATCGGCGCACTCCTCGCTCAGGAAGACGACGAAGGCGTCGAACGACCGATTTACTACTTCAGCCGCACAATGAGAGATGCTCAACTCTGATATCCAAAGGCCGAAAGGGCATGCCTGACATTGGTACATACAATCCAGAAGTTTAGACATTACTTACTATCTAACAGGGTCATACTCATCTCCAAAGTTGATCCCATAAAGTTCTTGCTATCAAAGCCAGCCTTGATAGGGAGACCAGCAAAGTGGCTACTCCAGATGTCAGAATTTGACATAGCTTGCACGCCACCTAAAGCCATCAAAGTTCAAGCGGTCGCAGACTTGCTCGCTGCTTTTACAGGGGAAGACACAATAACACTACATGAAGAAGTGCCCGGCGAATTCCCAGACATCTTGGTCATCAAGGAAGAAACATGGCTTCTATACTTTGATGGATCTGCCACCCCTAGTAGTGACACCGGAGGAGCGGGCATAGTACTGGTGTCTCCATCTGGTGAAGTTTTCTCACATTCGTTCAAGTTAGATTTCCACTGCACCAACAACTCAGCAGAATATGAAGTTTTCCTATTAGGATTATCCTTGGCCAAGAAAGCAGGAGCAACACACCTTGAGATAAGGGGGGATTCAAAATTATTGGTCAACCAAATTAATGGAACGTATTCTCTCAAGGAAATCACACTTGCTCCATTCATAACCGAAGCTCAGCGACTGTTGACCTATTTTGCTGACGCAACGATCGTCCATACTGGACGGACTAACAATAGGCATGCTGATTGCCTAGCAACTCTCGGCTCCAAGCTACAATTTGAAGGAGTAGAGAAAACGATCACTGTACAGAGGCGTACTATATCTTCAACTTGGCTCACTCAGATAGAATACATTCCAGCAAACGATTGGCGAGCACCCATCATTCATGAATTGAGCAGCTCTGTTTCAGAAGGCCAAGTCAGCCTCAAAGAATTGAAGAACTACTTCTTGCTCCATGGAGGACTATACTATCGAAAACCTGATGGATCTCTATCACGATGTCTTGGGAGCAACGAAGCGGAAGAACAACTCAAGCGCATACATGAAGAAATCTGCGGGCAAACGTTAGTGGTAACCCTTTACAGAAAGCTTCAAAGAATGGGATACTACTGGCCATCCATGGAAACTCAGTCAAGAGCTTTACAAGGATCTTGTCATGATTGCCAAACACCTCCTCATCACCTGGAGGTTTTGACAGTCCACCGCACTGGGGACTGGAAGGAGCCTTACATCAAATACCTCCGGGATAACGAACTACCACTGGAAAAGAAGCAAGCAGTCAAACTCATTCAGAAAGCTAAGAGATTCGTCTATCTCAATGGGATCTTATACCGCAAAAGCTTTGGTGGGAATTTACTGAGGTGCTTAGCCGAACATGAAATCCCTACAATCCCGAAGGAAGTACATGATGGAGAACATCAAGGAAAGAGGAAACTATTTCTTCAAATTCATGAAAAATATTATTGGCAGACCATGGAAGATTATGCAGCCGCACACGTTCAGAGGTGTCACCAATGCCAAAACCATGTTAATCTCATCCACACTCCTTGTCTCCCGTTGAATTCTGTGAATAGTCTGTGGCCTTTCTACAGCTGGGGACTAGATATCATTGGGAAGATCAATATGGCATCTTCAAAACAACATGAATACATCATCACTACGACAGAGTACTTCACCAAGTGGGTCGAAGCTATTCCTCTTCGAAGCACCACTGGAGTTACGATTGCCGCCTTCATCAAAGAGCACATAATATGCAGATTCGGAGTTCCTAAGCATATCATCACAGATAACGGAACTCTTTTTGCCAATCAAGATGTTGAGAAGCTGCTCAATAAATATGGGATCAAACAAATCTTCTCCACACCTTACTATCCACAAGGAAATGGTCAAGCAGAAAGTACCAACAAGACTTTGATCAGGATTATCAGTCGGACGATTCATGACAATCCTCGATCATGGCATGAGCAATTACCCATGGATCTATGGGCTTACAGAACTGCACCAAGGAGCTCGATCGGTACTTCGCCATATTCCCTTGTATATGGAGCCGACGCCATACTTCCAGCAGAAATCAAAGTTCCCTCATCCAGGATTGCAGCATCCAGTGGTGTACAATGGGATGAAGCTGAAATCTCCAGATCAAGAATCGTTGAGCTAGATATGCTTGAATCCAGGAGAACCAAAGTGGAAAAATATGTGGAATCTTACAAACAGAGGATCTCCAGAGTCTACAACAAAATGGTAAGACCTCGAACATTTCAAGTAGGAGATTTGGTATTAAAGACGGCAAAGAACATTCAACAAGATATGTCTGCTCCTAAGTTCTCTCCTAAATGGGAAGGGTCGTATGTTGTTATCAAAGCAGTGTCTAGCGGATACTACAAAATTTTAGCAATCAATGGAGGAAAGGAAGGAAACATCATCAATGGAAAATGACTCAAAGCTTATTATGCCTGATCCACGAAACAAACTACCTCTTCATCATTTCAATCATTTTCAAAAATGTAATTTCATTCCTCCAAAGAGCATGCGAATGCTCCTTTGTTCATTAAACATTTCATAAAATGAGCAAAATTCGTTCATACCATGATCAACTATTTCACCTAACTATAAACTCATATTTATTCAAAAAAACAACAACCACAAATGCTCACTCAGAGCAAACCATCCAGCAACGGATAATCCCTGTAAGAAGCCTCGTCAAGCTTCTTCTGAAAAATCTTGGTCTTTGCCTTCAAGTCTTCGACCGCTTTCTCAACCCTTGCTGACTCCAGAGCCAGTATCCTCTCCTCATCTAGTAAAGCGGCATTCATGAAAATTGCATCGGCAGCCTCTGCCGCCTTATGAACCTTGATTATCTCAAGACGACGACGGAGCCAGCTTACATTGAATCGCAATATCTCACAATTCGAGATCATTTCATCCCATTTGTGCAGTTCATGGTTTTTGACGTCTCGCAAATGCATCTGGTTCATTTCCTCTATGATCGTCAATAGTCCCGCTACCGTGGTTAAAAGAGTTGGAAGAAAACCTTTCCACACTTTTGTGGTAGCAATGTGACCATACCTCTTCCAAATCTTGGTGTACAGAGGCACATGACATTTGGGAATCACGAATCCACCGACCATTTCATTGTCTGGGAAGGTATTAATCAATGGAGCTTCGAATAAGAGTCCAGCGGTTGGGTATTCACGAACATGGACACGGTCTCCAGTCTCCATGGATCCTGCAGAATCTTCACATGCCTGGTTGCTGCTTTCCTCAACCTCAACCACGGTCACGGACTTTCCACTCTTTATTCGTCTAGCATCGACGACGACACGGACATCCGCCTATGATGAAACGAAGGAGTGTTAATCCCGGGACTCAGTACAATCTCAAGAGTCATAGGTTTACTTACAGATGATCCAGCTTCAGCACGAGCCGATCCATACCGGGAAGGAGCTTTAACAGTCCGCTTAGGCCTTGCATTATGAGGAGTAGCATTCTTCTTACAGTCCTGCGACAAATCATTCTCTTGTGATCAACAATCTCGGTCGAACAGAGACAAGAAATGAGAAGAAGAAGAAGAAGTGTACAACTTACTGAGATAGACGTTGTTATTTCACGCTTCGACTGAAGATCATCTTAAGAAGAAATGTTATTGCTCGACATGACGGCAAGGAGGTAGGACCAAAACTTATCTGCACGATGAAACTGACTCGGGAATGGAAGAAATATTTGCGTGGATCATAGATTTGGAGTCTTGAAGATATATATATCAGGCGATGGTCATCACTCGCGAATAGTCAACTCAGTTACGAGTTTCACTGAAACCCTAGGCTTCAAAGATCGATACTGAAGACGTGGAGGAAAATAACGCACTGGGGACTGAACATCACGGGTCAAAGGATAGGCCACGCGGCCTTGTACACGTCATGAATTCTCAGCTGTCTGTTATGTTACTTCTCATGAAAATCGAAAAGTCATGATGAATTTGGATGCATGGACATTGGTCCATGTCATGGATTAGAAGAAAACGACGTTAACAAAATGTTCATCATTCAGAAGAAAAGTCTAATTGAAGTAAAGTCATTTAAACAGTCAAAAGAAATATATCCACTATGAAGACTAAAAGGGAATGCTCTAACGTCTAAAGAAGATGGAAGTAAAACTACTCGTCGGACTCATCCGAATTTTCAGATTCATCGTCACTATCCTTCTCGGAATCATCTTCTTCAGAGTCACTGTCAAAATCATTGGTGAAGTCCGGTGGACGGAAGATAATATCATCATCATCTGAATCCGAGCCATCTTCTGTTGCAGCTTCAACTTCAATTTTCTTCATCATCCTCTGATGCTCTCTTTCATATTGATCAGGCTTAATGTAACGCTCGGGTGGTTCCCATGTGATCTCTTCTTCAGAAGCATCAGCATCAGAATCAGAAGGAACTCCATCCAAGAATCGACGCTTCTCCTCAACCCTCTGTCTCTTACGCCGGGTGCGATCTTTCTCACGTTGGCGGGCATCCTCCTTTTTGTCTTCAGCTCCTCTTTTCTTGAGTTCAGCAAAAGAGACTCTTTACTCACCCAAGGGAACATTAGGCTTCGCCCCTTCATGGGTAACCCTAGCCTTTGATTTCACTATAGGAGCGTCGGAATCCTCATCAGAAGAGCCAGGGGAAGAAGAGGAATACCAGTAATTGTTGTTATTGTTGGTAGACATTTTCTGGAACCAGAAGATCAAAGATTACTACTATGTAAACAAACCAACATCAGCAAAAAAGGTAACTCTGAACTCTTACCTCTTTACAATTCTACTAATGGTAGTAGTTATGCCGTAAGAGTTAACACCTCAAAATCGTTCGTCTCTTCGAAAACTGCAAAAAACGAACGAAACTTTATTTAATTTCCGAAACTGATTTTTCATGAAATCACGGAAACAATTTTCATAATATGAGCATTCACACAACTGACCTATGAAGTTTATAACAATAAAATATTTCATCATAAATATATCGTCTATCTTCGAAGGTTCCTCAAAACACACGCTTTGATTTTTCGAAAAAAGCATCAATTAATGCAACTTGCATACATGAACTCTCAAGGATTTTATTTAATGAAAAAAAACTCATGAAAATAAAATATATCATCATATTTTGCACAATATATGTCACAGATGCATATATATAAAAAAAACTATTTTTCCTTCGTATCGTCGTTATTTGTCTTTAAAACGGAGGTTTATTTCAAAATACCGTGAAAGCTCACATCTCATAGATATGATACAGTTTTTTATTTACATGAAAGCTCATAAGAAAATTTTTATCACTGGACACAAGTTCATCATATGAATTTCCCTTCGAGTCGTCGTAATTTTCCTTTAAAACGAAGGATTATTTCGATTTCGTGAAAATTTACTCCTTTTATGATAAAACCGTGGTACACATGAAATCTCATACTCTAAGTTTTATCACTGGACCTAATTTCATATATTAAAAAAAAAATCTCTCCTAAATCAGGGATTATAGTTAGTTTTCAAAACTAACGATCGAACGAACATACGTTTTCAAAAACGAGGGTTTTCATAAAACTCATACCAATATATACACACATGTATATGGTTTCATCATGATCAAAACATGAACAACTCATGAAGGTCACAACATCAACAAACATCAAAAAAAAAAAAAAAAACGCACGCACCTGGTCGGCCGGAAGTTGGCCGGCGACAACGGCGACTGGCGACGGCGGCGGCGGCGATCAGGTGGCGGCAGAACTTCAAGCTTCTCCTGCTGGCGTGAAGGAGGAGAGGTGATGGAGAGCTGGACGTGGAAAAATTAAAAAAAAAAAGGATTAATTCCTTTTATACAATTTTTATTTCCAAAACCTAATTTTCCAAGGATTTCCTTATTGGGCCCGTCTCGCGAATCCTGACCAACCACGGACTCGTCGTCCAAACCAGCGATTCAACACCAATTTATGCTCACCAAACGACACTCCAATCATGACATTGAATCCTTCATCGAGTCGTGGTCTGCTCATGCTCTCTAAATCCGGTAACGTCTCAACTTACGACTAAATTCAATTACTGGTATTGTTATTTATGGCCGGAAAATTACCATTTAATGCTGACTGAGGAACACAACTTTCCTCAGTAAGCAGGGGACTTAATGTAGATGGTGGATTTTCGACAAGGGATAAAATCGTAAACTCATAATTATACGAAGCTCTGATCCAGCAATCAGACATGAGTATTGAGACACGGGTCTCTCATCGAATTCTCAATAGAGAGTACTTTCTCTCGGAGTACATGTAGATATGTAGTCTCACGACTGGACAACGGCATATCTCATGAATACTGAACACTTTCAGTGATTATTTCTATATAGTATGACGAGATGGACGGCTCCTAGATTGCTTGCTCTGCTAGTATAGAGCAATAACGTCTTCAAGAACAAACAACGAGTTTACCCTGACTATATAAAGGATATGACTTACCGACAAGCTCATATCGGGATAATTAATGCTCCTAGACAGCTTGATCTGCTAGTATAGAGCCACAAAGTTAATTATTCCTAATTAAGATTAATTCTGCCGTGACATTCACTACTGAATTCCCAGAATAATTTATTATTGCTCATATTCCATGGTCGAATCCACGACTGGTCCCATGGAATGGCAATAACAGTTGCTCCTATTCCATGGTCGAATCCACGACTAGTCCCATGGAATGGCAATAAACAATTGTTCTGATTCTATGATCGGATCCACGACTTGATCTCATAGAATAACAATAACTATATTATCTCATTACTCCGATTTCATGATCGAATCCATAACTGGTCTCATAAATGGTAATAGATAAAACTTAATTACTCCGATTCTATGGTCGAATCTACGATCCCATGGAATGGTAATGCTCAATTTATTATTCTGAATTCGTAGTCGAATCCTCAACTGATCCTATGAATTAATAATAAACATCTTATTACTCAGTTTTGTGAATTATTCTCCACTGAATTCCACAATTAGTAATAAATAATCAACAACCGGGCGTCTGAGCTACCTTTAAGTAAGCCCCGATCCAAATGGTGAAAGTGTGTTCAACGACGATGCACTAACAGTCACCGCACGAACGAGTATTTCAAAATACGACGAAACGATTAACCTATTGCAAAATAGGAAGAAAAATAATGAATAATCAAAATATTGACCAAGGCGCCAAGGGATTGGACTCACTAACTGGCCGACCATGCCATGACCTATCCCACGCCAGTTTTATATTTTATCATATTTTTATTATTTTCCTTCATCTGATGAAAATCCTTTCATTTGAACAAATCTCCTTCGTCTCGAGGAAACTCCTCGACTTCATGGTGTATTTATAAACCCATGGAAATAATATAAAATTAAGGAAAAATAGTGTGGGGCGTGACCATTGTCCAACCGGCCATGCCTTGGTCCCAGCCGGCCCCACACCTTATGGTTCCGCATTATTTTATTATTATTATTATTATTATTATTTCTCTGATTTCATGAAAAACTCCTTGATTTCATGGTATTTTGCAAAAATTAGGAAATAAATAATATAAAATTATGAAAACTCGTGGGACCGGGACCTAGCCGACCGGCCATGACCTAGCCGGTCCCACACGCTCCTTTATTTTATTATTATTTATTTTATTTTCCTTGAATTTATCAAATTCCTTGATTTCATGGTATTTCTCTCAAATTAGGAAAAATTCCCTCAAATCATGAAAAATACATTAAAAATATATAAAATTATAAAAACTTGTGGGACCTGACCCTAGCCGGCCGGCCATGCCTCCCACGGCCCCACACGCCCTTGTTTTTATTATTTTAATGTTTTTGCTTCCTTGAACTCATGAAAACTCCTTCACTTCAGAAAAACTCCCTAAATTCATCAAAACTCTTTAAATCCATGATATTTTCATAGAATCATGAAAAATATTATAAAATTAAGGAAAAGGCACCACGGGACCGTGACCACGACTGGCTGACCATGCCTTGGCCTCGGAGGTCCCACACCTCCTTATTCCTTATTTTATAATTATTTTCTATCATCTCATGGTGTTTTCCTCAGTTTCGTCGAAACCCTTATTTTGGCATATTTTCTTGAATGAATGCCCAATTGCACGCCAGAAAATATCAAAATTCTAAGGAATGAGACTTGGACGCCTTGGGGACACGAGCGTGCTATCCTGACCGATCAAGATTGGTTCTTTGGCTTACAAAAGCCGGTCCTATCAAGTTTCACGGTTTTGACCTAATTTGCACAATTGCACGTATTAGGTCCAAGATTCTTCCAAACACTTTGGATTTTCATGAAGTGATCATCAGGCAGTCACGTGACTACCCAGGGCCAGTTCCATGACCCCATGGTCGGTCCCTCACTCCGTCATAATTAATTAGGTTTTCTCACCTAAGGCTCAGACGAGCATTTTCGAATAAATGATTAAACCTGATCATTCTTTCACCAACAAATCGTCAACTCTTCAGGAGTTCTTTGTATTTGATCACGTGAGCATATGGACACTACATGGTTGATCCACGGTCCCATGTAGTCGCTCCCTCCTTCGTCCCATGGTTAAAATTCTGACGAACCATGAATTGATCATCAATTGATCAAATTAGGGTTTCTGAATCCAAGGATCATCATTCCAGATTCCAACCTTAATAATTTTACGACGACCTCATGGTCATTAATTTTATTAATTATGCTTGGTTCAACGACTAGTATTCTAATTAATATTTTTGGTACGCTGCCAATAATCCATCAAATGAGCAACACATGCTCGGACGATCAAATGTTCAATAATTCATCACATGAGAAACACTTGCTCAGATGATAAATATTTGCTCAAACCAAGGAATATTGGTTCAACAATCAATATTCAACGATCCATCGAATGAGCAATACTTGCTCACTTCATCGTAAGAATTATACCTCTGTCTCATGACATGTTCAACTCATGAGTTTCAGAACATCATGTCCAACTCATGAGTTTCATAACATCATGTTCAACTCAGCAACTACATGGACTCATCGTCCCATCGAACCACGAAGTCATCAATTTACTAACATACCACGAGACGTCAATCGTGTCACTTTGGGGGGATATCACTTAGGGTTTTGGTCTGGCGGTCTACGACACATGTGTTTAAACACACGATGGAATGTGAGCAAGTCGTGCAATCAGTTGAAGGAATTCACGAGGTAGTGGGTGGAAAATCGACCAAGTTTCCACACGTTGAGCAACTGGTTTCAAACACGATCTCCACTTCCCCACTCCTTGATTCCATCAACTGTCACACTTCATGGGGTCATGGTGTCTAAAATTCCAGCAATATAAATAAGTCTCTGAATCATGATTGAATCATCAGCATCAACAGTATCATCAATCTCACGTCTCATCAACAACACGAGATCATCAATTCATCAATTGAGCAACTACTCTCAATTGAGCAATTTCAATAACTCAGAGCTTATCATATTCAAGATTTCACACACCCACAATCTTTGATTACCATTGATTCCACACATTTCCCTGCTTCCCTCCTACAGATCAACCCATCCTCTCTTGTGACCGAATTTACTCTGGAACGGTCGTTGTCTTGATTTAGGCCGGAGTACTATAGATTGATCTCTTGAATTTAATGCACCCCCTTTGCAGCGGTGCATATGTGTGAGGTTTAACATTTCGCTCGGTTCGAGGAGTCTCCTCCGTACGGTCGTCTCCTCAATTCCTTAAAAACCAGCAAATCGTTTTTCCCCATCTACAACCCCAAAAGACGTGATAGATTTTGAAACCCCAAAAGACGTGAAAAATCCAACAGGTGTGTTGTGTGGGGACACATATTGCATCCATTGGATGTGTATATAAGCTTTACTCGTATCTGCTAGTAACATTCAACAAAAACAAAATCCTAAATGCTTCTACATTTAAAAAAAATATTTCACCAGTAATAGTAATGGAAATATTACCGGATTTAACTCCCGAGATACTACGCCTCCTCTCAAGTACAGAAAGTATTTTGGAAAGCAAATGTGTATGCAAAGAGTGGAATTCTATCCTTGCAGACAAAGGAATTGGACTGCTTTTCGGTTTCACTAAAAAAGTGGGAGAAGAAAATGTTACACAACTCTTCTACAGAGAACAAATTGAGGAGGAAGATTATTACACGATGATGGGAGATTTCAATCAGATGTTATTTGGGAACAATGGTACGTGGAATATCCAATCCTATGATGAAAACATGTCACACCCAATCGTTGGATCTTGTAATGGTATGGTATGTTTTTATGTTTCACACCACGTCATACAAGATCCTATTTAAATTATGAATCCAACAACGGGTGAGCACCTCCATCTGCCGCAACTATGCGATCCAACACCAACGCCACAAATTAGTTGGATATATGCACGATACGTCGTAGGGGGTTTCGGATACTGTGAACATACTGGGGAATATAAAGTAGTTCGAATTCAAGTGGGTGGTAAAGTGGACGTACACACACTAGGAGACAACTGGGGATGGAGGAACATCGGGGAATTTCCTTTTACTTTTCGGGATTCAGGTGTGTACGCACACGGTTGTATTTTTTGGATAAATCATTATATTTATAACAACGATCAGATGATATCTTTCAATTTGGACAACGAGACATTCCAGTCACATTCGCCACCCCCGCATCATATTTATGAGAATGGTGGTTTCAGTATTCCAAAACTTGGAATGGTCTTATCTGGTGTTCGCCTTTTATTTACAATATTCACGATATTTATGATATCCGGATTGATTTTTGGGCACCCATTTTCGATAATGATATTCATACACGGGCACCCGATGTAGAATGGAATTGGGTACTTAAGAGGAGAATTGTCTTGGAAGAGCCTTTGAATCCATGGGGGACGCATTATAAGCTGATAGCCTTGGGAAATAACAACGACATCCTATTGCAAAACTACCGGCGTTTAGCGCGTTACAATGAACTCACCAGAACTTTGACAGAAATTGGGGAGACAAGGTGGCCGGTAAGGGTTAGAGTTATTCCTCACATGAGGAGCGCCGTCTCGTTGAGGAATTTTGGAGGACAATCGGAAACATGTACTGACGATGTCCATGCCACAAACATATTCCGTGTATAGTATTTTTGTTTTGATCAGAGTAATGTAGTTTGGTGTTCAATATATATATATATTTATATTTAATAGTACTATTTCTCATTTTTGATTTTTTTTTCTTATCTTGTCTGGACTAAAAGTTTTTTTTGAAATTTGAAGAATCGAACTTGGTCTTATTTTGGGTAATAATGGTTGGTATTTTTATTTAATGGAGTTGATGCTTTTAAACATATTCCCGACGAATTTAGAGGGGGACTTTCTTTTGTGGTGGTCAATTTGGTACAGAGGGAGGCATTTCTGTATTCCTGTTGTATTTATGGTTATAAATTTTGCGAATCTATAGGGAGAATTTTATGTGTTCATAAAAGTAAATTCGAGAGAGAAAAAGAAAAATGAAGTGAGAATTTGAGATGCAAAAGGTATAAGTGATTGATAAACAAATCAATTATGATATTCTTGAAAATGCACACGAATGAAAAAGATTTTTGAGAAGTCGAAAAAAAAAAGTTGATTACGTGACTAGTCGGGATTCTTTTTGTAGACGAATTATAGATTTGAAACTGGTGTTTGACACCAAAACACAAAACCAGAACATAGATGCGCAAAACAAATTAGAGACATATGTAACACATCATTTTAATTTCCAAAATTGTGTTATTACGTCTTTTTTATTAATAAACAACTAATAAATATAAGAAATACTGATCAATAAGAAACCTATTTTGTCAATCTAGTCTCTTTTTGAATCATGAACTATAAATGCCACGTCCTAGTCGTTAATATCACGAAGCAATTGTTCTTGAAGCCGATCAACTCGTTCTTGAAGTATATTCACCTGTTGTTGGAGACCAAAATAATCACGATCAAAGGGACAACAACATCTAATTTACCCATGTACCAATTCCATGCAATGCTCATCGACAGCAAATGCATTAATCTCACGCAAACGCCAATAATCTGCATGCTTCCTCATGCAGATTATGAACACGCCGAGTCTAGGCTGAAGAACTCGTACATCGTAATCTGATATCTTAAAATCGTCTTCTAGGGTTCTTCTTAATGAATTGTATCTAACAGTTTTAGGACCCATAGCAGACCCACAACAATAAATTGGTAGCAATAGGATGTGCATTTCATTCTGATCGAAAAGGAAGAGCGATTGGTAACAGGAGAGAAGAAAAGCTCGTTGTATTGACAATTAGATATGGTGGCCAGGTTGATTTATTTATTAAGTTCTTTATGTTCAGAAACTACATCCGATTAAAAATGAAATTAGATAACGATGAAATATTCATTCTATATATATATATATCATTATCTATTTTCTGCCATATTTATATATAGTGATACAGAAATTGAAATATTCGATGTTCTTTATCCAAAAAATGTAGGGGCTAAAAGAGAGATACATAAATTATGGTACCATTAGCCCATATTTGTAGTGGTAAATTTATGTTTTGTATTTTATGGATAGTTCTCGTTTTATATTATCAACCAATGTCGTTGTAAATATTAAGATGTTGTTGTGATGGGTATTCTAATTCCAGGAGGTCAGCATTAGTGAATTGGTGCATAAGTAGTTGTAATGAGAATCGCAGCTGGTTTCTGCAATTCAAATGAAAGCCAGGAAGACCCCTTTCCCTTGATGGACCTAGTCTTATAGAATCCATGTAATTTCAGCAATCCTTTGTGATTTCAATACAATGTCAAATTTGTGTAATAAAATTAGGCGTGATTTTTCCAAGTTTTCAACACAATGCTTGTGCTTTCTATATACTCCTATCCAGTTCTTTGGTCATAGATTGAGTTTGACAATGCAACCAACAACTCCAACACCATTCAATCTATAATACAAAACAACATGGGTTTTTGAGCCTTGGACGGACAAATAACATTTTGAGAGACAAACACGTGATCCGACCATCCCAATCTCATCCTAGCAAAAGACATCTAGCGGTTGTGGTGTTTGTAACCCCCCTCTATCCCTCTTAATTACTTCCTCTTCAATTAAAGCGTTACAACCATTAAATGGTAGCATTACAAAAAATAAATAAAAATAAAATGAAAATATAAATGTCACAATAACTTTCAACCATCTCTTAAAAAAATATATTGCCAAATATTCAACAACCTACAAAACACAAACAAAATGCTACAAGAACTTTCAACCATGTCTTCAAAAAAAAATATTACCAATCTCCAACAATCTGCAAAACACGAACAATGTATTATTTTTTAAAATAATAGGAATAATTTTAATTCTACTCAAGAAAAATTCAAAAATACAAAGCATAATTTCCATTGTACTCATTGAACAAATGGAACAATCGAGTAAGGTGAGGAAAGTTACGTGGAGTGCAATAACTGTGGAGTTGCAATATGTAAAACCCAAAAAAATGGCAATCAAATAAGCCAACCTTAATCAACCTGCAAAATACAAATAATATTAGAGTTCCCATATGTAAAACCCAAAAAACAAAGAACTTTAAAAAAATATATACTTAAAAAGGAAACGTTACAAAAATATCTTTAGGAATAAAAATCTGCTCACTATCTCGATCAAGCTTGGACCTGGAAAGAGGAAGAATGGATGATCTTCATGTGGCCGGTTATGGACAAACGAGAAACTTTTACATTTTGTGAAACCGATGGAAGATTATTTTGTTGTTAGGAATAATTTTAATTCTACTCAAGAAAAATTCAAAAAATACAAAGCATAATTTCCATTGTACTCATTGAACAAATGGAACAATTGAGTAAGGTGAGGAAAGTTACTTGGACTGCAATACCTGTGGAGTTGCAATATGTAAAACCCAAAAAAATGGCAATCGAATAATCCAACCTTAATCAACCTGCAAAATACAAATAATATTAGAGTTCCCATATGTAAAACCCAGAAAACAAAGAACTTTAGAAAAATATATACTTAAAAAGGAAACGTTACAGAAATATCTTTAGGAATAAAAATCTGCTCACTATCTCGATCAAGCTTGGAGCTGGAAAGAGGAAGAATGGATGATCTTCATGTGGCCGGTTCTGGACAAACAAGAAACTTTTACATTTTGTGAATCCGATGGAAGATTGTTTTGTTGTTAGAATCTTCAAAAACATTTTTCAAAAACTCTTACATTTTTTGAAGCCAATTTCTCATGTTGATTGATGAAGATGGTTTTGTTAGAATAATATGAATAAGAACAGTTCTCCAAAGGAAGAGAGACTAAAAATTTACGTTATTAAAAAGAGGAAGCAATTTCTACTCAGCCGTGCATAATAAATAGAGCTAATATTTAGGACATGCACAACTAAATAAGGATTAAATCTCAAATGGGTTAATCTTAGAAATACTTACCTAATTTTTACGATGGAATTCTTGGTTTGTTTCAACTCGGCAAACGTTACATCATAAATGGGCTAACATTTGGAACATGCACGACAAACTAAGGATTAGAGCTTACCGTTTTGAATAGGAATAGTCACCAAATTTTTTTTGCATGTAATTCTTTCATTCCTATATTTACTTCCCTGATTATCCTCCCACCATCATGAATACCCATTAATAGTGTAGAAAGTCCATACCATGCAACGAAACCGCTGCTCCTATATTCGCCCATAATAGGCAAGAAAAAAAGTCCAAAAATTTAAAAATTACACTTATTACAATTGTTCAATGAGCGTGTATATAATTAGAGGAATGTATTTCTTCAACCACACCCATTCACACATTTTCCACCCATTCACTTATTCCCAACTTACAATTGTTCAATGACCCCGGTAATTATAAGCCGACAAGGGGATAATACAACTTATCGAGACCGCTAAAGAACATTGTAAGGAATGGAGACGACGATGTCAAAAAGAGAATATTGATGTTCCTTTAAGGAGGAAAATGAAAGAGAAGCCATGCTTCATGCATCACCTGTACGCGGAACTACTGATGATTCAGGAAGAAAATGAGAGGATGGATTTGAGGTTGCGGCGAATATATGTAATGGAAAGGACATGGGATATTACCGGAATGGAATTACGCAAGCATACAGATGATGAACACAGGACAATAGTCCTTGCGATCGAGGAAGAATTTTTGGGAGGATGTAATTATATTTATTTTTTCAAAGATGAGGATTCCGCATAATAGTTTAATCAAGGATCTCCAATCTTTGGGGATCGTAAAAAAAATTATCTATTGCCAAAATAAGGCCGTTTTTACGTGATTTTTAATCCAGAAATATCATTCAATTAAGGTTTTTTAGAAAATATAAATTAAAAAATAAAAATAAAATGTAATAAAAAGGCGAGGGTACCCAAATATACCTTGAGGTAAAACTTTTCCTACCTATAAGTCCTTTCTCCGAAAGTGATTGTCTATGGACTGAGTCGAGACAATACAACTAATCGGTTCACACTTCGTGTGATCGTTTATGGATACGAGATCGAGAGAATACAACAATGAAGTATGTTTACTTGATACAAAGGTTCAGACTTAACCAAACATAATAGGATTGCTTATCAAGTAAATAGGAATTAACGTTTGTGTGATTTACTTTGATTATAATAAAACAATTATAATGCGGAAAATAAAAGTAAATGACACAGCAAGATTTTGTTAATGAGGAAACCGCAAATGCAGAAAAACACCGGGACCTAGTCCAGAATTGAATACTCTCAGGATTAAGCCGCTACACAAAATTACACCTAACTTCGTATAGTTGAGACCAAGTAACTAACCCTATAGTTCACTTAGTTCCGTTTGTATTCCCACGCCTCCAACTTATGAATAAGTCACGTACTTGGAACAATTCCTTTGGTTCGTATTCTAAACAGTAAAGGAACAACAAATCTGTTTGGTATCAACTCTATTCAACCAAGTGATATGAGTCGGACAAAGGCTCTTCCGTTTATCTTAACATAAACTCCTTCGTCAGGTCCTTAGATCTATCTTATGTTCAATCACCCAAAGGTAATCGTTTAAGATTAAGCCAACAACACCTTTAATCCGAAGAACTGTGTTGATGCCGATCTACTCAATTAATCAATCCAATCTACCACAAGGATAAACCGATTATTAATTGGATCCTCTTTTACCGAAACAAGTATTGTGCACACCAAAGATTATAAAACCCAAGTCAGATCTTCAATATCTTCTTTGTCTTCAAATATTCCTAAATCTTCAATAAAAACCTGCACACAATCACTTGAATCTCTTGTGATCAATCACGCACAGAACGGAGTCTGTTAACAATGGATTATCACAAGATCGTCTTTATAACTAACTACAGTCTAAAGATCCATGTCGAAACTCTGAACTAGTTTGACTGAATCTTATATCAGAAGAGAAGATTCTCAAGAATAAACAAACTAGGTGCAATCAGATTTCAACCACCGTTAGTCAATCAAATCAATCGAAAACAAAGATAAACCGCAATTATCTAGTTTCCCACCAACGGGTCGCGCTAGAGCTTCTCAATCCCAAAGAAGACTTTAAAACGAGCGGCCGTAAGAGATTTCACTTAATTAGATTACTCTCATCTCCTATAGGCGACTACGCCAGTAACAAAGACAAAAGAGGAAGTCTGTTGTTACGAAGGATTAGTTTGCTAGAAAGGCAAACTTCGTGTATTTATAGACAAGGAAGTTTGGACACCAAGGAATTTCCAAAACCGAAAATATTCTCAAGATATTCATTAAAGCACAAATTCGGTTTCCATAATTCCTGGAAATGCTCTGTCCAAAAATAATGATCGAAATCTCTCAGAAAATATAATTAGTAAATGCACATTACTAATTCTGTAATTTCCTTAAATGAAATTAATAACCTTAATTAAAAGATTCTTAACTTACTTATGTTTCGATCCTGGGATTCTCTTCCCTTAGCCGTTAAGGAATATCTTTGAACAATTATAAAAATAAACATTCATAGCACGTGTTCAAAGTTTGTCGACATCTTAACTTTGTAAGTTCTCTTTCACACTTACAACCTTGAAACCGATTTGCCACACTTCCAAACAAGTTTAGAATTGGTTCATCTGACTTTCAAGAACTATGTGATTGATCAAACCAATATTCAAAAACAATCATGGGTTTACGGTTCTACCAAAACAAGTTTCGGTTCTACCTCCATGTGAGTATTGTGCATAGTCACACTAGCTTCCCAAAAGATCGGTTGATTAGGTACTAGGATCGGTTCCTCACATATATTGGTATCTAACTTATATGTGTTGCACATGTCCATAGGATCGGTTCCCCTTTATGCTATAAACCTTGTTGCACCTCATACAAGGATCGGTTCCCTTTGATGTACTGCACCCCTTACTAGGATCGGTTCCCTTTCCCTTACAAGGATCGGTTCCCTTTCCCTTACAAGGATCGATTCCCTTTATCTTACAAGGTCAGACATACAAAATCCGATCATACCACAGGTGATTACTTAAGATTGGTTTTACTAATAAAAGTTATACCAATACATAAGTCAGGCCTTTGTGAACAGTTCTACCTAGAACACAACAAGTTGTGAGCGGTTATACTCTATCACACATATTGGTTTTTCATAAGATATGAATAACAAAACCAATAACACCTGGCAATTTCCTTTTCGGTTCACAATCATGTTTAAGAACTTACTTCCTTAGAACACATGTAAACATTGTTCCCTAGGATGAAATCCTCACCTCATACCCATACATAATCACAATAGCATTCAAATGATTATGGCGATGTCTTATCTACAAAGTTTAATGGTTAAGCAGTAAACCTCGTATTATATTCCTTAATACTATGTCTATCTAGAGTTCAAATATGCTTCGCAGTTATGTTTTCAATATGCACGACTTGAAAGATACGTTAGGGAATGAAACAGTTCAAGTCAAATATCACTAACCTCAAGTGGAAGGATGATTGTTGTCGTTTTAGATCCTTGCTTCTTCACATCTTCAAGTCTTCACAATACTTGTAATGTCTCATATCCTAATACTTTCAAGCTAACCTATACGAAGTTTAACTCTAGTACATAATCAAGCGACTCTTAACATGAGTTTTGGTTCACTAAAATATGACAACCAAACTTGACATACCAACGCTTGGTGGGTTCAACCGAGCCATGCTCTAATAGTAATCGATTTCTAATTATTCTAATGAAAAATATTTCAAGTTTTCACAGCGACGAGTTCTTACGAGTCGATTTAAGTCTTACGATGATGTGTGGTAATTATTAAAATTATTATAATAACAAATTATACCTTCCAATGTCGTGCCATTACAACACGGGTTATTTCTAGTCATACACAAGAAAACAGTCATTAATCAAGAAAATTAATCCATTAGACAGTCATTAAACAATCATTAATTAAGCAACTCCAACACCATTCAGTCATTAACATTACAAAAAACATGAAAATAAATCCTAAATCCAAAACATAAATTCCAAAAAATAGAACAAGATTCAGTCGTCCATAATCCACAATTTCCCATTAAACCACTCTTAATTCCAATTTTTCTCTGTACTTTGATGATACCTATTTCTTCAAAATAGTAACTTGTGTAACCATTTGCAAAATCTGTATCATCATTTCCATTAAAGCAACTTAAGCCAAAAAATCCACCAACTATAAGAAAATTGGAATTGGTAGAGCCTTACCTGTTGTCATCCATCACTCGGAGCCGTAATCTGACTTTTCCCTATCTGATCGCATATCAGTTTCAGAATCAGTCATTATGTTGAGTATGACCTCATTTTCATGTGTTGTTCGTGATAGGTACGCCTGATACTCATCCTCTACACTGATTTCATTCACAGGGTGGTCTGTATAATTCTTATATCTTCCAGCATAAATTGATGCTCTTCTAGCCCTAATCCTTCTCATTAAAAACACACCTTGTCTCCTTTCCCTTTTCTGCAACAACTGCAAAAATTCTTCTGGTATTCTTCATATTTTACTTTCTCTATGTTTCTCTTCTTTGTCTCTTCATTTTCTGCCTCACATACTGCTTTTGCATGATCAAACTCATTCCACAACAAATCCGTATCATCATCTTGGTTATTGTTCTGCAAACCTAATTCTTCCTCTTCTCTCATATTCATTGCTTTCGATATATGGTACTTAGCTTCCTCTAGTTGCTCCAAATTCATTTCACATACTGCTAATTTGAACCTCATCATCACTTCCTTTCTCTTCAAGCACTCCTCCTTATCAACTTCTCTGTCATTGGGGTCTTGCCTTTTGATGGTTTGGAACCACTCCCTTTTTCTGGGTTATTCAGAGCCATTGTTATCTCCGAAACTTTTTCTTCTTCTCCTCTCTTGGCTTAATTTTCTCTCTGGAAAATGAATATAATCCCTAATTCCTCTTTCACATTTATTATCTTTTTTTTATTTTTTCTTCTGAGACTTATTCCCAAAAGACGCATGCAGCGGTTGAATTCAAAGAAATAATAACACCCTACTAAAATGTCATGTCCTTTCAGACCTACTTCATGACGTAATGGTTATCCTTTAGATTTTGTTCCCTTTTAAATAAAAATCCAGTTATAGGTTTAAGCTATAACCGCTTATAAGTGTAGATGGTGGATTTTCGACAAAGGGTAGAATTATAAAACTATACTCCAGATTCGGCAACCGGATGAGTATTGAGACTCATGTCTCTCATTAAAGCATGAAAGCTCATGTCATAAATCTCTGACTGAGAAGGCTGTCTCTCAGAGTACGTGTAGATGTGTAGTCTCTCAGCTGAGGCCATGACACATCTCACGAATACTGAGCAATTTCAGTAATTACTCCGGATCTGGCAATCAGATGAGTATCGAGACTCATGTCTCTGTGCATGAAAGTTCATGCCACCTATGATGGAGAAAGTCTCTCAGAGAAGATGAAGATTTGCGGTCTCTTAGCTGAGGCCACGACACATCTCATACTGTATAAAATCGAAAGATTGGGCGGCTACTAGACAGCATGTCTGTCTGCTAGTATAGAGCGACAACGTCTTCGGGATGTAACCAGATTTTCCCCGACTATGCAAGAGGAATATGACACTCCAGCAAGTTCATATTGCTCAACCCTCGGATAATTAATGCTCCTAGACAGGAAGCCCTTCTAGTACAGAGCCAGCAATTAATTATCTTAAATTGTCTGAATATCCAACAATATTCTACGAGCCATCGTCTGAATATCCAGCAATATTCTACGAGTCGTCAATTAATCGCCTGAATATTCAGCAATATTATACGATTCCTCGTTATATTTCGTTACTTCAATCTGTGGTTCTTCCCAGCAGAATTCCATAGGTTAGTAATAAATATTCAACGAAACAGGCATCTGGGCATCGAATAAGCCCTGACAAAATGGTGCAAGTGTAATTAGCAGATAATACACAGACCAGCATTTTGAATGCACGGACGAGCATTTTAAAAATACGAACGAACGAGGAACCTATGCAAAATAGGAAGGGAAAATAATAATAATAAAATATTAAAAAAAAGCGCCAGGGGACTAGGCTCACCAGCCGGCCAGTCATGCCGTGACTAGTCCCGCGCCCAATTTTATATTTTATCATATTTTTACTATTTTCACGATCTCATGAAAATCCTCTCGTTCGAGCAAATTTCCTTTATTTCAAAGAAATTATCTAAATCACATGATTTTATCAAAAATAATAAAATTAGGGAAAGTTGTCACGGGACCGAGCACCAGCCGGCCATGTCTTGGCCGTGGCCGGTCCCACACCTCACGTCTCCATTATTTTATTATTTCTCTCAAATTATGAAAATTCCTTGATTTTATGAATTTTCCCTAAAATCATGAAAAATACCTAATTTCATGTATTTTTATCTAAATCACATGATTTTATCAAGAAATATTAAAATTAGGGAAAGGTGTCGCGGGACCGCCGGCCAGCCGCTCCCACACCTCACGTCCCATTATTTTATTATTCCTTCTCAAATTATGAAAATTCCTTGATTTTATGAATTTTCCCTAAAATTACCTAATTTCATGTATTTTCTCTAAAATCATGGAAAATATTAAAAAATTAGGAAAACATGTGGGATCGGGCTCAAGTCGGCCGGCCATGCTCTAGCCGGTCCCACAGGTCCATTATTTTATTATTATTTGGTGTTTGGTTTCCTGATTTCATGAAAACTCCCTAATTTCAACAAAATATCTTGGTTTTCAACAAATCCCTTTGATTTTATGAAAAATTATCTAAAATCATCAAAATTACATAAAATTGGGAAGAGTGCCTTGGGGCCCGAGCCTATTGGTCGGCCGGCCATGCCACGGCCATTGCCGGTCCCACACTCCCATTCCCTATTTTATATTTTAATTTATGTCTCTCATCTCATGGAAGTTCCCTAATTTCGCCAAACTCTCCAGTTTCATGGAATTTCCCTTAAATCAGAGAAAAATACATAAAATCACATAAAACTGGGAAAAGCATGTGGGACCGCGTGTCAGCCGGCCGGCCATGCCCTAGCCATGGCCGGTCCCATAACTTGTGATTCCTTGTTTATTTATTATTTTCATCATCTCATGTATTTTTGCCGGTTTCAGCAAAACCATGGATTTTGCATATTTTCTCCAAATGTTGCTCAAACTTGCATCAGAAAATATCAAAATTCTCAGGACTGAAGCACGAACACTATGGTGACACGGAACATCCCCTTGACCGACCAAGGGTGACCCTGAGGCTTGCAAACAGCTGGTCCCGCATGTTTTAATGATTTTAACCTAATTTGCTCAGTTGCTCATATTAGGTTCGAACTCTTTCCAAACAATTGGAAGTTCGCTCAAACGGCCATCAACAGCCGGTCTCATGACCTCTTGGTCGGCCCCTCGTATTTTCTACATCAGGTTTTATGATTTGTTGCTCACACGAGCATTATTTCAGTAAATGATTAAACCACATTTAATCATTCTTTCACCAACTGGTCCTCAAGAGACTTTGGTATTTTTGCTCATTCGAGCATCTGGGCGTTATATGGTGAACCCGTCATCCCATGTAGCCGGTCCGTGTGATTTGCAATAAATCATCATTCGGTAAAATTAGGGTTTTGAATCCAGAGCTCTGCAGAAACGTGATTCTGTGCAGATTCGAACACTCTGATAATTTTATGTTGATTCCATGATTGATATTCATATTTATTTTGCTCGACCAGCAGTCAGTAACTTAAATTAATATTTTATTTGGTCCAGCTACCAACAATTCATCAAAAGAACAATATTTGCTCGAACTAGCAATATTCGCTCGAACCGGCAATATTTATTCAATTAGCAATATTCGCTCAGACTAGCAATATTTGCTCAAATCAAAGAATATTGGTTCAACTACCAATATTCAACAATTTAGCAACACAGTTTTGCTCGTCTTAGGTTATAATGATACCTCGTCTCAGCAGACACATTAAATTCATGAGTTTCGAAACATTTGCTAATCATGTTCAACTCAGCGCTACATGGACTCATCGTCCCATAAAGTCAGCAACTGACTCCACAATCACGAGATTTCAATCGTGTCACATGGGGGATATTAACTAGGGTTTTGGTCTGGCGGTCTACGGCACGTGTGTTCACCCACGACGAGAATGTGAGCAAGTCGTGCAATCAGTTGGAAGAGTCAGCAAAGTAGTGGGTGGAAAGTTAACCAAGTCTGCACGATGAGTAATTGGTTTTAACACGATTTCCCCATTTCCCACTCTCTGATTCCAGCAACTGTCACACTTCATGGGATCATGGTGTTTTCAACTCCGGCATTATAAAATGTCTCTGAATCCTGATTGAAAAGAAGAGTTTTTCGAACATCGAACAACATTCGCCAAAACGAGCAATTTCTCATCAAAGTTCATACAGACAATCTTTCGTCTACACGAACTCACAGAAATTACTCTCAATTGAGAAAATTCAATCATTCAGAGCATTTTCACGCTGAATTCACAAACACCTACAATCTCAGATCACCATTGATCTCACGCATTTCTCAGCTTCCCTCCTACAGATCAACCCATCCTCTCTTGTGACCGAATTGACTCTGGAACGACCATTGTTCTTGGTTTAGGCCGGGGTCTTACAGATTGATCTCTCGAACTTAAAGCACTCCCTTCTTGCAGTGCATCTGTGTGAGGTTCAACATTTCGCTCGGTTCAAGGAGTCTCCACACGGTCGACTCTTCAATTCCGTAAAAACCAGCAAATCGTTTTTCCCCACTCACAGATTGGCGACCACAGTGGGAGTTAATCTCTCGGTTGCAATCTCACGATTTCACAAGATGGCTGGTCTTAGGTCTGGGTTAGTTACAGGTTCCAACACAAACGACGCTAGTACTAGCAACAACAACAATGACAATCAGAATATCCCGGAAACGATTCCGGCCTCCAACACTGATGGTGGTGACATTACTCCTCCTCACGCTGAAGGTCATCCCCTGTTCGGTCGACACCCTGAAGAAGTCAGAGGAAATCCACCACCTACCATTGCTGATCTTATCAAAGTGCAGGAGACTCTCGCAAAGAATCAGACTGACATGGCTGCTACACAGAAGGAGCTGTGTAATTATCTCAAAACTCTTACTGATAAGATGACAGAGAAGACTCAAGAAAAGGGAAAAGAGAAGGAGAAATCCTCAGATGTTGCTGATCCTGAAGTAATCCCAATCCATACAGTGGATGATGATGAAACTGGCAAAGTTGCAGATTCGTCAGCAAAGGAACCATCAAATTTCATTACTCGGGAAGACGTGGAGCGCCTTCTGGAGAACCGTGGAAAAGACAAGACATCACATGTCCATCGTCACCAACCTCCTTATCCTGCCGCTACGCAGAGGATTCCCCTTCCAAAAGGTTACATTTCTCCAACTTTACTCTGTATGACGGAACTGGCAATGCTCGAGAACATGTCTCTCGTTTCCTCGAAGCCTTGGGAGAGCATGAACATAACCATGTTGTTCGCCTCAAGGAGTTTTCAAAATCCTTGAAAAAGAGCATACACCTGGTACAACAACATCGCACCGGGGACTATCAACAATTGGGGAGAAATGATCAACGCCTTCTACAGGAAGTACTTTTTCGTGTCAGAGCAAGTCACTCTCTCTGATCTTGGAAGAATGTTCCAGAGGGTCAGTGAGAAAATCCCAATGATTACGTGAAAAGATTCAGAGTCCAGGCCCTGGACTGTCATGACCCAAATGTCACAGAGCAGCTGGTAGATTTGTGTATCAACGGCATGCTCCCGTTTACAGAGCTCTATTGGAGAATCTTCGATTCCAGACTTTCTCAGCTTCACGAAGCCGCGAAGAGATCAGCAACCACTGCACCTCCTGTTAGAAAGAGCAAAGTCCACAAAGACTGAGGAATCACGTGACACTCGAGGAAGCAGACGCCTGATCAACAAGCAGTACAACCTGCAGCCCTCTGCAAACGCTGCTGAAGGGAGCAAGCGCAAGGCTGAATCCCCGAACAAGCATACTGCAGCTCCTCCAAAGACGCAAAAGAAGGACAACCAGAGACACAGGCTCCTGGCCACCGCACAGAAGCTCCTGATGATGCACCTGATTTTCCTCTCCCCATTGGAGAAGTGCTCGAACTATTAGACCTGGATCCAAGATGGTGCAATCAAATTGCCATATGTCAGGAGAGACCCAACTGAGGAAGACATGGAAAATCCTCGTTACTGCCGATTCCACAGGTTCGTCAATCACCCCACAAGTAGCTGCAAAGTTTTGAAACGCATATTCAGAAAAAGTTGAGTCAGGAGAACTTAACCTTGGAGCCGAAGGAGTACAAAGATCCTCTTCCTGTCAGGACTTTCTCCATTTCTGAAGCACCAGTCAAGGAAGCGGTTCAGTCATGATAGAGCATGTTGTGAATTGCTCTATCTGTCAAAAGCACAAAGGGAGACATGTTCACAGCTTTGAACCACATAGTGACTGGGAAACGCCTATTGATTCCAGAAGTACCTCCTGAACCTTCAGCCACCGACAAAGAAATGTATGAGGGACTGCTCACCACCGTGCATATTAAAGGAAATGAGTTCAAAAGAGCATTCGTTGATGTCGGCACCGCCGTCAACATCATCCCTTTGAAAACTCTCAGAGCTGCTGGCATTACTCGACAAGAGGCTACTCATGCTCCCATAGCAATCAGGGACCACGAAGGAATCTCCAGAGATGCATACGGCTTCATCATTCTCAAAGTCATAGAGAATTTGGTCTGCACTGAGACCAAGTTTTACATAATTCGAGAAGATCCTGGATATGATATGATCCTTGGAAGAACTTGGATTCATGCTGGAAGGGTAATTTCAAAGCTTTCAACACGCTCTGTCGTCGACAAAGACTCCAAGTTGGAAGAGGAAACAGAAGACACCCCACCGTTCGAGCATCTGGAGGAAGTAAAAACCTTGATGGGACTTACGCAAGAACCTGGGGAAAATCCACATACCTTTGTCAAAATATTTCGAGCTCAGGCAAGTCTTATTCCTTTTCGTGCTCCAATATTACCAATGTTCAAATATGATTCTTTGATTCAAGGACTTCTCCCTACAAACGATTTAGCAATTACAAAAAGTTATGAATGGACAACTTCACCCCGCCAATATTATACCCAATGGTTGGGTTCAGAGCTTCTCCAAGTCGGTCATTCTATCAAGAGGTTTATTGCTGAAGACCTGGCTAAGCACGACAGACAGTATGTTGGGTACTTTCCTCTACATGAGTTCCTATACGTGCCACAACCATGGAATCAACAAAATATATTCAAGGCGAACTACTAAGCCGAACAAATTCGAGGAATGGAATTTGGTTCTCAAGGAGGCTAAACGAGATCTCCACTCCGCAAGGAGCTCCAATCGGGAAGGACCATTTATGGTTGCTAAGTCCATAACTGGAGGATACTAAAAATTGGTCAACACGGATGGCAGAACCCTGCCAATAATTCACGAGAATTGGCTTAAGGCGTTTGTGTGAAATTATTGGGTATTTGAGGTACTGAGCGTTTGAGCACTCATGATGTCTGGATTTGGAATTTAGGATTTTCTTTCATTGTATTTAAATTCCTCCAAAACATTTGCAATACTTGCAATCAGTATTTGAATTCAACAATTTATCAAAAATTCAGTTCACTTTACTTAAAGGAAAATCTCAATCAAATCCAAAAGAAAATTCTTAACCATCTAGCAATCCAAAACCATCTAATATCAAAACCCAAATGAAAACCTCACATCTCTCAGAAGTTCAGAAATTCATGGGATTATGGAAAGGAAACTAAAGAAAACCATCAAAGAAGATTTCTTCCTCTGCCTCCTCCAAGACTTTCAGACGCCTTTTCCACCTCCAGCTTCCTGGTTAGATCACAACTTCATTCATCTTCTTCAACACGGCATCACTGGTAGGGAAGGGAACATCGCCCTTTACTGCTTTCCTGATAACTTCAAGTCTTTGACGGAGCCACTTCAGATTGAAGCCAAGATCTTCAGCATTCTTCAAGTTGTATTCCCAATCAAAGAGTACATCTTGAGTAACAACATTTCTGGCAGTAATCCGGATATCATCTATGACACGCAAGATAGCCTCCACTTGTTTCGTCAGAAAATAACTGCGTTCTGGATCCCGAGTGACAACAATGTGTCCATACATTTCCCACAGTTCCTTGTACATAGCAGCATATCCGATAGGAACGCTAAATCCTCCAACAAGCTGGTGATACGGGAGTAACTCACCAAATTGAGGATCAAAGGAAATCCCTGCAGTCGGATACTCATGCACTATCATCTGGTTCTCAACTACTGGAGCAGCATCGGTGATCATAGAGACAATTTCAGAAGAAGTAGCTTCCGCTATTTCGGGTTCGGGTTCCACCGTCTGAGGCACAATTAGAGTTTCTTCTACCTCCACGGCATCAACGACCAGCGCTTCATCATCTTGAGGCACAGATATGGAAGTCTTGTCACCGACAACTCCTGGATTCCCAAACCATCATTACTGGATTCATAATTCCCAACTTCGTTATTCGGCACCTAATGCGAAGATTACATGGGATTAGAATGATTCAAGGATGGAAATCCAATACGATTATAAAATTAAGAAAGTAAGTGAACTAACATCATCTAAGTTCCTTATCATGCATCTAAGACGTGTACAAGTAGCATCAAAGTCATGAAACACGTTTTCAAAGAAACTCAGCTGAAGAAATTTTACACTCCCTGTGTTCAATGACGAACTGGGAGCAATTGGTATGGAGTCTAGAGTTGGGTCATATACCATTCTCTTCGTATGGAAGTCCTCACAACATGTCAAAATTTCATGGCAATTGGGCGAACGAGCTAGGAGCTGTGGTCAAAACATCGGGCAACATGCAATCTGAAAAAGTTCTGAAAGTCTCCTGGAAGTTTACTATTTCGTCTTTTTCAGGCCCTAAACGTGCTCAAAACTTAAAAAGCTTCTTAAAGCTTGGAAATTTCCTGGGTGGGAGGATACATATGCAGATATTGAAAATCCGACTCCAGATGAAGATTTTACGGCGTTTTTGGTAAAAAACTGGGTTCTGAATTTTCTGACGACGAAGTTCGACCAAGTTTTTCATATATACACATAGATTCTCATTCATTCATTCACAAATCAGCACTTTCATACTTCTATGAAGGGTACAGGGTATATACTTACTTTGGAGGTCTCCGAAGTACTCGAGGAATTATGATCGTCCGTATTAACGACAAGGGGTTCATTACTTCTATTTGGCTCCGAATCTTTGGAAGCGCCTTCATCTATATTCTCAGAGGAAGGTCGAACATCAGCACTTTCCGCCTCCATGATGACATCCTCCTGGACATATTATCAAGTAATTAGCATCTTCACATGAAACTTTTATGTCCGATGGTAAAGGAAATTACTCACGGCGACTTCTTCTTCAACGCTCAAATCAGAAGTCGTCTGCCAGCAGCAGAGAATCGAAGACCGTCAATACTAGACGGAGCAAAGTCCTGTAACCAAATAAAAATATTGGTTTTGAGATCCTGATAATGCGGATGGAAGAAGTCACAGCGGAAAAATATCAACAACTCACCAAAAAGGCGACTGGGGACTTTATGGTGTTGGGCAACAACTTGCAATTCTTGCTCCTGCCTTCTCCACCGTGGGAAATTGCCTCCGCCTCTGAGAAATTCACTTCAATTCGAGGTCTCACAGCACGACCCTCCTGCAAAAGAAATTGATGTAGTAATTAAAGACGATTATACGAGTTGTATGAGGAATATGCAAAAGAATACATACGGTGAACCTCCTGGAGATGTCTTTCGTTTGTCACCACCAGAAATATTCCTTAGTCTGGGACGAGAGGCACTCATCTCAGAAGAAGGGGATCCTTCACTAAAGGTTGGGAGGCCGTCACATAATCATTAAGACGCTCAAGCTGCTGATCCCAGAATTCCATGTAACCTGGAGTCACGTACGTGGTTCGATCAATACAAGGGAACCAATAGGAGCTCCCTTCATCATGTGTGTGATCTAAACAAGTCTTAAGTTGTTCCACTGATGGTCTTCTCCTTCTGAAGGTTGGAACACATTGGTCCATACCCATCTGACGGGCGGTTCTGTCAATATTATACTCCTCCACCGAAAAATCTCCATACGCTGCTGATATTATGTGACCGGGAGTACAACTCAGCATGAAAGATCTTTCGCCATCACTCAAATCAGCACCGGATTTCAAATACTTACTTTCTCCAGCATTGAAAGTCTTCAATTGAGAAACGTGAGGAGGAACCACCACCCAAGGACGGAAGTTGAACTCAGACTCGTCATCTAATACGTCGATGAAGCGTGTCTTGGACTGAATTTGCTTCGTAGACCAGCGCATAATCCTAGCGTTGTCTTTCTCATGGAAGATACGTCGAGCATCAGCAGAGTTCAGACTTTGTAAGACACTACGGGGAATGGGTGCATAGTTTCCGAAACGCTCCCACATCAGAGCTTGGAGGAACATCGTATTGGCGTAGCATTCAATCTTCATGAAGCCGTTCGAAACACTGGAGTCTACGACTAAAGAGTCCAGGTTAGAATATAAAGAACCCAAGAATAAGCTACCGAGCGGAAGTTGTTCACCTTGAGCCATTTAATAGCGAAAGGAATTACAAACGGCTTCAACAAGGTACCAGCATCTTCAAACACATCTCTGGACAGCCATAAGCACAAGAAAGCAGCAATAGACAACATACCGTCGGGTTCATCAAGAGGGCGTCTCGTGGCCACCAATGTGTCAACCAATGAGCGTAACAACCTTTACCAAAAACCTTGTTGATTCTCTCCATCTCAGCTGTTAAAGTTTTGGAAACTGCTTTCTCTTCCGCCGTCCAAAGTTCTTCAGGAAAGTTACCTGTAATTGGAAGATGCAAAAAGCAACTACATCTTCCAAGGTAATAGTGAACTCTCCCCAGCTGCATATAAACGTATGAGTTGGGATGCACCAGCGAGCAAGAGCTACAATACCTCGTGTCATGAAAGATATACAAATCTCCAGATGTTTGAACGGCCCTGGTAATTTGTGCTCTATCCAGCATAGCTCTAACACGAGGAAATCCAGCATGTGTCTAGACCATCCCGAGAACTTCTCTAAGGGCGTCGAGAAAGCTTGAATTCAATCATTGAAGCCTGGAATAATCCTCGTTCAAGACAGAACCGAATAGCAGCACGAGGAGTCACCAATTTCTTTTGAGTGACCGTCCTGGGATTGATCAGAAGGCGATATACCGGGGACTTGAGACGATTTTCGGGCTCCTGAACCTCAAAGAAAGCTCATCTATGTTTGGGACATTCTTGACTCCAGGTGTTTCGTCTTCCTCACCAACGGAAGTCTCATCCGTGCATGTTTCCTCTATGGAGATATCATCATCTGCACACCTTTCATCTCTGGAAGCGTCATTGGCTGGAGAATCAGACATCCTCGCAAAGCTGTTGTGAAATCCACACAATGTTTCAGTCATCCGCGAATTCAATAATATGATGGAATCATGCAAATTAAAACGCCGGTGTCTACGAACGGTAAATCTTGAACTCTTACCTCTTTCAATTTCACTAACAATAGTGGTTGCAATACAAGAGTTAACACACGAAATCAATTCGTTCCTTGAAACCTGCAATAACGAACAACACTTCATTAGTTCATGGAAAATGATTTTCTCATAAAATCATGTACATAATTTTCATAATGTGAACATTCACACAACTGAACTATGATATTTACAAAAAGACATGACTTCATCACAAATAAGTTGTATAGTTTGAAGGTTACTCAAAACCCATGTCTTGATTTTACAAAACAATAATTAATGCAATTTTTTCATATAAATTTTCAGAATTTATCTAATAAGAACAAATCCATGTGAATAAAATACGTCATCATGTTTCACATAAAATATGTCACGGCTACATGTAAAAAAAATCTATTTTCCTTCGTATTAGTGTTTTATTAAAACAAAGGTTTATGCTAGTTTTGTGAAAGCTCACACCTATTGTGATAAAATACCAACTCTCATGAAAGCTCATAAATAAAGTTTTATCACTGGACATAAGTTTACATACATAAAAATATATATGTATATTTTCCTCGAATAAACATTATCCTTTAAGACGGAGTTCACATGAAATCTCAAACACTAAGTTTTATCACTGGACCAAAGTCCACATATATATAAAAAAAAAATCTCTCATAAATCAGGGATTTTTATTAGTTTTCAAAACTAACGATCGAACGAACATACGTTTGATAAAACAAGGGTTTTCTACAAAACCCACATCAACATATACACATGTATAGGATTTTTATATGGTGAAAGCATGAAACACTCATGGAATCATCAAAAATCTAAAAAAAAAAATGGACGCACCTGGTCGGCGTCGGCCGGAAGTTGGCCGGACGGTGCTAGCTCTGACGAAAATCGTTCCTGCTCCTGTCAAGCTCGGACATGAAGGTGATGAAGAGGATGCTGGTCGTGGGAAGGAGAATAAAAAAAGAGATAATTAATCCCTTTTATACCTAATTTTATTTCCAAAACCTAATTCCATAAGGATTTCCCTTTTGGGCCCGACCCGTGAATCCTAAACCAACCAAGGTTCCACCATCGAACCAGCGGTTCTACACGGTTTTATGTTCGCTGGATGACGCTCTATTATGCCACAGAGGTTTCTGCTCAAACCATGGTTTGCTCATTCAGTCGAAATCCGGTAATATCTTATCTTATGACTAAGTTCAATTACTTATTTTTATTTATACCTGGAAAATCACCATTAAATGTTGACTGAGGAACATGATTGTTCCTCACTAAGCAGGGGACCTAATATAGATGGTGGATTTTCGACAAAGGGTAGAATCGTAAAACTATACTCCAGATTCGGCAACCGGATGAGTATTGAGACTCATGTCTCTCATTAAAGCATGAAAGCTCATGTCATAAATCTCTGACTGAGAAGGCTGTCTCTCAGAGTACGTGTAGATGTGTAGTCTCTTAGATGAGGCCACGACACATCTCACGAATACTGAGCAATTTCAGTAATTACTCCGGATCCGGCAATCGGATGAGTATCGAGACTCATGTGTTTGTGCATGAAAGCTAATGCCACCTCTGATGGAGAAAGTCTCTCAGAGAAGATGAAGATGTGCAGTCTCTCAGCTGAGGCCACAGCACATCTCATACTGTATAGAATCGAAAGATTGGGCGGCTCCTAGACAGCATGTCTCCTAGTATAGAGCGACAACGTCTTCGGGATGTAACCATATTTTCCCCGACTATGCAAGAGTAATATGACACTCCAGCAAGTTCATATTGCTCAACCCTCAGATAATTAATGATCCTAGACATGAATCCCTTCTACGACAGAGCCAGCAATTAATTATCTTAAATCGTCTGAATATCCAGCAATATTCTACGAGCCATCGTCTGAATATCCAGCAATATTCTACGAGTCATCAATTAATCGCCTGAATATTCAGCAATATTCTACGATTCCTCGTTATATTTCGTTACTTCAATCTGTGGTTCTTCCCAGCAGAATTCCACGGGTTAGTAATAAATACTCAACGGAACAGGCATCTGGACATCGAATAAGCCCTGACAAAATGGTGCAAGTGTAATTAGCAGATAATACTCAGACCAGCATTTTGAATGCACGAACGAGCATTTTAAAAATACGAACGAACGAGGAACCTATGCAAAATAGGAAGGAAAAAAATAATAATAAAATATTAAACAAAAGCGCCAGGGGACTAGGCTCACCAGCCGCCAGTCATGTCGTGACTAGTCCCGCGCCCGATTTTATATTTTACCATATTTTTACTATTTTCACGATCTCATGAAAATCCTCTCGCTCGAGCAAATTTCCTTTATTTCAAAGAAATTATCTAAATCACATGATTTTATCAAAAAAATAATAAAATTAGGGAAAGGTGTCGCGGGACCGAGCACCAGCCGTCCATGTCTTGGTCGTGGCTGGTCCCACACCTCACGTCTCCATTATTTTATTATTTCTCTCAAATTATGAAAATTCTTTGATTTTATGAATTTTCCCTAAAATCATGAAAAATACCTAATTTCATGTATTTTTATCTAAATCACATGATTTTATCAAAAAATAATAAAATTAGGGAAAGGTGTCGCGGGACCGCCGGCCGGCCGGTCACGCCTTGGTCGTGGCCGGTCCCACAACTCACATCCCATTATTTTATTATTCCTTCTCAAATTATGAAAATTCCTTGATTTTATGAATTTCCCCTAAAATTACCTTATTTCATGTATTTTCTCTAAAATCATGGAAAATATTAAAAAAATTAGGAAAACTTGTGGGACCGGGATCTAGCCGGCCAGCCATGCCCTAGCCGGTCCCACAGGCCCATTATTTTATTATTCTTTGGTGTTTGGTTTCCTGATTTCATGAAAACTCCCTGATTTCAACAAAATATCTTGGTTTTCAACAAATCCCTTTGATTTTATGAAAAATTATCTAAAATCATCAAAATTACATAAAATTGGGAAGAGTGCCTTGGGGCCCGCGCCCATTGGCCGGCCGGCCATGCCATGGCCATTGCCGGTCCCACAATACCATTCCCTATTTTATATTTTAATTTATGTCTCTCATCTCATGGAAGTTCCCTAATTTCGCCAAACTCTCCAGTTTCATGGAATTTCCCTTAAATCAGAGAAAAATACATAAAATCACATAAAACTGGGAAAAGCATGTGGGACCGCGTGTCAGCCGACCGGCCATGCCCTAGCCGTGGCCGGTCCCACACCTTGTGATTCCTTGTTTATTTATTATTTTCATCATCTAATGTATTTTTGCCGGTTTCAGCAAAACCATGGATTTTGCATATTTTCTCCAAATGTTGCTCAAACGTGCATCAGAAAATATCAAAATTCTCATGACTGAAGCACGGACACTATGGTGACACGGTCACATCCCCTTGACCGACCAAGGGTGACCCTGAGGCTTGCAAACAGCTGGTTCCGCATGTTTTAATTATTTTAACCTAATTTGCTCAGTTGCTCATATTAGGTTCGAACTCTTTCCAAACAATTGGAAGTTCGCTCAAACGACCATCAAGAGCCTGTCTCATGACCTCTTGGTCGGCCCCTCATATTTTCTACATCAGGTTTCATGATTTGTCGCTCACACGAGCATTATTTCAGTAAATGATTAAACCAGCATTTAATCATTCTTTCACCAACTGGTCGTCAAGAGACTTTGGTATTTTTTGCTCATTCGAGCATCTGGGCGTTATATGGAGAACCCGTCATCCCATGTAGCCGATCCCGTGTTAATTTGCAATAAATCATCATTTCGGTAAAATTAGGAATTTGAATCCAGAGCTCTGCAGAAACGTGATTCTGTGCAGGTTCGAACACTCTGATAATTTTATGTTGATTCCATGATTGATATTCATATTTATTTTGCTCGACCCAGCAGTCAGTAACTTAAATTAATATTTTATTTGGTCCAGCTACCAACAATTCTTAAAAAGAACAATATTAGCTCGAAATAGCAATATTCGCTCGAACCGGCAATATTTATTCAATTAGCAATATTTGCTCAGATCAAAGAATATTGGTTCAACTACCAATATTCAACAATTTAGCAACACAGTTTTGCTCGTCTTAGGTTATAATGATACCTCGTCTCAGCAGACACATTAAATTCATGAGTTTCGAAACATTTGCTAATCATGTTCAAATCAGCGCTACATGGACTCACCGTCCCATAAAGTCAGCAACTGACTCCACAATCACGAGATTTCAATCGTGTCACCTGAGGGATATTAACTAGGGTTTTGGTCTGGCGGTCTACGACACGTGTGTTCACCCATGACGAGAATGTGAGCAAGTCGTGCAATCAGTTGGAAGAGTCAGCAAAGTAGTGGGTGGAAAGTTAACCACGTCTCCGCACGATGAGTAATTGGTTTTAACACGATTTCCCCGTTTCCCACTCTCTGATTCCAGCAACTGTCACACTTCATGGGATCATGGTGTTTTCAACTCCGGCATTATAAAATGTCTCTGAATCCTTATTAAAGAGAAGAGGTTTTTCGAACAATCGAACAACATTCGCCAAAACGAGCAATTTCTCATCAAAGTTCATACAGACAATCTTTCGTCTACACGAACTCACAGAAATTACTCTCAATTGAGCAAAATTCAATCATTCAGCGCATTTTCACGCTGAATTCACAACACACCTACAATCACAGATCATCATTGATCTCACGCATTTCTCAGCTTCCCTCCTACAGATCAACCCATCCTCTCTTGTGACCGAATTGACTCTGGAACGGCCATTGTTCTTGGTTTAGGCCGGGGTCTTACAGATTGATCTCTCGAACTTAAAGCCCTCCCTTCTTGCAGTGCATCTGTGTGAGGTTCAACATTTCGCTCGGTTCAAGGAGTTTCCACACGGTCGACTCTTCAATTCCGTAAAAACCAACAAATCGTTTTTCCCCATTCACAATAAGATAAAACGTGCAAATATGCGTTATTTGCCTGCTCATTAAGGACACGACCATTCAAATAATGCCTGCTCATTAAGGACGCGACCATTTGCCAACAGGTGTATTGGATGAATATATAAGGTTTACTCGTACCTGCTTGAAGCATTCTAAAATATTAAGAAAATCCTAAAAGCTTGTAAATTTTTTTTTTTGATAATCTTTCATCAGTATAATAGTGATGGATATGTTTCCGGAATTAACTACCAAGATACTACAACACCTCCAAACTGCATAAAGCATTTTAGCAAGCAAATATGTTTCCAAAGAGTGGAATACTATCCTCGGGGACAAATGAATTGGACTCCTTTTTGGTGTCACACCAAGAATAGGGAAAGAAGTTACTCAACTCTTTTATAGAGAGGAAGATTTCATCCCGATCGTAACATCCAACAATCACGACGCCCAAAATGATGGAACCCATGAAGATTTGAGTAAGTTGCACCCAATAGTTGGATCTTGCAATGGTCTGGTATGTTTTTATGTTTCACACCTGAAAATGCGGGGGTCTAACAACCTCACCCAATATTTCGATTAGCAATCTGTATGCACTAACTCTAATATACTTTTAAGAGAATCAACTAGACAGTCAGACTCAATCTTAATAAAAAGTATATCAAGGAGTTAATATCTCTATCTCTTGATTTAAATCTTACTCAAGCAAACTGCGGTTCTCGATTAAATACAAGAGAGATAAACTTGGATGGTACCAAAGACCAATGTCCAAGGATCAATCAATTTCCAATCAACAACCAAAGGTTGGATTTCACTATTGATCGATACAATGCACAACCTGTGATATTTCAATTATATAACCAAATATAATGCGCAATAGAAATAACACATACACCAGAAATTTTGTTAATGAGGAAACCGCAAATGCATAAAAACCTCGGGACCCAGTCCAGATTGAACACCACATTGTATTAAGCCGCTACAGACTCTAGCTTGCTACAAACTAACTTCGGTCTGGACTGTAGTTGAACCCTAATCAATGTCACACTGATTCAAGGTACAGTTGTGCTCCTTACGTCTCTGATCCCAGCAGGATACTACGCACTTGATTCCCTTAGCTGATCTCACCCACAACCAAGAGTTGCTACGGCCCAAAGTCGAAGACTTTAATAAACAAATATGTATCACACAGAAAAGTCTACAAGGATAGATACATCTGTCTCCCACAGATAAACCTAATAACTTTGTTCTGTATTTTGATAAAAAACAAGGTGAACAAGAACCAATTGATATACCAGACTTATATTCCCGAAAAACAGCCTAGTATAATCAATCACCTCACAATAATCTAAATCTATGATAGCGAAACTAGATATTGTGGAATCACAAACGATGAGACGAAGATGTTTGAGATTTATTTTTATCTTACCCTATCGGAGATATAATCTCAAGTCAATTATTTCAAATTAACTCGTACAATAGAAAATGGCAAGATCAGATCGCTCAACTACAAGAAAAGTAGTTTCGTCTGGCTTCATAATCCCAATGAAGTCTTTCAGTCGTTAATCGACAGGGTCTCGAGAATAAACCTACGATTAAAGGAGAATCAATTCTAGCAAACCAACTAGTATCACACAAGAGGTGTTGGGATTAGTTTTGCACAGTTGCTAGACGTCTCCTTATATAGTTTTCAAATCAGGGTTTGCAATCTAATTTACCTTGGTAACAAAGCATTCAATAATCACCGTTAGATGAAAAACCTGATTTATCCAAGCTAATATCTTTCAACTGTTAGATCTAAAATTAGCTTATCACACACAAATGAAATGTATTAATTTAGGTTTGAGTAACCGTACCTAAACGAGTACATTGGCTGGTTCACAAATAGTTGACCAATAGTTATCCATATAAGTGCTTTCATATTAACCGTATTCATCTTTCTCATAACTAGTTCAAATGACTCATAAGAACTAGTTCAAGAGTTGTTCAATTGCTCAGGTCTTTACACATAGACACAATTGAAACAAAATCGGTTTGATTCACTTGAATCAATTCATGAAAAATGTACCTACGGTTTGCAAAGATTGCATTCCTTATAATTTATTGTTTTAAGTCCATGAACAACCGATTTGAGAAATAACCCGCTTGGGTACGCGTACCTTAGCTACCGGATTTTGAGTTGGTTTTAGTTTCCAAACCCAGCAGACTTTTTCGGGTGAAAAAGTTCCGCCAGTACGCATACAGGTACACGTACCTAAGGTGACTGGTTTTTGAGCTCGTAAACTTCAAACCCAGCAGAATTTCACGGACGTGAACTTCCGCCAGTATGCATACGGGTACGCGTACCTAACTTGTCTCCTTTACCAATACCGCATGCACACATATGCACGCACTTGGTTTCCGGCACATGGATTTATACACAAATGTGCGAAAACACTCAATGCTTACATTCATAGGTGGTTACATATTCTCAACTCTACATTTCAATCATTGAAACATTCTTCTATAATGGTATAACAGTCGTTAGACATAAAGAATCGACTATCGTCATCAAAGTTATTTTCAAGATTGAAACGTCATCATGACTTTAATCACGGTTAAAGATGAAAATGGTTAAAGCAAAAGCTTACCAACACATATTTCGAGAAAAAGATAGGCGAGTAAACTCGGCTCGAAATAGCAAATGTGTATGTATGAAAACTATCATACTTTTACGACTTTGTCTCAAGAGTAGGAGATAAAGTAGATAGAATTTTGAGTGACAAGATGAGTTCAAGTCTCCACATACCTTTTGGTCGGATGAAGTTCCACTGGTTCCTTGAGTAGTTCTTCGTCTTTGCAAGATAATCACGATGGAGTATGGAGCTCAATTATTCCTAACTATCCTAGACCGAGACTTAGTCATAAGTATACTAGAAATCAAGACATATAGTTTTGATCACTAATATTGACAAACATGCTTGAGATAGCAACACATGCGAGTTCGACCAAGCAATGCTCTAACAGTCTCCCCCTTTGTCAATTTTAGTGACAAAACTATCAATACATATGGATTACAAAATAAATAAAACTTTGTAGCTTCTCGTCCACATGCTTGATCTCCTTGGTGCTTCAACGTTACTTGAAAACTTCGTCTTTTCCAAGTACTCCCATGATTCCATAGATTTTCAATTCAACATCATAGTTGTTGAAGTTCCGTAGCCATAACAATGAGAAAACAAAAGCTCTCGATCATTGTTATACAATGTCATAGTATCATTACACAGCATCAAAGTTCTCATATCACAACTTCGACAATAATACTATGGTGATATGTATCACTCCCCCTTATTCAATACTTTCGTCTCAACATGAAAACCACTCCCCCTTACATAATGACCCGTAAAGCACGTAAATCATATGTATTTGTAGTGTGAACTACACATTAATTCTCCCTCTTTTTGTGAATAAACTTGGCAAAGGTACGAAAACGGGATCATAATGAAATTTCCACGAAGACGCTTCAAGACCAAAGAAAAGTACATATCAACTTGTTTAGATGCAATCATAAAGCCGAAGCTAAATGCATTCATCAAGGAGTTCATAAAGATACAAGATAACCCCTAAATAATTCCACAGCCGCACTCCTGGTGGGCCCGGAAAGGTGTATAAATTAAGCGCAATGAAAACGCGGGCCTACAGTAATACCGCAAGTGCACGGTCGTCGGTTGTAGCTCGTGCAAGTACGGGTCGATCCACAGAGACTGGGTGTGATTTGTAGTTTTCTAGCTATTTTGGGTTTCTAAATTGCTGTTGGGCTTTGAATGGTCAATGGGCTTTGAGTACTATTGGGTTTTGATAACAATGGGCTTGGTAGTATTTTGATGTGAACTGGGCCTTTGAGCCTTTGAGGGACTGAACTTCAAATGTAGCAGTGAACCGAGCTTGGCTTTTGAAGTGGGCTTTTGCCTTTCCCTAGCAGTAGCTGTGATCTAGGCTTGGCTTAGTAATGAGCTTGGGCTTTTAGCCTTTGGTTTCAACCCTAACAGTGTGCAAAGGGCTTAAACCAGTGAACCAAAACAGGAAAATGGATTAAGATACTGAAGAAAAGTGCCAAGGAGACAGTTGCACACCAAGGCCTAAGCCAAGGGCAGTGATGTGAAGAAAATAGCAAATGAAAGAAAGAAAACAGTAAACAATGGAATGAGTCTAAACATGAAAAAGAGCAAAACAAAACAGTGAAGACAAGAGGATGAACTCAACTGATCATGCCAATTCTTCCTTACAGCAGGTAAAGGTAAAGGTTCAAGCCTGCCTTTTACCTGAGGTGTTTCACCAATGGATAGTTGAATCACAACTAAAGTGTCAATCCTAAGCACTAAATGTCTGACTAAAGCACAATTAGTCAGAGAATTTGACAATGTCAATAAGGTATGAGTTGTGGTAATATCACATAGTTTTATCCTAACTACAAAGCATACATGATATGCACTGTGAGAGTAAAATGTGGTTTACCTTGATTCAATTCTATCCTAGAACATTTCACACATCTAAGAATGACATGAACAACATGAGAACATTACAAGACATAACAGAACATACACATTAACAGAGAACATACACATTAACAGAGAGCATACACAGAACAGAACATAATATGAACAGCAAAAAAAGTGAACATTAACAGAACAAAGTTCTGGACACTGGCTAGTCCAGCATGAATCTCTCTTCACCTAATAGTTCCCCTTTTATACCCAAATTATCAAATTAGGGTTTACACCCATTTTCCCCAAAAATATTCAATAAACAATACAATTAGGGTTTAACTTTTATTACCCAAAATCGAGGAATTGACTCTCTTATCTTCGACCCATTCCTCCTCTGATCTTCCTGCTCCCTCTCCTGTGTTCGATTGATGTCTAGAGCCTCATCTATTTTAGTGATTTCCAACCTAGGGTTTAGAATGGTGAGAAGTCACTAAAATAGATGGCTAGAGAGATAAAGGAACGGACTGGGGAGGTACTGATGATGTTGGTGAAGAAGTGATGGTGTTGCAGAGGTGAGGTGGTGGCTGGAAATGGTCGGGGAAGGTGGTGGCAGAGAGGTGGCTCTGCAAATGTCGGGTGAAGGAGATGAAGTTTTGGGGCGATGGGTTGTTTGGGTGGATAATAGGATTCGGTGTTAGGGTGTGAAGCGGGATCATCTAGTTCGATGTTTGGCGAGCTGAGCCGCTGGATATGGAGATGGTAGGTAGATCGGACGGCTAAGAGAGAAGCAGTTTGTAGCGACCGTTGGATGTGGAACACAACGAAGTCAACGGTGCTAGATTAGGTTAGGTGCTGTAGTTTTGGGCGGAATCATCGGGATTTGATGCACAGGCATAGGAGCGACCGTTGGATGACAAAATGGATCCAATCTGACGGCTCTCATGGAAATGGGTATGGATAAAGGAAATGGATTTGGGTAAGGGTTTTGGGCATTGGGTATGCCAAGCCCATATCTTCTTTAAGAACAATTCTTCCTTCTTGAGCCCATTCCTAGCTTTTTGGTATTGTGCGCAACATTCTTCGCGGCTTCCTTGCGTAATTCCTCCCGGCTTTTCACTACTTTTCTGCTCTTTTTGCTCCGCAATTCATCCAGACTTTATTTATTACCTAAAAATGCAAAATTAATTAATAAAAATATTTATTCTTGAAAACAATGAAAATACAGAATATGGGATAAAATGTAGAATTAATGCACAAAAGATGAGTTAAATGCCAACAAAACAGGATAAATATATACAATATTTGGCACTCATCAAATACCCCCAAACCTGAATTTTACTTGTCCTCAAGTAAAACAAAACTAAGGAAATCCTAACTATACCACTGTCGCTGGTCTCTCGAATGCATTTAGCGTATGCACTAAGCCTTTTAAACCACTAAGTGTCCCTAGTGGACGAGTTGAAGTCTCGTGAAGGTTTACCAGAGGTGTGCCTACAAAACCTAAGGACAAAATATAATCTCATATTCCATCAAATGTGACATGTGCAAAACAGTTTAAGCTCACAGCAAAATGGAGATGTCAATCTAGCTATCGAAGGCACAATCCTAGCACTGATAACAAAAAAAGGACATGTGATAAGAGTGTAAAGTGTATCTACACATGTGTAAAGAAAGATCTGAAGTTATGACTACTAATCACCAAGAGATAGTTTCTCAGGCTAAGAACTGAGGTCGAAATCTAGCTAGCTGTCCGGACTTTACGAGAATTGTGAATGAGTTGGAGGTATTTCACAATTACTCGCGTTGTACATCAATGGCATACACCCTCCTTGCTTATTACAAAGAAACAACAAAAGATGACTATTTACATGACTCTTATTTACATTGACTACTCTCTTTTATTTTTGGAACAAGAGATGATGGAATTGATAAATACTTGATTTTTTTGGTTTTTTTCTGATATTTTTTTTTTTCTGAATATATACATCGTTTTTTTTTTTTTTTTTTTTTTTTTTTTTTGAACAAAGAAACACTTTTGATACATAACAATAAAGAAACAAAAGATTACATGACACTTTGCAAGAGGTAGCCCTTTTTGATGCACCCAGTTAAATTCGATGGTTGTCTTTCTTAATGTAACCTCCACCTTCTATCCCAACCAACCAAAGAACAAGCTAGTCAAGTTTCGTTCAGTATTCTAAAGTGATTGGCAATCGTAACTTCCTATCCAACACCTTGAAGATCGAGGCCATACATGTATTGGTAGATCGTGCGCGTGCAAATTTCTTATCACTATGTGAATTGTGCTAGAATCAGGGTGCCTAAATATCTAGACTAAGACTCCTAATAAAAATACATATTTGCACAAGAGTCAACATTTCAAGGTAAATGAGCTCCATTTTTATGATTTTTTTCATTTTTTTTTTTTTTAATTAATTTTTTTTTTGAATTTTGATTTTTTAATTTTTTTTTTTGGAATTTTTCAATTTTTTTCAAAAAGAAGAAGGAGTTCGTTTTCAATTATAGCATATTATCATGGTATCTACTCTATACCCCCAAACCTAAACTAAACATTGTCCTCAATGTTTCAAAATATGGAAAGAATTAAAATGCAACATATGGAAAGGGACATGCTGAGTAGAGTAAAAGGAGAGAGAATACCCGATTTCGGCGAAAGCAGAATTAAAACTCCGTTATTCAAGGCAAAAATCCAACATATTTCAGCCGAGATCATATTGGATTAGCAAAATATATACAAAAGGAACAAAAGTTTTTTTAAAATTTTATCTACTGGATTATATACAAAAATTCACCATACACTAACAATCTAAAGAGTTGAGGATCAACCCAAAAGACAAAGTGTAGAGGTTTCAACAGCTTCACACAATATAACAGGAAAGAAACGCAAGTGAAACTGTGAAACAAAATGAGCTACCCCAAACCTGGATTTTACAGAAGATATAGTTTTGAAAACAAAATCGCGCAGTTTTGGGGATTCATCATGCACAAGGTCTAGCTCGAAATGAACTGTGCTAGGGACGGGCAAACATGCTAATTCCAACTGTGGTTCCTCAAATGTATTATACTTAGAAGCAAAATAGTCCAAGAGGACTTGGGAAGCACACAGTTCCAAACCTAGGTTGGGAATTTTCAGAAAAATTGGTTTTACAATATTGGTACAAACCAAATCTAGGTTGGGTGGAAGGCCAACAATTGTGACTCATTAGGAGAATAGGTGCGTCATTATTAATCAAATCAAAATCTCCTAAGTCATCCACACATGTCACATCATGCTCACAATCATCAATCAGTTTAGCAAGTTCACACTCAGAATCATCAACATCATCAACAAATTCTTTCTCATGCATTGGCAAATCAGGAGAAATATCACAATGTGACCTAGGTAGAGAATCAGACACATCAAATATATTTTCATGCATATTAGTGTCTACAGAAGATTCAACTATTCCTATGTCATGTTCATCTTCACAGAATAATTGTACGAATCCCATGTCAATATCAAAATCATATGAATTACAATGAGTATTAGAAAAAACAACATTCATGAAGGTCGAGGGCGAGAAGCCATATGTTATTGAACCAACAGGTTCCACAATATTTTCATGTTCTTCTAACACATCATCATAATCATCATCATGGTAGCATGCATATTGGTCCTCATTAAAAGTGGTGGTGTCATTAGTCGATTCATGTTTCTCTAACTTGGGTTCATATTCAACATTATTTACATGAATGGGACTAGACACTTCGTTAGGGACAACATACATTTCCTCATGAATTTCCTCCTTTTGTAGGTGAAGCAAAATCTGATCTAAATATGCCTGAATTCGTGATGTAGATCTATCGAAGTTTTGCTCACTAAGTCTGAAAGCTTCTGTGGTGGAGTCCTAAATTCATGGGAGTAACAAAATTCTTCATGTTCAAATTGTGGTGATTGGTACATGTGTGCATGTCATTAAGGGTTCATAAAAGATTGATCGCAACCCTCAAAGGATGATTATGGTCCCAATGACTACCATTCTCACAATTCATGGGCATTTCATACATTGGATTTCTCTAGATGGCCTAAAATTAGCAAATATGGACAATGCTCAACAGGGTGGTCTAAACTACCACATGCGGGACATGCATAGATTTCAGGTTGCCTAAGAAAATTAGATGTGACAGATTCCTCATGTGATTGCATTCTAAAGCTGCGATTCGAGCTTCTATTTGATCCATAAGAGATGAGTGTGAGTGAGGCATTAGCAAAATGTTCATTTTCACGTTGTGGCGAATGATGCATGTGTGAATAGTCATTAGGTTCATGTATTGAGGCTCGGGACTTTGAAAATGTCCATAATAATTCCTATGACTATTGACATCATGGTCCGTGGAAGGTTCAGAACGTGGCATATGCCCATAAGCAAGTTCTCTAAAGTGTTTATTTCCATCCCCAGGAGCAGACCAAAATCCAGACATGATTGCGCAAAAGCTAAGTAACTATGTTACAAAGCTCAGAATTTGGTTTTTAAAGGGTTTGGATTTTTGGGAAAATTTGGTTTTGGTGGGAGACATTTGAAAATTTGGGTTTAAATTGGGAGCAAAAGAAAATTTGGTTTAAAAGGGAGCAAGTAAAATTTGGTTTTTTTAATGGGAGCAAAAGAATTTTTTTTTTTTTTTTTTTTTTTTATAAGGAAATAAAATTAAGAAAATAAAATTTGGTTTTTTGAAATGGGAGCAAGCCCACTGTGCAAGCCTCTAATGAAATGGAAGGAAGGCTGCGGCCTACGAAAATCCAAGTTTTAATTTTGAAAGTTTAATTTGGCCCAGTTGGTTAAGGCCCGACGTTTGTTTTAAAACTTTGGTTTCGAGGTCCACTTTCGAGTGGAATATAAGTCCACAATCAGTTATAAGCTCAGCTGGGTTTAAACCCAGAGTCCAAAATACAAGTCCAATGGAGGAATTTAAACAAGCCCACACAAAATAAATACAAGCCCACAAATTAAACAACAAGCCCAAAAATAAATTATTACAAATCCAAAATAGAAAAATAAAAAGCCCAAAAAATTGGGTTAATTATTACAAGCCCACAATTAAAGAAATTTGGAAGCCCACAGGTTGGGTTCTCTCAATGAATGGGTTTAGGCTTACCTTTTTAGCACAGCCCAGCTGCTCTGATATTGTTGCAAAAACCCAGTTGGGTTTTGGTTCTTTTCCTTGGTGGCGTCCCAGCAGAGGAAAAACAGGTTCAGAACGGCAGGTCCAACAGCAAATGAAGTGAAACAGATGCAGATGCAAATGCTATGCAGTGAAATGCAAAAATAGCTAATAAAACACACGAAAAACACAACACCAATCCCCGGCAGCGGCACCAAAAACTTGGTGGGCCCGGAAAGGTGTATAAATTAAGCGCAATGAAAACGCGGGCCTACAGTAATACCGCAAGTGCACGGTCGTCGGTTGTAGCTCGTGCAAGTACGGGTCGATCCACAGAGACTGGGTGTGATTTGTAGTTTTCTAGCTATTTTGGGTTTCTAAATTGCTGTTGGGCTTTGAATGGTCAATGGGCTTTGAGTACTAATGGGTTTTGATAACAATGGGTTTGGTAGTATTTTGATGTGAACTGGGCCTTTGAGCCTTTGAGGGACTGAACTTCAAATGTAGCAGTGAACCGAGCTTGGCTTTTGAAGTGGGCTTTTGCCTTTCCCTAGCAGTAGCTGTGATCTAGGCTTGGCTTAGTAATGAGCTTGGGCTTTTAGCCTTTGGTTTCAACCCTAACAGTGTGCAAAGGGCTTAAACCAGTGAACCAAAACAGGAAAATGGATTAAGATACTGAAGAAAAGTGCCAAGGAGACAGTTGCACACCAAGGCCTAAGCCAAGGGCAGTGATGTGAAGAAAATAGCAAATGAAAGAAAGAAAACAGTAAACAATGGAATGAGTCTAAACATGAAAAAGAGCAAAACAAAACAGTGAAGACAAGAGGATGAACTCAACTGATCATGCCAATTCTTCCTTACAGCAGGTAAAGGTAAAGGTTCAAGCCTGCCTTTTACCTGAGGTGTTTCACCAATGGATAGTTGAATCACAACTAAAGTGTCAATCCTAAGCACTAAATGTCTGACTAAAGCACAATTAGTCAGAGAATTTGACAATGTCAATAAGGTATGAGTTGTGGTAATATCACATAGTTTTATCCTAACTACAAAGCATACATGATATGCACTGTGAGAGTAAAATGTGGTTTACCTTGATTCAATTCTATCCTAGAACATTTCACACATCTAAGAATGACATGAACAACATGAGAACATTACAAGACATAACAGAACATACACATTAACAGAGAACATACACATTAACAGAGAGCATACACAGAACAGAACATAATATGAACAACAAAAAAAGTGAACATTAACAGAACAAAGTTCTGGACACTGGCTAGTCCAGCATGAATCTCTCTTCACCTAATAGTTCCCCTTTTATACCCAAATTATCAAATTAGGGTTTACACCCATTTTCCCCAAAAATATTCAATAAACAGTACAATTAGGGTTTAACTTTTATTACCCAAAATCGAGGAATTGACTCTCTTATCTTCGACCCATTCCTCCTCTGATCTTCCTGCTCCCTCTCCTGTGTTCGATTGATGTCTAGAGCCTCATATATTTTAGTGATTTCCAACCTAGGGTTTAGAATGGTGAGAAGTCACTAAAATAGATGGCTAGAGAGATAAAGGAACGGACTGGGGAGGTACTGATGATGTTGGTGAAGAAGTGATGGTGTTGCAGAGGTGAGGTGGTGGCTGGAAATGGTCGGGGAAGGTGGTGGCAGAGAGGTGGCTCTGCAAATGTCGGGTGAAGGAGATGAAGTTTTGGGGCGATGGGTTGTTTGGGTGGATAATAGGATTCGGTGTTAGGGTGTGAAGCGGGATCATCTAGTTCGATGTTTGGCGAGCTGAGCCGCTGGATATGGAGATGGTAGGTAGATCGGACGGCTAAGAGAGAAGCAGTTTGTAGCGACCGTTGGATGTGGAACACAACGAAGTCAACGGTGCTAGATTAGGTTAGGTGCTGTAGTGTTGGGCGGAATCATCGGGATTTGATGCACAGGCATAGGAGCGACCGTTGGATGACAAAATGGATCCAATCTGACGGCTCTCATGGAAATGGGTATGGATAAAGGAAATGGATTTGGGTAAGGGTTTTGGGCATTGGGTATGCCAAGCCCATATCTTCTTTAAGAACAATTCTTCCTTCTTGAGCCCATTCCTAGCTTTTTGGTCTTGTGCGCAACATTCTTCGCGGCTTCCTTGCGTAATTCCTCCCGGCTTTTCACTACTTTTCTGCTCTTTTTGCTCCGCAATTCATCCAGACTTTATTTATTACCTAAAAATGCAAAATTAATTAATAAAAATATTTATTCTTGAAAACAATGAAAATACAGAATATGGGATAAAATGTAGAATTAATGCACAAAAGATGAGTTAAATGCCAACAAAACAGGATAAATATATACAATATTTGGCACTCATCAACTCCCCACAAAGATTTGGCAATTAAGCGCAAGTTCAAAAGAACTCTCCCCCATTTGATGTCATTCCCAAGATAACAACAAGATCGACCTTGCTTTTACAAGAAAAGAAGGATTTTATTGGACACCAATAACCATAAAGAAATGATTTTATATATCCAAAAATCTCAATTAAACTAACCACAAGAGAACCCATGATTAATTTAATCGGAATACTCAACCAAAATAACCACAAACGAATCTATGATTAATCTAGTTGGAAATGCTCGACATAAGAGAACTTACGGAGCTACGACTAAGTTCACCATAAAAGAATGATTAACTCAATCATCTTATGCTCAACACAAGAAAAACTTATGGAGCATTGCAGTATACACATAAAATATGGATCAGGGAATGATCAATACTGCGGCATATACAAGGATTCATTATTCTTTCCATCACTATTTGCACAATAACATACAATAGACATAATCCTTGTGAACAAAAGAGTTTAACCTATCTTCCATCAATAATTGACATAATAGGCTTAACTTTTGTTTGTCAAAAGTTCATTCCTTCTTTCATCAACACATACATATCGACATATAAAGGAGATAACTTTTGACATGATATGGGACAATAATAGTTCGCGGACGCAAACACACATATCCCATAACATATTGCAATATATAAACCCATAAAGATTAATACTGCAAAAATCATCTTCCAAACCAATTTTTAGAATTTAAATAAATAAACCTAAAAAAGTAAAGATGAAAACAACGGACATAGCTATGTGTACTCACTACTCACAATAATGGCTATTCCAAACTCTAGTTATTCTTCCTAAAGCATAAGAGATAATTCTCATAAGAAGACTTTCTAGACATAATGAATAAAGTAAAACATCTACTTTAAAACCGATCACAAGCTAAATCAAAGTTCGTGTTCGGAAGCTTCGCGGGTTTCGAGGCTCTTGAGCTTGTGATTCATATTATCAACTGCATCTTCGGAGAAGATATCCTTGTTGAGAAGTTCTTTAGCCTGTGACTTTATGAGACCAAGGTCAGTAGTAACCTTTTTCACCTCAGTTCTGATTACATCGAGGTCCTTCATTGTATCAACAAGTTGCAGTTTTACTTCCTCAAAGTACCTAAGAAAGTCATGAACCACTTCAGCAGAAACCATATCCACATTCTCAACATCTTGGTGTAAGTAGGAATTGTAGCATGAAGCATTGGGTGCACCTTCTTCTACAAGAGTCCTTTTCTTCCTCCCTTTCGGTTCAACACCAAAACCTTTTTCAAGAAAACCCTTTGCAAAATCACCATATCTAGATGAAGAAGAAGACATTTTTGATAGCCCAGAGAATAACCTAGAGTATGCGTACGTGATGTGTAACTCAATAGGTCGGGCATTTAACGGGTTGCTTAGGAAAGGAATTTTTAGGGTTTCCTTAATTGACTCGTGCCAGTTAAACGGGAACCTGTACGAGTACAATCTCAACCCAAGACAAAATTTCGTGAGTACACAACCTTGTTGAAGGCTCTTGCAATCAAAATGACTCAAAAAAAGTCTCATAGAGAAGCAACTTTTTAGAGTTACAAGAATATCACCTAGTTTAACCAATCAAACAAATAAAATTTTTGATCATAACAAACAAATACTCGTGCAAGCATTTTTGCAGGATACACGTGCTAAAGACGATAAGAAGTCAGCATGGGAATCCGAAAAACACCATTGACAACAAGTATACCTGAACATATCTTTCTACCAGGATTTTTGTGTGAGAGATTTCAACCTTGTGATTAATTGGCACAAGTATGAGCTTTCAGCTCATCAAATGTAGATTGTTTATGGGTAAACCTTTTTCTTCTATACTTTGAAAGAAGACTGTTATGATGTGAAAATTATCATAGAATTTACTATCATCATAATATGACACATAGTGAGGATTTTTACCTGAAGAGTGTTGTCTCGATGGAGAACACAATTTGTTGATGATATCCTTATATCCCTCAATAATCAATATTAGGTTGTCATCCATCTGCTCATATTTGCATTCTTTACTCGATAAATGATTCACATCATGATTAATATTATCTCCATTTCTGATAGGAGAGAGAACATGAGTTCTTCTTGTACGATAAATGTTAACAGGTCTATTATGCATTTGTGCATTTGAGGAACTCATCGAACTGACCTTCCTGGTAGGGATCACAGGGTGTGTACTAAAACCAACTGGTTTAGACATACAGATGTCAGTTACACCTTTAAGAATTAAATCTAAGGCGTGTTGAAGTTGAACCAACGATTTGTTTTTAAACTTCGTTTCCCTTTTTGCACAATATGCCCTTTTGAATCACAAAAAGGCACACTTTCTGATCACAGGAGTGATTAAAGATTTCAGACCTAACATTATCGTTTGAAGAAATCTTTCTTCCAACTGATGTGTGAATCCCCTACACATTAGTTTGAGTGGGAAGAGAATCTGAAGTTACTTCTAAAACTGGAGCTCTTTCAGTTTGGATAGAAGTAGATGGCATAGCAGACATTTCTGAACATCCTGGAATGGAGAGTTTATTCAGAAGATGTTCAACATCCAAAGCATCCCTTTTAAGTTTTGCCTCAAGTAAGATACGAGTTGATCGCACTTCAGGATTTTCTTTAGAAGAAGCCTTTTCACTGGAGCTACAGTCTTTTACTACACCAAGTAGAACATTGACATGTTTTCTTAACTGTTTGAATCTATCAGCTTGAATTCTAACAAGGTTTAGAATTAATTTACTCTCTTTAGTTGTTTCCTCTTTAATAACAGAGTTAGATTCATTAGAGAAACACATGTCAGTGTTAGTCTGTTTCGTTTGAACACTGGGTTCGTCTATAAGAGAGATTGAGGGATCTTTCTCTTTAATAGATTTATTAGAAACAAAACTTTTATTTCTGGTGACGCGTTCATCAGAGATAGTAATCTTGTCCATAGAGTCATATCGCTACAAACACAGACTTATAAGGTCTTGAACGTGTTTGCCTGCTCTGATACCAATTGAAAATGCTGGGGTCTAACAAACTCACCCAATATTTCGATTAGCAATCTGTATGTACTAACTCTAATATAATTTTAAGAGAATCAACTAGACAGACAGACTCAATCTTAATAAAAAGTATATCAAGGAGTTAATATCTCTATCTCTTGATTTAAATCTTACTCAAGCAAACTGCGAGTCTCGATTAAATACAAGAGAGATAAACTTGGATGGTACCAAAAACCAATGTCCAAGGATCAATCAATTTCCAATCAACAACCAAAGGTTGGATTTCACTATTGATCGATACAATGCACAACCTGTGATATTTCAATTATATAACCAAATATAATGCGAAAAAGAAATAACACAGACACCAGAAATTTTGTGAATGAGGAAACCACAAATGCAGAAAAACCCCGGGACCTAGTCCAGATTGAACACCACACTGTATTAAGCCGCTACAGACTTTAGCCTGCTACAAACTAACTTCGGCCTGGACTGTAGTTGAACCCTAATCAATATCACAATGATTCAAGGTATAGTTGCGCTCCTTACGTCTCTGATCCCAGCAGGATACTACGCACTTGATTCCCTTAGCTGATCTCACCCACAACCAAGAGTTGCTACGACCCAAAGTCGAAGACTTTAATAAACAAATCTGTATCACACAGAAAAGTCTACAAGGATAGATAAATCTGTCTCCCACATATAAACCTAATAACTTTGTTATGTCTTTTGATAAAAATCAAGGTGAACAAGAATCAATTGATATACCGGACTTATATTCCTGAAGAACAACCTAGTATAACCAATCACCTCACAATAATCTAAATCGTATGGTAGCGAAACTAGATATTATGTAATCACAAACGATGAGACGAAGATGTTTGTGATTTCTTTTTATCTTGCCCTATCGGAGATATAATCTCAAGTCCATTATTTCAATTGAACTCGTATGATAGAAAATGGCAAGATCAGATCGCTCAACTACAAGAGACGTAGTTTCGTCTGGCTTCACAATCCCAATGAAGTATTTCAGTCGTTAATCGACAGGGTCTCGAGAAGAAACCTACGATTAAAGGAGAATCGATTCTAGCAAGCCAACCAGTATCACACAGGAGGTGTGGAGATTAGTTATGCACAGTTGCTATACGTCTCCTTATATAGTTTTCAAATCAGGGTTTGCAATCTAAGTTACCTTGGTAACAAAGCATTCAATAATCACCGTTAGATGAAAAACCTGATTTATCCAGGCTAATATGTTTCAACCGTTAGATCGAAACTTAGCTTGTCACACACAAATGAAATGTATTCATTTAGGTTTGAGTAACTGTACCTAAACGTGTACATTGTATAGTTCACAAATGGTTGACCAATAGTTAGCCATATGAGTGCTTTCATATTAACCATATTCATGTTTCTCATAACTAGTTCAAATAACTCATAAGAACTAGTTCAAGAGTTGTTCAATTGCTTAGGTCTTTACACATAGACACAATTGAAACAAAATCGGTTTAATTCATTTGAATCAATTCATGAACAATATACCCACGGTTTGCAAAGATTGCATTCCTTATAATTTATTGTTTTAAGTCCATGAACAACCGATTTGAGAAATAACCAGCTTGTGTACGCGTACGGGTATGCGTACCTTAGCTGCCGGAGTTTGAGTTGGTTTTAGTTTCCAAACTCAGCAGACTTTTTCGGGTGAAAAAGTTCCGCCAGTACGCGTACGGGTACACGTACCTAAGGTGACTGGTTTTTAAGTTCGTAAACTTCAAACCCAGCAGAATTTCACGGACGTGAACTTCCGCCAGTACGCGTACGGGTACGCGTACCTAACCTGTCTCCTTTACCAATACCGCATGCACACATATGCACGCACTTGGTTTCCGGCACATGGATTTATACACAAATGTGCGAGCACAATCAGTACTTACATCTATAGGTGGTTACATATTCTCAACTCTACATTTCAATCATTGAAACATTCTTCTATAATGTTATAACAGTCGTTAGACATAAAGAATCGACTATCGTCATCAAAGCTATTTTCAAGATTGAAACGTCATCATGACTTTCGTCATGGGTAAAGATGAAAATGGTTAAAGCAAAAGCTTACCAACACATATTTCGAGAAAAAGATAGGCGAGTAAACTCGGCTCGAAATAGCAAATGTGTATGTATGAAAACTATCATACTTTTACGACTTTGTCTTAAGAGTAGGATATAGAGTAGATAGACTTTTGAGTGACAAGATGAGTGCAAGTCTCCACATACCTTTTGGTCGGATGAAGTTCCGCTGGTTCCTTGAGTAGTTCTTCGTCTTTGCAAGATAATCGTCATGGAGTTCTTCGTCCTTGAGTAGTAACGCATGCGAGTTCGACCGAGCAATGATATAACAACACCACGGCATACAAGATCATGTATATGTTATGAATCCAGAAACCGGTGAGCACATTGATAGACACATTTTTGTGTCTAATTTGATCTCAATACTGTATATTGTTGGCACTCGAGTTTGTACTAATTTTGGTGTTTTATATGTTTGTAAGCATCTTTGGAAAATAAACATTTTTTGGAAAATTCGGCTCGAAAAGTTGGTAAAAGCTCCCAGGAGGACAAGTGTTATTCGGACTCTCACTTTGGATAAGGGGCACCCCATGAGGGGCATGTGCTAAAGGGACACCATAACTGGATTAGGGGGAGGTCAGTTTTCTTACCAAATTCAAAACAGAATTTTGGCGGGAAAACTGGTTATTTCATGCATATTCACTGGATAATTTTGGACTCGAATTTTGGAGCAGATTTGAAGAGATTCAATCGCTAGAAACAGCTGGGCTGAACGTGATTAAGCTAAACATGGCTAGTGCAAGTGATTTCACGAAGCAGATTGGGCTGGATAATTTGTTCTCGGCAAAACAGAGCCATGAGTTATTACGGGTCCTGTTTGGTTCCAATTATGGAAGTTACGTGACCAGATGGGTAAGAAGATATTCTGTTTGATTTGGGTACATCCTATGAATATTTTGGAGAGGTTAAAACAAGCCAACAGACGCGTGCATGGAAAGAAAATTTCTTGGGAATATTTTCATTCACTGCCGAGTAATGGGAAGATTTTTTGGATTAATGAGAAGTTATTCTTGGTCCAAAGGTGTATAAATATAACTCTTGGGTTAGCATAGAGGGGATGGAGAGTTTGGGAGAAGTATAGAGCATTAACAGAGCGAGAAAATCAAGTTACAGGAAAGTTTCTGCTGCTGCTGCTGCTGCCATTGAAGAACACGAAGAACGGACAGACCAGGGCAGTCGTTCTTCAACAGTGATAACGACTAACACGTGAGGGTCTTAGAATTACCGTCAGCAGCAGTTTATTTCTATCGTTTCTGTAACAGTGTTCTGCAACCATTATAAGTGTTGCAAACACCCGATTTACTCAATTATTTTCCTTTTCATCATTTGTAAAACACTTATGAGCATCAATGAAATATTTTGAGAGGTTTTCCAACATGATGAGCGGCTAAAATACCTGGTGACTGAGGCGACGGAGGAGCTATTCACTCATGTTTGATTGGTAAATTCTTTTTATAATTTCTTAATTATTTATTTTATTTAATTCACTTGGATCAATAAAAAAAAGAGATAAAAATTGTTTTCTTAATTAGTTGTGAATCAGTTTGATGTTTTATGCTTAGAATTAATTCTTTGATAAATCATGCTTAAGGATTACAATTTAATATTTGGACACCTTATAGATTAATAAGTGATTTAATGGAAAAAGAGCTAGATAATAATTATGAAATATTTTTGTAACCAATCAACTTGAAGTAATAGTGAACCCGGAGCCTTAGTCCATTTTAAATCTTGACATCACTTTGAAAATTAATTTGCTTTATTTTTATTAAATCTAAAAATTATTTCCTTCATAAATCTGAAACGAATCTTTTTACCACTACCACTACAACCATTTGAAAATACATCAAATTTTTGGCGCCGCCGACGCGGATTTGTGCTTAGGTAGAATTTTTAGGTTTTTATTACTTTTTATTATTTTCATTTGTTCCTCTTTACGTTTCTTTGTTTGTGTCTTTGATTTGCAGGTTTGAAGATTGGACACTAAGGACTTGGAACAAAGCTCAAAGCTAAAAAAAAAGAAAAAAAAAAGACAAATTAATTTTTAGGATTTAGTTTTATTATTTTATTTTTTAATTTTTAATTTTTTTTAGAATTGTATTAGGAAATTTTTGTAATATTTTTGCACTTTACTTTGGACTTTGGACAATTTTTTTTTGTTTAAACCTACGGAAGGGTACCCTTAAATACAAACTGTTTGCAGGGAAGGACAACGATTACAATATCGTCTCGGACCCTCGGGTTCGTACACGACATAGGAGTCGTGGCCCGAGTCGACTTCAGCGGTTCTTCTCCCGTCTGGTACGGGAGGTAAGTCTTTCGAAACACCCGCGAATCTCCTGCAAGCGGGTTTACTGTATGCCTTAAGGTGATTATATGTTGAGGACTGAACCAGTTGCTTTAAGTTCCTAGTAAAGGGCAAGGACTGGCCATACAAGATAAGGGTTCGGATTTCATCACCGTTCTCTTCTTGCCCGCCTTAGGAAAACGAAACCAAACGCGAACCTAAGCCTAAAATTTTGAATAGAACGAGACCTATAGGGTAACGAGCTTAATAGGACAGTCATTCGAAAAATATTGGTTACTCTTTTGAGCATACTTCGAAGTTCAGGATGGTTTCTGTGAGTTGAATGCGTGACTGCGCCGCCTTGAATACCGGTGAGGCCTTGGGTATCAAAGCTCCACTGAGCTTCCCTCGCCTCTATTCAACTCACTTTGACTCGTACTGATTCCAGAGAATTTGCTCAGATTGTAACGAATTCCTTTTCGAAGGATTAGAAGCTGGTCTAGAAACAATCTAAGTGGAGCCATCATGCTTTTTGTTTGCTAGAAATTTTTAGGTTTGATTTGGTGGAGTCGGCCTGCTGTGTGTTTCTTAGAACCTCCCTTCCTTAGGATTTTTGTTTGTGTATGCCAAGAGCGCTCGATTCCTTTACAGAGCGTGCTTGGAAAAGATAATTTTGGCCGTTTGATTAGTGACGAGCCTAAAAGATCTTCTTGTGGAAGCGGGGAGCTCGAAGACTCTTCTTTTGAGAGCCCCGTTTTTGGAAACTTCAGTTTTGAGAACCTATCTCTTCGTGAGGAAAGTACCCCTAGTACTTCTGTGTGCCACTGATGGCAACTTTGAAAGATTACATGTTCCCAACTAGGTCCAACCGAGCTTCGTGCATTAAATTGCCAGCCACTACGGCTAATTTCGAGATAAAACCTAGTATTCTTCAGATGATCCCTATATACTTAGGAAAGATGATGAGAACCCTTATTTTCATATTAGAGACTTTGAGGAAATTTGTGGGACAATTAGAATAAAAGACCTTACTGATGAGGTCTTGAAACTTAAGATGTTTCCCTTTTCCTTGAGAGATAAAGCCAAGACCTGGCTAAACAACCTACCATCTGAATCCATTGAAACATGGCAGGAACTTATTGCTGCTTTCTATATGAAATTCTACCCTAAGCATAAAACTGCAGCTGTTAGGCAGAAAATTAGTGCTAGTATGCAACAAGAGGGAGAATCTCTTTATAGGTTTTTAGAGAGATTCAATGATCTCCTATCCCAGTGTCCTCACCATGGATTTGATAAGATGAAACTTGTAGAGATTATTTATAATGGTTTAGACTATTCGACCAAAGCCATGGTCGAGTCTATGTGCGCTGGTGAGTTCACTAGTAAAAATGTGATGATGCTTTTACCTTCTTAGGAGCTATCGCTGAAAAATCCCAACAGTGGGAGTCTTGTGTTGAACCCCCTAAAAGACTCTTGGTCAATAGAAGTAGCACCAATATGGTAGATACGAGTTTTGCGTCAGATGCTAAGTTTGCTGCTTTATCTAGAAGGTTAGAAGCATTGGAAATGGGTCAATCTAAAAATAAGTCCCTTGTTGAACCTAATAGAGCCTCTCAAGTCTCTAGTTGTGGAATAGAGCCCGATAACTCATTCTGGGAAGGTCAGGTTAGTGAAGAGCAAGCTCATGTGTCTATAACAATGCTAGGTTTGAAAACCGTCAGAAGTTTGACCCCTACTCAGAGACCTACAACCCTGGTTGGAGAAACCATCCTAATTTCTCTTGGTCTAAGGGCCAGAATCAAGGCCAGTCTAGTAATTCTCAGCCTCCCCCAGGTTTTGGTTATACTAAGAACTCTTCAGGTCAGACCCAGAACCCATCTGAGAATAGAATAACTAGCTTAGAGGAAACCCTTAGTATATTAAGGAAGAGCCAGGAGATGCTATCACAAAGCCAGGAAATGTTAGTAAAAAGCCAGGGTAATTTTCAAGAGGAAACCAAACAGAATTTTAAGAATAGTGCCCAGTCTTTTGCTAAATTAGAGCTTCAAGTCGGCCAAATAGCTAAGTTTATCAATGAGAGAGAAGAAGGAAGGTTCCCTAGTCATACTGATCCTAACCCTAGAGGAGAATCGTACAATCATGTGAACTCTGTTACAACCCTTAGGAGTGGAAAGAAAGTTGATAATAAGGTCGACATACCTGAAAGTGAACATGTTGTAGTTCACCCTTATGAGCCAGAAAATGAGGAGACTGATAGAGTCTCCAAAGAGACCAATGAGGGTCCTGATGAGCCCGGCTTTGTTCCCAGAGCCCCGTTCCCCCAGCTGCTAGTTCCGACTAAGAGGGAGTCCAACTTTAATGATATATTGGAGGTTTTTAAGCAGGTTAATATCAACCTTCCATTATTAGATGCAATTAGGCAGATTCCCTCTTATGCCAAGTTCCTTAAGGACTTGTGTACGCGAAAGCGTAAGCTCAGTGTCCAGAAGAAAGCCTTCATAGCTAGTCATGTGAGTTCTATTATTCAGAATACCACTACTCCTAAGTATAAAACCCAGGGTCCCCTACCATTGCTTGTACAATAGGTAAGTACCGTGTTGAGAAAGCGTTGCTTGACTTAGGAGCCAGTGTGAACTTACTGCCATACCATGTGTACCTTAAGCTAGGACTTGGTGAGATGAAACCTACACAGATGACACTTCAGTTAGCTGATAGGTCCGTTAAAATTCCTCGTGGTGTGATCGAGGATGTTCTCATAGAGGTCGACAAGTTTATATATCCGGTGGATTTTGTTATCCTAGATACCCAACCTGTCCCTGACCCAGAGAACCAAATACCAGTGATTTTAGGTCGCCCGTTTTTAGCTACATCCAATGCGATCATTAACTGTCGAAATGGTATTATGAATTTGTCTTTTGGTAATATGACTATTGAGCTGAACATTTTTAATATTAGTAAGCTACCCTCTGAACTAGATGACTCGAATATAGAAGAGGTGAACATGATAGGAACATTAGTCGAGGAGTCATTACCAAACACTTTGTTAGAAGATCCATTAGAGAAATGCCTAGCTCACTTTGGGATTGATTTTGATGATGATAAGGTGATTAATGAGGTGAATGCTTTGTTAGATTCAACCCCTTTGTTAGATACTAGTAATGGATGGAAACCTAAGTTCGAACCACTACCAGTTTCTAAGTCTACCCTAGTTCCTTCTTTAGAAGAGCCTCCTAAGTTGGACCTAAAACCATTGCCAGATACCCTGAAGTATGTGTTTTTAGGCCCGTCTGAGACTTTACCTGTGATTGTTTCTTCCGACTTGGATAGAGATCAGGAAAGTAGGCTAGTAACCGTCCTTCAAAACAACAAGGAAGCTTTAGGGTGGACCATAGCAGACATTAAGGGTATAAGTCCTACTGTTTGTATGCATCAGATCTATTTAGAGGAAGACACCAAACCTTCTAGGGAGATGCAACGTCGACTAAACCCCAATATGAAAGAAGTAGTTCGAACTGAGGTTCTTAAGCTATTAGATGCAGGCATTATCTACCCTATTTCAGACAGTAAGTGGGTCAGCCCCGTTCAGGTTGTTCCCAAGAAATCTGGTATTACTGTAGTCCAGAATGATAACAATGAGTTAATCCCGACCCGAGTGACCACGGGTTGGCGTGTTTGTATTGACTATAGGAAATTGAACAAGGTCACTAGGAAGGACCACTTTCCCCTTCCCTTCATCGACCAGATGCTAGAGAGATTAGCTGGACATAGTCACTACTGCTTTTTAGATGGCTACTCTGGATATAATCAGATCGTTATTGCCCCAGAAGACCAGGAGAAAACCACTTTTACCTGTCCCTTTGGTACCTTTGCGTATAGACGCATGCCTTTCGGGCTATGTAATGCCCCTGCGACTTTTCAGCGTTGCATGATGAGCATATTTTCTGACATGGTAGAACGGTTCTTAGAGGTCTTTATGGATGATTTTTCAGTGTTTGGTTCGTCTTTCGATGAGTGCTTGCATCATTTGTCATTAGTTTTGACTAGGTGTAAGGAAAAGAATTTAGTGCTTAATTGGGAGAAATGTCACTTTATGGTTCGTTCAGGAATTGTTCTAGGGCATATTGTATCTTCAAAGGGTATAGAGGTAGATAGAGCCAAAGTTGACCTTATTAAAACTTTACCGGTCCCAAAAACCGTAAGAGATATTAGGTCATTCTTAGGGCATGCTGGTTTTTATCGTCGTTTCATTAAGGATTTTAGCTTGATGTCTAGACCTCTTTGCAATTTGCTTGCAAAAGATGTTAAGTTTGTCTTTGATGATGCTTGTTTAGAGGCTTTTGAGAAGCTTAAGTCATTACTCACTACCGCCCCCATAGTCCAGGCACCCAACTGGAACCTACCCTTTGAGATCATGTGTGATGCTTCAGATTATGCTATTGGTGTTGTGCTAGGTCAGCGAGAAATAAGTTAAGTTACTTCATGTGATTTACTATGCTAGCAAAACTCTGAATGATGCCCAGTTGAACTATACCACTACCGAGAAGGAACTATTAGCCATTGTGTTTGCCTTAGACAAGTTTAGACCCTATCTCTTAGGTTCTAAGATCATCATATATACTGATCATGCTTTAAAATATCTTTTGTCTAAGAAGGATACTAAACCTAGATTGATTAGGTGGATTCTGTTGTTGCAAGAGTTTTCTCCAGACATTAGAGACAAAAAGGGTGCCGAAAATGTTGTAGCAGATCACTTGTCTAGGCTAGTTGTTAGTTCCCCAGATGATTCCCTTCCTATAAGGGATAGCTTTCCTGATGAACAATTGTTCTTTGTTACCCAATTACCTTGGTATGCGAATATAGTGAACTATCTTGTTACTGGTCGAATGCCCCAACATTGGGGTAAACAAGATCGTTCTAGATTTTAGCTGAGGTTAAACACTTCTTTTGGGATGATCCTTATTTGTTTAAGTATTGTCCAGACCAGATTATTAGGAGATGTATACCTGAGAGTGACCAGTCCAGTATTATTTCCTTTTGTCATGACCATGCTTGTGGTGTTCACTTTAGTGCTAAGAAAACTGCTGCTAAGATATTGCAGTGTGGATTCTATTGGCCTTCGTTGTTTAAAGACTCCCACAGTTACTGCGTTACTTGTGAACGATGCCAGAAATTATGAACCATTTCCCATAGGAAAATGATGCCTTGAACCCTATTTTAATTGTTGAGGTCTTTGATGTGTGGGGTATTGACTTTATGGGTCCGTTTCCTAATTCTTTTGGTAACCTATACATCCTTGTCGCCGTAGACTATGTCTCTAAGTGGATTGAGGCGGTTGCGTGTAAAACCAATGACCATAGGGTTGTGATTGAGTTCTTGAAAAATAATATACTTACACGTTTTGGTACACCACGAGCTATAATTAGTGATGGAGGGTCGCACTTTTCTAATGGGCCTTTTAAGCTTCTGATGAAGAAATATGGTATTACACATAAGATAACTACCCCGTATCATCCACAAACTAGTGGTCAGGTAGTGGTTTCCAATAGCGAGATAAAACGTATATTAGAGAAAACACTTAATCCTAATCGGAAAGATTGGTCGTCTAGGCTTACCGTAATGCGTTTAAGATCCCCATTGGAATGTCGCCTTATCGGCTTGTTTATGGAAAGGCATGTCACTTACCTGTTGAGTTAGAACATAGAGCTTATTGGGATGTTAAGCAGCTAAATTTTTCACTTGACGAGGCAGGAGCCCATAGGAAACTCCAGCTCAATAAGTTGGACGAGATTCGCATAGATGCTTACGATAGTGCGAAGGAGTATAAGAACAAAATGAAACTTGTGCATGATAGAAACATTTTACGGAAGTCATTTTCTCCAGGTCAAAAAGTTCTTCTGTATGATACCCGCTTGCATCTTTTCCCTGGGAAGTTACGTTCTCGGTGGACGGGTCCTTTTATTGTTCGCACTGTTTTTCCTCATGGAGCTGTTGAGATCGAGACACCAGATGGTAGTAGTTCTTCGAAGGTTAACGGTCAGAGATTGAAACCCTTTTTAGAGCCCTTTCCTATAGGTGATGTTGAGGAGGTCCCTCTGGAGGACCCTGTTTACCCTTGATTGACCATCGAGGCAGTTGTATGTTGTATATTAGTTTTTGATTTTCTTCAGCCGGGTACTATCTTTCCAACTTCTCCTCGTGTTATTTTACTTTTGGTACTGCTCCTTAATTAGAAACATTGAGGACAGTGTTAGATTTAAGTTTGGGGGTGGGCAAGAAACTTTTTGTTAGCTTTTAGTTGCAATAAATAAACTCCAGAGCCTAGAAATTTATGCGTATTCAGGATGGCACTAACTAATCTAAGTGGATGGAAGCATCTTGGTTGTAGGAGTTGAGGAACCAATCTGATTAGAAGGAAACATCTATAGAGTCTATTCATAAAAGCACAGAGCTCAGGTGTTAGAAATAACATGATAGTTGCACCATATCTCGTTGAGTCCTTTTCATTTCTTTTTTTTCATTTTAAACTATGTTTCTCTAAGTGATTAGGTGGGGCACACGATTCAAGTTGTTACCACTGCTAGGGTGAATTAGAGTGACTGAGTTGCTAAAAAAAAAAAAAAGATCGGACCAGTTAGACCAATCAGAATAAGTATTAACACTTGGATAACAATATGCGTGTGTTCTCCCTGTTTCCGTCGCCTAAGCAAGCGTGGAATGCAGGACCCGTGGGAACTATCATGTATCTGCTGACAAGAAGCATGCGCTTGGATCAAAAAGATCTATTCATGCCGTTAAGTTAAAAAAAATAAAAATAAAAAATGTTTATTGTTCTGTGTAGTCAACTGCTGGTTCCCTTGTATTTGCCGGTTTGTTGATCTAGATTTAAGTTATTGACCACTGGTTCCCTTGTATATGCCAGTTGTGTTGATATTAGTCAGACCGGTATCTCAGTCCATTAGGATAGGTTCATTCTGGCAGTGGCCTTCAGACAGATATGTGAAACATCGATCATTAGGTTAACATCAAAACCATCTACATTTTTCTATTTCCATCTCCTTTTTCTATCCATATGATTAGTTTGACTCCGAATATGATGTCCATAGTGCAACTATCTGAGTAGAGCTCTGTCACTTTATATGAATTTTAGTATTCTTGAGTGCAAACTCGTGTACAACAATTGGAATTTCGCATCAGGGTACTTCCTCCTATAGTCAATGATTGTATGCCGACCAAGGAGATTCTTTAGTGCCTTCCAAGGTTCGTTGTAGATAGCTAGGGTCTGGAGTAAAGGTTTTGTGGGTACACCTCTGGTAAACCCTCCGGAGACAACACTCCGCCACTAGGGCCACCTAGTGGTTTAACGACTTGCTGCACGTGCTAAGTGTAGTCATTTTACTTTCTAGATTAGATTTGCTCGAGGACTAGCAAATAATAAGTTTGGGGGTATTTGATAGACACATTTTTGTGTCTAATTTGATCTCAATACTGTATATTGTTGGCACTCGAGTTTGTACTAATTTTGGTGTTTTATATGTTTGTAGGCACCTTTGGAAAATAAACATTTTTTGGAAAATTCGGCTCGAAAAGTTGGTAAAAGCTCCCAGGAGGACAAGTGTTATTCGGACTCTCACTTTGGATAAGGGGCACCCCATGAGGGGCATGTGCTAAAGGGACACCATAACTGGATTAGGGGGAGGTCAGTTTTCTTACCAAATTCAAAACAGAATTTTGGCGGGAAAACTGGTTATTTCATGCATATTCACTGGATAATTTTGGACTCGAATTTTGGAGCAGATTTGAAGAGATTCAATCGCTAGAAACAGCTGGGCTGAACGTGATTAAGCTAAACATGGCTAGTGCAAGTGATTTCACGAAGCAGATTGGGCTGGATAATTTGTTCTCGGCAAAACAGAGCCATGAGTTATTACGGGTCCTGTTTGGTTCCAATTATGGAAGTTACGTGACCAGATGGGTAAGAAGATATTCTGTTTGATTTGGGTACATCCTATGAAGATTTTGGAGAGGTTAAAACAAGCCAACAGACGCGTGCATGGAAAGAAAATTTCTTGGGAATATTTTCATTCACTGCCGAGTAATGGGAAGATTTTTTGGATTAATGAGAAGTTATTCTTGGTCCAAAGGTGTATAAATATAACTCTTGGGTTAGCATAGAGGGGATGGAGAGTTTGGGAGAAGTATAGAGCATTAACAGAGCGAGAAAATCAAGGTACAGGAAAGTTTCCGCTGCTGCTGCTGCTGCCATTGAAGAACACGAAGAACGGACAGATCAGGGCAGTCGTTCTTCAACAGTGATAACGACTAACACGTGAGGGTCTTAGAATTACCGTCAGCAGCAGTTTATTTTTATCGTTTCTGTAACAGTGTTCTGCAACAATTATAAGTGTTGCAAACACCCGATTTACTCAATTATTTTCCTTTTCATCATTTGTAAAACACTTGTGAGCATCAATGAAATATTTTGAGAGGTTTTCCAACATGATGAGCGGCTAAAATACCTGGTGACTGAGGCGACGGAGGAGCTATTCACTCATGTTTGATTGGTAAATTCTTTTTATAATTTCTTAATTATTTATTTTATTTAATTCACTTGGATCAATAAAAAAAAGAGATAAAAATGGTTTTCTTAATTAGTTGTGAATCGGTTTGATGTTTTATGCTTAGAATTAATTCTTTGATAAATCATGCTTAAGGATTATAATTTAATATTTGGACACCTTATAGATTAATAAGTGATTTAATGGAAAAAGAGCTAGATAATAATTACGAAATATTTTTGTAACCAATCAACTTGAAGTAATAGTGAATCCGGAGCCTTAGTCCATTTTAAATCTTGAAATCACTCTTTGAAAATTAATTTGCTTTATTTTTATTAAATCTAAAAATTATTTCCTTCATAAATCTGAAACGAATCTTTTTACCACTATCATTACAACCATTTGAAAATACATCACACCTACATCTGCCACAACTATGCATCCCAATTGCACGAGATCAAGTACTTTCGTGGTATCCATAATACAATGTAATTGGGGGTTTCGTCTACTGTCAACGTACCAATGAGTACAAGGTTGTTCGAATTCACATGAATGGTAAAGTTCAAATACACACTCTATGAGACAAGAAGGGATGGAGGAACATAGCATAGGAGATTCCTTATACTTTTTCGGAGTTCAGGTGTGTACGCACATGGTTGCATTTTTTGGAAGGATTGTTGTCAGTGGGATGGTGGCATAGTTTCTTTCAATTTGGACACTGAGATATTTCATCAACATTCGCGACCCCCGCATCATATTCCTGATAGTGAATTCCCATCACTTGGGATGGTTATGTTCGGAGTTCGCCTTTTATTTTACTACATCCATTAGGCCTATGATGAGGGGATTAATCAGCCCCGGATAGATTTCTGGGCACCCATTTCCAAAAAAAATATTCATACATGGGAACCTGGCGTGGAATGGAATTGGAATCATGAGATACGCATTTTCTTGGAAAAGGATGAGGATGAAGGGTGGCATACCTATTACCCGATAGCTTTTGGAAAAAAACAAGGACCTCATATTGTGGCAGAATTGGCGTTTATTGCGTTACAATGCACTCACCAGAACTTGGACGGAAATTTGGGGGAAACTATTGTGGAAAACAAGAAGGATTGCAATTATTCCTCATATGAGGAGCGCTGTCTCGTTGAAGAATTTTGGTGGACAATCGAAAACATGTACTCATGATGTCCATGCCACTAACACATTCCTTGGGTTATCTATGTAGCTTTTTTTTTTTGTAGTTGTTTTTTTTTTTTTTTTTTTGGGTATTTGGATTTTATTCTATGTACAATTTATTCCTTGGGTTATCTATGTAGCTTTTTTTTCTTGTAGTTGTGTTTTTTTTTTTTTGGTGTTTGGATTATTTTCTATGTTGAAATGTACAATTTAATTAGTTTGGGTCATTGTTTAACTAGCCAACCTTTGGTTTTTTCCTTTTTTTGCGTTACACATATGGTCCAGCCGTCCGGGCCATCCCAACCGATCTAGGTAATTAGTCGAAAAGTAGAAAAATTATTTGGCTTTTTCCTAAGAGATCATGATTTATTTTAGTTTGTTATGTTCAGAATGTATATTAGATTAAAAAGGAAATTAGATAAACATGAAAATATTCATTTCATATCTCATTATATTGCTACAATATCTCATTTTTTAGTAATATGGAAATTGAAATATTCGGTGTAAATACCAAAGAATAGTGATTTAAGATGGAAAACCTAAAAAAATTAGCCAACAGGTGTATTGGATGTCTATATATATATATATATAAGCTTTACTCGTATCTGCTTGTAGCATTCTACAATAACAAAATCCTAAAATCTTGTAAAAAAAAATTTTGATAATATTTCATCAGTATAATAGTGATGGATATGTTGCCAGAATTAACTACCGAGATACTTCAGCGCATCCAAACTGCAGAAAGCGTTTTAGCAAGCAAATGTGTATGCAAAGAATGGAATACTATCCTTGGGGGACAAAAGAATTGGATTCCTTTTTGGTGGGGAAAGATAAAGTTACCCAACTCTTTTATAAAAAGGAAGATTTCAGCCGGATCGTAACAGCCAACAATCACGACGCCCCGAATGATGGAACCCATGATGATTGGACTATGTTGCACCCAATAGTTGGATCTTGCAATGGTCTGGTATGTTTTTATGTTTCACACCGCGACATACAAGATCCTGCATATATTATGAATTCAGAAGCTGGTGAGCACCTCCATCTGCCACAACTATGCATCCCAATTGCACCGGATCCAGTACTTCCGTGGTATCCACGATACAACATAATTGGGGGTTTCGGCTACTGTCAACGTACCAATGAGTACAAGGTAGTTCGAATTCACATGGATGGTAAAGTTCAAATACACACTCTAGGAGACAAGAGGGGATGGAGGAACATAGCAGAGGAGATTCCTTATAGCACATGGTTGTATTTTTTTTGAAGGATTATTGTCAGCAGGATATTGGAATAATATCTTTCAATTTGGACACTGAGACGTTCCATCAACATTCGCCACCCCGCATCATATTCCTGGGAGTGAATTTTGGATAAATACTTACCCATCGCTTGGGATGGTCATGTTCGGAGTTCGCATTTTATTTTACTACATCCATGAGGGGATTGATCGGCCCCGGATAGATTTCTGGGTTCCCATTTCCGAATAAAATGTTCATGCATGGGCACCTGACGGGGAATGGAATTGGGATTATAAGATAAGCATTTACTTTGAAGAGGATGAATGGCCGACTTATAACCCGATAGCCTTTGTAAATAATAAGGACCTCTTATTTTGGTAGAATAGGCGTTTATTGCGTTACTATACACTCACCAGAACTTGGACGAAAATTTGGGGGGCACTACCATGGGAAACAAGGGTTGCAATTATTCCTCACATGAGGAGCGCTATCTCGTTGAAAATTTTTGGTGGACAATCGGAAACATGTACCCATGATGTCCATGCCGCTAACACATTCCTTGGCTTATCTATTTAGCTTTTTTTTTTCTTGTAGTTGTGTTTTTTTTTTTTTGGTATTTGGATTTTTTTCTATGCTGAAATGTACAATTTATTACTTGGGTTATCGCTTTTTTTTTCTTGTATTTGTGTTTTTTTTTTTTGGCGTTTGGATTTTTTTCTATATATGTTGAAATGTTCAATTTCGTGTATCAACATGATAGTGTTGCCGCTAAATGTTGGGTCATTGTTTAACTAGCCAACCTTCGGTTTTTTCCTTTTTTTGCGTTACACCTATGGTCGCTGGGCCGGGCCACCCCAACCGACCTAGGTAATAGTTGAAAAGTAGAAAAATTATTTGGGTATTTCCTAAGAGATCGCGTATATTAAATTAAAAAGGAAATTAGATAAATATGAAAATATTCATTCCATATCTCATGAGATCGTGATTTATTTTAGTTTGTTATGTTCTTAATGTATATTAGATTAAAAAGGAAATTGGATAAACATGAAAATATTCATTCCATATCTCATTATATTGCTACAATATTCGGTGTAAATACCAAAGAATATGTGATTTAAGATAATGATGGAAAACCTAAAAAATTAGGGTTTTCCTTACAAATATATATAAATTCCACCAAGCATAAAAAAAATTAACATAGAGTATTAAGAGGAAAATGAGTTCTGCTAAGAGGGATTGTAGAGATGAAGCTGAAGAGAGGATCCAAAAATGTCCTCGACTGATGGCTGGTCCTTGTAAATTGAGGATTATCATTACTGTGGACGGAGTAACTACTGTTCCTGGTGTTCCTCTCGACGCTGTAATTAGTTCTGTTGTCAGTAGTGTTGACAATGATGATGTTCCTATTTATGCTGATGTTATTCCTGGTGTCTAATCACTAGTGTTGAGAATGCTGATGTTCCTGCTTATGTTGATGTTCCTACTGTGAATGATGATGCTCCTGCTTCTATTATTGATGAAGATCCCGATGTTCCGGATATGGCAGAGGATCCAAAAGTTAACAAGCATGATCTTAACAAGCATGTGGAGCCCGATGAAGCAGAAAATGCCAAATCTGAGGATGACAAGGCGCACAAGCCTGCTGGTTGGAGTGATCAAGTTCACCTCAGCATTGCGAGAAGAATTGTTTGAAGATGGGGGATGGTTCATTTGATATGTTTTTTTTTTGATGATAGGGTTTGATTTATTGATTTCTGTTTGTCGATGCTTTGAAAGTTGTTTTCATTTCTTGTTTCGTTTGCTAATTTTGTCATCTAGAAGAAGGCGATGTTTATGAATTCTTTTATTATTTAGGTATTGGAATCATGAAATAAATCAGATAATTATTTACAAGTTCACAAACTTTACAGAATGCAATATACTCTTACAAATTTATTTATTTATGAGGTGTGCATTCTTTTGGAAAAATAAATATAATTAGTTGAAAGAACGGAGGAAATGTAGAAAAATACAGTTGTTCCCCCCTGTAAACAATAAGAATCAATTTATCACTTTAGGTATGATCTTATTATCACCTTGCCAATACTTTTAAAAAAAATACGAGTTTGAACAAGTAAAGTGCTATTGAAAGTAAAGTACTGCTATACGACAATGTTAATGATGATGATCTTTGCGTGGATTTGGATGAGAATGAGGAACCAGACTAATCTGACAAAGAACCAGACTAATCTAACAAGTTCTTTGCTTTTTAAACAGGGTTTTTGATGTGTGAACTTTTAGTTTTCGTATTTTTAAATATAAAGCATTTCTTCTGACCATTTTGTTTTCAGTGGTGGTTGTATTTATTTTTTAAGTACTGCACTAGATGCAGGCTTTTTACGCTGATAGATAGGTTGACATTTATGTGATGAATGATTCACGCTGAACTTTTATGTTTTCTGGAAACGATGAACATGAAAATGGATGAGTTTAGTTTATTTATCTTTAGTAGCTTACTGTATGATTAGAATAATACGTTTCCTACATAGGTGCCACTAATAATTCATACGTTTCCTCCCTAAACCAAGAATAATACAGGAGATAGCCCGGCTTAAAATTATTAAGGAAAATATTATTCAAAATAGGAAAGTAATATTTTTCTATAGCCTCTTCTCGAGTTGGTTAGAGATAGGAAACTAAATTTTGAAAATTTTGGGAAACAATTTTTTCATAACTGTCTACGATATATTCTCTCATAAAATAAGGAAACTAACCATATTGGTTACACGTCAAAAATTTGGAAATAAAAAAAGAAAAACACCAAAAATATTTTGTTTGGCGGGTGATGAAAATGAATTTTACTGGGCGGGATGATTTCAAAAGGAAAATCAATTCCCGCCTGATGGTTTAGTTAAATTCCAAAAAGAAAAAGAAAGATGAGTTCGATCTACTTTTTCAGTTTTTATTACTCGATTCATTCTCTATATGAAATAATAATTCTAATACTATCTTTAATCTTTACAAGGAACCTACCTCTTCAGACTCGATCTTTGTTGTTGGTATTATTTCTACATCCCATTATCGAATGAATATTAAATTGATTTTAGATTTTTTGTTCGATCTCATGGAACCAGATGTTAGATCTTATAGGTTTACTATTTAAAGCATGATTAGGGTTTTTATTCAATTACTTTTTTTAGGTTTACTAGTTAAAGCATGATTAGGGTTTTTATTATATTACTATCTCTAATCTTTACAAGGAATCTACCTCTTTAAACTCAATCTTTGTTGGTGGTAATATTTCTACAACCCATTATCGAATGAACATTAAATTTATGTTAGATTTTTTGTTTGATCTCATGGAATCAGATGTTAGATCTTATAGGTTTACTAGTTAAAGCATGATTAGGGTTTTTATTCGGTTGTATCAAAGAACAAGTTAATGACAATCACGGGTTGTACGATGAGATGTGATTTCATTTTGTTACAACAATAATGTTTTAGGCTTAAGTTACATGCATGAACTATTATAAGATTTAGGTAAGGATCTTTCTTTCATGTTACTTAGTCAGGCTTTACTAGTTAGTTAGGTTTTACAAAATAAAAAAAAAAAACTTAACGATGCTAATTGTTTTCTAGGGTTTTTGTTATTGTTTGGGTTGGATTTTGATTGAGAGTTAATAACTCTACTTTGATCGACGATGTTGTGTCAATCATATATATATACAAGGTTTCTCAAGATTTAATCATTTGAATCTCTGTTACTTGGCGAGCCTGTAATGTCTGCATTTTAAGTTGACACTTTTAATAATACCATGTTGCTGGATGGCCAATTTGACTATCATCTTCAAGCTAAAAATGGATAATCATTATGTGGTGCTTTAGTGCTCTTGGATTTTGTAACAAAAATTTATATAAGAACGTTTAACCGGTACCTTTCGCTTTGTGGATAACACAATAATCATGAGGAGATTTTGTGTGTTGCAGTGATGTTTTAGCCTCAAGTTACATGAATCAATGAGTTCATGTTTGTTTTCTTTTCATATAATAGAAAATAAGTGTAACACATATTGCCTATCCTGTTAGGTTTAGCTAATTTTTTCCAAAATAAGCTCAAATTCCTAACTGAGATGCACGTACCTACACAACTTTTGTCATGGGAGAAGATGATGATTACAATGTGTCCGCGGAGGATGACCAATAGAGTGAACTAGATGATGAGGTGGATTCTGATGAAGAAACGATAGAGTTACATGAGAGGCATGATGACATTGTACAATCAGATGACGATGATGGTGAAGATATGGTCCCCACTGATAGATTGGAAGAATTAACAGGTAATGTTCGAAATCTTGTACTTACTTGTTTCTACTTAAACATCACATGGTTTCATATGTTGCCTCGGTTATTTCCAGAGTCAGACGATTCTGAAAATGATGTTCTCGAAGTGTTAGAAGAAAAAGAATTGGAAAATGCTCCAGAAGCAGAAAAGCAACCACAACAAGAAGACTCTACAGAAAAGATCATAAAAGAGAGGGGAATGACAAGAATGTTGAAGTTGCATAAATAATTCTCGAATTCTGATGCCAAAAAAAGGTATATTGAATTTGACAATATGTTCCGGCCTATTGATGTCCATATAATTGAATTCAGTAGTTACCTAGGCTATTTGGACCGTGATATGGTTGGCATAAAACATTTATGTTGGAAGGAAGTCCCTTCAACAACAAAAGAAAATATATAGGAGAAAATTCTGGTATGCATATGCGGTTATCAATTCGTCGTTTTTGTTGTCTAACTGTGAGTCTGTGATTAACATACATTAGATGTTATTGCAGCTTCATTTTGAGGTGCCCCATGAACTGAAGCGAGCGGTCATGAAGCGTTTACCTGTTCAACTGCGGGACTTCAGAAGGAAATTGTACAAGAATCATGTACAACCCTTCCTGGAAAGGTCGGACAAACTAAGAACTTTCCCCAAAAAGTACGAAACGGTAATGGACCAAGAAAACTGGGACAATTTCCTTAATGATGTACTAACATCGCCTATATTTAAGGTACGGAATACACATTTCTTTTTCTAATTTGTGTTTCGTTCTTATTGTCTATCCCAGCATACTAATGAAATTATGTTTATTTCCTCTGCAAGAAAAATTCGGAGAAGGGAAAAGAGGCAATATCACAATCCAAGTTCCTACATCGGACGGGACGAGGAGGATACTCGGGATTAAAACTAAAATTAGTAAGTCTGTTGTCTTATTTAATATACACTACACGGTAAAACCGGCCATATCAGATACTTCTGTTTTGTATGTCCTGTTGTGTGTCTCATATATGCAGAAACTTATAAGGGTATAGGGATGTGTCCTCTTACACCAATCTGTAATTTTGTCACATTAGAAGCTTTGGAATAGGTTTTATGTTTTATGTTTTACACAGTTAATATCTGTGCGGATGTAAATCCTTACTTGTTTCTGGTAACTACTAGATCCAAAGGGGAAATGTTGCCGAAGAAGATCTTGAAGACCGGTGCTTCATGTGGGCAAGAGCACGCGAAAACAAAGACGGAATTGTACCATACAAGTTTGTCAGGGAGAAGACATCTGAAGTTGTGAGAAAACAAAAACTTTGCAGCCCTCATGTTTTTAACCAAAGTAAGTGCGCAAGGTTTAAATCAGAATTTAACACATTATTTGAACATGAAGAGAAGCGGAAGATGATTCGAGAGGGAACTCTAACGGTTGGTCATAACGAGGATGCCCTAACAGTTGTGATCGGCCCGGATAAGGGTGGACGTGTCAAGGGGGCTGGATTTGGAGTGACGACAACCCTTTACTTTCCAAATGGAAGAAAACCAAGACACTCGAAAGAGAATGATGATATGCATGAAAAGTTGAAAGCTAAGGAGAAAGAATTAGAGTCTACTAAAAATGCGTATCAGAGATTAACGGATAACTTGTTATCTCAAGGGTTCGACATTGCGAAAATTGTGGGCAACAGTATCAACAAGTCTAGAGGAGAGGTAAGTGAACTGAGTTTTGATTATATTGTTTAATTTTTTTGAAAAAATTGGCAGACAGTATCTGATTTTTTCAAACAATGTGTTCAACTACAGTCATAGGATGCAAGACCTAGCAACGCCTCCAATCGATCTACGAATAACATATGTCCAGAACCAGTTAAGCGACTTCCAAAAAAACATGGGAAATCCGGTCCGCAAAAGTCATCTAAAAGCATCAAAGGGTCCGCGAAGCGGGACTCTCCTTGTATTAAAACACCAACTGTTTCTACTGAATCTCCGACGTCTTTAGTATCAAAAAAGAAGTCTTTGTCTCCTCCATCCACTGGGGAATCTCAGAATGTGGCATCTGAAAAAGTTACCATTGATGTGTGGTTTTCCAACGCTTTAATCTTCCATTTACTATCTCTCATGCGCCTTGTGTTTCTGCAAGGCATAGGATGCAAACTTTGGTTTGGAGAAAAGGACAACATTGTTTCCATTGGTAGAGCTTACTCTACAAAGTCGGTACTCTATAAAACGAAGTCAGGAATGGCGGCTTCAGTTACATGCTATAGCGTCCGGGTTAGTGAAATACTAAATGAAACCATCAAATTATCCTTTGGAAAACCTGGGATACAAACTTTAAAAGATGTTGGTGATGCTGAAATTTGTTGGCCATCAAATCAAACCACCTTGGATCAAAAGGTTGGTTGCTTGGCTTGTTTGCTTTATTAACTCATTTGATATGTTTTTACACAAACCAGTTTTATATATCTATCTTGTTTGATATAAGAGACGAATATGTTACCAACTATATGAATCACGGACGTTACTGTATATTTTAGAGAACCTTATAGAACGAGATATGTGGTTAGATATTTGATTGTGAGTCCGTTGTGCATTGTGCTTAAATGGTTTCACTGCAAAAAGAAGGTACAACTTTCATTTCAATTTTCTGATGCAGGTAAGTCAACCAAAACATTTCGAGGCTGTGAAATCAACGACTCTACTCAGCGGAAGCCAATCTCGTATCGCAACATCTGAAAAAGTTCCGAAGGTATGTGTTTTAAACCAGTTACATGATCTTAAGACCATATGAGTCTGAAATATGCTATCAACTATATGAATCACGGATGTTGGGGTATATTTTGGAGAACCTTGTATATTTTTTACCGATTCAATTCATAAGTGTCTTCGCATTCACGGTGGAATTTGGTATATTTGTTACCCGAATATGGAATATTACTCTACTGCTGCAGGTAACTTAACAAAATTCGGGGAAACATACTCTAGATGTGACATCAAAAGCTACATCTAATCGGAGAAAATCTGAGATCACGACAACTACAGCAGTTCATCCGGTATCTGTTTTATTTTTACATGCATTTTAAATCTCAAATTTGCTTTGAAGTTTTCGTTTGAAGATGTTCATATGCCATAATTTACGCAGGGTAAAAGGTGCTACCTTTTTGACAAGCTGTCTAAGGCGAATGTCCTTGCTAGAGGTAGAGCTTTTCTGTTAGCAGGAAAACAACAATTACATGGAAAGGATGGGGTGGAGGTTGATTGCCACAAAATCCTGATTGAGGAAGTAATAAAACCGAATTTCTGTCTACCCGTACGATTTGATGGTATGGAAACATTAGGACAAACTCTTGGAAAAGCGATTCCTTGGCCAAAGTATGGTGTTAAGCTTACCGAGCCTGCTAAGAAGGTTAGTTGCTTGTCTTGTTTGATTTGTAAGTCGAATATCCATAAACCAGTCTATCAATTATATGAATCACCGATCCAAGTGTAAATTAGAGAACCTGGAAAAATAGAAATATGTGTAACTTTCAAAAGTAACTAACTCTTTTAATCTTATGCAGAACCCTTCCATTAATTCACAACCAACTACTTCTCTGCGGAAGTCTCCTGCACGTAGCAACCCTTCTGATGGATCTAAGAAGCAGTCTCCTAATCTTATGCATAACTCTATCAGTAATTCCCAACCAAATCCTTCAATATCTCTAGAGAAGTCGTGCACATCTACGGCAGAACCTCTGGCTAAGACATCTAATGGAGTATGTTTTTTTTATTTTTTTTTCTTCGTAAATCTATATTGCTAATTCTAGCATCTTCTTTTTATATGATGTTCATATGCCGTATATCTCCGCAGAAAGCAAAATACGACTTTCGGAATGGATCTAGGGGAAACGTGGTTGCTAGAGGCAGTATTTTACCTACGGTGCCTAACCAGAAAATACATGGACAAGATCTTCCTAAAAACTGTTATGTTGTCAATATTTAGGAGCTTATAGTTTCATCGTTCGTGTTAACCTAACCAAGTGGTGAGTTTAAGTTATTAGGGGAAGCTAAAGATGGTTTTGTGGCATGGTCGAAAGATAACTGTTCCATCCTTGATGACAAGGTTAGTTTCTTAGATTATTTGCTTTGTTAATCAAGTATATAAATTTTTTTACATAAATCGTGTATTCAGTTTTATTAAAGAATAAGTATGGGACAGAAATATATTAACACCTAAATGGAACATGAATGCCAGTGTAAATTAGAAAATTCATATTTGGTTACGGATTTTATGATGGGTGTCAGCTGTGAACAATGGCGTGGCCTTCAGTGAAGTTGACTTTATTACATTGTTGGAAAAATGACTTTTGTCTGTCTCTTGTTGAGAATTCACATGATAGCCGAATTCGCCTTGGATTTAGAATATTATATATATATATATATATATATATATATATATAATACATTTAGTCTCTTGCTGCATGAAACTCCACAGCATGGAAAACCTCATAAGCAACCAGAACCAGTTTTAGATTTTGAGAAGAAATTGGATAGTGACCTAAGAACAACTAGAAGCGTTGCAGATGATAAACCGAATGAGGAGCACCTAGCAGTCAATCCACATTCGGGGAGTCATGCATCCTCTGAAAAGCTTCCTCAGAAGACTAAAAAGGCGCAGAGAAAGTTATATATACAAAGTGTAGATCAGGCATACCAACTTCCAGATGGGAAACAGAGGATGACAAGGTTTAGCGCGTCGAGAATGTCACAACCTGGTCCGTTGCATGCAGAGACACCACCATCAAAAAAGTTGAAGAAAAATTGATGATTTTTGAATAAATGCTCTTTAATATTTTTTGGGCTATTTTGCGTTTCCTCCCCGGTAAAGATCGCTAATTTGCGTTTCCTCCCCAAATAAATCAAAATTAGTGTTTCCTCCCATCGTTACTTTTTCCATCCAACTTCCAGTTGGCTGAGTCAGCAAGGATATACACGTGGCAAAAATATACACGTGTCAACCAAACTTACCAAAATACCCTCATTTGTTTCGCTAAATTAAACCAAAGTATCTGAATTGATTTTACTTCTTCATCTCCTCCACAGGTTCTCCGTCCCAAACGAAAATAGCAAACAATCATCAGTTCTTCGTGAAATAATAAAACAGTTGCAGTTGAAGGTAATTGCTCGAGTTAATGGTGAAGGAAGAAAATAAATTGATGGTTGAAATTAGTGGTGAAGGAAGCTTAAGCTTGCAGACGTCAAAACGAAGGGTTTCCATCGGTGAATGATTCTCATCAAAAACTATAGATGTGATTTGTTATTCTGGTGAAATAAGATGAGAGGTATCAATCTATCATTTAAGGTTTGAATAATTTGAGTAAAGTCTAGGGTTTTGGGATGAATCAGATGATATACACATGAGAAATTGGATTAATGTTGTTAGGGTCTTTAGAATTCAGGATAAAATTGAAGTGTAAGTTATGAATATCCAACAATACTGCCTAGTTAGATTCACTCAAGTCGACATAATTCTCCCCAATTTCACTCGATTCTAACAAATCAATATCGCTATCCGATCCCAAATCAGAGTCGGTATCATCCTCTCATCATCATCGTGGACAAGTATCACAGCAGGAACCCTCTTTTTTGTTTCTCTCTCATCAAGTTCTTCTTATTTCTGCTACTCATGAATCCAATCAAAAGGAAATAATGGTTAATTTTGAGTCCACTGTATGCAAAGCAATCGAACAAGGGTTCAGTATATAAACAAATGTGAAAGTGACAATCATCCAAACTTAAGTATTAACTAGAAATTAATTTCAATTAGAGCTTTAATTTTAACGGTAGTGGTGAATAAGGGGATCTTTTTTTGAATGGATATGGAGTTAAGTTATCAGTTAAAAATATGAGAGGGAATTATTTGGGTTCTTTCTTCGTCATCATCTACAATTCATATAAAAGGGGTTTTAATTAATTCATTCAATAATTACTCATGGTTCTCCACTTTCAATTGATTTCTGTTACATCAATATCGAATGGATTTGAACAATTTGTCTATATGATTTGTATTTGGTTGAATATTAATTGGTACAATCAAGTGATTATCTGTGTATGTATCTGATAGAAACAACGAATTAGAATGATATCAATGTGTTGTTGGTAATTTAATAGTTTTGGAATTTGGGTATCTTGTTCTGTTGTGGCAGGTGAGCAAGAACAGCTGAAGAAATTTCCGATCAACCGAAGAAGATGAGGGTATTTTAGGAAATTTAGTAAAATAATTTTTATATATGCCACGTGTATAGTAGTGCTGACTCAACTAACTGGAAGTTGGATGGAAAAAGTAATGATGAGAGGAAACACTAATTTTGATTTATTTGGGGAGGAAATGCAAATTAGCGATCTTTATAGGGGAGCCCTTTTGCAAACTGTTAGACCAAAGCTCAACATTTTTTACTGTGTTATTAATAATAATATGAATTTTTGGCATATATGAATTTCAGATTTAACCACAATTTATCAAGTATAAGAGAATTTGGATAGTGGCAGGCGGATGGTTTAGATGCGTCATATCTGAACGGCTTAGAGGCGTCACACGCATAATACACACGCTTCGAGATTGGCGTGGCTAAACATAACACAAAGACACATTAAGCAGATATAAATTTTCATGGATAAATATCACATATAGCCACGCTATATGGCGTGTCTATAGGATCTTCAATGAATGGCTCACAACGTTACATGTGGACGATGAAGGATGCATATAATTTAACGGTCAATATTGCATCATCTTAAATGAGATCCAACGATTCCTAGTACGGCCACGTGGATCAAAGTAATTATAAATTGGTGTGGCTAAATATCACATATGGCCACGCTATATGGCGTGTCTATAGGATCTTCAATGAACGACTCACAACGTTACATGTGGACGTTGAAGGATGCATATAATTTAACGGTCAATATTGCATCATCTTAAATGAGATCCAACGATTCCTAATACGACCATGTGGATCAAGGTAATTGTAAATTAGCATGGCTAAATATCATATATAGCCACGCTATATGGCGTGTCTATAAGATCTTCAATGAACGGCTCACAACGTTACATGTGGACGGTGAAGGATGCATATAATTTAACGGTCAATATTGCATCATATTAAATGAGATCCAACGATTCCTAACACGGCCACGTGGATCACGGTAATTGCAAATTGGCGTGGCTAAATATCACATATAGCCACGCTATATGGCGTGTCTATAGGATATCGAATGAACGACTTACAACGTTACATGTGGATGGTATTCAACGGTTCCTAATACAGCCACGTGGATGATGGTTATTGAAATTGGCGTGGCTAAAACATAACATATAGCCACGTTAAACCTATATGAGGCGTGTCTATAGGATATCCAATGAACGACTCATAACGTTACATGTGGATGGTATTCAACGGTTCCTAACACAGCCACATGGATGAAGGTTATTGAAATTGGCGTGGATGAAACATAACATATAGCCACGTTAAACCTATATGCGGCGTGTCTATAGGATATCCAATGAACGGCTCACAACGTTACATGTGGATGGTATTCAACAGTTCCTAATACAGCCACATGGATGAAGGTAAGTGAAATTGGCGTGGCTAAAATATTACATATAACCACGTTAAACCTATAATGGCGTGTCTATCGGATAACCAACGGCTACGCTAAAAAGCAAATTGCGTGTCTAAAGTGAACCAAATAGCCACGCCTAAAAGCAATTTGCGTGTCTATAGTGAAAAAAATAGCCACGCCAAAACAATAAATCGTGTGTTTATAGAGTACCAATACTTAAGTTTTTGGGACACTATATATCAACGCCTATATGGGTCTGGCGTGTCTATTTCATGCAGAAATAGACACGTAAGGCAGGCGTAGATATAATCTACCTAAAACCACGCAAGCAGAAGCCACGCCAAGTCCAAACCAAATTGGCGTGTCAAAAACCCTATGGACACGCCAATTTGGCGTGGCAAAAGGGTCTGTTTGTACTAGTGTTGAAAAATAAAAAGGGAAATTAAATAGGCTTGTTTGTTAAAGGAAGTTGGGTATCAAAAGTCTTCACTGAGGTTGAAGCAATTCTTAGGATGTAAAGGACGCCAACTAAGTGAATCAAGTGCCTAAAATCTTGCTAGGTTCAAGCGACGTAAAGAACACAACTGCAGTTGAATTACTTGAGAATTAATTTGTTTTTAACTACGTTCCAGTCCAAAATATGATAGTAGGTTAGTGTCTGTAGCGGTTTAATACAGTACGGTGTCCAAAAATGGACGAGGTCCCAAGGATATATCCAGGTGCAATATTTGTCGTTAACAAAATTTCTGTTGTCTTGTGCTATATCCTTTTCCGCATTAAACTTCTTGTGTATTGTTTATCTTTGTAATATCACAAGTAATATGTAATCAATCTTGATAGTTTTCTTATTGTTTAAGATCAAATTAACTCTTGGTTATGTTAAATTCATATTCTGAAAGATAGATTACAAGTTTCGTGCTCGTTAGAATTCAGATTTTGATATCTCGGATGCAACTATAATGTTCTTGGATATTGATTTTTGAGATCGTCCGAGAACTCCTCTACACAATCAGGTGCACAGACCTTTGGTCTGTACATATTTATTGTGCAAGAGAAAGAGAAAAACTCCATATACAATCTGATTCATGGGTCTTTACTATTGACCTACTTGTGATTGTATTAGGTTTTGTCCATACATGTTGCAAAACGAAAAAAATTAGTGATATACTTGATACCCTCTTCTTTTCAGCAAGTTCACTAGTGGCTTTAACGTCGTCAAAAAGCATACTGGAACTAATAACTTTGACACCGAGGGGATAGTTGCGGGAACCAATCTGTTCCAGAGAATGCGAAAAAATATATAATTAACTCCCTTCATTTCTTATCTAAGGAGCATACTGAAGTCCGCTGGCAATGATAGTGACTCTTTTGTTGTTGTTTTTATAGTTCATTGCCCGATATTTCTTGATGATGTTGTTAACTGCTTTCCGGCTTTCATCAAAATCTCGGTGATGCTTCAGACCTTACTTGCAAGTTCGCTTCTCTGATTTCTTTTCTTCTGTTTTGATTTCGTTGTCAATTTTTATCTAACGGTTTATGAAGGTAAGAAAAGTACGACTTCTTCCCCGACCAGTTGTTTTATGCTATAAAGTTGTGTAATATCCATTGGCAGAAGCATAAGGAGTGTGTTTTGGATTTGCACGTACGGAGGTGGAAAACCTCTAGTGCACCATGAGCTTGCGGAAGTGTGACTAAAAAACTCGGCTCCGTCTTCTTAAGGTTTTGTTTCTACCTCTAGTGCATTTTCTAAATCCATTTATGGTCCGTTTTTCTGTCGATATCCACATATCTTACCGCCATCCGTCCGGAAAAATTATCCGCCTAGGATAACGTAATCGTAATCGTAATGCATCTCTTGTTGCGTCTTTCTCTAATTCTGGATCGATTTTCTTAATTTGATTGTATTTCCGCATTTGTAGGTTTTAAGCTCTTTGTGAGCCGATTGGTGGATGGAAAATGTTAACTTGGTGAAGAAAAACCAGGTTTTAAAGAAAAACATTAAAAGTTTAACGGATGAAGTCGCATGATGTCGTAGTATGACTGATGACTCGTATGAGGTCTTCCTTAAGTGGGTGGCGGAGGCGATGCAACGCGCCTATAATCAACTAGATGATCCGCATACATTCCTTTCCAAACTTTGGGTTAAGTTTTTCAAAAATCAGAATTTTTTTATGTTAAATTTTTTTGAGCGTCAGCGAGCTTTCTTACTTTCTTTTCCAATTTTTGGATTTTTGAGACTTATTTGTTATCCGAGTTTCAATAAATAATTATTTATTTTCAATGCTGAAGAAAATAGGAAAGTTTTACAAATACCTGACTTTTAAACGATTAAAGATTTGCAGTTCACTAACATTAATATCGGAGCTGATGCAATGTTGGCCATTCAATCAATAAAAGAGCACAATCTTCTCATTCAATGGGAAAATAGGAATACTCTCAAAGCAATCAAACGCTAAAGTTTATGTTTTAGTTCTTGTTCTTTCACTTTTTCAGTAGAGATGATAATCAAGTTGCAAACAATATTTCAAAATCTGTGAGAGAAACAACTACATCTGTCATTCACACTAATAATTTTTATGAACATCTATGTAGCCTTATGGCAAGGGATTTAAACATCCCTCATTCTTAATTCAATTCATTTTCTTTATCAAAATAAACAAATAAACGAAAAAGTCCTTTATAAGCACTGACTTCTCTAGACTAGAAATATTTGGACCCATTTGAAAGCAATGACTTTCGCCAAATGAAGATGGTCGTACCCTTTTTAGAGCACTGATATTACAAGATGGTCGACAATTTCCATTTTCCACTTTACACGTGGACGTAGTTTATCCTATCCTAGTCTGCAGTCACCGTCCATATAGGTAAAACAGAGAACAATGGCCATTCATCGGGCTCAAAAAAATTCGTAAGAGAAGAGTCATCATTAAAGGAAACTATTTTCTTTCGAGGAATATAATTTTCTTATTCGTAAAATACTCATTAATGATGCAGGTCATGTTTACAAAGTAACATTAAACTCTCCCGAGTGTTACATATTTCTTAGTTTAGGGTCCGGTTCCAGCGAGTTCATCGCACCATATTCTGGTGGTTTGAGGGCCATCGTCTCGATGTTTTCTCGAAGTAGGAATTACCAATAGGTATTATTATAGTGATACTAGTTAGTGGCAGGTCCACCTATTAAAGCCCAGTAATTAGAGGTCCATAATAAAAAGAAAACATAAAAATGGACCTAATTTTTTAATCCCAGGTCATGTATACGTGCGGGACAAATCATGTGAAATTTTCAAATACCTAAACTACCCTTCCAATCCTACATATATTTAAGCAGCCTATTTCAAAGTTTCTAAAAAAAAATACCAGCGAATTCAGATCCGGTTTCTGCTCTCTTTCTTCTTCTCGCTTTCGGACTAGGGTTTCTGAAGATTTCTTTAGTGATTTTAACAGGTATGTTGCTTAATCTTTTCTATTTTCTTCTTTCTGCTACATTTTCATGGAGATCGGTTGTGTTCTGTTTGTTTTTTATGAATCTTGTTCGTATTTATTCAGTTATTTGGTTAGATTGTTAAGTTTTTAGCTTATTTTAGCTTTCGATTTGATTATCTTTCTGTTTTCTTTTCAAAATCAGGTTTGTTTTCACTTTCAGATCGTATTATCCAGCAGTACATATATGACATACTCATTGTTTCTGCTACAGTTTTTGAATCATGTTTAAGATTTGAATTTTGGATCATGGAGATTGGTTGTTTCTGTTTGTTTTTTATGAATCTTATTCGTATTTATTCAGTTATTTGGTTAGATTGTTAAGTTTTTAGCTTATTTTAGCTTTCGATTTGATTATCTTTCTGTTTTCTTTTCAAAATCAGGTTTGTTTTCACTTTCAGATCCTATTATCCAACAGTACATATATGACATACTCATTGTTTCTGCTATAGTTTTTGAATCATGATTAAGATTTGAATTTTGGATCATGGAGATCGGTTGTTTCTGTTTGTTTTTTATGAATCTTGTTCGTATTTATTCAGTTATTTGGTTAGATTGTTAAGTTTTTAGCTTATTTTAGCTTTCGATTTGATTATCTTTCTGTTTTCTTTTCAAAATCAGGTTTGTTTTCACTTTCAGATCGTATTATCCAGCAGTACATATATGACATACTCATTGCTTTCTTCTCTTAGATTTTGTTTCTTGCATAGATCTCTCATTTTTTTAGTTTGACCCATCAGTACATATGTGAAATACCGTATAACGTGCTTCGATTCTGCTGTTTCTCCTAGATTCTTAATTATTCTTTGTCATGCAGTTGATTTTGTAGTTCATGAATCTGCAGTACATATATGGCATACTCATAGAAACTGCTCTTAGAATCTGTTTCTTGCATAGATCTCTCACTTTTTTTAGTTTGATCCATCAATACGTATGTGAAATACTGTATTTTAATATTGTTACATCTTTGTCACATTTGCAGGTTCAAAACATGTCTGATGCAGAGTGTTCCAATCCAAATACCTACCGTTATGCATACATTTATTATAAGCATCATCATTTTGCTCACCTGGTTACTTTTAAGTCTAGTATTGATGACCTGAAATTTCTTATTTGTGAAAACTGGAGAACCTTGAACCCTTCTGAGATTATCATCACTTATGTTGAGAATGGTGTCAAAGTGCCTGTGGTAGGCTAGGAAAGATGACAGAAAATAAAAGCAAGATAAAGCCTACATGTTAAACCGCAAGTGCACGGTGTCGTGTTGTAAAATATGCAAATACGGGTCGATCCAACAGGGACTAGTGTGTGTGTGTTTGAAGCTAGAGAAGTTCCTAAACTGTTTTCTAAGCTTAACAAAGAACAAAGGCAGTAACCAAAGGCAAGGCAGTAAACAAGTGGTGAAGTAAAATGCAAGACAGTAAAAGTAAGAGCAACAACAACAAAAAGAGGCAGTAACACAGGCAGTAAGCAAGTTAAACAGAGAGATGAGTGAACTGAGGTTAGCAAATCCACCACTAATCTTGTATTATGCCTTCGACTGACTGCACCATTCTTGTCCCTATAGCAGATAAGGGGTAAGATCCTAGTCTGCCCTATATCTGAGGGGTTTCCCCACTAGAAAGATTAATCACAACTAAAGCATTTCTCCAAAGTACTAACTGTCTAGGTAAAGTACAACTAGTCTACGAATCAATGATAATCTAGTTTAACATGAGTTGTAGCTTTATCAACATAGTATGAGCCTAACTACAATGCATACATGGCATACATTGTGAGAGTAAAATGCTGATGTACTAGGTTAATTCTTTTATGAGCATTTTTAACAATCAAGAGCAATACTATCAGAGTGCAATGCACAGTAGCAGATTAGAGTTTCATTGAAACCTTAGCAAGCAAATTAAAACATGCTAAACATAGTTAACAATTGCAGTGGAAATGTACAATGAACTTAAGATTGAACAAAAGTTATCAGTGGAGGGCACTGGCTACTCCAGGCCTCTAGGGTTGAGCTCTGGCTAACCCAGGCATACCCACACACACACAATACCATCTTCTATTTATAGTTTTACATAAAATCCCTAATTTCTAAACCCTAATTTTGAAAGAACCCAAATTTTGAAAATCGAGAATTCACTCACTGATTCTCTGAATTTGTCTCCTCTGCTCTCTTGCTCGTCCTTCCTTTCCTCTTCTGCTACGAACCCATGCCTTCTTGGTCTTCTCTGCGCTCCTAGTTAACCCTAGCTTCTCACTGCCTAATTCATAACATCTAGGAATGATGCTAGGAATGAGAGAGAGGGAAACTAGGGAGATGGGTTTCTGTCGGGGGAAGGTAGTGGTGGTGACGCTCGAGGTCTGGGGTGAGATGGAGATGGTGGCAGTGATGGAATGGTGGTGGTGATGGAGTTGCAGGCTCTTCAATTTTTGGGAAGAAGGGGAAGAAGAGCTCGAGAGAAGAATGGGTTAGGGGCTGTTTGTTTTGGGATATATGTATTCTAGGTTATGGTGTTGAGCGGGCTCATCAAATTTTGATGTCAGCGAAGGGAAGATGTTGGATGAAAAGATGAGAGAATGATCCAACGGCGCGATGGAAGTGGATGTGGAGCGACCGTTGGATATGGAATACATCAAAACTGACGGTCCAAGATGGAGTTAGGTGCTATAGTGTTAGACAGGAACATCAAAGCTCGATGTACTCTGATGAAGCGACCGTTAGATGATGGAATGGATCCAATCTGACGGCTAAGGAGAGAAGCGGGTTTGGGTTTGGATTTTTGGTTTAGGATATGGGTTTGGGTTTTGGGCCTTAGGTATGCCAAGCCAATATCTTCTTTAAGGACAATTCTTCCTCTTCAAGCCCACTTCTAGTTGATCCGGCTCTTGCAAACATCATTCTTCGCTGCCTTTCTGCGGGAGTCTTTGTTGTTTCTTTGCTCTTTTCGCTCCGTGAGTTAACCAGACTTTATTTAGTACCTAAAAATGCAAAATTAATTGAGAAAAGTATTTATTCTTGAAAACAACGAAAACACAGAATATGGGATAAAATGGAGCGTTAGTGCACAAATGATGAGTTAAATGCCAATAAAAAGGTGCAAATATATACAATATTTGGCACTCATCAAATATCCCCAAACCTGAATTTTACTTGTCCTCAAGTAAAACAAAACTAAGCAAATCCTACCTATACCACTGTCGCTGGTCTCTCGATTGCATTTAGCGAATGCAATAAGCCTTTTAAACCACTAAGTGTCCCTAGTGGACGAGTTGAAGTCTCGTGAAGGTTTGCTTAGAACGTACCTACAAAGTTCTAGGACAAAATATAAGCTCAGATTCCATGAAATGTGACATGTGCAAGACAGTAGAAGCTCACAGCAAAATGGATATGTCAATCTAGCTATCAAAGGCACAATCCTAGCACTGATAACAAATAAAGACATGTGATAAGAGTGTAAAGTGTATCTACACATGTGTAAAGAAAGATCGGATGTTATGACCACTAATCACCAAGAGATAGTTTCTCAGGCTAAGAACCAAGGTCGAAATCTAGCTAGCTGTCCGGACTTTACGAGAATTGTGAATGAATTGGAGGTATTTCACAATTACTCGCGTTGTACATCAATGGCATACACCCTTCCTTGCTTATAACACAAAAGATGACTCTTTACATGACTCTTATTTACATTGACTACTCTCTTTTATTTTTGGAACAAGAGAGGATGGAATTGATAAATACTTGATTTTTTTTTTTTGAATATATACATTTTTTTTTAATTTAATTATAATCCAATAAAATTTAGCCAATACTCCATTAAAACTTATACAAAGCCTTTAGTTGGTAACCTAGCAACAAGCTGAGCTCCAACACCTCTTTGAATAGCAATGCCTAATATATGAAAAATAAAATTACCAAAACCACTACTAGCATCGTTATTAACAATACAATTCTTCAGGCGCTTGAAAAAACACAAAGTATCTTCACCAAGTTCCCCAAGAGTAGAAAACGCTAAGACACCCAAACCATATCCAAGTGAAGCACACTTTTCCAAATATTTAGTTTGCTTACGCGAAACCGCCTTAGAAATAGCTTTACCTGGGACAAAAGAACGAATGCCTTCACCAGTGAAGGGCGAGACGCCTGTGACATCCATGCAAACATCTTGACCATTCTCCCAGTTGAGAACAAGGATATCGGCAGGCCTCAAGCCTTTCCATCATCTGACACCATACCAAGAGAGACTTCCTTGCGCGCAGGCACGTTAGCTTTGTAACAAATATCAACTACAACATCTCGAACAAGATCATGTTGAAACTTACTTCCAACATCTTTAGCACAATGAAGCGCATGGTCCCCAAAAATGTCCATAGATTTGTTACAACTAGAGCATAAGCCATTCTCAACAAAAAGTGGGATGCCAAGGCGATAGCAAAGTACAGCTCTGAACTGTCTAGACCCGAGGCACTGATTAAGCCCACTAATAGGGACAACCAATAGATAATCCTGAGCATGCTTAACACGGTTACACTGCCACAAAATGGAATCTCTTGCAGACATAGAAAATTGTTCTGGAGTTTTCTTCTTGACTGCATCAAAATAAGTGACTGCCAGGGAGTGCATTGAAGGGGGGGCAGTATACATCGTTTTTTTTTTTTTCTTTTTGAAAAAAAAATTTACAACATGGTAACCCTTTTGATACATAAGCAAAAAGAAAAAAACAATTACATGACACTTTGCAAGAGGTAGCCCTTTTTGATGCACCCAGTTAAATTCGATGGTTGTCTTTCTTAATGTAACCTCCACCTTCTATCCCAACCAACCAAAGAACAAGCTAGTCAAGTTTCGTTCAGTATTCTAAAGTGATTGGCAATCGTGACTTCCGATAGAACACCTCAAGGTTGAGGCTATACATGTATTGGTAGATCGTGCGCGTGCAAGTTTCTTATCACTATGTGAATTGTGCTAGAATCAGGGTGCCTGAATATCTAGACTAAGAATCCTTATGTTTACATACATGCACAATAGTCAACATTTCAAGGTAAATGAGCTCCATTTTTATGTTGTTTTTTTTTCGAATTTTTTAATTTTTAATTTTTAATTTTAATTTTTTTTTTCAAAAAGAAAGAGTTCTGTTTTCAATTATAGCATGTTATCAAAGTATCTACTTTTCACCCCCAAACCTAAACTAAACATTGTCCTCAATATTTCAAAAGATAAACATGATTATAACACATACCATGAGAACGATGCTAAGTGTAGAAAAAGGAAAGAGATTACCGGATATTGGTAAAAGCAAGTTTTAAACTCCATTATTCAAGGCAAAACCCAACAGTAACTTAAGTAAAAGCACATTGGATTAGCACAATATATACAAGAAACATATGATTCCACTAAATATTACCTACCAGATTATATACAAACAATTCACTATATACATACAGTCTAAAGAGTTGAGGATCAACCCAAAAGACAAAGTGTTGAAACATAGACAGTTTCAAACAACTAAAATTGGACTGAAATGACAACGAAAGTGAAAAACCGGATGAATCACCCCCAAACCTGTATTTTTCAACAGGTTTACTTTTAAGCACAAAATCTTTTAATTTTAGGGGTTCAGGATTCACAAGGTCTAACTCAAAATGGACTTTTTGCGGGATGGTCAGAGAAATTAATTCCAACTGTGGCTCTTTAAAAATGTTGTATTTTGATGCAAAATAGTCTAAAAGGACTTGGGAGGCACACAGTTCCAATCCTAGGTTGGGAATTTTCAGAAAAGTTGGTTTAAAAGTTTTGTTACAAACCAAATCTAGGGTGGGTGGAATAATCTCAATATGCGATTTAGGTAAGAAAGTTGGTACTTCTAAGTTATTTTCATGGATAAGATCAATAGTACCAACACATACTTCCCCTAAATCAGAAATTGGTAAATCATGCTCACATTCATCGAACAAAACATCAAGACCTAAATCCGTATCATGATTGTCCGTAGTACTCAAATCAACATCGGAAGAAATACCATTTTGTGACTTAGGCAAGGAATCAGACACATCAAATTTGTTTTCATGCATATTAACATTAGTGTCTAAAAAAGATTCAACTATTCCTATGTCATGCTCATATTCGAAGAACAATTGTACAAGTACCATATCAATATCAAAATCATATGATTTGCTATGAGCATTAGAAGAAACAACATTCATGAAGGTCGAGGGAGAGAAGCCATATGTTATTGAACCAAAAGGTTCCACAATATTTTCATGTTCTTCTAACATAGCATCATTATCATCATAATCTTCATAATCATCATCATGGTAACATGCATATTGGTCCTCATTAACAGTGGTGGTGTCATTAGTCGATTCATGTTCCTCTAAATTAGGTTCATATTCAACATCATTTACATGAATGGGACTAGACACTTCATTAGGGACAACATACATTTCCTCATGAATTTCCTCCTTTTGTAGGTGAAGCAAAATCTGATCTAAATATGCCTGAATTCGTGATGTAGATCTAGCAAAGTTTTGCTCACTGAGTCTGAAAGCTTTTGTGGTGGAGTCTAAATTCATGGGAGTACAAAATTCTTCATGTTCAAATTGTGGTGAATGGTACATGTGTGCATGGTCATTAGGGTTTATAAAAGATTGATTGCAACCCTCAAAGGATTGATTATGGTCCCAATGACTACCAGCCTCACAATTTGTGGGCATTTCATAATTTGGATTTTCATGGGATTCTCTAAATTGCCTATAATCATGCAAAATATAGCAATATTTATCCGGGTGGTCTAAACCACCACATAAGGTACATGCATAGATTTCAGGTCGTCTATGTGAACTAGATGCTACAGATTTCTCATGTGTTTGCATTTCTAAAGCAGTGATCCGAGCCTCTAACTGATTCACAAGTGACGAATGTGTGAGTTGGATATTGTCTAGATGTTCATTTTCACTCAATGGTGGATGATACATGTGTGAATAGTCATTAGGGTTTGCATACTGAGGTTCATGACCTACAGAGGGTCCATAATAATAATCCCTATAACTATTGACATCATGGTCTGTGGGAGGCTCATAAGGTGAATCTTGCCCGTAAGCTTCTCTAATAGATTTATTCCCAGTGGCAGACCAAAATCCAGACATGTTATGTTTATCAAACAATCACACAATTCAAAAAGAGAAATAAGGCCCACACTTTTCAGTTATGAGTTTCAAAATTTTGGTTTTTTAGGCTTTAAAGGTAAAGCCTATTTGGGATTTTTGGTTAAAAAGAGGGAGAAAAATTTTGGTTTTTGAATGGGAGAAAACTTTTGGTTTTAATTGGGAGATAAAAAGAAAAATTTGGTTTTTAATATTGGGAGAAAAACTTTGGTTTTAAAATTGGGAGCAAACCCACATTGGTGGAGCAAGAATTTGGTTTTGAGTTGGGAGAAAAATTTGGTTTTGTTGGGTTTTGAAAACTCCTTTTGGTTTTAATGGGATGAGGCCCAGCTAACTGGTTCAAATTTTCTTTGGGACAAGCCCAGCGAACGGCCTAGAGATTTGAGTACACGGCCCAACTAACGAGTTCAGTGAACCAAGGCCAGAAATGCACGAGGCCCAGCTGGGTATTTGATTTTTGGGCTCTCAGTTAGCCAAAATACGAGGCCCACTTGGGCTTAAAAACGTTTTACAAATTCTGAGTTGGGTTCAAGCCCAGAGTTCGGAAACAAAGTGCACTTGAGTTCAAGAGTTTCAGAATCAATTTACAAGGCCCAGAATTTCAGTTTTTAAAGCAAGCCCACACAGTTATTGGGTTTAGGCTTACTCTTTTTAGCACGACCCAGATGCTTTGTTGTTCTAGTTGCACATCCCAGTTGGGCTTTGGTTCACAGCAACAACAACACTAGCAGCAGCAGCTCAGCAACAGCAACACAGCAACAGCAGCAGCAGCAGCACAGCCAAGAGCAGCAGCAGCAACACCAGCTCCACAGCACCACAGCAGCAGCAAAATTTGCAAGTTCAGTGAAATGCAATGAGATGCACAGCAAGAAGGAAGAGATTATGTGAATGCAGGAGGCAGTAAGATTAATTGAAAGATGCAAGTTATGATGCAGAACAGTATGCAAAGATAAATGCAAGAACAATATGCAGTGAAAATGCAAATGTATTTACAAGTTATGCTAAATGAAATGAAATGATTTTTTGTAAACAACAAAGAATATGCTACCAGAATGCAATAGAAGCATGGGATGAATAGATGCAAGAAAATGATGCAGTGAAGACTGCAAGATGATATAATGCAAATAAGATGCAAGAAACAGCAGGACAAGGGAATGTACAGCAAGAACATGACAGTAAAGATCAAGATCAAGAGCAAACAGTGAGCAAAGAGTATGAGATGCAGGTGCAGTTACAGATGAGAAACTAAAATGCAGTTACAGGAAAAACAACAAATATGCTTACACTAAATGCACAGTAAGTTAGCTAAGATGTAAGTAAAGAAAAACTAAGATGAACAATAAGGAAAACAGAAAACAGCAAAGCAAGATACACAAAGCTTCAACCACACAACAGCCAAGTCCCCGGCAGCGGCGCCAAAAACTTGGTGTGCTAGGAAAGATGACAGAAAATAAAAGCAAGATAAAGCCTACATGTTAAACCGCAAGTGCACGGTGTCGTGTTGTAGAATGTGCAAATACGGGTCGATCCAACAGAGACTAGTGTGTGTGTTTGAAGCTAGAGAAGTTCCTAAACTGTTTTCTAAGCTTAACAGAGAACAAAGGCAGTAACAAAAGGCAAGGCAGTAAACAAGTGGTGAAGTAAAATGCAAGACAGTAAAAGTAAGAGCAACAACAACAAAAAGAGGTAGTAACACAGGCAGTAAGCAAGTTAAACAGAGAGATGAGTGAACTGAGGTTAGCAAATCCACCACTAATCTTGTACTATGCCTTCCACTGACTGCACCATTCTTGTCCCTATAGCAGATAAGGGGTAAGATCCTAGTCTGCCCTATATCTGAGGGGTTTCCCCACTAGAAAGATTAATCACAACTAAAGCATTTCTCCAAAGTACTAACTGTCTAGGTAAAGCACAACTAGTCTACAGATCAATGATAATCTAGTTTAACATGAGTTGTAGCTTTATCAACATAGTATGAGCCTAACTACAATGCATACATGGCATACATTGTGAGAGTAAAATGCTGATGTACTAGGTTAATTCTTTCATGAGAATTTTTAACAATCAAGAGCAATACTATCAGAGTGCAATGCACAGTAGCAGATTAGAGTTTCATTGAAACCTTAGCAAGCAAATTAAAACATGCTAAACATAGTTAACAATTGCAGTGGAAATGTACAATGAACTTAAGATTGAACAAAAGTTATCAGTGGAGGGCACTGGCTACTCCAGGCCTCTAGGGTTGAGCTCTGGCTAACCCAGGCATACCCACACACACACAATACCATCTTCTATTTATAGTTTTACATAAAATCCCTAATTTCTAAACCCTAATTTTGAAAGAACCCAAATTTTGAAAATCGAGAATTCACTCACTGATTCTCTGAATTTGTCTCCTCTGCTCTCTTGCTCGTCCTTCCTTTCCTCTTCTGCTACGAACCCGTGCCTTCTTGGTCTTCTCTGCGCTCCTAGTTAACCCTAGCTTCTCACTGCCTAATTCATAACATCTAGGAATGATGCTAGGAATGAGAGAGAGGGAAACTAGGGAGATGGGTTTCTGTCGGGGGAAGTTAGTGGTGGTGACGCTCGAGGTCTGGGGTGAGATGGAGATGGTGGCAGTGATGGAATGGTGGTGGTGATGGAGTTGCAGGCTCTTCAAATTTTGGGAAGAAGGGGAAGAAGAGCTCGAGAGAAGAATGGGTTAGGGGTTGTTTGTTTTGGGATATAGGTATTCTAGGTTATGGTGTTGAGCGGGCTCATCAAATTTTGATGTCAGCGAAGGGAATATGTTGGATGAAAAGATGAGAGAATGATCCAACTGCACGATGGAAGTGGATGTGGAGCGACCGTTGGATATGGAATACATCAAAACTGACGGTCCAAGATGGAGTTAGGTGCTATAGTGTTAGACAGGAACATCAAAGCTCGATGTACTCTGATGAAGCGACCGTTAGATGATGGAATGGATCCAATCTGATGGCTAAGGAGAGAAGCGGGTTTGGGTTTGGATTTTGGGTTTAGGATATGGGTTTGGGTTTTGGGCCTTAGGTATGCCAAGACAATATCTTCTTTAAGGACAATTCTTCCTCTTCAAGCCCACTTCTAGTTGATCCGGCTCTTGCAAACATCATTCTTCGCTGCCTTTCTGCGGGAGTCTTTGCTGTTTCTTTGCTCTTTTCGCTCCGTGAGTTAACCAGACTTTATTTAGTACCTAAAAATGCAAAATTAATTGAGAAAAGTATTTATTCTTGAAAACAACGAAAACACAGAATATGGGATAAAATGGAGCGTTAGTGCACAAATGATGAGTTAAATGCCAATAAAAAGGTGCAAATATATACAATATTTGGCACTCATCAGCCTGTGATTGCTGACTTTCAACTTCATGGTCTCGCTGCCTTGCATTTTTCAAAGAAATCGGCGTTATTTGAGCTGCATGTGGATTTTCTTTCTGCTGGTGGATGTAGTTCCTCTACATTCAGCGACGTCGACAACAATTCAGAACTGATTAGGGCAGCTAGAGATAGTTATGAAACTGATGGAAAAAAATTGTTAAACCTCTTCTGTCCGATGGGTGGGAGAATGTCTTTGATGATCCGAACAAGCTTTTTCGTGGTGGTGTTGATGCTGTTCGGTTGGCCTGTCAATAGTATTGTTTGAAGACTGGGTATCGCGTAACAAAGGTGAAGAATGATCGTGAAAGGTTCACAATGAAATGCAGTAAGGTCCCATGCACTTGGATGATCCATGCAGTTGCTATTGATTCTACTTGCGATGTTTTTAGGATAAAAAAGTATGTTGGGAGGCACACTTGAGGAGCTGGTGTGAAGTTGAGAAGTCCTAAAGTATCGAAGAAGCTGGTACACAACTTTATTCATGATCGTGTGATGCACAACCCACTTATCAAGCCTCGCGAAATTGAAGATTATATAAAAGTTGGTGCTGATGTTAATATCAAATATCACCATGCATATCATGGTTTGGAACGGTCACACCATGAAATTTTTGGGAATGATGTAAAGTCTTACTCTGATCTGGTTTGGTGGGTGAATTCATTGAAAGAAACAAATCCTGGCTCTTATGTGGATTTTCAGTTTAACGATGCAACTCAGACATTTGAAAGGTTATTAATTGCAATAGGCGCTTGTATTGAAGGTTATAGACTTTGTCGACCAATGATTTTTGTTGATGCAACTTTTCTGACCGGGAGATTTAGAGGTACCCTTACGGCTGCTACTTGTCTGAATGGGAATCAAGGCAAGTGCTCTTTGTTACGTTTTAATTGTTATTGTTTACAAGTTATTCACTGCTTTTAATCGTTGGAACTTTTTGAGTATACCATTTATGTACTGAAAAGTTATTGTGTCTAACACACACTAATTCATATATGTAAGCATAAGACCTTTTTTTGAGTACAATATGTCTATTATGTACTGGAAATTCTTAGTCTATTTTCCAGTACATAATATATGTTACGTCTATTAATATAGCAACATACTTTGTGACAGTATATAATATATGTACTGTTTGTTTTTTGCAGGTTTTTATCCGCTAGCCTTTGCATTGGTCCCAGGAGAGATGTTGACAATTGGGATTGGTTTATGCGCAATCTTAGCAACATTGTCGATGACCGTCCTATCACCTTTATGTATGATCGTCATGAAGGATTGTTGAGGGCTATTCCTAAACACTTTCCTACTTCCCATCATGGCTATTGTTACTACCACTTGTAAGGAAACTTACCAATCAGGAAATCGGACGAGAAGTACAAAGAAGTTATGGCTTGTTTCAAAAAAGCAACTTATGCTCTCACACCAGCAAGATATGAAGAAGCACTAATGGAAGTGGAGTTAATGGGAAGGCCTGGGGTTGCTGAGTATTGCCGCAATATGCCTAGGGAACATTGGTCCAGCGCGTTCTCCACTGGCTATAGATTTGGTCAGACTATATCAAGCGTTGCTGAGTCCTTCAATAATTGGATTCGGAAAGACAAGAGGTTGCCTGCCTGCGCCCTCGTTGACATGATCAGTTTTGTGTGTGTGTTTTCTTTGTTTTTGGTTCATTTTTTTTGTGTTCAAAATTTATTACAGATGTTCTTTTTGTTCCATTCATAGGTTACGCGTTATGGAGTTGATGAATGAACATCGCAAAATGAGTCTTTTGATGGACCCAGAGAAGCTCACTCCTACCTACGAGGCGTTACTTAAAGAACATATTCAAATTGGTCGAGTTTGGAATGTTACTCGGTCATCTGCGTATGAGTATGAGATTCATTTGCCTAGGTTAGATTTATCCAATAAAACAACTTTTACTGTACTATAGCATACATGTAGGAGTGAATCATATGTTTTGTTTTTTTGTATTTGTTTGCAGTGCTGCATATATGTACTGCTTTTAAGTTATTTGTGCTGAAAAGCTTTTTGCGCATCTGCAGGTCTCACACTGTTGATCTGCTGAACAAGACTTGCACCTGCCAAAGATGGCGTGTTTATGGTTTTCCATGCTCTCATGCTACATTATCTATTTCTGCCAAGGGTGGTCGATACGTAGATTATATCGAAGACTACTTCAAAGTTACAAATTTTCAGAAGCTGTATTCAATTGCTATCAGACCAATCCCCAACTACAACAGGCCAGAGCAGTATCTGCCAGAGGATACTATTTTTCCACCCCATCCACGAGTTCCACCAGGTAGGCCAAAGGGAAATCGTATCAAGAATGCATGGGAGAAAGCTAGGAAGTCCGTCCGTTGTTCCAACTGCAAGAAGAAAACTCACCACAACAAGACAACGTGCACTGTCATTCCTTCATACCCATGAGTTTTAGATTTTCAGTTCTCCCTTATTAGTTTTATTGGTCACAATGCAGATTCTGTTTTGCGCATCATTTTAAACACTTTTGTTAGCTTTTTTTAGAGTGCTGAAATTATGTATTGTTTGATATCTTTCTGGGACAAGGTACTTTGTGCTCATTTAAGACTCTTTTAATGGTACTTTGTACTTCATTATCCACTTTCAATATTATTGGTTTTTCAGGTTGATTTCCAAGTTTTTTTTAATAGTGCAAGGGTTATGTACTCTAATTAAGTTGTTATCTACTTTGTAATGAACAACTATCTGGATGAGTTTTTTTTCAAGGTGCACTCTGAAAAATGTTATAATATGTCACACCTATGTACTACATAAATATTACAGTGAGTATGTACTATGTGTTTCTTCCAGGTCATTGTGGTTGTTCAGGATTTTTGGAGTACATCTATTATGTACCCTAAGTTCTTCTAGGCCATTATGGATGGTTGTTCAAGACTTTCTGAGCGCAACTATTATGTACTGTGTGTTCAATTAAGACACACCAAACAAAGAGACCAGCTCTGAGATTCATGTTCTCTCCCATCATGATTAACAAATTTAGAGAGTCATATTCTTCAATTGAATCTAATAGCTGGTCTATGTTACATAAGACACACAAAAACACTTCATACTATGGACTTTTACCATCCAACATGTCAACATTTTTATAAAGCGAAACAATTGTACATAGATTAAAGACAAACACAATAGTTTCGAGAACAATTGTTATCAAAATAAATAAGAATAATTACTAAACTTTGATATTGTCTAAAAAAAAACTATCAAACTCTAAATATGTTTTCTATGATAACTTCTACTATGCAATCCTAATTCATATAAGCACTGTCTTAAAAACCTTTTGGAGCATGAATATTCCAGCTCTCCTCAGGAGGAGATGTTGCTGAGAGTATGTCGCATGCTAAAGAAATCCTCTTCTTATGCATTTTGTCCTTTAGTTCTTCTGGGTCTCCCAAGCTCATTCGCACTCCATCAATTACTTCCTCCTTTGCAACTTTCTTCATGATGTGCATGATATATATTGCACAATCTGGATAGTCTTCCTGTTGAGGTGTTGGGTAACTAATCATCTTTACTCTGTGTACAAGTGGAAGGCGGGGGCTCGACAAGCATTCATTAATTGCTAACAAGCAGTATTCTTCCATAAGATTAGCATTATCGAGACACTCGTTTTTGGATACAGCTTCCCAAGTGTTGTAGTGGAAGAATTCGCCTTTCTCGCATTCACAAACAAGAAGCGTCCAATGCACATTTTGGTGTGACATTGGAATAATAATCTTCCTGGTTCCTTCCTCCATATTCCTGATGGGTAAGAAGACAGCAGTGTTTGCTGCTACTTGATGCACTGGGTCACTTAAATAAAACTGAAAAGGTAGAAAAAAAAGAATTAAATTTATCAATGTAGTAAATATGTACTGAAAATTATAGTGTAAAACACATATATGAAAGCATAATATTTGTTACAACATTAAAAAAAAAATTGTTTCGTTTTAGTTTCGCAGATATGTTATTCAAATTCTCAATATATAAAACAAATAAGCATGAATTCAGATTCAATGTAAAACAGTATCAGAGATATGCACTGCACTTTACAAAGACATGATGCATGTTGTTTATCGAGATAAATTGGAAAACATACCCAGCCAGTTGGATCAATGTGGAGTAATGGAAGGTACTTTCTCTGTCCATTCACCGGTTGCTCATTATGATATGATTTTTTCAGTTGGTATTACCAGTAATTTATAAGATCTCCCTCTAAAGCCCTGTTATATAGCAGATCTTCAAATGTCTCTGCAGATAATATGTGATGACCAATCACAGCAGGAGCTTTCCAAGCACTGGTGCTGCAAATTCAAATAATCCAAATCAATTATAAGTTTGATTCTAAACGAAGTACATAAAGTTTTGTTAAAATGCAAGGGACCTATCCAAGAGAGACTCACATTGAGGTAGCTTTGTAAAAAAAAGAAGAGAGAACCGCTCTTTGTTGTGAACTCGAATCCTTATAGAACGGAGATTTCCTTAGGCTCAACAACTTGCGTGCATTCTTCACTTTTTTAGGAAGTTCTTGCAGATTTGGATCACCTTTAGATTTTCTCTTTCTCACATTCTCGCCATCCTTTTTAAGAACTTTCTCTGTTGGGCAATCTTTTTCAACTGGGTTTTCAGTTCTGGACTTTGTTTTTGGCCTTTTAGGTCCCGACAGTCCTTTGCCACTAGCAAACTCAGGATCAACTCTTTTCTGCGGGTGGCTCCGAGTTACTGGCTTCTGAGGGGTGTATGTGATTTTTGGAGTAAGTTTCTTCTCCTTGGCTGAGATAGTCGGCTTTTTCTTCTCCTTGTCCATGACTGACGTAGTCGACTTCGCTATTGGTTTGACTTCATTACTCTTTGTAGCCAGCCTATCTTCGAGTATCTTGGCAAGTGTTACGTCATCTTCCTCTGATGTTTGACTAAATCCAGATTCGTTATCCTTCAATATACCATAAACGTAAAAAAAAACAAATGAGAGACTAAAAAATCAAAAAAAAAAAAATGAACAAAATAGAACATATGTATTGTCGGATTCTTTTCAGTACAGAACTTATGTACTTTTAGTTTCACTGAGTACATAACATGTGTACTGTTGGGTTTTCCCATGTTACTGAACATATGTAACATAAGTAGTCCATTAAGTATTGATAAAGTTGTTACTTTTCACTTTTTTGGTAATTATAATTACCTTCTGTAGCTCAGAAAGAAGTTGGAGAGTCTCAGCATATGCATTAGCTTTTTCGGCGCTCATATTCTTCTTCAGTCGAGCTTCCTCTGCCTTTTCAGCATCTAAAACTGGATACTTCTGTTTGAGAATCGGCAACATTAGTACATATGCTAAAAGCATCATTAAAAACAAAACATCATGGCCTTCTTCAAAGCTACTGCTAGATTCTTCTTCAGAGCTACTGCTAGATTCTTCTTCTCCTGAGTTTGGTTGTGGAGGTGGGTAAGCTCTGTGATATATATCATTCAAAAGCTCTTCTAGGATACTCACATCAATGGGGAGGCCGTCTTCTTTCCTGCTCTGTAACTCACCCCATTTTTCTGCAATTGTCAGCCTCAAATCTTCATTCTTTACTTCCAAATCCTCGAACTTTTCTTGCCAATCTACTGTCAATGGCACGTCTTCAACTGGAAGCCTTTGAGCAATTTCATTCAACATTTATTTTTCATACATAGTATATTCATCCTTAAATTCTTTAGAGAACTGGAAAAGTACATATAACACACACATATAACCAGTTTTTGTATCAGTATAACATATATGTACTCAAATAAATAGTGCATATGACACAAACACAATCATTTTGGTCAATCAGAAAACTGCTTTTCTGATAGTGTCCTACCTAAAAAAAATCATTTAATATGTATGAAAACATAATAATTATACTTAAATTCATCAACTTTAATCAGTTTTTTAGATATGTACTGGTGCATCATTGTTTCCTAAACCAAAACTACAAGAAGCATAATGAAATAAAACTTATCCTAGTAATATGTATTGTTTTTCTTAAGGACTTACTGTGTATTGCGAAGCCTCCATATCCTTTAGAAACTCAACAGATATTTCTTTGATGTTCCACCTTGCCGCTCTTGGAAGGTATCGATCATCTGGTAACGTCACTGGTTTCACCAAGTGAGTATGCTCCGCATACAACAACTATGACAAAATAACATCAATAGAATCAAATACAGAAACTTAAATGACAGTAGAGTAAATATGTACTTGGAAAAAAAAACTTGTACTAGATGATCGATACCAGCAAATAGACGACACAACTAGTGATGTCCTCGGGAGTGTTGTAGTTCTGATTGATTTTCTTCTCTAAGAAACTATGTATCAGGTCAGGCCAAGATACATTCTTTGACTTCTCGAGATCATCAACTAAACCAAAGTACTTTTCTTTGAGTTTATGAGCATCTTTTGTTGTAAAAAAACAAAGTAATACACATAAACATGCATAGTAGCTTAACCATATCTTCAATTGTTTGTTCAGTTTCTACTCTTGGTATCCTGTACTCCATATCTTCATCATCTTCACTATCGGGTACTTGTTCATCACTGTCATCATCACTTTCTTCGCCACCTTCAGATTCATAATTCTTGATTCCAGTACGCTTGAGCAGTTTCAAGATGGCATCTTGTAGCATTGGTCTTGTAACCGTGTTGCTATCACCAAAGTGTCTAATGTAGAATGGTTTCTGCCTCCATCCACCACCTCCCATCAAAAAGGTGTCATCAGTTCTTCTTCCTGCCATTCTTGGCATTCCAAACATTACACCCATTTTTTCTGGTGTCGACGTGTAATGTGCGTTTCACCTCTTCTAACAAACTCAAATGTGAGCTCATTCTTGACTCGACCCCTTTTGTAACACTTCAAGTACTTTTTCACTGCACCTTCCAACTTTTCCCAATGACTTTCTGAGTACTTAGTGTGCCAGAACATCAAAAACATCTGTCCATAAGAAGATTCAGATATCTTTTCCAATGTGGCTTCACTCAAAGTATACTTACTCGCCTTCATTTTGGCAACCAGGCTATGTAATGCTGTGAAACCAGACCTATACAACTTCCTAACAGATTTTGGCACAACCTTACCTGTAAAATTTAATTGGTTTTATTTCAGTATAACATTTATGGACTACACATTCATCATCTCAGAAACACAATCAATCACTATTGGCCTTATGTACTTCATATCCAAAGATTATTATCACATAAACAAATAAACTGATGAATTTAGAGTACATAAACACTACAATGTCTCAGTTTTTTAGTTATGTACTTCCAATTATGTGCCAGAAACACAAACAGTGGTAAATAGACACATAAACAATGTTACCCATTCACTACTGGACTTATGTACTGCCAAAAAATAACCTAATTAAGAAAAAACCTCAGTATTTGATATATGTACTGGTGGTTCTATGTAACAGAAATAAAATGAAACACATTGCATATCACTTTTGATTCTTATTCTACAGTTTTATAGTTATGTACTGCCAATTCTAAGTGCTAGAAACACAAAGTAGAAGTTGCATGTAAACTCTGATGGGTTTTCATAAATTTTTAATCAATACTTCAATATGTACTGGTGGATCTATGTCCCAGAAACACAAAAAACATACTGAAAGTGTTAGAAATAGTACCTTTTTTCCGAATTGATGCGTTTTTACTCGGTTTTCTTCGTTTTCTTGTTAGTACATCTGGAGATTCATAGTACGATGAACTTTTTGAAGTTTTTTTCTTCGATTTTGGTGTTGCAACCTTTTTACTCCTTTTCCTCTTTGATTTTCGTCTTGAAATTCTTGAATCGTCTTCTGATGTTCTAGGAGCAGTGTTATCATCCATTATTGTTTCTTCTTCTTGGATTGTTCTTGTGATTTTTCTTGTTTTAACCATTATCGGAAGAGAATATAGGTTTTAGGGTTTTTCTCTATTCTTGTGAATCAGAATCGTTGTTTGCAAACTATTCTCTGAATGATTTTTGAGATCTGTTGTCTCAAAAATCTCTAAATGAATTTGGGTTTCTATTATCTCTGTGAAGAGAAAAAATTTTCTCTTTGAAAATATCTGAATGTGAAGTCTAAAAACCGCAAGAAGGTGGTTGTACGGGAAAGAGAAACCGCAAGAAGGTGGTTGATTTCACACGTGAGTAGTGCTGGAGTAAGCTGGTCATTTTGCTAGTTTCAAATAATTATGGACCTGATGATAAGTCTAAAAACCGGTTGGACCCTACTATAACTAACTTAATGGGCTTAGGACCAACTAACAAATTTTCCTTTCTTGAATGCACAATAATACTATAGTCTTCTTTCGTTCATTTTGTTTTCTCCGATATTCTTCGTTGCTCCGCAAGCGCTTGCTTCTCGTTTATTTTCCTTGTTATGCATTTTCCTTTTTCTTCCCACATTGTTGTATGCTATAATGATTTCAACCCACCTTTCATGTATTCCTTCGTTTTTCTCCTCACTTGTCTACTGTCACACGGTAAAAATGGTTCCAAAGTGTGTAGTCTATTGATGTTGCGCACTAAGAGACTTGGCGTTGCATGCTAAGGCCCTAATATCAACGACATAAAAGGAGCTCTGATTACTAAACCCTCAAAAATCTTCAGATTAAGCGCCAAGAGACTTGACATTTTAGGATATATTTCAAGATCTCTTCCACGGGACATTAGAAGATAACTCTGATGAAAACAACTTCGAACTCATTAGACATGATTTTACAACTTTTTCCACATTTTTCGTAGCTTTGATTCCGCCTAAAATTTGCTTTAATGAGTATCAATTATTCCCGGCAATACACAAACTATACATTATTACAAGTCGGATTTATTTTGCAAGTAGTCGTCTGCGTATAAATAACCACGCTACTTATATATTTCCGTGGTTCAAGAAAATAGGTCGAGTAAAGAAAGTGAAAGTATCATTTTCTTCGGAAACCGTAAAATAGAGAGTATCACTTTTCCAAAAACCGAGAGAGTATTATTATGTGGGCTTGAAAACAAAGATCATGCAATAATTGGTGGGCGTGGGCTTAGCGCCTTAACTGTTGAGCACACATAATACCACCAAATATCTATCACACAGTGGTCACAGCCGGATGTATATCGTACACACGTGGTGGACGCACGCTAGGGTTGTTGGACAAATTGGGGGAGTTTTTAAGGGGGTTTCGTTTCTTTGTTTATTCCGCATCCTTCTCTTTGGGGTTTGTTTTTGGTGTTCTTTTTTAGGTCTTGAGGTTGAAATTCGATAACTGCTTTCAGGAGTCCTCTCTGATTGAAACAATTTTGACAAGGTTTGAAAAAAAAAAAAAAAAAAACTTGGATTGCAGAAGATAAAGGAAGAAAATTTCAATTATGCGATCTTCCTGGGCCGATTCTGTTGCGAACTCTGCATCTGAGAATTCAGCTGCTGGTTCTTCTCTCAATAACAACAACATTAATTCTCGATCTTCTTACGTTCCACCACATCTTCGTAATAGACCTCCTCCTTCAGAAAATCCTTCTCCTGCAGTATCAGGTTTTCCTGGTAATTCATCTGGTATTGATAGATCTGGTTACAGTGGTGTTGCTCCTCCTCCGGCTGGAGGTTCCCGATGGGGTGCTCCTAGGCAGGCTGATTTAGGGCAAACTGGTTATGGTGGTGGTGGTGGTGGCCGCATTGGTGGTGGTGGTGGTGGTGGTGGTGGTTGGAATAACAGAAGTGGTGGTTGGGATCGAGGAAGAGATCGAGAGGTTAACCCTTTTGGACCAGATGAAGAAATTGATGTTCCAGAGGAAACTACGGAAAATACTGGTATTAATTTTGATGCTTACGAAGATATTCCCGTGGAAACCAGTGGTGAAAATGTTCCACCACCTGTTAATACTTTTGCAGATATAGATTTAGGTGAAGCCCTAAATCTTAATATTAAGAGATGCAAATATGTTAAACCTACACCTGTTCAACGACATACTATTCCTATTTCTCTTGCTGGTAGAGATTTGATGGCTTGTGCACAAACTGGGTCTGGGAAAACAGCTGCTTTTTGTTTTCCAATTATCAGTGGTATCATGACTGGACAGGCTGCACAGAGACCACGAGGTGCTCGGACGGTTTATCCATTAGCACTTATTCTCTCCCCTACTCGGGAGCTGTCATGCCAGGTGAATGAATGGGTTATCCTTGTTTCTGTCTTTCCATGATAAATTGTGGGCAGTTGCGAAAAAATATTTCTTAACTTTTTCTTTTTAATCATTTTTAAGATACACGAGGAAGCACGTAAATTCTCTTATCAAACTGGTGTTAGGGTTGTTGTTGCTTATGGAGGCGCACCAATCAATCAACAGGTTTGTATTATTATTGTCACCGGTCAACTATTGATGTATGATTTTGTTGGTACTTTCTTTTGGATTACTAGTTCGGTCTATGACGCAAGGATTTCTCATATTTCATTTTGGTTGAGTTCTTCGATTTTTGGTTTTATTATATATGCGAACAATGTTATATAGTCTTTAATGTCACTGCCCCAAATCTCCTCGTTGGGAACTATTACACATTTTTCCAAGGATTATTTGAAATGGCTAAATTCAAGCAAGTACGCCTGTTACTTGCTCGGGATCACCAGATTTTAGCCTTAAGTCTTTTATTAGGTTTTATCTGTTTTGGGTTAGTGGATCTGGATCCTTAAGCCTGATCGCATGGTGACATTTTTTTGAGCAAAGATGGTGGTATCTTTTTATATTTGTAATTTAATAGGCCTGAGCCATTTTTCTGACGCGGTTGTCCTTTTTGTGTCAGCTGAGAGAGCTGGAGAGAGGTGTTGATATTCTTGTGGCTACCCCAGGGAGATTGGTAGACTTGCTGGAAAGGGCTAGGGTGTCATTGCAGATGATCAGGTATTTGGCTCTAGATGAGGCTGACAGAATGTTGGACATGGGTTTTGAGCCACAAATTAGAAAGATCGTTGAACAAATGGACATGCCTCCACGAGGTGCAAGGCAGACCATGCTCTTTAGTGCCACCTTTCCAAGAGAGATACAGGTCAGTCTACGTGTTTATAAAGTTCCCTTATTCTGCGGTTGGCGTAACTTTTAATCCGGTTTGTGCTTGAATCATTTTAGACATGGAGGTTCTTCACCTATCAGATTATACGAATGCCTCTGATAATTATAGTTGCGCAATTGTGAGATACCCAACTTTTGAAATCCTCTCATATGGGAACAGTTCAAAGTTCAACAATTTTTTACTGGAAAGCAATATGTGGCGTTAGAAGCCCTCCTAGTTTTTTCAAATGCTTTGGAGATATCATTCTACAGTTGAACTTACATCATATATGTTCCCTTCAAAATCTTATTTACATGGCTTATACACTTTGACCATATAATGCATATATAATTATTAGCTAAGATCATACATATCTTCTCAAATTCATCAGGCACTCTTTGAGAGTCACGGATTCTCTATGAAGCGATGTATTATTGTTAAATTTATTTTTTAATTCACTGTGCGTAAACAAAAGCCTATTTGCATAAGTATACTAATTCTAATTGGTATACTTGATGCAATATGTATACTAATTCTAATTGGCATACTTGATGCAATATGTATACTAATTCTAATTGGTATTGCCAAACTCTATTTTGTCTGTATTATTCCTTCTTGTATGTGTACTGCACTATGTATTCATGCCTTTCTGATTACAATACCAACGTATACATGTACATTCAATCTGGGTCATCATTTTTCATATACAATACAAAAGTATCTGTTTTAGATTTACTCTAGAATTTGATCAAATCATAATTACCTTATTCAGACCTAACATTATATATTGGGTGGGTTGAGTTAAATCATGGGGGTCCACCATTCGTTAATGTAATAATATTCCCAGTTGTTGAAGTTACTGCTCACTTTTAAATGTTCAAGATGTGCTCTTGATAGTCTTGTCGGAGAACCCTTTTCTCTTTTGCTTTTGTTCTTCTCTAAATTAGTCTTAACGAACTAAAATTTTCAATCACACATTTTTTTTAAGGCGCACATATTTTCACTTTAGGAATAAGGACAACGGTATGCAATTTACTATGTGCCATACAAAAACTTATGTGACAATCTTTATAATGTCTACTTGGTTTCTTGTGCAGAGATTGGCCTCTGACTTCCTCTCGAATTACATTTTCCTCGCTGTTGGAAGGGTTGGTTCAAGTACTGATTTGATCGTCCAAAGAGTTGAATTTGTTCTAGATTCAGACAAGAGGAGCCATCTAATGGATCTTCTTCATGCACAGAAGGCAAATGGAGCTCAGGGAAAGGTAGTAAGTGAAACTCTAAAACTTTCAACAGTGGGCAGGTTTTAATTTATCATTTCTAGAGATTTTCTGATCTTCATACAACTAGAATGTGCACATGTGCTTCAGTACGAAAGCTATAATCCTTTTAAATATAATAGCAGCGCAGCTGAAAGTATATAGAACTACACTTGTCTACCCTTCTCCAGTTCTCTGTAAAACTTCATTTAATGCAATATCTCGTTGTAGTATAGTTGCTAGGATTCACTACAACAACAACAACCAAGCCTTTAGTACAAGTTGGGGTAGGCTAAGTTGCTAGGATTTGCTATTCATGTCAAAAAATTTATGATATATTTCTTCAGTAGTATTATTCGTTATATGTTTGGAACATGGAACTCAAGAGTAAAGTAAGAATTAAAGAAACACCAAAATGTACTACGTTACTTGATGCTTTATAGAGATAACAGCATATGATCTCCGTATGTTATTTCTGTTGTTTCACTGTTATATTCGTAATATACTAATCAGCTTGAGGGTAGCTAGTCAACTAGAATATTGTAGCAAATAATAAAATACATTGGTGTCAGTTCTTGGTTGGAGGAGATACACTTAAATGCTTGTCACTCTTAAACTTCATATTTTTAATGCTTCCTCATTCCACGTCTATGTTTTTTTTGTGGTGTGCTGCAGCAAGCTCTGACTTTAGTTTTCGTGGAGACAAAGAAAGGAGCCGATTCATTGGAACATTGGCTGTGTATGAATGGGTTCCCTGCTACTACTATTCATGGGGATAGAACCCAACAGGTAAATATAGGTGCCTGGGAATACATTCTTTCATTGTGCATGTTGAATTCTTATTTGTATTTGCTACATAGCATCTTAAATGTTTTCTTTTTGTTAAGTTGCAATTCTACTGTAGGTGCATAATCTTATATCTAAAAGCATTTTTTGAAGATACAAAGTTGCAGTCATCTCTTTTTCTGTTCAACTAGTCCATTAGCAATACCAACATTATAACGTTCTAGATCCCTATGCCAGTCCTTGGTGTAAAATAGCCTGTACCAGGCAGGTTGTTACTGAACCCAACTCCCATCCCTTCGAATTGCATCTTCCTTTTATTGGTTTTTTTGGTCTCTATCTGGTTTTTCTTTCAATTAATTTTGTGCTTGATGCATCACGCATAAGCTTTTAGAGTTTGTGCTTAATGCATTACGCATGCCTTTTAGAGTTTAGAGGTGGAGATATGGGAAGTGTTAGAGAGAGCTGGGTTGTTGGGATTTGTATTGTATTCAAGCTGGTGATAGAAGAGTTATTGCATTATTGGATTAGCTTATTTCTTTTATTTTAGAAAACATGCAGTCATGTGCATATTTAAACACTGTTGATTTATCATAGAAAACATGCAATCGTGTGCACAACTTGACTTGAGCTATTTAAATACTGATTATATTTATAAAAAGAGCTTCATTCATTTGTCCACAAAGCCTGTTCCATGTTTCTAGCTTTCTCTGATGTGCAACTTTCGCTTTTCATCTTTTCTGGATATAATGTCACAGACGTGGTCGCCCTAATGTGATTGATTGAAACTTTAGGTTCTCATCTTTTTCTGCACCAACCATTTTAGACTTTTCTTGCTGAATGCTATCTAAGTTTCAACAAACTTCATCCACTTACTTGGCTTGTCATCCTCAGTCACACTTAGCTCCAACACATAAGTGGGTACAGCAACACCTTCAAAAAACAGTACCCTCGTCCACTTCTATTCTTTTATTTCAAGTTCGTTGTCAAGCTTTCTTCTAATCGTGCCACAGATCTTTGCATAATAGGCAGATTTTAGATTTTTCTATATGCATCCATCTTTCAGCTTTGAGATTGATTGATTAATCTCAGACATCTTTACTTTATGTGATTGTTGTCATAACTGTTGAGTCAGTGCTTTGCTTCTTGCCTTCTGTTTTCCGGATCGCCTGCTTGTAACTTGTGAAGGAACTACACAAAAACAAGCAGTATTCTGAAAATGCCCCTAAGACATAGCCAAACATCTTACCAGTTTGATGCGAATCCCGTATGCCTTAGAACTGGAGTCAAAACGTGATGCTTAAAGTTCTAGGGAGAGGGATAACAAGCTGGAGGTGACCCTAATTTCCCTTTCTAGTTACCACTAAACTGTGTTAGGACTTCATTATCTGGGAACTTAACTGAAGGATTTCACTGGAGAAGCTGACGGATGCTTGATGAGATATTGGGAATATTTTGAAATTTTTGCCAACATCCCTTTCTACATGAAACATTCTCCCTATTCCCCTTCCTCTAAACCTATCGAAATGTGCAGTTTATGGATTTTGCCTTTTTAACTCTATTTTAGTTTCTGGATTGTCAAAGATATAAACTTTCTCAAGGATATTCAGGATACTGGTGAGGTGTTTGGTTTACTTAGCACCCAATATTTTGGTGCGAGATATGATTTTGGTCAAATTGAGTTATTTGCGCGTTTAGGTGTATATCACTTATTCTTGCTCCATTTATTTAGGCATGCCCTCGTGGGGTATGGCATGGATTAGATGATGGTTAAATTTTATGGTGCATGGCCTGACTATCTGCTTCAGAGTTGCGATTTGTAATAGTGTTACATACACCTTCCTAATGAATTTTTAATTTTGTATCCATCATTTAGTTCCAGTGGCTAGGCACTCGATCATGTCTTCTCTTTTTTCTTATGAAAGATCTACCGTGGAGGTTTTTGTCGCTTTGTGTTGTTCTGCCAACATGAGGTTTTCACTTACTACTCAGTGCTCCATTCCGTAATTAATGGTTGGACGCTAATAGAATAAAACTGTTTTTATTTTGGCAGGAAAGGGAATATGCACTGAGGTCTTTCAAAAGTGGGACGACTCCTATATTGGTTGCAACAGACGTTGCAGCACGTGGTCTTGATATCCCTCATGTTGCACATGTTGTCAATTTTGATCTTCCCAACGATATTGACGACTATGTGCACCGAATAGGGCGTACTGGAAGAGCAGGTAAGTCAGGGCTGGCAACTGCATTTTTCAACGAGAACAACTCATCTATGGCAAGGTCACTGGCAGATCTGATGCAAGAATCTAACCAAGAAGTTCCTGCTTGGCTCTCCCGTTATGCCGCTCGCTCTACTTTTGGTGGGGGAAAGAACCGCCGGTCAGGTGCAGGTCGTTTTGGTGGTCGTGACTTCCGAAGGGAATCCTCCTATGGTAGAGGTGGTGGTGCAGATTATCACGGTGGAGGCAACAGTGGTGGTGGATATGGTGCACCTTCTAGTGGATATGGAGGTGGTAGTGGATATGGAGGTGGTGGCGGATATAGTGGTGGAGGTGCCAGCAGTGCCTGGGATTAGCAGGCAGTCTGCTTAGTGGTGCTATAGGGTTCTCTAAGAATATATATTTTGGGGGCAAGGGAGTGTACTCATTTTTTTCTTCTCCCTTATCGTGGGTCGATGATGATGACGATGATTTCATGGTCTTTTCCCTCTATCTATCTCTCTTTTTCTTTTTCTCTTCATTTTTCATTATATAAAGTATGTAATGTCGGGTCTCAGGGCAAGTGTTTTCGGATTGTTGATGATGGGTGGAGAAGGGTTCTGTTAGGAGGGTGTGGGGAGATAGCACACCAACGTCCCCAATTAAGCAAGGTGAGTAAAAGAATTTAGTAGTGACTAGTGGTGTTTGGGGGTAGTGGTGGTTCTGATAAATCAAATTATACTAACACATGAGAAAATTTTGTTTCTCCCATTCTCTGTATCATACTATTCCTTTTCTATAACCATTCATGTTCATACACTTATAATTTGGAAAATTTTGATTGTTTTAGAAAATTTTATATAGGCAAGGAAGAAGAGTGGAACTGTTCCAGGAAAGCAAGTTAAAATAGTTTAATGAATGTTATATGTTTTGATTTATGTACCTTTTTTTTACTTAAATATTCATTGGATTAGCGTTGCGCCATATAGCTAAGAGTCTAGAATGGTTTTATGATCAGTCCGGATGAGGGTCTTTACGGGCAGATTTTTCTCCTCAAATCTCATTCCCCCACCCCACCCCACCCCCTAACAAATATGTACACCTTTTCTCGTTGTGAACAATTTTGAATCTAGCTATTGGGTATTAGAAACTTTTTGCAGAAATTGAGAATAACATATGTGATTGAATTGTACTCAAAATTCTTACAGAATCATTCGCACAGGTACATCACTTGTTAAGATAAGAAACTTTTTGCAGAAATTGTTATTTTTGGCTTGCACTGACAACATATCATCTTTATGGAACTCCTGTCTGGCTACTTGCGCAGAATGCTTTCATGTGGGGGAGTATTGTAACATAAAACGCCATTTAAAGACGACTCGATATGAAAGGATCATGCTTTATTTGATCCCTCAATACTCTGCGTAACAATTTGTTGGTGGCAGTTCGAGGAAACTCCTTGACAATCTTAACATACTTCACCTAGTTAACAAAAAAAAAAAAAATCAAATCCGCAATGATTATAAGTGGTTTTTAGCCTGTATGAGAATATCCAATTGGCTGATTTTGGGCAAGATATTTCTTCTTACCATAGTCGACAGATTAGAGGTGGTGGTTGGAAATATATAAAGATCCAGCAATTCGTTTATGTTATTTCAGGTATGGGTATTGGGTGATCTAAAAGTGTAAAATATTTTTCACTCAAAATATTTGTTAGACATATTATGTATCACTGTCTAGAAGTGTCCAGTGCCAACTTCAGAACTGCAGTCTAAATTTCTAGAGCGTTACAACTACAAGGAAAACTTGACCGTTATCCTAATATTTCAAGTTCAAACAATAAGTAGCAAAGAGGATTCAGAAGACAGATAGCCTGAAGTAGATACCTTGAATAAGGGGTTAAGGTTGGCTTGGATGGCTCTTGAGAATTTTCCCATCAACTGTTCCGGTTTAATGTCTGATTCTTTCTTTAGTACAACAAATATAACCAATTGTTCAGGCCCACCATTTACTGGTGCAATGCTAATTGCAGCAGTCTCTAGCACACTCTCGGATGCTCGATCACATATACGTTCAATTTCAACTGAGCTTGTCTGCACATAAAGAAAAAGGTTGAAGCTCTTCCCATGTCGAATTCAAAACTGATGCTAATTTGGAGAAAGTTTGCTGCACCTTGACGCCACCAAGATTCATGGTGTCATCAGCTCTACCCTGAACTACAAAATACCCGTCAGCCGTTCTCTTAAGTATATCTCCATGCCTTCTGAGTTGCTGTCAGTATAAAATACCAAGAAATGTAAGATAGTACTATATTCCATACTAATGTATATGGTAAAATGATAATGACATAATGTACATCTGCCCATCTGCTTGTACATATAAACCCAGGAGAGTTCACAAATAGTAACTGCGTTCCCATCCATTACTTACTACTTAATTTACATCTTTGCCAAAATAAAACCTAAATGCAAGCTTTTAGGCATTGGTCCTAAGATTAGTACACAAATAACTGTTATCATGATTTGTCTCCGTAGCATAATGTAATTAACAAAATAGAAGTAAAATTTGAGTCCCAACCTGCTTAAGATGAAATGGGATTAGTTGCTTTCCCATTTTCGCCAAGGAAGCATTCTTAATAAGAAAGAAAGTCAAAATCTGAGACAAACAAAAGTGCGTACCATTCCATTGTGTTTAGGCATTCCTTTGACGTAAACTTTTTCAAAATCAGCATTAAGCAACCTATTAGTAGCTCCCATATAGAGAGAAAATAAACCGACCTCTCCAACACAAGGTTGATCACTTGGCTGTCATTACATGTTTATTGAAGTACTTCAGTTTATATACATATAAAAACCTTACGAGATAGAAACTTAAGAAATTAGGCAAAGAAATTCTCACATAAGCAACACCATGCTCATCAAGAATGACAAACCCTGTTGTCATTGATGCTGTGCTGAATGCTCCAAAAGATTGTGGCTGTAACAAGCTTCCTAGAATATATGAAGATGAAAGCTCGGTACCTCCACAACATTCAATGATGGGCTTGTAATAAGATCTCGAAGAAAGCCATAGATCATCATCTACATTTGAGGCTTCTCCAGTAGAGGCAAATAACCTGTTAATTTTTTATTTTAGAAAACATACAATAGGCAATCATCTCCATCTGAGGATAAAAGTTATCCGACATGAAGGCTTAAAGTGATTGGATCTCATAAATAAGTTACGATCTACATCTATACATCTACACTATAGCTTTATAATGATACTTCTGGAAAATAACCTTGCTAGTATTAAATTCCCTGCTTCGTTAATAAATTAAAAGGAGACTTTATAAACATGCACAGTTTGTTCAATTTATAAACTAGTTATGAAACTGCTAACTAATGCTAAAAATTAAGCATGCATTGGGTGGCTTACAAACTTGTAATGTGGATCATAGATGCAGGAGATCATATTACGGTCTGCCTTCTTGGTTCTAGAAAGTGAGGTTAAAACATCAAACTTTACCTTATCTGTGTCCAGTCAAGACCATCCATACATTGGGTGTTCTTCCAAGCTTTTACGAGGCTCGGCACTGTACCTAAAATAGTCACACCTGCATCCTACAAACGTTTAATCAAACAAGAAAGAATATAGTATTAGTAATTCACCAGAAATCTCTACAGAAAAGTATAATTTCATCATTAATACATTATTGTTCTCACCTGAACAAATTTTCCGAAACCACGATCGAGAGGAGAGCCATGATAGAGAGCGAGAGTACTGCCATTGAGAAAGCAAGAATATAATAAAATAGGTCCCATAACCCAACCGAGATTTGTAGGCCAACAGAAGACATCTCCAATTTGGCAATCGCAGAATGCCCATGAATCCGCTGCAGCACGCATTGGAGAAAGTTGTGTCCACGGGATGGCTTTTGGATCTCCTGTTTAGAGATTCAAGCATGCTGAATAAATAACAGGCCATATAGGGGACATGAATAGATGTTAAGATGATAATATTTTGTACCTGTGGTTCCTGATGAAAAGAGAATATTCGTTACTGAATCGATAGGCTGGTAAACCGGAGAGTAATAGTTTGGACTGCAAAAAACAGGTTTCGGATCAATAGATTAAGCACCTGACTTGGAAAAAAAGAACTAAATTGAGGTAAACAGTCATATTAAATAAATATTATTGTTTCTAAGCAATACGGTATTCATTAGAAACTCTGCCGAAAAGAAAAGAACTCGTTCAGTAACTCATTTAGAAGCGTTAACAGTCTACGGATACCTCGAAAGGTGATCAACAGAGGAAAGGAAAATTTTCCACGACAAATCCTGCTCCCTTAATTGAACTCCTACATCCTTCCCCTTGGCAGGGATTACGATAGCTTTACATGAATCAGCTGCTACAACACGGCTGCAAGTAGCAAGGTAAATCAATGTTGAAATGAGTATATGTCTCCAAGGGATATGATGAGAAAAGAAGTAAATTTCTCCAGATTATGTTTGTTCTTTGATTTGATGTACATTACTATATCCAGGAGTCAGCGACCAACATGATGACAAGTTGTTGTATTCCCAAAATTTCAATAATACTGTTGTAAATACCAGGAGAAACATAGGTAAACATTACCTATAAAGAGGAAATTTTCTTCCTCCTCTTACAATAAAATCCTGGACAGAGGGTGAAAGCAAACATTATTTTGAAGATCCATGTAATAAAGATAAATGTACTATTCCTTGCTTTTTGACTGAGCATTTGCAAACAACTGAATGGGAAGTTGGCTTTCATGTCACCAAGATTTACAAGTTAACAGCTATTTTGGACAACCAAAAAATATTTTTTTTCTCCAAATTCTTGAACTACTTTGCTTACTTCCATCTTTGTTCGAGCAATTCTGCCAGCACAACTTGTTACGTGAACTGTGAAACCAGTATGATGTAAATATCTCTGTTTAAAGCTTTAGCTCATGTTAACATGACACTTTAGTACTGGGAATAAAAACAACTAGTTATAGTAAGTTTTCTTAGATCTTGATTAATATAAATTTTAAAAAAAAAAACTTTTTGGAATTTCTGTTAAAAGCTCTTCATATTTGAAAGAGTATAATCGAAGTTCAGTGCTGTAAGCAAACAAGAACTCTTTAGATCATAAACACACTAGGGAAGACCTGAGTGAAGATGCCCTTAGCTTTGGATACTCGCAAACGTGTCGCAATTTCTTTTGGAGCAAAGCTGTCAGCAATGGATACAACAATAAATCCTGCGAGCACAATTGCTAAGTAAATGATAACTGCAGTCACTGTCATCGGCATGTCTATAGCAATTGCATCACCCTTCGAAAACATCCCTTCCAGAGCATTAGATACAAGCCTATAACCACAGTGATCATGGTTTTCATTTTTACATGAAAGTTACAGTACAAAAAATCAGAAGACAGAGACTGATATCAGCAAAAACATACATTACTTTGTCTCTAAGTTCCTTCAGCGTCAAATGATTGACAGGGAACTCGTCTGCACCTTCCTCTCTCCATACAACAACCACGCTATCTTCATCTTTCCTAGGATGATTCACAGATAGAAGACAGCATTCAGCAATATTTAAAACTGCACCAGGCAGCCATATTCCTCCCAGCTTCGACTTGTCAGTGGTATCTAGAATGCATTTCGGGCCTTGCCGAAATATGATCGAAAGCTCTTTTAGAGCTAATGACCAGTAAACCTGTACTAGTATTTTGACGTAAATTATCAATATTAGGCAATGAATAAAAGAAGACAGATTTTCTTATTAATGAGCTATTACAGGAAGACAAATGCAAATCTAACAGAACGGTTGAGATGATGAGTATATACAACAGGTTTTACGCCTGAATTGTATAGATTTAGCTAAGCAGCCACCGAGCTAAAATTCATAAATGCCCTTGTAAGGTATCCTATAGAATTTTGTATCCTTAACTGTTGAAGGTTAGATGTTGTCAAGGCTTAAGTTACAGCAGTTAACTATAGATATAGCCGGTGAGAAGCATACTCCATTCATAAGGCACTCTGTGTTTGCTAGTTACGACCAGAATGGCTATATAGTTACCTGTGGAATAAGTCTTTTGTAGAGAATTTACTGAGTTAATGAATACATGGGGGCCATTCATTTTTTTTGTTTTTTTTGTATATGTTATCATAAATTGAGATACGAAATTCCATTACTTTGTACTCATCAATCATAAACATCTTAATGAAATTTCAAAGAAAGAATGCGATATAAGATTTTGGGTCTGTAACTTATAAAGATGTTTTTCCTATGCAAGTAAGATGAGTAGAAGGATCTCTTCAACTTCTCTAACAAGGGTAGAGATTCATACAAATGGGTTATGAGAAGCTAGAATCCCCACCGAATTCCAGTAGGACTTCTAGCAGCAAGATAGAGTGGATGAGTTTCATATTGCTAGAAACATACAGAATCATATTGTGCATACCATACACTTGTTTGTCTTCCTACTTGTGCTTACATAATTAGATTTTTTTTTTATCAACCATAATTAGATATTTTTACTTCTAGAAAAGAGACTTGTATTTGTGTACCTCTGGATGCTCAACTGAGAACTTGTGGAAGAGATTATAACTGGTAATTGGGTCTTGATACGAATTACCCAAAAGCTTTGGACCATGAGCTTCCATGAATCTACCTAAATTTGTTTGTCTGGCCTGCAACCTGCAGGCATTTTAACAAACACTTATCTTTGAGATCATATAATATTCATCCCTTGTTCTATGAAATGGATTGTTTGTTGAAATTGCAAGTTGTGTAATGAGCTGACTGGGGATAATGATGAACAGGAAATCTGATTGCTAGTTTCTTGCCCTCAAACCACTGCCCCTACCCATTTGAGGCAACTTATACATACAATTGTATAGTTTGATGTTAATATTATAGATGTCTCCATCACTCCATGTATAAGAAATGAAATGTATAAAGAAATCAGACAAATTAACTTACAGAGAAGGGAACCAATAAAATGGAAGAGCATTGGTGGAGACCTTCTCCAAATTAGAGTAAACACTGTAATAGATAAGCTGGTGTAGACTATGTGGATGAGATGGTTTTAGTAGTTGTTGAGCTTGTATCTCAAACCAAATATCATAATTAGTAGGATTTGATCCCTGTCCTCCTCTTCCTCTGGCTCCTCCATTAATAGCCTGTTTAAGTTGTTTGTGAAATGCTTCAGCTTCTTCGGTACATAATCCTCCAACTTCAATTATTTCTTTAACTCCTACTTCATATATACTTCCATAATGTTTCTCCATTTCTTTTCTTTTTTCTTTCTTTCTTCCTTCTCCCTAAATCTCTGTGTCTTTTGAGTTATTGTGTATACATTTGCATCACCAGCAACATTTAATTGGACAAGGAAGGGGTTTGGTATGGAATGATGGGGATGAAGGGGTAGTTGGGATTGTCAAGCCTGCTCAGCGGTCCACATTACCTTTTTCAGTTGCATCATTTTCTTGGCGTGGTTCTATACAGGCCATATGTCCTTTTTGATACTGCAAATACGAAAATGCCCTAAATCACAACATTACTAATAGCGCGTTTGGATACCAGAAGCAGAAGTTGGGAGCAGAAACATTTTGCTTCACAAAAAGCTATTTTTTTTTGCTTCTAGAAGCCGTTCTGAAATTGTATATCCAAACTAACTTCTGACTTTTTTATTTCCAGAAGTCAAAAAAACAACTTCTGAGTATTTATCCAAACAGCCTATAAGCGTCACATGCCCATTTCGCGGCTTTCATTTTTCATGGGACATGACCGGCAATATTTTGTGGTTCAGTAAATCAACTTCACCCACAAGTCCTCATCCTTGCATACTTGCATCAAAGTATGCACATGCCTTCACTCTTAAGGCTTCACGCAACGAAAGTCTTTCTTCTTTTCTTTCTAACTCTTTATGCCCCATAAGCATAAGAGGTTTACCATGTGAAAACACTAGGGGTACCAAAATACACCACCAACTTTTTCATAGGCAATATGTATGGACAAACTCAACACCACTCTGAGAGTTTAAAACTCAATCAAGGAAAGTGTTTAGAGTTATCTCTCTCTCTCTCTCCCTCTCTCTCTTGTTATTAGAATGTTTACAGAATTGAATCCGTGAACCTAATTGCAAAGAGAGTTCTTGGACGGAACCAAAGACCAATGTCCAAGGATCAATCAAGTCGTATCCAACAAACTAGGTCGGACGTATCTACTCTGATTGATCAACGCACAACCTGTGATATTTCAATTATAAAGATAAACAATATAATGCGAAAAAGGAAATAACACAAACATCAAAAAATTTGTTAACGAGGAAACCGCAAATGCAGAAAACCCCCGGGACCTAGTCCGGATTGAACACCAAACTAGATTAAGCCGCTACAGACACTAGCCTACTACCAATTAACTTCTGTCTGGAATGTAGTTTAGCCCGAACTCAGTCTCCCACTGATTCAGGTACATTCGCGCTCCTTACGCCTCTTGAATCCCAACAGGACTCCACGCAATTGATTCCCTTATATGACGTCACACCAACTAAGAGTTGCTTCAACTCAATTGAAGACTTTAAACCAAATCTGCCTCCCACCGATTAAGCCTATATAATTGATTTCCTGATTACGATCGAAAGGGATGATCAAATCAAACGTAGGATCAAGGTGATGGAAATCGATAAAAATTTGACAAAAGTCTAGTTATCCTCAAAATCCGGAATTATGCAGCCTAGATTATTATTCACCTCACAAGTATAAAACTTGAGGAATCACAAAGTTGAGACGAAGAGAACTTTGTGATTCTATTTATCTAGTTCAAGTGATAAATCAATAATCGAACAAGATAAGGGTACTCAAGTTATCAAGATAAAAGATAACTGGATCTGATTTCATGAATCCCAATGAAGTCTTTGATAGTCGCTAAACCCTAAAAGGGTTTCTGGAGAGGACGACTCTATATACAACTATGACACACCAAAAAGTAGTGTCAGGATTCAAAGATCCCAGTTGCCAAAAGATCCCCTTATATAGACATTCAAACCATAGGTTTCTTTAGGTTTAAGATAAGATAGCTTTGGAACCAAGCCAACAATATTCACCGTTAGATGAAAACTTTGAAACTCATTCACATAAACAAGATATACACTCTGGTTAGATAAACCGTAACCGAACCGTGTATAAAGACTATAGCCAACATGGTTAGCCGAAACCAGCCGGTTTGAACTTAAAAGCTTAACACTCGTTTTCATGAACACAAGGAAATTTATCTTGAATCACAATCATGTGATCAGATAAGTCTAGTATTTTTCAAGAATTGATCAAATGCAAATTATCTCATAGAAATAATTTAATCGAAATTGAATCATAACCGATATAGTTGGTAAATGCATAAAGTACAAATATATGAGTCGTTGGTGAATCGGCTGAGTCATGGTACGCAAAACTAATGAGCAAAACCGAGTGTCGGAGTTGACAAAACTTTTTCAGTTCACATACCGGTTTGCAAACTTAGGTGCAAAACTGAGTTCCGGAGTTGACAGAACTTTTTCAGTTTACGAACCGGTTTGGAAACCTTAAGACTTTACCGGTTCCGGAGTTCACAGATTCTTTTCAGTTTGCGTACCGGTTTGGGTGCTAAAATGGTTTAGGAACATAGAACTATATTGGTTCGCATACCGGTTTGGATACTTAAACCCGGTTCCCTTACCACAGTTCCAAAATAGTTTGCATACGAATATGCATACCTATCCGGATCAAGAAACAAACAGATTTTTCCATCATGTGCATATGAATATGCGTATCACATAAATCTGTAAGTCGATACATAGATATCCGCTACGTGTACGAGTACATGTAATACGACTTCAGACATGTAATAGTTATCTCAGTTTGTAAGAATGATAACACTGTCTTGTATTCTGAATATAGTAGTTCTATATTTTTCTCTAAATCAATTTGAAACATTCCCGAATAACATCAATAACACATATCACTGTTCCAGGCTATTTTTGAATGACAAACTTGAATCATGATTTGGTTCCGAACAATAAATTGCTCTCCACTGAAATTGATCAAGTATGAACAAATGTTCATTAAACTTAGTCATTATATTTCGAGAAATTCGTAAACTAAATAATTAGTTCTCGACTCGAAATTCTTGTCTATGCAAGCTAGTCTAATTAGCTACGCAACAAACGTCTCAAGGATAGAAAAGTGAATATAACTTGAGAAATAGGTGGTTCAGTCTTAACTTACCTTTTGTTGATGGAGTTCTCCAAAAGCTTCGGTTGATCTTCGCTTCAAATGGTAGAACGCAAATGATGACTGGTTCGTTTCTCAACTACCTCTATCCTAGACCGAGACTTAACTAATTGTAGACTAGAAATCAAGATATAGTTTTGACAACTAAATTTGACAACAAGCTTGATATGGCAATACTTGTGAGTTCGACCAAGATGTGCTCTAACACCATGCATCAATGTACTTAAACAATCTCAGAAAAATCAGCAAAACCAAGAATACAAAGATATAACACAACATTCTTTTTTGTTGCATTAAGGAAGATTACGTAACACACTCCATCACATGGACCAAATAGGTCATTCACCCTCTTGGTGAATGCCTATCTCTCTCTACAATTCAGTGGTTCTTCTACAATCGAACAACCCTAAACTTATTAATCTCTAGCCTATTTATACTGGTAAGATTAGGATAAAACTTGTGTGCAACCATTTCAACATCCTATGAGCATCCAAGTCTCCGTAGGTAGTTTCCCTAACCGCCAATGTGCTTTTCAACTGCCACCTTTTGTGTTGTCAATACAATGGATGCCACATATGTTCTTGGTGGTTAGGTTTTTCCAAACTCGGTTATAAAGCCACTTTATAACCGTCTCAAACCAACTCCTTGCTCTGGCATGCATGTGATACACACACAACTTGTAACTCACAGTCCGAGCCAATGTATAATTAACATAACGCAACACTCGTCTTGGCCTGATCCAATGTACAACTATCTTAACGTTATAATCAATTTGGACATGCATTTAACTCCTATTGATGCCAACATCCGAGTAAGATCATGTCAATCATGCCCTGATTTGCTGCTTAGTTCAGCTTCATACTTTAGGTGTATCACTTGTATTGTTTTTGCCGAGCAATAGACAACAATGTCACATTTGGCAATGCCACTGTTGCATATGCATTGTCCATGCCTCGGCCAATGCTTGGGCCGATGACTAAGTCATTCCATGACTTGCATTGCATCCCTATTTCCTTCATTGAGTCGGGATAACTTTGAATCAAGGATATGAAACACTATCACATAATATTACATGTGTCAAGTAGCATTTCTTGTTTCAGTTATGATAGCGCTTCATCGTCGGATAATGCAGCTCCATCTCCCAGGCCATTGATTTCAATGCGCAATCATTGTGCTTCACTGACTAGGACAATAACAAACCTCCCCCGCCCATTCTGTTCAACGTCCTCGTTGAACGCAACCAAGTATACTCGTTATACTTGTTCTTTGGCCTTGTACACTTCCGAGCCTATCTCATAAATCAACAAACTTATTTGTCCATTGTCCTTGCCAAAACTTTCTGCCTAGTATCATATGTCAACACTTAGCTTGCTGTTTTTTAATTGATCTTATGGGCTTGTGTTATTGTTGCCACGTTGTCCTACGCTCCAACTCCAACTCCAATCGTGTATCAATACCCAAATGCGACTTGAAATTCCTTTTTCCAATTCCTTGAATTAGACTTGAAATTCACTTGAATCATTTGTGCATGTATGAAAAAGGATTCTTCCAACTAATCACAATGATCATTACCATAGTATTTTGCCTTCACCTTCCGACTTTAGTTGCACCACGCAACATAACAAGATTTATGCAAGACTCTGAATTATGTTCAATCATATTGCGCCTGCCGAAACATGCCATGCCTTAAGGTATGCAAGTTATGACATACCTATGCTTTGTGTATTCATCCGAGCAAACACCATTCTTATGGCTTCTATCAAAAAAAAGAACTTTATTCCTACTATGGAAACAAGTTTACTTGGGACCAAAGTAAAAAGTTATTCCAAGAAGTATTGAGGTTACTTGCGATCAAAATAATTTGTAAATACTAGTTCACGAACTTACTCAGGAATGCAAGTAACTGATTGAACTTTAACCAACCTAACCTAACCTAACCTAACCTAACCTTATTTATCATTATAATCTGCAACTAAGATTTTCAATTGCATGTCGTGCATTTATTGCTGCAAGAGTCTTCTTCTATAAACCGAGGTTTCCTCAAAAACCATAATTATGTAACCACTTTGAAGTCTTCACTTGGGATTCGTGAAGCCTGATTAGGCTACCTTTTACCAGATTTTTATTTTTTATCCAGAATATTATCTTCATCATTGTAGTTTTTTTTATTTTCTTAAGGTCCATTTCTTCTGCTATATGACCAGTCAAGAACTATAGATTGAGAAATAATATTTGTAGAAGCTACAAGGAGTTCTTCGTCTCCGACCTTGTTAGTTCCATAAGATAATGTTCTAAGCTTGACTTAGCCACTTCTTGTGAGGTAGAATCGATTTCCTAGGTATGTTTATAAGTTTTGAAGAACTTAAACCTTAATTATTGAGGTTTACATTGACATCAATTTTATCTAGAGATCCCTTAAAGCGAATAGATATTACCTTGATTGAAAATATCTATATAAAATTAAATGGGTGTCATGTTGGAGGGACGGTAACATTAGTCTTCACGAAGGACTATGGAACAACTTCTAGTCCTATAAAGGATGTCAATTAGGAGACTCGTGCATAGGGTCTTGCGATATTCAAGATACGTAGGGGTACAACTGCAGTAGAATAGTTTAGAGGGTATATTCGGTCTCAACAGTCTGAAGTCTAATAGTGGGATAGTATTTTTAGTAGCTTAGTATAATATCTATTCAAAATTGGACGAGGTCCCGGGGTTCTCTGTTACAATGTATTTTTTCTCATTAATAAAATTGTTGGTGTTTGTGTCATTTCCTTTTCGCATTATACTTTTTATTATCATAATTGAATATCACCAATAGTATGTTAATCATCCAAGATAGTTTAACTCGTGAGTAAAGATCATATAAGACATTTTCTTGTGGAATTCAATCTTGTAACATGGTTCATACAAGACTTCATCTTGCTGAGTACAAATCTTGAAGTTTTGAAATATAATAGGTCAGGCTTGTATTTGCAATCAAGAAAAAGGATCCTGTTAATACTGGTTTTACAGTATAAAAATCTAAACGTATCGTTTGTACAAGGATTATTGTACATCCAGGTTCAAGAACGAAAAAGTTGGTGAGGTACTGGGTACCCTCTCATTTTCAAGAACGTCCAAGTTTGTTGCATAGTTGACAATGAATGTAATAGTTATAGATGAAGGTATACGACCATCATGATCAAATCTGCCACCTCAAAATCCATTTATATTATAATTTTTACCATTATGAATCCTCCATGATTGGCACCAGAAAACCTCTATGAAACTAACTTTAATCTTGATAGGGAAGTTGATTAGGATAAGGTGTGAAAAAAGTACCTCTAAAACCATCAATTGGAGTTGTGATGAAGAACCAATGAATTGATGTTGAGAAATGTTAGCTGATATAGAATTATGATCCAGATTGAATTCATAATTAATACAAGACTCCTCTAAAAGAATAAGACCCATTAGATGCCCACACTTATAAATTTTTTCCAAATATTTTAGAACCTGGAAATTTACAGAAGTAAAACCTAAAAATTTACAAAAAAATTTTAAAAAAATTGAATTATGCCGAAAGCTCATGAAGAATGTGAAACAATAGATCTTCACCATAGACAACATGATTAATTTGAGCAAGCTGATGTGAAATTGATATTGCTTTATTAAAGTAAATCTGCATCTATTTTGGTAATTTCTCAAAATTTGTAACTCAGTATTCAATTGCATCAACTTAGTTCTCGTTGGAGCATTATAATCAATTTCCAATGCTTCCAATCTTCATATGAAAATTTATAACCAAGAACTCGAACATGACATTCATAAGTTAATATACTAGGTAAACATGATAAAATCGTTTGAGCTAATTTAACCAAAAAATGAAGAGAGGATTTTGAAGTAAATCAGTAAAAATTGAGTTAATTTCAGAAGTTGATCAAGTAAAAATAGTAGATGGGGGCAGACCCTTGGTAAGTTTCGGTGGAGTCTGAAATAAGCCATCAAAAAATATAAATAAGTTGTAGTTGCGGAAAAAATGTGCAATTTGTTATTTGCCGATTGAATAATTTGTTGAAATAAGTTTGGAAGGAGGTTTGAAATTCGGTGTACGAACCAAAGAATCAAAAGGTGGTGTTGACAACTATTATGCGTTCTCAGACATCATTGAAAAGAAAAATTAACAAACCTGAAAATGAAGCTTTAGAATCAGAGAAATGAAGCTCCCTCTGGTACCATGCTAAAACCTAATTTTGTGTTTATTCTATAAGCACTTGTTTACAATCATGACTGTTTTTTTTATATTATGATCGTATTGAACTAACTCATGATTCAGGATTTTCTTTGGCCTTCTTAAATTTGTTTTGACAAAAATGCTTTTCCTAAGATTGGACACAAGACTTTGAGAATGTTTTTTGACATCTAAATCAGTGAACTAAGGTTTTTAAAGCGTGAAGCGCTTTTAATTTTTAAGAAGCGAATCATATGTTGAAGCGAACATTGAATTATATGAGGAATCCATATTTAATGTATGATTATTGTTCCAAAAAAATCTATGTTCACTTTTAACACAAAAAACTAGTATGGTACAGTGGTATAGGATGTTCTTTGGGGAGCAGGAGTTCATAGGCTCGATCCTTAGCATCCTCTTTATATTTTTCTTGGTTTAAATTTTTGATTTTCAAGTGGTTGACTTAGTCAGCGCTTCAAGAAAAAGTCAAAATTATGCTTCTTGGGTGTTCCACTTCAGAGCTGCGCTTCGAAGCGTTTAAGCGAAATTTGAAACGAAGCGTACGCTTCGAAGCGTGAAGCGTACACTTTTAAAAACCATGCATTGAAACATTAGTTCTTTTTGTGATTAATAATATATATATGCGTAATCTAATATGTTACACATATTTCACATATAGTCATCTTTGTATCATATATGCATTGTCGACTATAAATACTCAGTTCGTTATTTCACATGCAATTTTCGATACATAAAAAAGGAAAACGAATCATTTTTTGATTAACGATGTAAAAACCTTGACGGTTACAATTACTTAACGATAGTAATAAAAATTACATGTAAAATTAGAACATCATTATCGTAGAAACAATTGTCGCAAATTAATAAGCTATTCAACTGGATAATAGGTCAGACATGAAAGAAAAAAAAGGTTCGATTTTGTGCACACTTTCTAACGAGCATGCGTTAATTTCCTGCACTGATTTAATTATGAAAGTCATGTAACGAGGATTAATACTCTAAAAATGAATGATAACGAGGTCATCCATTATTTTTATTTTATTTTATTTTATTTTGTAAACAAATAATCTTTTCATTAATGAAAATTCGAGGTTACAATGAGTTTATCAAAAATAAGAGAATACAAGGTAACAAGAATATACCGTAAAATGCAATAACGAGAAGTCCGACAAGAGAAAGAGAAGGATTACCAGAGTAAGACAAATGCAAGTATGAATAAGATTCGATTAAATCATAGGAATAATGATTTATCTTGGAATTAAAATCCAACCATTTAGTTTGTTTCTCTTCTTTAAAAAGATATGCTTCAAAACCAGGAGTGATTTGCCATAATCTCTTGTAACTAGTGATGAAGCTTCTGTCGTCAAAGAATCATCAATGGAGATTACGTCGCCAGATAAGTTGATGATGAAGATTCCGATGAAGATTTCGTCGCCGGAGACAACAAGATGAAGATTTCGTTGTTGGAGTGCAGCACTATTAATCTTAAAACCTAACTCAATAATCAAGAATCACCCATTAAAGCGAAGTTAAACCCAACTCAATAATTAATATTTCGTCGTTGGAGTGCAACACTATTAATCTTAAAACCCAACTCAATAATCAAGAATCGCCCATTAAAGCGAAGTTAAACCTCAAAAGAGTAGATAAAACCACCATAATGGTGTAGATAAGTAGAAAACATAATAAAATCAAAGTTAAAACTGCTAACTAACCTAGAAAGCAATAAATAATGAAGAAATCTGCTCACATCTGGTCCAAAATCGACCAGATTTGAGCAGAAAAGGGTTGTCGTTGATGGTTTGGTTGAAGAAGAAAGAGAAGTGAGAAATAAGAGATATTGGGAGAGAGAAGATTCCATGGTTTGGTTGAAGAAGAAAAATGAGTGAGAAAGAAGTGAGAGAGAGAAGAGGTTCAAGGACATCCGTTAACTAATCACCCATTCAAATTACATGTTAAATTAAAGAGTCCAATTTTGTGCACACTCCTTTAAAAAATGTGCACGTAACAAAACCATATTATTGGCTGGTTTAAAAACAAACATTATCTAATTAATTTAGTTTCTTTTATTTTAATTTGATTTATAAATCTCAAAAGGTATGGAGGATATATCGTATATACTGGTTACCTTAAATATAGCGTTTAAACTAGGAAATAGTCAATTAGACGCAGTGATATTGCTCCATCCAACAAACATGTCCATTATTATTCCTTTGATACTATCTTTAATACGAACATGTCTTCTTCGGCACGGAGATGAAGCAAATCAATGAAGTTCATCTTCTTGTCATCTTTGCCGAGATGCTCTTCTTTAATTTGGAACGAAGATGATTCTTCATGACATGATTAAAGAAAACAGTATCTAGCTCATGAGATGTTTCATGTTAATCCAATTAAGATACCTTTCCACTTGAATCACTTGATCAGTGGAAAGAAATTTTCAAAGCTCATAAACTCCATCAGTGTTGTCGACAATATAGTGATTAATTAATAGAGAGTTTAATCACTTAATGGATTGTGTACTATATCTTTGCATATTCAAAACTGCAGAGTGTAACATGAAGAGAGATGATTGACTGCTAAGTGTAGTCTGTAACTATGAAGAATGGCATTCACCACCATCAACTTTTACTAGGATGATAACTGTGACGGACCCAAAAAGTATAATTTTCTTTTAAGGTCCGCGCTAGAAGTCCTGGTCGAGCAAAAAATAAATTTTTTTAGGCTTGTGGACTAACAAGACTACCCGGGTTTTAGTTCCCTTTAGCCCAGGGGTAGGTCCGTCCCTAGATGATAAGAAAATATATTAACGTCAACAATCAGTTGATTCTTTATGTTAATAAATGAAATCAAAAAAATTCAATAATAAATCTAGTAACAATAATTTGGTTTGGCACACTGTTTATTTATCATATCTATTATTAAGGGAATGCGGCGATGGATAGGATGTACTTACTAGCAGTATCAATGGTAACTTTAACTTATGCTAAACGATGATCAACTCATGATCACGATTTTAATCTATATAAAATATACATGATCAGTTGAAACTAAGAATTATTTTCCGGTAAAATTAAATATTCTCGTTTTAAAGGAGTTAACGACCATACATTTCCAGATTTCCTTCTCCTAAATCACCATAAATTAGGGATGTTAGTATAACGTATATTTTCCTTTTCATTTTTAAGATTAAATTTAAATTTATATCAAAGAGAAACCAATTTTATTAAACGGTCCGCGAGATATAACCCCAAAGGTGTCACTATCCATCCACAAAAAACCCATCAAAACAAAAGTAACACAAAAACCCGATCAAAATATAAGTAACACAAAACTCCCAAAAAAGATGAAACCAAAATTGGTTTCATCATAAAATTTGATGAAACCAATTTTGAAATTTGGGGTTTTTGTATCAATTTTGTTTAATAGAGTTTTAATGGATCCCAACCTGGGAAGCACGGACACTGACACGGGACACGGACACGACACGACACGGACACAGAAACCGACAAAAATCCAAAATCATCAGGACACGGACACGTCTACATATACATTAATAAAATGGTTATATACTAAGATCGTAGTGTTATAGTATATCAAATACATTAATCACGCAAATACATAGAAAAAACTCAATTTTATGCCGTTAGGTTAGCTCACGTATAGAAAAATTAACTATTATACTGATTTCCTTGACACACTAGGTTACCAAACTACTAAAATGGAGTATAGATTTCTAACCGTGTATCATGTCGGTGTCCCACGCGCGTCGTGTGTCCTTCGCGCGTCTGACACAGACACGTCGGTGCTTCACTGATCCAACATTTGAATGGGGTTTTTGTACCAGAAGTTTGGTCACCTTGGGTTTTTATGACTAGTTATGTTTACTAAATACAAAACGTTTGTTATGAACCAACCAATACGATTGCTTTATTTCGTGCACACTCTTAATACACTGTAGGTGTTATGAGGTGACCTTGTTTATTTGTGAGCTTTATCTCCTCTTTCTATTTCCTCTCCTCTTTCCTCCACCTACAGTGACAAAAACCCTAACTGAGTGAGCGTCGTTCTGCTCAGATCGGCTCCATTGGAGCAGATCTGAGCAGGAAATCATCATCCCAAGCTTATTTTATCCTTTCTCTAACAGTTGTTGTTGTTTGCTGCTAGTTTTGTGCGTTTTTAGATTTTTGATTTTGGGTTTCAGTTGGATTAGTTGCAAATTTTGGATTTTCCCGGTGATTTCTCCGGCAGATTAGCGTTTGTGTAGCTCTTTCCAGGTGAGAACGAGACTCTCAAACCTTTTTAGTCTTTGTCTCCATTAAAGTTGCAACATATTCTCCATCTTCGGCAACTCTGCGCCGATCGGCGTCTCCATCAGCTATCAGTTTTGTTTATATGGTTGTGTTGTTAGATTTACTTATGTTAGTTTGTTTTAGTTGGTCTGTAATAAATGTGATTTACAGCGGTTTTCTTCTTCACAACAAGCTTCTCCGGCGGGTTCTTCGTTTATGAATTAGGGAAGTTTGTTGTGTTGTAATCGGTGGTTGTTATCTCCAGGGGGTACTTTGTTTACCAACTAGGGTTAATAATTTGTTAGATCCTGTGATTGTGTCTGTAATTTTGATTGTTTGGCTTGTTTGTGAACTGATGATTGTTTGCTACAAGTTTGGTGATGGTCTTCTACTGGAGATTTATTACCCCATTTTTGGTTTGCATTTTCCTAGCCGGTGGAGGAGCTCTGAAGAGTGGAATCTGCACGCCGTGCGAAGAATGGATCAGTTTTGGCTTTTTAGCATCTCTCCTTGTGGAGGAGGGTTTGTCATTTCTATTGGAAAAAAAAATTCATCTGAGTCTGATCATGCACCAACGATCAGCTCTCCCTTATAAAGTTGCGGGTGTTACTGTCACCGTTACCGTTCGATGGTCCGGTCATTATTATTGGATTCTAGTTACGGGATTTTGGTTACGAGATTCTATCGTTGGGAAATCACATAGCGTTGTATTTACTTGTGTTGTGTCTGTCATGTAACTTCAGGGTTTTCCCCTGTTTTCTTATTAAAAAAAAAGGATCAAATAGCAGTCGGGCAAGCCAGTCGAACATGACACGCGTCCCCTAGTCCCATGGGGAGCAAAACAGGTCACGGAGTACTACACGTCTACCCCTACCAGTCTACCCCTTTGGTGCGTGAGCACTCCATCTTTACAATATTTACCCTTAACAGTCTCAGTTAAAGCCATAATAAATCTAGAAGGTTATTATTGGGGCGTCACCATCCAATAGAGGGGCTTCACTTGGATATTTAATGACCAAAAATCTGGTTATGGGGTACTTTTGATTCAATAACAACTGTCCCAACTATCCTTAAACTAAAATTAAAACTTAAAAACATAAACAAAACCTAATTTCTATTGTTCATTCTTCATATTTCAATTGCTCTTCTTCTTCCTCTCCTTTTTCTCTTCATCCTCTTGAACGATATATCCATTTGAATTCATATCATCGAACAAACCCATGGTGTATGTAAGGTAATCATCGAACAAACAAATCTTTGTTTACTCGTTTTTGTGCTTAAAATAGGTTAGATTGAATGAAATTGAAGTAAAATTAGGATTTCAGTAACGTTTCTGCTAGTGCTACGTCTAGGTTCGGTGCTTCTTTTCTAGACGTAATTTTAGTTTATGAAGAAATCACGGCCAGGTTTGGATTAATTCCAACCGTAGAATTTTATTTGCATGTAGTTTTACGTCCGGCTTCCTTTTAATTCCAACCGTAGAAATTGACTTTACGTCCATGTTTGGATTGATTCCAACTGTAGAAATTGGTTTTACGTCCAGGTTTGGATTGATTCCAACCGTAGAAATTGATTTTACGCCCAGGTTTGGATTAAACCGTAGAATTTTGTTTGCATGTAGTTTTACGTCCAGGTTCCTTTTAATTCCAACCGTAGAAATTGATTTTACGTCCAGGTTTGGATTTGATTCCAACCGTAGAAATTGGTTTTACGTCCAGGTTTGGATTGATTCCAACCGTAGAAATTGATTTTACGCCCAGGTTTGGATTAAACCGTAGAATTTTATTTGCATGTAATTTTACGTCCAGGTTCCTTTTAATTCCAATTGTAGAAATTGATTTTACGTCCAGATTTGGATTGATTCCATCCTTAGAAATTGGTTTTACGTCCAGATTTACATTGATTCCAACCGTAAAAATTAATTAAAATTAAAATTAACTAAATGGTTCTTCGGTCATTACAAAATTATTTAAGATAAGGGGTTTTTGATATTACTTCTGGGTGACCCTTTTTTGTCCTATTAGGTGAAGCCCTCTAATGGAATGTGACGTCCAAATAATTGCCTTCTAAATCTAATCACGAGGGCAAGATTATAATTCCGCGCCTAGCCCCTTGTTGTTTCGCTCGATTGCACTCTTGCTCTGCTCTTTTCCTCTGCAAAACAGAAGGAATTTTGTTTGAGAGAGATGAAGTCAATGACCAAAAGCTGAAATACTATTCACACTCTTATTCTTCAAAATCATCGTATGAGTAGCAGTTTAATTCGACTAGTAAAAGTATACAAGGTAAGGTTGTTGGAACCCTAGTTTATAGTTCTTCAATTCCTGCTAAATTGTATTGTATGGGCTAAAGCTTTAGTAAGAATGCAATCAATTTAACCTTCGAAAGGAGTTCAATATTTCCTCAATCTAGATAAGCAATCTATCCCTTGGATTGCTTCACTTTTAGTTAAGAATTTTGATTCAAGTTCTCAACTTTCTGAATTTGGGGTTCAAATCTTAAATCTAGCAACGTCGTGAAGCCATAGTGCTCAAATTTTCTACTTGTCAGTTGATGATATGCTGCTTTTAGTCCTACATTTGACATTTTTTCAAGCCATTTCTTATAGAGTTTTGGGAGATGCCAAAGAAAGTGTAGCTATATTTCTTTTTGTTAATTTGAAATTTTCCCCGTGAAAGAACAGCTAAAACATAAAACTAAGTCCCCTGCAACCAAACTGATGCAATAAATTAACCACTAAGGGATTAGATTTGAATCTCAAAACTTCTTTCTTCTTCTTCAATGTGCAAAAACAGATTCCGCATTTCGTTCGAGCTGTTCTGCTAGTAACCACATTAGTGGACTTGGAGTTTATTAATTATGCAATTTCGTTTAAGGGTATGGGTTAAGGTATTACAAACTTGATCCACTTAGGAATTAATTTCAAGTTAACTTAGCCTCAGGTACATTAGCTTTATATAGGGCTTTATTAGCTTCGGCAACCATACCATAACTACCATAACTACATTTAGTGGTTTAAACATGCATTCTGACATTTGAGGGATATGATACAGAAAGACACATCATGGATGCTTGGTAACCTTATAAGCTCATAAAAATTTACTTTTTATTTGACTAGTCAGTGTTCAGCACTATTTTCATATTTTTTGTTATCATATTGTTCTAAACTGGGGAAACCATGATCACAAGGAATGGATTCCAGCGACTCGCAGCCAGAAGTAGACAACAAGGGTAAAGGAAAAGAGCTCCAGTGGACTCAAGAAATGGACGAATGCATGATAAAAACATTTGCTGAGCAAGCAACATTAGGTCACGGAGAGGAGAAGGGATTCAATGATCAAGCCTATGATGCTGTTTCAAAAGTTTTGTCTGATAGGCTTGATGGTGATGTATCTAAGAAGTGTATAAATCATCGTCTTAAAACACTTCGAGCTGAACACCGCATGGTTAGGACGTTAAGGGAGCAAAGTGGATTTGAGTGGGACTCAACTAAAAATGAGATCATAGCGTCGGATTCTACCTGGAATGACTACATCAAGGTACAAATCAAATATGTCTTAAGTAGGTAAGATGAAATGAAAAACTTCAACCCTAACGATTATATATACATATCTTTTATATATGAATTTTTTGTTGTCTCTCGCAGGCTCATCCAGAGTCCAAATACTGTCGTGGAAGGTCATTCAAATGGGATTCTGATTCATTGGATGTTATTATAGGTAATGATAATTCTACTGATGGCTTTGCTATAGTTGCTTATGATTCTAGTGATTCAGAACCGGAAGTTGAAGAAGGAAAGGTTAAACAACTTAGGTGGACCCAAGAAATGGATGAATGCATGATAAAGATATTGATTGAGCAAGAGAAGTTGGGCCGCAAAGGGGACAGGGGTTTCAAAGATCAAGCATATAGTGCTGTTACCAGGGGTTTATCTGATTGCCTTCGTGTTGATGTGTCTAGAAGTCATATAGATAATAGATTAAGAACGTTCCGAACGGAATACCGAATGTTTCGTACTCTCAGAGAACAGAATGAGTTTGACTGGGACCCAGTAAAAAATAAGCTCACTGCCTCGGATTCGATATGGAACGAGTACATAAAGGTATACTTAGATATCCAATTTCATTAAGTATCTTGTTACATTGATTATATGTGGTAGTATCTTGTATATTAAACATCTGTTCATTTGCAGGCACACCCAAAGTTCAAGTATTATCGTGGAAGAGCATGCAAATGGAACTATGAATCATTGAGTATTATTTTAGGCGATAATCCTGCTACAGGAAGCTTTCCCTTGGCTTGTATTGATTCTTGTGACTCACAACCAGAAGTAGACAATAAGAAGAAAGGAAGACAACTTAGGTGGACTCAAGGAATGGACGAGCGCTTGATTGAAACTGTTGTTGAGCAAGTAAGATCAGGTGGAAAAGGTGAGAAGGGCGGGTTTAATGATCAAGTTTATAATGCTGTTAGCAAAGTTCTGGCAGAGCGGCTCGATGTTGATGTTGGTAGGAAGCATATAGACAATCGGCTTAGGACACTTCGCACAGAATACCGATTGTTCAGTACTTTGAGAGGGCAGACTGGATTCTGTTGGGACCCCGTTAGAAGTATGATTACTGCGCCAGTTGGTGTATGGAATGAGTTCATTAAGGTACGAATTTAATTCAATCAAGTTTTGAGAACTGTTCATTTTCGTTGTACACACCGGTTACACTTCTCCTTGTGTCCCATTACAAGCTGATACCTACTTTTTTTGGTGAAGTTGACTTCATCTAGTGTAGCTAGTCCTCATAAGAATATTACATAGTTTGAAAACTTTTAGCCCCATCAGAAGTTAGTAGAATGAAGCCACCAACTCTGCGTATTCAGTAGTGTACTTGTAGTGGTATAAACAGTAGCTGTTCAATATAAGTTTTTAGTTTATGATGAATGGAGTTATAAGGCTGGGTGGAAGTATTAATTCATGCAAATTGGATTTTCTGTTGTTTTACAGGCACACCCAGAATTTAAGACATGTCGTGGCAGGTCATGCAAATGGGATTACGAGTTTTTGGCTATTATTTTTGGCAGTGATCACCTAGTAATCAACAATCAAGTTACCGATAGCTTTTCCATTGATGGTGTTGATGCTGATATTACCTCAACTCCAGTTGAGGGTATAGGAGATGCTGATGAGCTTCCACTGATTGGAGAGGATTTGTGCTTAGACTACATCAATGAGGAGGCGGATAGATCAAGCCAGGACCTAAGAAGGAAACAAACACCTATACAACAGAGGCGGTTCAAGAAGCCACGTACATCTGATATCGTGAGGGAGGTAATGGAAGCAGTGAAAACCCAGATAAGCGGGTTAGCTAAATCAGTGGACGGGTTGTCATTTGCGAAAAAATTGTATTCAGAGGTCATGAATGTAGAAGGATTTAGTCCAGACTTCTTAGACCGTGCTTTCGAGATTTTGAAGAGGGATGGCCATGGTGCAGAAATATTTCTAGTGAGGAATGAGGTGTATCGAAAGCGAATGTTGGAAGAATTGTATCAGAAATATGCTGACAATTGTGGAGGTAGTAGCCGGGCAGACCAAATTTGAAACCCTTGTCCGGTTGATCTGCCATGTTTGCAAAGTTTTATATGTAATAATTGTTCTTTTTTAGTCGCGTTATATGCATAGGAGTAAAATTGAAAAAAGAATACATGAAATTGCCCTATCTTCCTATATTTCCTTAAGAATTGCGCAAATTGTCCTGTATGCACTTCTACGAGGGATTTTGAGAAGTTATTAACAAAAATCTCCCTCTCGTAGACATTAATTCCAAAATCTTTTATCAGTGATCTTGTGAATGTTTCTGAGTACATTCAGAATCTCCTACGGCCAGTCGGCTGACCTCTTCCTTGTTGGGCTTGGATCAAAACCAAATGGAATGTGGCCTTAAAAGCCCGAAGCAGAAATATCATGTAGCATACCACGTGTTATTTAGTGTATAGCTGTGTTTTCACTAGATCTTGATTCAAACAAAATAAAAAATAATAAAAAATAAAGGGGTAATTTGCCGTACCTCCACTGGAGAAGATCATAATTTGAGTTGCCTCCCATACAGAACAAATATTAGTAAAACCTCCTCTCGTCACTTTTTTCATCCAAACTCGGTTAGCTGAGTCAGGCTGGATGCTCTTAGGGGAGGTAACTCAAATTATGATCTTTTCCAGGGAAGGTAACTCAAATTATGATCTTCTCAGCTAACCGGGTTTGGATGAAAAAAATGACGAGAGGAGATTTTACTAATATTTGTTCTGTAGGGGAGGTAACTCAAATTATGATCTTCTCCAGGGAGGTAACGCAAATTACCCCTAAAAAATCCAAATTGAAGCTTGGGGTGAGCTCATTTCTGAGTTCTCCCTTGTCAGACAGTATAAACTCAAGTTTTAGTAAGTGGGTTACTTTAATCTCACTTCTTCCTTATACATTAGGTAGATCCACAACCACAACCACCCTCTCTCTCTCTTCACTTCAGCTGAACCCTGAATTCACAGATTGGAAGGAAGAAAGGAAGGTCAGTAAACATCCTAAAAACTTGTACAAATATCCAAACCAACAAGTCTTTTAATTAAGGTCTTCTTCTACAGCTGCTAAAGCTTTTCATTATAGTTTGTTTTCTGGGTTTAGATTTGAGACACCATTAGATTTCCTATCAAAAGTTAGGGGTTGTGAAAACCCTAATAAAGATTTCCACATGAAAGAAACCAGTACTGAAACAAGTCCAATAGGTCAAAACATTATAAAGCTGATTAGTAATGTTTGTTTCTCAGTTTTTGTATTTTCAGTTCTTATCTTTACAGTAATTGCTGTCACTTACCAACCTCCTGATCCATGGTTTCAATCCTCTCAAGCTCTTACTAAGACTTTCACTCAAGTTGAAAATGCTACTTTCAAAACTGATAATTCTGTTGTTAAAACTGGTGAAGATTTGAGTATGTCACCTGCTTTATCACCCACTGCTTCACTCATCACAGAAGCTACAATTGAGATATCTGAAGAGAAAATGGTGAATTCCACTTCTTTGCCAGTGTGTGAAGAAGATTCAAGTTCTATTAATTGCTCAGATCCAAGGGTTCTGTTTGCAATCGAGAAGTTCAATCTTAAGACTTTTAAGTCTATAATGTTCTTAGATTACCAAAAACCTGTAGATGGATCTAAACCTAATGAGTGTGATGTAGCATGGAGATTTAGGAACAAAAAGGAGAAATCATGGCGGAGATACCGTGATTTTAGGAGATTTAGACTTGGTATAGGACACAATTGCACCTATAAGGTGACTAATGCATTTCGTTGGCATTCAGGTTTGAATGCCAGGAGTCCTAGAAGTAGGTTTAATTCAACTAGGAGCTCTGGTTCTGCTAGGATTTCTCCTCCTACTACTCGTGACGAAGAGATCAATGACACTATCCCAATCGTAGGATCTGAAACTGCTTTCAAGAAGGGCAAATATTTGTATTACTCGCGGGGAGGAGATTACTGCAAAGGAATGAACCAATTCCTTTGGAGTTTCTTGTGTGGTCTTGGGGAGGCTCAGTATTTGAATCGCACATTCGTGATGGATTTAAGTATTTGTTTGTCCGGGTCATATAGTCAGAGTCACAAAGATGAGGAGGGAAAGGATTTTCGCTACTATTTTGATTTTGAGCATTTAAAGGAAACGGCTTCAATTGTTGAGGAGGGAGAATTCATGAAGGATTGGAAGAAATGGGATAAAACACGGAAGAGTAAAATTCCTGTTCGGAAGGTTTCAACCTACAAAGTCACACCAATGCAACTCAAAAAAGATAAGAGCACAATTATATGGAGGCAGTTTGATTCACCTGAACCAGAAAATTACTGGTACAGAGTTTGTGAAGGGAAAGCTGCGAATTACGTTCAGCGGCCATGGCATTCTTTGTGGAAATCTAAGAGGTTGATGAATATAGTTACAGAAATTGGTGGGCGAATGGACTGGGATTTTGATGCAGTTCATGTTGTCCGAGGAGAGAAAGCACATAATAAAGAACTTTGGCCTCATTTGGATAGTGATACTTCTCCAGATGCTATCCTTGCAAAGGTGAAAGAGATTGTTCATCCATGGAGAAATCTTTATGTTGCAACAAATGAGCCGTTTTATAATTATTTTGATAGATTGAGGTCTAGTTACAAAGTTCATTTGCTTGATGATTACAAGGAACTGTGGGGAAATACGAGTGAGTGGTACAATGAGACAATGTTGCTAAATGATGGGAAAGCAGTTGATTTTGATGGGTATATGAGAGTTGCAGTGGATACTGAGGTTTTGTACAGGGCAAAAACTCAGGTCGAGACATTCTATAATTTGACAATGGATTGCAAGGATGGAATCAATACATGTTGATTATATAAAAGCATAACAAAGGCGTGGAAATCGATTATAATTTGTGAGTTTCTTATCTTCTCTTCACCAATTGTATGTTCTTTGATTCATTTTGGAGTGAAATGCTAGCTCACCTTCAAGCTATATGTGGTTGTAACTTCTGTTCATTCGTCGTTGTATCAATAGTTTATATTTTTTTTAATCTACTTTTCTTTTTTTCCATTTGATTTGTTCATCTCGGTCAATAATTTGATTGATTTACATTCCATTCATGTGATTATCTGAGGTCCTATTTCTCTCTACCATTCCCTGCCCCCCTTTGCCATGGTTAATCACTAGTGAACAAAGAGAGAGCAAAGGGTCGCCAGGCCACCGTTCAGCCTGAACAGCACTAAAGAAACAAAAAACACAAGAAGAACAGTCTCCAAGCAGACCAGGTCCCATCAACTTAATCTGTAGCAAGTCAGGTCATTGTATTTTTGGTATCTGAATATCTGACTGGTGCAGAAAACGCTTCAAGCTCGGTGTCTCCTTAAACGGACTCGTGTTAGCTTGTGTGTCAGCTGTAGAATGTCTTCCTGAAAACTGGAATGGAAATCGATGGAACTGAACATTTCGGCAGAACAGCATAATCAATCGGTTTACCTAGTCTCAGGCAGATTTAAACACTTCTATGCTTGATGAAGATTACTAATAGTGTCGGAATATATGATTAAGCTTTCTGTTTCAAGTGAGACTGCCTATCGACTGCATGCTCGTGAAAAGCTACTGGTATTTGATCTGAACAGACAACAGGAGCAAATATATATTCCATCAACACTTAGTACTTATGCTAAAGTGTTTTTAGGCCAACATCCCCTCCCAGGCATGTAGCTTCCGTGGTGTTCTAATGTATTTTATATTTTGATAATCCTGGGCTGGGTTGCTTTTTATTTTTCTTTTACTTCATTGAAACAAAACAGAGTTACAAGGAAGTTTTGGTTCTGTTAGAGACCCTTATTTCAGTCAAGGTTGTAATATTGGAATCCACCGACAGATCTTGATATCCCCCTGTTAAGACTTGATTACATTCAGAATTAAAAAAGATTTTATCAGAATTTAAGGACAGTTTATCTATTAAAAGAACTGAAAACCGAAAGTTTGGCATACTCATCCATTGCTGCTTTGGATAGTTATGTTTCCTTGCATCCTTAGCAAGTAGATCAGTTGGCTGATTATTCATCCTATTATTAAACATAAAGCCCAAAAAGTTTCTGCATGACTTCAAGATCTTCAATGCTTCACTGATAATTGCTTCATAAAATCGTCAGCCGAAGCTCCTTGGTATAGCTCTAGAATGATCGACGAAATAAAACAAAGAATGCGACAAATTCTGCAGTGCGATAATCATAACTATAAAGAAGGGAATCAAGCGCAGATGGTCTAACAAATTCTGCAGCGGACGGAAGCCATTTCAACAACAATCTGGGATCATGCAGTCCCACCTTTTCTTAACCAAATTCTATTAAATGACTCTCTGGGTACCAGATACCCACGTGTGATAGCGATTTTAGGTATGTTTTATTTATCTCCGTGCTTCAAAAAAAAAAAAAAAAACTTGGTTTCTTCATTGCACCATGTTATTTAATCCTAAGCAAAATGCAAAATTAGAATATCATTTATGTAAAAGGGCAGGATCCGATGACATGGTTAGTTTGACATTTTGACGTCATTTTTTTCTATCAAATCCAACCGGCACATAATTTGAAACTTATTTTTTGGTAACACGTTCTTCTTATAACCAGGGGCGGAGGCAACACGTTGCAACCGTGTGCAGTTGCAACCCCTTAGATTTTCAAAATCAATAGAACGTCTAGCATTTTCAAGCCAAAAAAAGAGAAAAAAAAAAGTTTGCACCCCCTAAAATTCCCGTATTTGCACCCCCTAAACCCAAAACAAAACAAGCCCAAAAGAGAAGTCCATTTCTGACTTTTTTTCTCCCATAATCGTTCACTGTAGGGGAGACTAAACACATCGCCATTACCAAAGCGTAACTCTCTTATTCTCATACGTTTTTGTATTAAGAATAGGGTAGTTGTAAATCACATGATTCACATCGTTGATCATTTGGTTGTTAACTTGGTGTAAATCACATCGCTGTTACAAGGTACCTTCTTCTCTCAATCCAAGTTTTTAGTTTTGAAGCACTTCTACATGATGCATTAAGACATAAATTTAGGGAAAATGATCCGTAGTTATAGAATTAACTATTTAACATGCTTCTTGTGGTGTATATTTTGTTGTTACTGAACACTTGGGTGTTATGATAATGAAAAATATTTTTGTTAGATCTTTTTGTTGCTTCAAGTAGTTGTTGATGAATTTGATTATTTCTCTTATAATTGAAACTTTATATGTATAAAAAGTTAGATCATATTGTATGGTCGAAAATTTATGTTCCTAACAGGTTGATTCGCTGGAGGTTACTTAACAAACTACGACTACGACGTTGGAGACGATGATCGTCAATAACATACTTAAAAAGTACACAATCTTTAACGTGCAATCTTATTTTTCTAGCCTTTTTTGTTGTTGTGCATTTTTATTTTGCACCTCTCTCTTAAAATCCTGGCTCCGCGCCCCTGCTTATAACTATACTTCCATCAAAAATGAGTGTATTCCGAGATATATAAAGTCACCATCTACCATTTTGAATATCAATAATGAAAAATTAACGGTTGAAATTAAAATTTATAGATTGTGAAGTTTCATATTTCGGAAAATTAAATGCTTAATAAAAAAATTATCGTTCACAAATAGGTACATTGTACATATTTTTATTCGACAAATAAACTTTGTTGGCCACATCAGGCATGGGAATGCATAAATTAGAAGGAATTTATGATAATGTCTACCAAAGAAATTGACTGATGAGGAACTAAAAGGGAATGCTTAAATTAGACAGGAATTAGAAGGGAATGCTTAAATTAGACAGGAATTTAGGAAGTTATCTGAATAATATTTTTTAGTTCTGTTTTTCCGTGCAAGGATAACTGAGTGAACTGACAATTTTTTTATTTCCGGTTGAACTTAACTTTGTAACCGTAACCAAGAAACTTATTTGTAGCAAAAAAAGCAAAAGAGTTAATTTCAATTTTCCTGTCTAATGATAAAGAAGACATTCTTTTTACCCAACACTCATCCAGACAAACATTTAATAAGCAGCAAGCAAAGAGCAAATACAGGCTGGAAAAGACGTTCGAGAATAACAAGAAAACATACTTAAACATTCTTTTCACAAGAAAGGTTTACTTGCTACTATAAACATTAGTTGCGAAACCCCCGTACTAGCTATTGCTATTTCCTCCTAATCAAACTTGAACTGCCCACCAAAGACGCATCACTACGGCGTTCAACTCTCACCTGTTCATCAAACTCCACAACGTTACTTTCTATCATACAATCTATCCTACTACTTCTACTAAGGCAACATGATCTTGATCTTCTTCGCTTTGCTTAAAAGCTTTCTGTATTCCAGTATCAACGTCTTCATCAAAACTAATCAAATCGCTCACCTGTTCCTTGGGTACTTCACGGTTGTTTGAACAATTTGAATCGAACAAAGAAGAATTATTTTTACAAAAGTTGTTTCTTTCTAGTCTATGGATCCTAAACATAAGAGCAAGATGAGACATGCTCAGCCAACCGAGCTTAGCAATGAGCATGTAAAGTGTTGATTTAACAACTGCGTTTATTATGTCTGAGCAGATGATCTGTATTGTCCTCCCCAGATTGATTCGGGAAGGCTTCCATGTCACTTTGAAAAGATGGTTGTTGGAGAGTCCCTGTCTAAAAGGTACGAATAGAAACATTTAGCTACTAAACACTCTCTGCTCTTTTATTTAATGGAATACTAACATTGAAAAAGAAAAACTTACACGAGAAACAAGAAATTGATATCCAAATGCAATCACCACACCAAGGATGAAGCAAAAGACTCCAATCAACGACACCGGAGTCAAACCTAGCTCTGTGAGACAGGTCATAGATAATTCAGATAATCAGTCATTATTAATTTAGTGGCGATCTGAAGCAATTAACTAAGATACAAATACAAATCAAACTAATAATACCCCGAAGCTAAATTAATCTGTATAATACATGAAAGGTAAAATCATACATCTAAAAGTTAAAGATGCTTCTAAGTCCTAGCCACTATTCCTAATCCAAATCGAAGTTATTGACTAATTCCTAGCCAGTATTCCTAACCCAAATCGAAACTACAGGGAGGGAAAAAGGGACGCAGAACCTGCTCAAACTTAAAAAAACAACGGAAGAACGATGTGTATTACAAGATCAATGAAAGCAAAAAGCTACAAGGATACAGAACGTACTCAAGATAGCAAAGAAAAACACTTACTTGACTGAGAATCAAATGTACAGTCATTTGGCTTCAAACTTATTTGACGAACCAATCTACTTCCACGGTCAGCTATCAGTAAGGCGCACCATTTCGGGACAAAGAAGAGTTCAAATCTTCTGAGAATGGTGCATTTTGAGCAGGGCCATCTGCCTTCCCTGGCTTCCTTGAATATCCTCCCGCAATTGTAACTACACCTGCAAATATATTATCAATAACACCACAAGTAATTGAATGGTTGATGGTTGAAATAAAACCCAGCCAGAAACCGGAGACTAATTCAAGTAAAAAGAGGGAGGTATAATCATGAGAAAATAATGTTCGATCGTTGACATGGTGTATCCATTTACTCACCCATCTGGTTACCAAAAAAAAAAAAAAAACGATATAATCAATTATCAAAATGCACTTGTACTACATACGGACGTTAATCCATTGACAATATTAGTTTTAATTGCCAAAAAACCTAAAAAATAAATATTAGCCAGAGGATTGATTGATTCAGTTAAAATCTTAAGTTTAACCCCTTCCTCCTCCACACAACAACATGGTCTTCTTCAAATTGCTTTAAAGAATAACTATTTTTTCTTCCAGAACTATTAGTTTTATATCTCAAGTCACCAAAAATTCGTTTTATATCTCAAGTCATCAAAAATACATGATGTAACACAGCTGGGCAAAAAAAGAGAAAAAGAGGGGGTTTAGCTGGCATAAAACCCTGCATATATCTTATTGCATTTTAGCCAACGCTCATGTCACACTATAATGTCAGAAAGACAGAAAGAAAGAAAAAACATCAAGGGCTTGCAATACAAAAGTATCAAAAAAAATATGCACAAATGAGCTCTGAGTATGTTTTGGCAAATCCAACCCCTTTGAAAATGAAAATAACAGAAGCTCGCTAATTGCAAAATAAGACCACACAGATGTTAGGTCCACTATAAGTTACAGTCATTCTAACACCACCAATAAGATCCTAAAAATGAATTTTGAAACTAATTGCCAAGTTGAGAGTTGGCCTACTATGAGTGTGACATAAGTTAGACCTTATGTAACATAGTTGATCTTGGGATGACAAACAGAGTGGATGTTTCCTCTCTACTAAGATCCTGGTCAACTAAAGCTTCTAATCTCGTACTCAGGGATTGCATATACCAAATGGTTCAAACACTATATGTAACATAAGGTGGGGTGGTTTTCTGCGAACCAGAAGATCATCAACGAAAATCAGCAATTGGGTCATCTCACAGAGCTAAAATAACAAGCCCTTGCATCTTCACCTATAAGCTTAAACTTATTGACTTAAATCAGTTTCAATTTTCGAACACAAGTCATCCAAGGTAGTTTTATATAAAACCCAAATGTCTTAGAGTCACAAAGAAAATTGAATCACCTTCTCTAGTAATTTTCCTGATGGCATGGTTGTGTTTATCAGCTACATAAACATTGCCCTTCAAATCAACAGCAAAACTTCGTGGCTTATCGAACATTGCAGAACCCAAATCTCCATCTGAGAATCCAGCCACTCCATTACCGGACAACCGATTAATCTCCGAATCTGCACACACAAAAAAAAAAACTAAATAACAAAAATATCAAGTAAAAGTAAAAGTAAGAAAACTAGAGAGTAATAAACAGTTAACCTTGGGAAATAGGGACTGACAGTGTAAAAAGCACTGCTGGGTGTATCAAGAATAATAAGTTGATCATCTCTAGGAAGAAGAGATGAAGGATTTATAATGCTATTCAACTTATTCCCATCAAGTATGGTAGTGACCTCGTAACCGTCTTCGAGTACAAGCTTCGAAGAAACTGGACAGAGAGAAAAAAAATGGTAATTATTTAGGGTTTTAGTGAAAGTAAAATATTAGGTTAAGAAAATTTTGAGTTTGATTATACCAACCTTGGTGGATTGATGAAGAAATATAAGTAAAAATGATAAACAAGACGACGTAATTATAATAACCACACCCCTGATTTCCCATTGCAACTTCAAGTTTTTTTCGTTGTGATTTAAGAAGAACAAGGAAAAGTGATCGTAAACAGCAGGGGAAAGAGTTATATACAGGGCCGAATCCCATATGAAAATGTGATTCTTTTCGTTACTTTACGACCGCACCTGTACAGAGGGCCCATTTGTGTTATATACGGGCCGGATTTAATTGACTAAAATATTACCATATGGACCAAAAAAGTTTTTTTTTTTTTTTAATATAAACAAGAATTATACTTCCTCCGTCTCAGTGACCTGTTTATTTTTAGATTTTGTCTCACTATTAAGTGATCTATATCACTAAATAAGAAGATATTTTTAAAATTATCCTTTTAATTGATTACAAGAAACATAATAATATGCATAATTTGATAGGCATGTTTATACTCGTTGCGTAGGTGTTTTAAAATGTTTTTCAATGGTATGAAGTTTACGAACATCCGTGGTGTAGTTTGAGAGATAAATCATTTCAAAATTTCACTAGTTATTATCCATAAGGGTATAATTGTAAAAAATGCTTAAATATACTCTTTTTCCTTGTTTGCCTTAAAAATTGTGCAAACTTGAACTAGGTCATTTAATAGTGGGACGAAGGGAGTATTAATCAAGAAATATAGTACAACATGTTTAAAATCTCATTTTTATCAAAAACATTGGAAATAACACTAGATTTTAGGACCCTGTGCTAAATGTGAGAGAACCTGTGCCGAAGATGCTTTACTCGAGCTTCTTTTGCTATGTGGTCCGCTGCAGAGTTATATTTCCTGTTTATATACTTTACCGGGACTTGCGGAAGTTTCTTCAGTATTGAGATCACTTCTTGTATGGTGTTATCCGCAGTCCAAGGAGAGTCTTTGCAAGACTTGTTGATCGTCTCCGCCAAAGTTTTACAGTCTGTTACTATTGACACAGTGGAAATATATTTTTACTTAACCATGAAGATGCCTTTAGTAAAGCTTTTGATTCTTCATGAAAGACTGAGGAGGCCCACTCCGAACCAGTTTCAATATACATAAATGTTTCGCTGTCTACGGAATAAAGTAAAAAAGCATATCCCATGGTCGAATCCTCTTTTTTGAAAGCCGCATCAATAAATATTATCCAATCCGAAGATAGGTTAGACCATTTTTCTTTGGGGTTATTTCTTCTTTCTATCTTCGTTAAATTTTGGACCTTTGCCTGATTATTCTGGTTTAGAAATTTCTTGATTTGCTCCATAAGGTGAATCGGGTTCGGGTTTATTTTATCAAAAATTACCGAACATCTATGCTTCCAAATGAACCAGGATATAGTAACTATTTTATCCGATATTTGATTGAAATCTTGGTCTGTGATCCACTCTTTTATCCAATTTTCTATGGAATCCGAAGTAATTCTAGCGTTCACCGCTTCTAGAGAAAGACCAAACCAAATTGCTCTTGCAAAGGGGCAAAAGCGAAAGAGATGTTGTTCTGATTCTTGCTCTTGGGAATTACACATCGGACACTCTGTATTTATGTCTGAATTGTGCGCCCCAAGTCTTGAGTTAGTTGGAAGTGCTTTTTGAGCTAATTTCTAGACGAATAATTTTATTCTTGGGATAACTTGGATTTTCCATATTTTTTGCCAGGGAAAGGAGGTTAATGAATTACTCTCTTGATCTTGGTTTATGAAAAAGTTATAAACATTTTTTGCCGAAAAGGTTCCTGAAGGATGATGTTGCCACCTGACTTTGTCTTGTTCTTGTCTTTTTGGAGTACAATAGAAACTCTTTTAATTAATACTCGATTATTTAATAAACTCTCTTAAATAGTATTTTTGGCCGGTCCCAAGTCGGGGACAACGTGCCAAATTAATAATTCGCTAAAATTATAAGATAATACATTTTTTATTACCTATGTAGATCCCATATGAAATATAAATTAATGATGCATTGTATATATATTCAACACGTTAATGATTTACGAAGATTTTTTGAAAAATGATTTAATTGTCTTCTGTTTATTGCTAAAATCTATTATCGCATTGAATTTCATCTCTAATTTTTTGTATCATTGTAAGAATTTTTGGTGTTGTTTTCTCATAGCTCAGCAAGAAACTATTCAATGTGATTGCCGTTTTAATAGTCTCGTTTCGTGAAGGGGGCACTATTGTAGAACTTTCATCATCTTCTTCCACATCTTTATCAATTCCCATAACATTCTCGATTATTTCTTCATCTGTCAACAACTGTGTAACTCATTTTCTTCCGGATAATTTAGGACATCTTCGACATTCATTGAATCGCGATATCCCAACTTCTCGATCAAATTTTGCAAGTCTTGAGTGATTTCACTGTCTATATGTTCATCCAAATTGTCTAAACTTATATTATCTGGTGATTGAAGTTTACAATGATGAAAGCAGTTTGCAAGTGTACTTGTACGAACATCGATTTCATGCTGAAATTGTAAGATTCATTGCATCTAACATATTTATTTTTTCTAGATTTGACGCCCCTAATTCATATCCTTCCAAAAGACCTCAATAAAATCGACGACGATAATGCATTTTAAAAGCTCATACAATCCCTGCGTGGCTGCGTCACAAGGTTGAATTTTTGAAGTTGTGTTTGATGGCAAAAAAAATAATTCAACATTTTGCAGTCCTTCAATAGTTTTTGGATGAGCTGGGAAATTATCCACAATCATGAGAACTTTTCTTGCAACCATTTTTTTGTCGAGTTGCCGAACATATTCTTTAAATTGATAATTATTAATTTATCGGTTAATTAATATCTCGCTTAATTAATAAATTTTGATGGTCCCGACAGCCTTAATTTATAGAGTTTCTACTGTAATAGCTAGGATTTTCGCTTTTATTTCTGGATCTAAATAAGTATCAAGTTTTTCTTGATCCAATGTATCCTCAGAAGTGATCAACTCATTTACCCTCTGCGGAACCGGCTCTTAAATATTAATAGGCTGCTGAATGATATATGTGTTAGGAATCCATTTGTCTTCCCAAATTTTTGTGGAAGCTCCATTTTTTACTTGCAAGATGAAATTGCTCTTAATGAGATCTAAACCTTTTTTTTTATACTAGTCCAGATCCAAGATAATTTGGAAGATCTAGAGAATTCCAGGGGATGAGAGTTTGGGAAATATTTAGCTTTGAGAAGTTGAGCTCAAAGTTGATCTTGCTCTAATATTAGACGGCTAGCTAGTTTAGTGAGGAGAGCTATGTTAAACTGGTGTGGATTATTGATTCCAAGACCTCCTTGTGATATAGGCTTGCAGATGCTGGCCCAAGCCCTAATATATCCTCCTTTGCTTTTGGGCTTGTCTTTTTTCCACCAGAAATCTCTTTGAATTTTGTCCATATGATCTATCATTTCTTTAGGAAGAGCTATCACTTTCATTTGGTAAGTTGGATAACCTTGAAGAATGGATTTTATTAGAACTGTTCTGCCGGCTTGAGATAACAATTTAGATTTCCAGCCTTGAAGAGTGGCATAGTATTTTTGTAACAGAGGTTCAAAATTTTCTTTTCTATTTTTATCGAAGAAGAGAGGAGTTCACAGATATCTATCATTTTTTGTCATTAAAGGAACTTTTAGAATTCTCGCAATGATTTTACCATGTTTAGGATGAATTCAAGAAAAAGTGTTAGAAATCCATGAGCGAAATATTTGGCCAATAGATTTAAAAAATCTCTAGAAAAAATAATCTCCCCATTGCAGTCTGCTTTTCTTTCTTCTAGGAAAATATCAGATAAAATAATCGTAACTCATGAGGTAGTTCACTCAATGAAAAAAATAAAAATAAAACAGGCAATATAGGGCTCAAAATCGACATGTCGAAAGCATTCGACAGGGTCAATTGGAAATTCTTGATAAAAACCCTAACAACTTTTGGTTTTTCAGAACATTGGTGTCAGCTTATCTACCAATGTCTCTCTACGTCTTCCATTGTTGTCTTACTCAATGGACATCCTTGTAGAGACTTCAAACCTTTTAGGGGCACTAGGCAGGGAGATCCATTATCTCCCTACCTCTTCATACTATGTATGGAAGTTTTTTCGCGCTTGTTAAATCATTTACAAAACACAAAAAAAATTCAGGGGATAAAGTTTACTCCTAAATCCCCTCCTATCTCTCACCTATTCTTTGCAGATGATCTGCTTCTGTTCACTAAGGCAGACTTAGGAAGTTGCAAAAATTTGTTAGAAGCCATACATACTTTTAGTGCAGCATCAGGACAAGTCCTAAATTTCGAAAAGCCAGGCCTCTTTTTTAGCAAAAAAGTGCATAAGAAACACATAGGCATCATCTATAGATTGATGAAGATAAAGAAAATCAACATAAAGGATACACATTTAGGAGTACCACTGTTCATAGATAGATCAAAACTGAAAGCCTTTGACAATTTCATTGAAAAAATGGAACAAAAAATAAAAAACTGGCTCAGAAAGATCTTGTCACAGCCAAGTAAAATTGTCTTGAACAAATCTGTTCTTTCCAGCATGCCAATTTTTAGTATGAGATGCTTTGTTCTTCCAAAAAAGATAACTAAAAGAATAAATGACATTCAAAGGGACTTTTGGTGGGGGAAAAACACTAATTCTAAGGGTATATACATTAAGTCTTTTGATTTCTTATACAACCCAATAGACCAAGGGGGTTTAGGTTTTAAAGAAGCAAATAAGGTCAATCAAGCTACGATCAGTAGAATAGCTTGGAGACTAGTTAGTAACCCTGGCGACCTATGGGCTCAAATCCTCAAAGGTAAATACTTTAAGAAATCAGGAGCTTTACACTCTAAGAAGAAATCTCAAGCTTCTTGGATTTGGAAGTGTATTTTACAAGGAATATTACACATTAAAAAGTATAGCATCTCAGAAGTAGGTAATGGTTTGCTGATAAACATTTGGGAAGATAATTGGCTCGCTAGAAGAGAGACCTTGGCAGAGTCTTTTCCTTCCATAAACACAACTATAACACTTGTGTCTGAGCTCATTGACTCAAACACAAAAAAGTGGAACATTGATCTGTTACATTCACTATTTGATAACTCAACTGTGCAGGAAATTAAAACCATTAGACTTTACACTACTGAAAAAGCAGGGGTCTAACAACCACACCCAATATTTCGATTAGCAATCTGTATGGACTAACTCCAATATACTTTCTAAAGAATCAACTAGACAGTCAGACTCAATCTAGAGAAAAGTATATTGAGGAGTTAATATCTCTGTCACTTGATTTGATCTTTACTCAAGCAAATAAGAATTTGCGAGTCTTTATCAAATATAGGGATAATAAACTTGGATGGTACCAAAGACCAATATCCAAGGATCAATCAATTTACAATCAACAACCAAATGTTGGATTTCAAAATTGATCGATACAACGCACAACCTGTGATATTTCAATTATATAATAAATATAATACAGAATAGAAATAACACAGACACCAGAAATTTTGTTAATGAGGAAACCGGAAATGCAGAAAAACTCCATGACCTAGTCCAGATTGAACACCACACTGTATTAAGCTGCTACATACACTAGCCTACTACAAACTAACTTCGGTCTGGACTGTAGTTGAACCCTAGTCAATATTACACTGATTCAAGGTACAGTTCGCTCCTTACGTCTCTGATCCCAACAGATACTACGCACTTGATTCCTTTAGCTGATCTCACCCACAACCAAGAGTTGCTACGACCCAAAGTCGAAGACTTTAATAAACAAATCTGTATCACACAGAAAAGTCTACGATAATAGAAATCTTTCTCCCACAGATAAACCTACAAGTTTGTTTCGTCTTTTGATAAAAATCAAGATGAACAGGAACCAATTGATAAACCAGACTTATATTCCCGAAGAACAACCTAGTATTATCAATCACCTCACAATAATCTAAATCGTATGGTAGCGAAACTAGATATTGCGGAATCACAAACGATGAGACAGAGATGTTTTTGATTTCTTTTTATCTTGCCCTATCGGAGATATAATCTCAATTAAATTATTCAATTGAACTAGTACGATAGAAAATGACAAGATCAGATCGCTCAACTACAAGAGAAGTAGTTTCGTCTAGCTTCACAATCCCAATGAAGTCTTTAAGTCGTTAACCAACAGGGTCTCGAGAAGAAACCTACGGTTAAAGGAGAATTAACTCTAGCAAAACCAACTAGTATCACACAGGAGGTGTGGAGATTAGTTTTCCAGTTGCTAGACGTCTCTCTTATATAGTTTTCAAATCAGGGTTTGCAATCTAAGTTGCCTTGGTAACAAAGCATTCAATATTCACCGTTAGATGAAAAACCTGACTTATCCAATCTAATATCTTTCAACCGTTAGATCGAAACTTAGCTTGTCTCACACACAAATGAAATGTATTCATTTAGGTTTGAGTAACCATACCTAAACGTGTACATTGGGTTGGTTCACAAATAGTTAACCAATGGTTAGCCATATGAGCACTTTCATATTAACCGTATTTATCTTTCTCATAACTAGTTCAAATGACTCATAAGAACTAGTTCAAGAGTTGTTCAATTGCTTAGATTTTTATATATAGACACAATTGAAACAAAATCGGTTTGATTCACTTGAATCAATTCATGAGCAATATAGCCACGGATTGGAAAGATTGCATTCCTTATTGATTTATTGTTTAAGTTCGTGAAACTACCGATTTGAGAAATATAACCAGCTTAGGTACGCGTACGGGTACATGTACCATAGCTATCGGACTTGAGTTTGGAAACTCAGCTAAAATTTTCGGTTTAAAAACTTCTTTTGGTACGTGTATGGGTACGCATACCTAAGATGACTGGTTTTCAGTTTGTAAACTTTACAAACTACAACAGAAATTTTCGGTATGAAAACTTCCGCCAGTACGCGTACCTAACCTGTCTCCTTCACCAATACCGCATGCACACATATGCACGCACTTGGTTTCCGTCACATGGATTTATACACTAATGTGCGACACACTATATATGCTTATATCCATAGTTTGTTATGTAATCTCAACTCCACATTTCAATCATTGAAACATTCTTTTATAATGTTATAATAGTCGTTAGACAAAAAGAATCGACTATCGTCATCAAAGCTATTTTCAAGATTGAAACGTCATCATGACTTTCGTCACGGGTAAAGATGAAAATGGTTAAAGCAAAAGCTTACCAACACATATTTCGAGAAAAAGATAGGCGAGTAAACTCGACTCGAAATAACAAATGTGTATGTATGAAAACTATCATACTTATACGACTTTTATCTCAAGAGTATGAGATAGAGTAGATAAACTTTTGAGTGACAGATGAGTTCAAGTCTCCACATACCTTTTAGTATGAAGTTCCACTGGTTCTTTGAGTATTTCTTCGTCTTCGTAAGATAATCGCTATGGAGTCTAGAGCTTAACTATACCTAATTATCCTAGACCGAGACTTAGTCATAAGTAAACTAGAAAACAAGACATATAGTTTTGATCACTGACATTGACAAACATGCTTGAGATAGCAACGCATGCGAGTTCCACCGAGCAATGCTCTAACAACTACAAATGAAGGTACCCTGAAAAGGGACAAACTTAGGTGGACATTAACAAAGAATGGAGAATTCTTTGTTAAAACCCTTTATGCAAAACTCTCTAAACCTTCTGGCTCAACTCCTGCCAAAACTAAATCTTTTTGGAAAGGACTATGAGCCATGGATACTTCTCAGATGATCAAATTGTTTATATGGAAATGCTTACAAGATGCATTACCAACTAGACAAAAGATCAGATCTATTGATAACAAGTGTGTCTTCTGTAATAATGTTGTTGAGACTACTTACCATCTCTTTTTTGAATGCGATTACGCAAAGGAGGTTTGGAATCTTCAGCCAATGGCCTCACATGGAGTATCTCAATCTCTAAACTCTCATAATTTGAATAATACTTTCTTGCATAAATATAATGAATGGTTAGCAGGGGATATGAATTCAATTACAATGGCTCTTGCTGCAACCAAATGTTGGTTTATTTGGAAAGAGAGATGCCTTAGAATATTTGAGGATAAATCTAGAACCCCTGAATAACTTTACTTAGACATAATAAGACACTATGACTATTGGCATCCAACACATCTGCATAACACAGCTCAAGCAAATGTCAGACACATCAAAACTATACCTTACTGGCAATTCCCAAGAGTGAACACTGTTAAGATAAACTGTGATGCTTCTTGGATTTCATAACATACTAATGCAGGTTTTGGTTTTTTGATTCGCAACTGGACAAGAACCTTCAAAGGAGCTGAATCAGGAATATTCAGAACTTCCATTTCTGAAGAAGCAGAAGCTCTAACTCTCCTACAAGCTACAAATTGGGCCATCACAAATAACTTACAACATATGGTCATTGAAGGAGACAACCAAGCAATCATAAAGCACTTACAAGGAGAAAATTCAACAATCCAATGGCAAAGTCTGGCAATTTTGGAGGAAGTAAGGAAGAAAACAACAAACTTAACACACTTTTTGGGTTTCAATTTCGTAGACAGAAAAGCTAACAGAGTTGTTGATCTCTTAGCAAAGAATGGGAGAAAGAACAATAGACAACAGTCTTGGATTGAACAATCCCCTCAGTTTTTAATTCCTTCAATTGCTTTTGATACTGAAAAAGCTTATGCATTATGTAATCTTAATAACTCTGCTGTAATCATTCCAAAAGAAACTAATCTAAGAGATCCAGTCATCAGACGAACAATTCATACCGAATTGGTTACAGATGAGACTGAATCAAATGATTAGTTACTCTCTGTTTTATCAATATATTTATCTTCAAAAAAAATAAATATTTGTCATTGTTATGAAACTAGAAAATAGAGAAGGAGACATAAAGTAGAGGTGAACAAGAGAGAGAAGTTCTATAAATGTGTGTAGAATTACCATGGGTTAAGCCTCTACTTATAGGTTAAAAAGACTTGTTACCCAAGTTACGTGGAAATCCTAAACTTAGACACAAAAGGTTTATAATATTCCCCTTGATGACCATTGTGGCTAAGTCATTACAAACACATCATGAAAACTCAAAAGAGAAAAACCTGAAATTGCACAAGCATGTAAAGACTTAAACAATGTTGGACATGCATGTGTTGTCTCGTTAAAACCTTGACAAGGAAAACCCAGTGGGACAAAACCTTGACGAAGGAAAAAGAGTACAACGCGATAAGTCCAGTAAATGTACCTTTGATAATGGCGCTCCCCCTGATGAGCACTTTAGTTAAATCTTGGCTTGCAAATCTTTGAGGTGTGACTTCCCAATTTGATGAACGAAATTTCTTGAATGCAGAAGATTCTTGTTCTTTGGTGGAGGAAATTGCTACTTGATGAAGTCTTCTTTTGCGTTAGTCTTCTAATAGTAGTTTTCCCGAGTCTCCGTGCTTCTCTAAATCCATTGATGACTTGTATCTTGGGTTGCTAGATTCTCGCAGATGATTTGTAGAAATAGTTGATGTGGTTTTTCGACGAAGTGCCAAGATATAGATACATTATTGTAGATGAACAAAACCGTATTTATTGACACACCGTATGGGGTTCATAAGGACATCCAAATTTCTAGGAGATGGTTATGTTGATTTGGTCTAACAAAATGACTTAGTTAATGGTAGGAATCCACCAAAAGAACAAAAATTGATACAACTCCCCCTTGGATGACCACCATGTTGAAATAAATTGCCTCACTAAAACCATGCCAGTAAAACCCAATAGGACAAAATCTTGACAAAAGAAAAGCACAATATCAACGTTTTGAACTTAAACGTCAGTGAGATGTTGCCTCGTTAAAACCTTGTCCGGAAAACCACATGGGATAAAACCTGAAACGAAGGGAAAATAGTACAACTTTTGACGTAAATATGGATGCTAACACAATTATATGAGAGAAGACAGGCATCAAAACAATAACTCTAGTATATCCCAAAGACGAGGTTAAGCTAGCATAATTCTAACTGCAGATTTGAGAAACAATTAAAAAAATATAAGTTATGTTGTTAAAGCGTGGATTTGTGTTTTTAAAGACTCCTCAAGAGACCTAAAAAGTTCATATCATCAACCAATCCAGATTATGATCTTTTTCCCGAGTTAAAGAAAAAAAACACAAATAGGATTGTTAAACCTGATATAGTGGAGTCAGGTAGTTGCCTGTAATTTGAAAATTATAGGGATTACAAATTGAATATGTTCTCCGAGTATATTTCTTATGTGAATGCAATAGGAGTCCTTCAAATACTACCACGCCAAATACATAATATATGGTAAATAAAATATTATTGAATCAATCCTAGGGTCTAAGAAAAATAAAACCCTCAAATCATTTTAACACAAAGAATACATTTCTCGTATAACGACGCACTATGACTAGACCAACCTGTAGTTAATGGGCTTGGCATGTTTAAGGTGTTAAGTTTGGATCCAAAGTTGCGTTAATCGAGAAATTAATCCAACCTAATTTGGATTTTATGCCAACCAATTACATATGTCAATATTTCTCTGTAGAGGGGTTCAAAAGCACCGTCATTCATTTCAGTAGCTACTTTAAATGAATAATCGACAATATATTAACTAATTACGATCCCACACAATTCTCAAGTGTATGCATATGTTAAAAAACAGATCACAGAATTGATGGTACTAGCGCCCATGAGCATTATGGTCTCCTCCTCTTCAAATGAGGAGATAATAACTTTGAGAATGTGAATCATGTTTTTGGTACACTCAATTGGAGCACTGCCAGTAGCCTCTTATGGAACGCTACTTATTTACTACATGTGACTGGATTTTACTCTTAAAGAGGCAGACGCTTATGTAAAAGCAAATGCGACATTTCACGCCTAGTCAATAATAGTCTTTTTCAATTTGATCATGATAAGAGAGAAACTGTTATAACATTCAAGTTAATTAACACCAACTTTTGCTGGTAGTGTGTAATGTATCCCTGATTATGGCGAAAGTATGTTCATCTCATGTAAAGTATTATCCGATTAATTCGAGGACACATGCTCATAATAATTTCTGGGTTTTAACGACATCAGGTTGGACTATAGATAAAGTCTTTAAAATCCATAAGAAATTATCCAATTGATGCATATTTAGTCCGCGACACGGCATAGTGACGCCTTCGCATCATATGCCCCGTTGGTAAGGCTACGCAGCTATAAATGAGGCTTAAGCATCATTTATGCTCTTCTGACTAAGTTATGAAGCTTACTTGGCGCATAGTCCGCATATGCACATTCAACCAACTCCTCCTCCTTATATATGTTTTAAAGACATTTTTACAACTTAAATCAGGGGAGGAAAAATACATTCACCAAGTCTACTTTTGAGGTGCTTCCTTCACTATTCATGGATGTTGCCATGTTTTTCTGAATAACCGACAATGATTGTTGAGATTCCATTCCGCCCCATAGGCCAAACTTCAATATTGCATAATATTCTCTTGGCCAGCTCGTTCTGGCATATTGCACAAATGTTGTGCAATATTGGCTCTAGGCCAACAAACTACATAATGCGATACGATAACGCTACAACGCTCAAGGCCATCTACCCAAAATGCATCATTCGATGCAAGATTGACCTTTGACCAATATAGCTAGCAACATGATATTGGCCAATATGCCAAACATAATGCGCCACTTTTGCACGATATTAGCCTTGGGCCAATGGATAGTGAGATAGCTCAATTGTTTGTGAGATAGCTCAATTGTTTAGTGAGACAATTGAGATAGCTCAATTGATTAGTGAGATAGCTCAATTGTTTGTGGGACAAAATTAAAAACCAGTTAGTTCAATTAATTTGGGGCAGAGGAAGTATATTCACGATAGGTTATGGACCTCATTTACGATCATGGTAATGAATCTTAACTAACTAATATATAAATCTCAATCTTGGCGATGCTTGAGTAAACCAACTCCCTGTACACATATGTTTTCAGTTTTCCCCACCGGTCTACAACAAATTAGCATTTTGGACCAAAAAAATGGCAATATAAATCCATGATAACTTCTCTTGTTTCACTTGTACAAATAGTGTTATTACTTTCACACCAAAACAATGGCTAATTTTTGGACAAAATGTAAGTATCAAACACAAAATAACCCTAATATTTTCCATTTATTCATTTCTCACTTCAAAGAGGTCCAATATTTTCTAATCTAAGGCCTATTTAGTAATTACACGTAAGATTAAAAGGCAAGAGGGGAGGAAAAAAAGAAGGAGAGTAACACAAGTCAATGAAATTCTAAGTGAAATAGGAAACCCTCACAAAAAATACCTTTAATACTGTTAGAGCATTGCTCGGTCAAACTCACAAGTGTTTCTATCTCAAGCTTGTTGTCAAATTTAGTTGTCAAAACTGATTTCTAATCTACAATTAGTTAAGTCTCGGATTAGGATAGAAGATGTAGTTGAGAAACGAACATCACGGCGGTCATCATTGCGTTCTACCGTTTGAAGGCGAAGATCAACCGAAGCTTTTGGAGAACTTCCACAACAAAAGGTAAGTGAAGACTGAACCACCTATTTCTCAAGTTATATTCACCTTTATATCTATGAGACGTTGTCGTGTAACTAATTATACTATCGTAAGCATATCAAGAATTTCGAGTCAATTCTTGTAGTTAGTTCTCAAAATATGACTAAGCTTAATGAACATTTCATACTTGATGAATTTCGGTCAAAAATAATTTATCGTTCGTAATTAAAATCATGATTCAAGAATTATCATTCGAAAATAGCATGTAACAGTGATATGTGTCGTTGATGTTATTTAGGAATGTTTCGAATCGATTTAGAGAGAAATATAGAACTACTATAGATTCAGATATAAGACGGTATACATATCAGTTTTACGAACTGGGAAAATTGTTATAAATCTGAAGTCGTAGTACATGTACGTAGTACACGTAACGGAGTAGTTATATGTCGACAAACAACTTTTGGTACGCATATCCGTATGCGCACCTTAAAAAGTCTGTGAACTAGTGAACCCGGACCGGTACACAAACCAGTACGTGTACTACAAAAGAATTGTCGGTCCCGAAACCGGTTTGGTATCCATACCGGTACACGTACTAAAAAAGTTATGTGAACTCCGGAACTGGTTATTGTCTTAAGGTATCCATACCAGTACACGTACCTGAAAAGCTGTGTGAACTCCGGAACTCGGTCATGTTATAAGGTATACATACCGGTACACGTACTTTGTAACTGTTCAGGAACAGGTTAATTATTTGAACCTTGTACATCTACCTACCATGTCGATTAAATTCATATGCACATAAATTATTTCTACGAGATAATTAGCATTTGAACGATCTCTTAAAACACCATAGACATATTACATAATTGTGACTCGAGTTAAGTCTTAAGTGTTATATGAAAATGCTCAAGCTTATAGTTTAGTTGGCTAGTTTCGACCAACCATTCATGAACGTAGTCTTTGTACACGGTTCGGTTACGGTTAATCCTAGCCACGGTGTATATCTTGTTATGTAAATCAGATTCAAATATGCATCTAACGGTGGATATTGTTTTCTTGGTTCCAAAGCTATCTTATCTTAAACCTAAAGCAACATATGCTTTGAATGTCTATAAAAGGGGAACCTCAAGCAACTTGGATCTTTGAATCCCGACACTATTTTCTTGTTGTCTCTTAGTTGCAAAACTAGAGTCATCCTTTTCCTAAAACCCTTTTAGGATTTAGTGACTACAAAGACTTCATAGGGATTCGTGAAGCCATGTCTAGCTATTGTTTATTTGATAGCTCGAGTATCTTGATCTTGTTCGATTTTTGAGCTGCTCACCTGAACAAGATATATACAAAATCATCAAAGTACTCTTGGTCTCAGACTTTGATTGATTCAACAGGTTTAATACTTGTGAGGTGAATAATAATCTAGGTTGCACTTCGGGTTGCATAAGTCCGGATTTTGAGGTTAGCTAGACTTTGTCTATTGCTATCGATTTCCAATCACCTTGATCTACGATCAAAAAGGAAATCACACATATAGGCTTATCTGTGGGAGGCAGATTAGTTTAAAGTTTTCAATTGAGTTGAAGCAACTCTTAGGCTGTAAAGGATGTCAGCTAAGGGGATCAATTGCGCAGAGTCCTGCTGGGATTCAAGAGGCGTAAGGAGCGCGACTGTAACTGAATTGCTGTGAGGGTTTAAATCTCAACTACATTCTTGTCTGAAGTTAATTGGCAGTAAGCTAGTGTCTGTAGCGACTTAGTACAATTTAGTGAACTAGGTCCCGGGGTTTTTTGTTTGTGTTATTTCTTTTCCGCATTATATTGTTATCTTTATAATTGAATTATACAGGTTGTGCGTTAATCAATCAAAGTAGATACATCCATCCTTGTTTGTTGGATACGACTTGATTGATTACTTGAGAAATTGATCTTTGGAATCACCCAAGTACTCTCACACATAGATCAGGTTCACGAACTAGTCTTTGAAAACTTTCTAATTGTGAGAGAAAGAGATACAACTCTGGACACTATTCTTTGATTGAGATTCATTACGTTGAATTCACGGAATTGAGTTTAAGTTTGTCCATACAAATTGCCTAAAAAAAAAGTTGGTGGTGTATAATAAATTTTTGATGGGGGTGTTTTTTGATTACCAATATCCTCTCCAAAAATACATTTATTTTCTGTTTTTGGAAACAAAATATGTAGGAAACAATTAATTGAAGAGACACATTTGATTCCCCCATGCACCCATCAAAAACGCCCCCATCAAAAATTTATCTTGTATTTTGGTACCCCGCGTTTTCACCGAACAATAAGGGCTTTTGACGCAAGAATACGAAAGGTTAACGGAAACATCAACATGGTGTGCAAGAAGTATTTTTCAGTAGGATTTTTAACATCGAAACAGGCCAACAATCTCAATTTTTTACAAGCAAGTTGAGTTCACTTTTGTGTTATTATACAACCAAAGAACGATTGAATCTCAAGAAGAATCAATGGATGGTTTATAAATGGCAGACAAAAAGATGTAAAATTATAGAACTTCAAAAAGAGTAAGAAAAAATAGATTGATATCAATTATCATGCAGAAAACCCTTATCCTCCAAATAAGATGCAATTTGTCCTGCCATGGCACTTGGACTTGGGCAATTTTCAGCATTTTGTTGCTGTATTTCTATCTGAGAAGATGAGAAAAACAATTGATTAATAAATAGAAAGACAATTTTTTATTTGGTAACAAGGAAAATGTAAGGAAAGGAATAACACAAGATAATGCAAAATATAGGAAGGTTAATAGATACAAAATAGCTAGCGAGAAATTTGACTTGAGAAAGTGTCCTGTGTTAATTCCTAGTTTAGTTAACTAATGATTCAGAACATTCCAGCAAACGAATCATTAACATATCACTTTTTGCACTACAAGTAGATTTAGTCGCTAGCCCATGTTAGCTTGGGATAAACTTATCATGTTATTGCTATACGTTTTATTGGTAAATTACTGATTTTGTTAACTAGACAAATTCCCTCCAATTATGAGATTGCAAGAAGAATGCCTAACAAATCTGAACGCAATGCAACCGAGACCGTGGTTCCGAATGAACGTTGCACAATGCCTTGACAATTGACATAACATAGGTATGTGTCACACTCGAGGAAAAAGTTATTTTTGTTTTACAAGTTCCTAGAATCCCATTCCCGTGGATTGACAAGATGATTCCATTTGTTCTTTTCTAATCAGGCATGTCAAAGAGAGACAAAAAAAAGTAATTAGATCCTTCTAAGTTGGAAACGATCAAATCTCAAAGTAAAATAGGCTTGTCTGTAGGCATTATTAAATTTATTTCTATCATTTTATTAGTGTGGAAAAAACACCGTAGAATCTCATTAGCATGCTTGAATGATTCTAGAGCCGCATACCTCACAATTCAGAGGTGGTTCATATGGATCATCTATCCCTGTAAAACCTGCATATCATTAGTAACAAAAGTGTGTCAGTCAGCTGCGGCGCCGCCTCAAAAAAGATAGCACTTCCAACAGTAATCATCATCAGAACTCTATATCAAGTCAATAATTTGGTTGGCTGAATGAAACCTAATTTTCTATTCAACAACGTACTTTTTTCCAAAACTAATCTACAATTCAAGTGCACAGTGGCACGCCTATTTTCATTTCAAAGCAGATGTGGCAGCACCACAACGCTTTCCTGAATGTTTCTTTGTATTTCCATTTCACATTTCATCTTCCAAAAGTTTTGAATCATCCTTCTGAGTTCTGACAGACACACATTCTGGGGGAATCCCAATGCTCAACTGAATTTGTAACAAGATTTGTAACAATATTCTCCAATATTTACTCTTACAAGCACAATTTCATATACCATATAGCCTTGTTTTGCTTTCCACTCCCTTATCAGCTACTACAGCACCACAGTAACAAGAGAAGACACCATGAAAAAGAGAAAAGGTGAAACAGATCCCAATTAAGGAGGATATTTCATATCGTAGAGATTTGACCACATTCATCTAAGAGAAAAGATAAGGATGATTGCTCTGGTTCTACCAAGGATCATTTTAACCAACTACGAATGCCCAAGCAGCCCAACTTATTCGCAATTGTTTTGCACTTGCAGTAAGTGCGTTTATATTTTACTCGTCACAGAAACTTAAGCAACAAATTAAGCTTTAAAAAGGATTCAAAGACTCGGAGTAAACACTAATATTCTGAAAATAAGAAGGGACCCATTTTAGGACATATTGTACGTTGTTGGTGAACCCAGTTGAGCCTTTTTTTTATGGAGCTTAAAATTATAGATGAATCTACAAGGTAAAAGACGTCTAGTAACACTTGAACCCAAAATAAAAACCCTCTGTTACTGATTTGATGTTTTCATATTTAAGGTTCAGTTCTCTTGGTAAGGTCATATCTTCAAGGAACTCAAATGAATGCCTCAGTTACTGATTTGCTTTCATTTATAAGGTTCAATTCTCTTGGTAAGGTCATGTCTTCTAAGAAATACCATATAGTTATTCGCGTTCCACTTGCTATTTTTCAGAGACCTGTGGGACAAACCAAAAACTCAGGGATACTATAGCTTTGCTTCTACTAATTCTAAATGTGCCCATGGCATCGGACACCATTACTGATAGAACTTCAAATGCACGGTAGTTTAGTGCAACAACTTTTTTAATGTGGTGCAAGAAAATTAATTTCCGCAGTTGGTGTAGGCCCATATAACTAACTTAAGCTTGTGGACCAGAAATGATGACAAACACATGAATCATGTCAGCCAGAACAAATTCACTTTTGTTATTAACATCTCATCTTACTGAAATTGTGTTACAATAATTCTAACTTTGGTTTATATTCTAGGCTTTAACGATGACTGCCTACGTACAAAATGGCTCCTTTTATCATCTCGAAAATTACCAAACAAAATTTTTCTTTCTTAACTTGAAATGATGTTTTAATAAACTTCAAGTTGTGATTATCAACCTCATTCTATGAAAACAAGGACGAGAAAGCTCTTAAACATGAGTCACATATTCCACGCTAGACGGTAATCTGTTAACAGACTTCAAAAGTAATGGTGTTTCTTAAGCAAGGGTGCATCTTATTGCATTTGCATGTCATGCCATTAGGAAAACTTATGTCACACACTCCTATTTCAGAATTGGGTAATAAGTTTATACCTTTAATTTTCCCAGCACGTGCAAGCTTGTAGAGGCCTTTTGCATCCCTTTCCTCACAAACTTCTAGAGACGTATTCATAAAAACCTGTTAAAGTAGGTTATGAGTCGCACATCCCAGCTTCAAGAATCATGCTTTTCAGTTGGGTAATGAAAGTTATATTAAGAAGCTGTGAAAACCCTCGCCTCGATAAAATTATCATCTTGCAATAAAGCACGGCAAGCATCGCGATCCTTTCTGTATGGAGAAATTAAACTAGCAATACATATTAAGCCTGCATCAGCAAAGAGCTTTGCTACTTCCCCTGTTCACCGCAAAGATTATCAGATAGGAAGTTTAACTTAAGCTGTTCGGCACAGTTTAAGTAAAAGCAAATACTATACACCACAATGATAATCAACAAGCAAAACAAAGTTCAGAAACCTGGAAACATGGTTACCATGATATCCTATTTTTCTTATTTTACGTTTAGAATGTATAATATATTAGTGCTTTAGAATTCTTACCGACCCTACGTATATTTTCTGCACGATCTTCCGCTGAAAACCCAAGATTCTTGTTCAAACCATGTCTAACATTGTCACCATCAAGCACGTATGTGAGCTTTCCTCTGTTGTGTAGTTCTCTACCTAGTGAGCATGCTACCGTACTTTTTCCTACAAGAGCAGGACTAATTGTTCAGAAAAGTGATGCACGATCCATGCATTTAAGTTGTTTATAACGCTTCAAGGCTGTTAATTTATAGTGAACAAGCACAAAGTTAAGCTTGACAGGAGGTTCAGATATCCAAAGAATAATCAGTCATCAAATGAGAACTGCCTAAAAAGAGCTATTCATATCTTAAATTAGGGTATGACAGAATTCAAGTGAACTCATATCTTAACTGACCTGCTCCGCTAAGACCCGTAATCCATACAACACATCCCTTCTGATTTAGCAGCTTCTGCCTGTCAAGTTTTCCAACCCCGCATTCATGCCAGAAAATATTTGTAGAATTTCCTACTGTAGACATCACAGAGGTAGTCACCTGTCCAAACACCGTTAACGCCAATTTCAAGAGTCTAAACTTCAATATAAACCAACCTATTTCTGCAGATTTTTTTTTTCAATTTTCCTCATTTTAGAGATGAACCAATGGAAGTGAAGACTTGTAAGCAAACCTAATCTCTATCAATTCCTAAGGGAAGAACTCGAGCTCTCTATTTCCTGAAAATCACAAATCCGGAAAATGTTTTACTAGTTCTAGTCTACAAACAGTGTGCTAGTAGGTACATATAGAGGGGAATGGATTTCTACTAGAATCAAATCCAGAGAGGAAATAGGATGAAAGGAGACGCAACACCCAAGGTAACGTAACTATGGAAGCTAGAGTTGGTAATCTTGACGTCAATGATATAGACAGATACAGCGCCTGAGGTAAGGTAACCTTGAAAGGTAAAGTTGTAAAAGTCTTTCTTGAATCACATGACATTACATTCTTATTAAGCAACCTTTAGTTATATTGTTTTGCAATTGGTTGTTTATCTTATCAGGTTCTAGTTTGATCAATCATGAACAATCTCCAACTAATGGAATTACATTTTCATAAGAATGCAGTTCAAAATAAGAAAATAATTACCATGCCATATAAGGGAGAACGAAACAAGATTAAGTCTATTGCATAACAGAAATGAGACTACAAACATCGAACAAAAAACATGTCATTACGGTTTGATGGTTTGATCTAAGAAGATGCGTGCTTTTTACTCAATTACACGTATCTTATCATCATCACTCAAATAAACAAGGTATCTATGAATTCTTCTTTTCTGATCAGACCCAATTTCAAAAGAGTTCTTAAGGCTAAGTTTGTTTTTGTTTTTGTTTTCTCATTGAGTAACATCTTCATGAAATCAACAAGAAATTTGAGAATTAATAGAAACACAATGATCATGAAAACTGCTCCAGAAAATTAGAATTGATTTACATTTCAATACCAGATTTTTTTTTAGAACGCTAATTAATTGTTTGTTCTCCTTTCCTTGTGATGAAAAATAATGATCATTTGTTTCTTTATTTTCACTTAATAGCAGAGAATCAAATCGAAAGGGAAACAAAATTAAATACCTGAAACAAAACCCTGAATTATTCTTCCCTTCCCTTTTTTTTTTTTTTTTTTTTTTTTTTTTTTTTTTTTTTTTTTTTTTTGTTTTTGTTTTTTGTTCCTGATACTCAAAACACACGGGCTGGGCAGTCAAGTGAAGAGAGAGACGGAAGGAATTTGTTAATAAATGATCCAGAAATGGAGAGGATTGATTCGGTAAACGTAGCCTAGTTCCATGGAGATGTGTATGTGAACTTGGCTTGATTTTGAACGAGGAGGACTTTCAGTTTTAAGAAGGCTAGATTACCCTACCACGTATAATATAGATTTATTTAAGGGCAATTTTGACCGTCAACCCAAAGGAGAAAAAAAAAAACACACTTTTAGGGCCATCTTAACGTTTTTGGGTGCTCTATAAAATCAGCAATTCTACGCCTACCGAAGTACCGCAAAGTGCATTTCGGGGGCCAACGGTCCGTGAGCGGCTCTAGAATTGGGATAGAGAATGGGGCAGGAGTGGGCCCCATCCCACCTCTCACACAATTCATCACGGTTTTTCTTGCGGTGTAGAATCTCGGTGGATCAATCGTTTTTGATATAAAATATGAAGCATTTTTTATAGGACGGGATCCCTCATGGATCTCAAAATGACAGAGTTCATTATAGCCTCTTCCAGCCAATGGATCATATAACAAGTTTGGATGACTGAGATCGAATGATAAATTACGCGGGTTTATTGTCTGATCCGCGACCAACTATTATGTTCCAGAAATACTTCGAGTTTTTTTAGATTTTTTCTCTTCTTCAGCCAAATGTTTTATTTCTTCTTCTTTATCCTTCTCCGACCAAATAAATTACCGTTAAAAAGGTTTCAAAGTGTCAAGGTCAATCCAATTTATCTCCTAATTAAGAACAATTATCTTCAAATTAGGATCCATATAAGATCAGAACCAACATCAACAACACCTCCAGTCATACGGTTCAAATGAATCAATCAAATTGTTACATATATATATATATATATATATAATTCACCTCAATCAGTAAATATTACGGATACCAGTAAACCCATAAGCACTATTAACAAGTGTAGATAACGACGTCGACTTTCAAAACAATCTCTTAATCGTCTCCCCAACAACAACTTTCAACACAGATCTGTTGATCTTAAAAGAAAATAAGCAAGGGATCTGAAATAGTATTGTTAGAGCATTGCTCAGTCGAACTCACAAGTGTTGCTATCTCAAGCTTATTGTCAAATTTAGTTGTCAAAACTATATCTTGATTCTTAGTCTACAATTAGTTAAGTCTCGGACTAGGATAAAAACGTAGTTGAGAAACGGTGGATCACAACAGTCATCATTGCGTTCTACCGTTTGAAGGAAAAGATCAACCGAAAATTTTGGAGAACTTTATCAACAAAAGGTAAGTGAAGACTGAACCACATATATCTCAAGCTATACTCACTTTTCTATCATTTGAGACGATGTCGCATAACTAATTAGACTAGTATGCATAGACAAGAATTTTCGAGTCGAGAACCAACTCTAGATAGCGAATTTCTCGAAATATAATGATTAAACTTAATGAATATTTGTTCATACTTGATGAATTTCGGTTAAGAATAATTTATGAATCAAAATCGCGATTCAAATTTATCATTCGGAAGTAGCCTGGAACAGTGATATGTGTCATTGGTGTTATTCAAGAATGTTTCGAATTGATTTAGAGAAATATATAACTACTATTGATTCAGATACAAGACAATGGTATCAGTTTTACTGGGAAAACTATTATAAGTCTGAACCCGTATTACATGTATTCGTACAAGTAGCGGAGTAGCTATATACATATCGACTTACAGATTTGTGCTACGCATATTCTTATGCACATCATATGAAAATCTGTGTGACTCGTGAACCGGATCGGTATGCATACTCGTATGCAAACCATTATTGAACTGTGGTTAAGGAACCGGGGGTGAGTATCCAAACCGGTACGCAAACTAAAACAGTTATGTGTTCTCGAACTCGGTAGCTTTTCCAAATCGGTACGCAAACCGACTTAGTTCTGCGAACACCGGAACCGACGACAGTTTTAATGTTTCCAAACCGGTACGCAAACCTTGAAAGCTCTGTGAACTTCAGAACTTTGGTTTTGGTTGAAAATTTACAAACTAGTATGCGTACTGTGACTGAACCGACTCACGAACTACTATGTATTTGTACTTTGTATATCTACTAATCCTTTCGATTATATTTTCAAGTGTGTTTAAATTATTTCTACGAGATAGTTAGCATTTGATTAATTCTCTAAAAACACTAGACTTTAATTGAGCACATGTTTGTGACTCAGAGTTAATGTATTATGTGTTCATGAAAATGAAGGTTAAGCTTTTAAGTTCAAACCGGCTAATTTCGTCTAATCATGTTGAATATAGTCTTTATACAGGGTTCGGCTACGGTCTTACCTAACAATAGTGTGAAAACATTGGGGTACAAAAATGCACCACCAACTTTTTTCGTAGGCAATCAGTATGTACAAACTCAACACAAATCCAAGAGTAAAAACTCAATCAAGGAAAGTGTTTAGAGTAATATCTCTCTCTTTCTGATCTTGTTGTTAGAACGTTTACAGGACTGAATCCGTGAACCTAACTACAAAGAGAGTTCTTGGACGGTACCAAAAACCAATATCCAAGGAGCAATCAAGTCTTATCCAACTAACAAGGTTGGACCTATCTAATGTGATTGATCAACGCAACCTGTGATACTTCAATTATAAAGATGAACAATATAATGCGGAAAAACAAATAACTCAGACACCAGAATTTTTGTTAACAAGGAAACCGCAAATACAGAAAAATCCCGGGACCTAATCCAGATTGAACACCAAATTGTATTAAGCCGCTACAGACACTATCCTACTATCAATTAACTTCCGTATGGAATGTAGTTGAGACCTAAAACTCTACGCAATTGATTCCCTTAGCTGATCTTGTTAGAGCATAGCTCGGTCAACCTCGCATGCGTTGCTATCTCAAGCATGTTTGTCAATGTTGGTGATCAAAACTATAAGTCTTGATTTCTAGCCTACATAGCTAAGTCTTGGACTAGGATAGAAAAGTGTAGTTGAGCTCAAGGACTTCATGGTGATTCATCATACAACGACGAAGATTTATACAAGAACCGTGGAACTTCATCAACAAAAAGGTATGTGGAGACTTGAACTTATCTATCACTCAAAAGTCTATCTCTTCTATCTCCTACTTCTTATGAGACAAAAGTCGTATGCTATATAAACTAGATCATACACATTTGACATTTCGAGCTGAGCATTCATTGCTTATCTTATATCTCGAAATCGTGTGTTGGTAAAGCGTTTCGCTTTGATCAAGTTTATCTTCACCTAGTGACGAAAATCATGAAAAGTTTCAATCACTTTGAGAATTGCTCTGATGTGAATCGGTCTATGAATAACGGCTACATAGCGTCCTCTGAGAATGTCTCAATGATTGAAATTAGAGTTTAGATTACATAACCATGTATTTCTTGAACCGAAGTTTTCGAACTTTGTTGATCAAGAGAAATCGGGAGGATTGTGGAATTGGCTTGCCAAGTCCGCGAACCCAATCCGCAGACTCAGTCTGCGAACTGTCGGAAGTTCTCGACCGAGAATTTCTGCTGGGATTTTCCAAAACTCGTTTGTGTGCTAAGTCCGTGAACTCAGTCCGCGAACCCAGTCCGCGAACTGGCGGAAGTTCTCTTTCCGAGAATTTCTGCTGAGTTTGGAAACTCAACCGATTAATTTAAGTCCGCGAACTTGTTTGTGAACTTAAGAGTTATGATCTAAAGATGTGCTCTGAACATGAAACATTAAATTACTAAGGAATGCTTCATGCAAACCGTGGCTATCTTGTTCATGAGCCGATTCAATCGAATCGAATCATCTTTGTTTCAATTGTGTCTTGTGTAGTTACATAAGATCTCATAGCAATTGAACAACTCTTTAACTAGTTCATTCGAGTCAATTGAACTAGTTATGGTGAAGAAGAACAAGGTTAATATGAAATGTTCATATGGTTAACCTTTTGGGTTACTATGTTGAACCACCATACACGTACACGTTTGGGCATGGTTTTCACGAACCCAGTAAACGTATACCCAAGTGTGTGTGACAAGATAAGTTTTCGATCTAACGGTTGAGATATATTAGCTTGAATCTAAATCTGGTTTTCATCTAACGGTGAATAAGGATTGCTTTGTACCTAAGTCAAAACCCTGATTTTAAGGCTATATAAAGGAGACATCTAGCATTGTGCAAAACTAATCCCTACACGTCTGTGTGCTACTAGTGCACCCGCTAGAGTCGATCTCCATTAACCTTTGATTTTCTTCTCTAAAATCAGGTTAACGACTTAAAGACTTCATTGGGATTGTGAAGGCAGACCGATACTACTTTGTCGTAGTTGTGTGATCTGATCTTGCATCTTCTATCGTACGAGTACAATCGATTGATTGACTTGAGATCGTGAGAGTTCTCCGATAGGCAAGATAAAGAAGTCACAAACATCTTCGTCTCAATGTTTGTGATTCCTCGACAATCCGCTTGTGTAATCAGGAAGGATTGTAGAGAGGTGATTGATTAATCTAGGTTGTTCTTCGGGAATATAAGACCGGATTATCAATTGGTTCCTGTTCACCTTGATTTTATATCTAAAGACGGAACAAAACCTAGGGTTTATCTGTGGGAGACAGATTTATCCTTTGATATACTTGATAACATGAAATCAAGGTGAACAGGAACCAATTGATAATCCGGTCTTATATTCCCGAAGAACAGCCTAGATTAATCAATCACCTCTCTACAATCCTTCTTGAGTACACAAGCGGATTGTCGAGGAATCACAAACAGTGAGACGAAAATGTTTGTGACTTCTTTATCTTGACTATCGGAGAACTCTCACGATCTCAAGCCAATCAATCGATTGTACTCGTACGATAGAAGATGCAAGATCATATCACACAACTACGATAAAGTATCTGTCTGGCTTCACAATCCCAATCAAGTCTTTAAGTCGTTAACCTGATTTTAGAGAAGAAAATCAAAGGTTAATGGAGATCGACTCTAGCGGGCGCACTAGTATCACACAACCGTGTGGGGATTAGTTTTGCACAATGCTAGATGTCTCCTTTATATAGCCTTCAAATCAGGGTTTTGCCTTAGTTACAAAGCAATCCTTATTCACCCTTAGATGAAATCCTGATCTAGATTCAAGCTAATATTTCTCAACCGTTAGATCGAAAACTTAGCTTGTCACACTCACTTGGATAGACGTTTACTGGGTTCGTGAAAACCATGCCCAAACGTGTACGTATATGTTGGTTCAACATAGTAACCCAAAAGGTTAACCATATGAGCATTTCATATTAACCTTGTTCTTCTTCACCATAACTAGTTCAATTGACTCAAATGAACTAGTTACAGAGTTGTTCAATTGCTATGAGATCTTATGTAACTACACAAGACATAATTGAAAAAAAGATGATTCGATTCGATTGAATCGGCTCATGAACATTATAGCCACGGTTTGCATAAAGCATTCCTTTGTAATTTAATGTTTCATGTTCATAGCACATCTTTAGATCATAACCTCTAAAGTTCACAAAAAAGTTCGCGGAATTAAGTTAATCGGTTGAGTTTTCCAAACTCAGCAGAAATTCTCGGAAAGAGAACTTCCGCCAGTTCGCGGACTGGGTTAGCGGACTTAGCACACAAACGAGTTTTGGAAAATCCCAGCAGAAATTCTCGGTCGAGAACTTCCGACAGTTCGCGGACTGAGTTTGGGAACTAGGTTCGCGGACTTGGCAAGCCAATTCCACAATCCTCCCGATTTCTCTTGATCAACAAAGTTCGAAAACTTCGGTTCAAGGAATACATGGTTATGTAATATAAACTCTCATTTCAATCATTGAGACATTCTCACAGGACGCTATGTAGCCGTTATTCACAAACCGATTCACGTCAGAGCAATTATCAAAGTGATTGAAACTTTTCATGACTTTCGTCACTAGGTGAAGATAAACTTGATCAAAGCGAAACGCTTTACCAACACACGATTTCGAGATAAAAGATAAGCAATGAATGCTCAGCTCGAAATGTCAAGTGTGTATGATCTAGTTTATATAACATACGACTTTTGTCTCATAAGAAGTAGGAGATAGAAGAGATATACTTTTGAGTGATAGATAAGTTCAAGTCTCCACATACCTTTTTGTTGATGAAGTTCCACGGTTCCTTGTATATATCTTCGTCGTTGTATGATGAATCGCCATGGAGTTCTTGATCTCAACTACACTTTTCTATCCTAGTCCGAGACTTAGCTATGTAGGCTAGAAATCAAGACTTATATTTTTGATCACTAACATTGACAAACATGCTTGAGATAGCAACGCATGCGAGGTTGACCGAGCTATGCTCTAACAATCTCCCCCTTTGTGAATTTTAGTGACAAAACTATTAATACATATGAAATACAAAAAATATAAACTTTAGTGGCTCCTATTCCATAGTCTAATCTTCAACGTTCCTTGAAATCTTCGTCCTTCCAAGTACTCCAATGATCCCAAAGTTTGTAAGTTTAGCACCATCGTTGTTGAAGATCCGTAGCTATAACAATGAGAGAAATCGAGATTCTCGATCATTATTATACAGTGTCATAGTATTATTATATAACATCAAAGTCCAATTGTATCACGACTTTAACAATAATACTACGGTGATATGTATCACTCCCCCTTAGTCAATACTCCATCTCGATCATGGAAACCACTCCCCCTTACACAATGATCCGAAAACCATATGTATTTGTAGTGTGAACTACAATATTTCTCCCCCTTTTTGTCAACAAAATTGGCAAAGGTACAAGAATGGGATCATAATGAAATTTCCACAAGAGACATTTCATGACCGAAATAAAAATACATACCAACTTAATTTAGATGCAATCTAATAACCGAAGCTAACAACATTCATCAAGGAGTTTTAAGATACAAGATAACCCCTATAAAATTCCACAACCGCACTCCCCGCAAGATATTACCATTAAGCACAAGTTCAAAAGAACTCTCCCCTATTTGATGTCATTCCCGAGAGAACAACAAGAGCGACCTTAATTTCGAAAGAAAAGAATGATTTTCTTTTATTGGACACCAAAAACCATAGGAATGATTTTCTATATCCAAAGCTCAACCAAATTAATCACAAGTAAACCCATGAATAATTCAATTGGAATACGCAACTAAATCAAACCACAAAAGTGATCAATTTACTTGAAAGTTCTCATCATAAGTAAACTCACGGAGCTACGACTAAGTCAATCACACGGAGATGACTAACTTAACCGTTCAAATACTCAACATAAGAAAAACCTTACGGAATATATGACTACATTAACCAAAGAGCATGATAGTGTAGCCTTTCATATACTTAACACAAGAATTTGTGGAATATATGAAATCTCAACTATATTAATTACAAGAGAACCTATAATTAATCTAATTGGAATACAAATAACAAAACTAATCACCGAAGTAATAAATTTAATTATTTTGGGCTCAACATAAGAGAACTTATGGAACCCCGACTAAGTTCATCATAGAATATGGAAACCTTAACCGTACATGTTCTCAACATAAGAAAGAAAACTTATGGAGTACTAACTAAATAACCAAACTAGTTGATTAATTTAGTTCCTAATGCTCGACATATAGCATCTTATGGAACAACCAACAAAGCCAAGGTAAATCGACTTAGTTGTAAGGTGCTCAACATAAGACACACAATGGAGCCTTCACGGTAAAACATAATAAAATGGATCAATGAAGATCAATACCGTGGATAACATACAAGGATCTATTCTATTTTCCATCATAACGACATAATAGACTTTATCTTTGTTGAACAAAAGATTTTATCCTATTTTCCATCAAATTAATGATTACATAGGCTTAACTTTTGTGTATGTCAAAAGTCCATTCGTCCTTTCATCCATACGAATATCGATTCATGAACGACTTTACTTTTGACTGCAATATGGGACCTTCAAGTTCACGGACGTAAACAATACATATCCCATAAGAATATTGCAATATCATAAACCATTAAAATACTGCAATAAACATCATCCTCCAAATATTTTTAGAATTTAATACCAATAAACCTAAAAAATAAACATAAGAAGATGAAAACAAAAATAGCTATGTGTAGTCACAATCATCGCTATTCAAAGCACTAGTTATTCTTCTAACTAATCCAAAAAGAAGACTTACTAGGTATTGTAGATCTTTCTCAGGACATCTACAGAAAACTCCTTCTTGTTATTGAAAAACTCATTGATTATAGACTTCTTATTTATCATCCTTGAGGAAGTAATTCATTTGCATAGGTATACGTTGACTGCTTCTACTGCATTACTTTTTAGAAGTGCTTCTAGTTACATGAGCCATGAAAACGTATGAGAAGAAAGAAGAAGATAAGAAGATTTAAAAAGATCACATCCTAATCCTTGACACAGTCTTCCACAGTTTAAGGATCCACAAACGATATTGTAAGCAGGATACTTAACAAACAAAGATACATACTTGAGCCACAAGATGCAGAGCCTCAATCCTCTCAAGCTAAGAATGAGGACGCAGGCGTCTCCGAGTTCAGCCAGAGACAAAGTGAGCCAGATGCTCCCTTTGCTTGTCAAGGCTTGTTGCAAAAACAGGTTTCCTCCTTCTTCTGATTTTGGAAGTATTGGTTTTGCATGACCTTTGATTATCCAGATTCAACATTTGCATGTTCTCTTGTAGTTTAGAAATTCTCTTGTTCCTCTGCTTGAATCTCCAACACGTGTTTTGAACATGATTTGCATTTCCACAAAATGAACAACCCGGAGAACCTTTGTCTTGTTGAAGTACCTTCTGTTTATTACAACTGCTAGCCTTTGTTTTCCTAAGACACTTAGGAACATAGTTGTCGATATCTGCAGTCTTGCTCTTAAATCCTAAACCATTGGTGTTTTCAAAGGATTTCTGACCAAATAACATTGCTGAGATTTTATCATAACTTCCAGATAATCGTTGAAGATCATATTTGAGAGTATTAATCTCTTTTTCCTTTAGAAAAATGGTCCTGGTGAGTCGATCATTAAGAAAATCTATCTCAAGATCTTTCACTTGGATTAAAGATTCCAGTTTCTTCAATAAAGCTTTTAATTGAAGATTTTCCTGAAGGACCTCTTTGTTCAAGAAATCAAAAATCTCTGTGTCAGACTCAATTTCTGAATCAGATTTTGAGTGTACGGAGGTTTCTACTGCGAGAGATGTAACTTCACATTCAACAGACGTATTCAAGACGTCAACATAAGGAGATTTATCTTCCATAGAATCTTTAGAAGCAATAGCTGACAGTGGATGTTTATCACATCTAACGCTCCTCTTCATGAAATCCTTGATCCTTTCTGTCAACCACGGTTTATTGAACCGATAACCGGATGAACAACACTCAACAGCTCAAGATAAGTTAGAGGATTTACTTGTCTCGGAAACAACATTGAATGCAAATGTTTGAACAGAATTTGGATCATGAATTGTTACATGTCCAGAGGCGGTATTCATGGAAGGAGTGTTGAGGTTGTTCCCTCCATTGATGCAATGTTTCTTAGAAACGTATATCTTGTATTCAAATACAGTTTCTAAGATATCCCAGGCTTCTTTAGACTTAGTGCAAGTCGCCACATAGTACTGAAGATCTGGGGTAACGGCCTGTCTGATAACACTTAACCCAAAAGAGTTTTGCATTGCAGCAAGAGATTCTCCAGGACTATAACTACCAACATCTTTGGTATAGATACATCGTCTTTTGTATTAACCGGAGGATTATAGTCGTTAACAATACATACCTAGATTTTAAAATCACATGCTTGAGGATAAGCACACATTGCAACTTTCCATGCTGAGTAGTTTGAGCCATCAAAGACTGGTGGTACGTTAATAGAGATAACACCACTGTCCATAGAGTCAGATCGCTACAAACACGGACTTGTTAGGTCTTGAACGTGTTTGCATGCTCTGATACCAATTGAAAAAGTGTGGGTCTAACAAAACCACCCAATATTTTGATTAACAATCTATATGAACTAACTCTGAAATACTTTGCTAGAGAATCAACTAGACAGTCAGACTCAATCTAGATAAAAGTATCTCAAGGAGTTAATATCTCTCTCTTGATTTGATTTTTACTCAAGCTAAAAACAATAGCGAGTCTTTATCAAATACAAGGAATACTTGGACGGTACCAAAGAACAATGTCCAAGGATCAATCAATATCAATCAACAACCAAAGGTTGGATTTCCAATTGATGATCACGAACACACAACCTGTATTATTTCAATTATATAAAATATAATGCGGAAAAGAAATAACACAGACACCAGAAATTTTGTTAACGAGGAAACGGCAAATGCAGAGAAACCCCGGGACCTAGTCCAGATTGAATACACACTGTATTAAGCCGCTACAGACACTAGCTTACTACAAACTAACTTCGGATTGGACTATAGCTGAACCCCAATCAGTCTCCTACCGATCCAAGGTACAGTTGTATTACTACGCCTCTGATACCAGCAGGATATTGCGCACTTGATTACCTTAGCTGATCTCACCCACAACCAAGAGTTGTTGTAACCCAAATCATAGACTTGAAAATAAACAGATCTGTCTCACACAGAAAAGTCTATAAAAGGATAAATCTATCTCCCACAGATAAACCCTAGGTTTTGTTCCGTCTTTAGATATAAAATCAAGGTAACATGAACCAATTGATAATCCGGTCTTATATTCCCGAAGAACATTCTAGATTAATCAATCACCTCTCTATAATCCTTCCTGACTACACAAGCGGATTGTTGAGGAATCACAAACAATGAGACGAACATGTTTGTGACTTCTTTATCTTGCCTATCGGAGACCTCTCACGATCTCAAGCCAATCAATCGATTGTACTCGTACGATAGAAGATGCAAGATCAGATCACACAACTACGATAAAGTAGTATCGGTCTGGCTTCACAATCCCAATGAAGTCTTTAAGTCGTTAACCTGATTTTAGAGAAGAAAATCAAAGGTTAATGGAGATCGACTCTAGCGGGCGCACTAGTATCACACAGACGTGTGGGGATTAGTTTTGCACAATGCTAGATATCTCCTTTATATAGCCTTCAAATCAGGGTTTTGCCTTAGTTACTAAGAAATACTTATTCACCATTAGATGAAATCCTGATTTAGATTCAAGCTAATATTTCTCAACCGTTAGATCGAAAACTTAGCTTGTCACACACACTTGGGTAGACGTTTACTGGGTTCGTGAAAACCATGCCCAAATGTGTACGTATATGTTGGTTCAACATAGTAACCCAAAAGGTTAACCATATGAGCATTTCATATTAACCTTGTTCTTCTTCACCTTAACTAGTTCAATTGACTCAAATGAACTAGTTAAAGAGTTGTTCAATTGCTATGAGATCTTATGTAACTGCACAACACACAATTGAAACAAAGATGATTCGATTCGATTGAATCGGCTCATGAACATTATAGCCACGGTTTGCATAAAGCATTCCTTAGTAATTTAATATTTCATGTTCATAACACATCTTTAGATCATAACCTCTTAAGTTCACAAACAAGTTCGCGGACTTAAGTTAATCGGTTGAGTTTTCCAAACTCAGCAGAAATTCTCGGAAAGAGAACTTCCGCCAGTTCACGGACTGAGTTCGCGGACTTAGCACACAAACGAGTTTTGGAAAATCCCAGCAAAAATTCTCGGTCGAGAACTTCCGACAGTTCGCGGACCGAGTCTGCGAACTAGGTTCGCGGACTTGGCAAGCCAATTCCACAATCCTCCCGATTTCTCTTGATCAACAAAGTTCGAAAACTTCGGTTCAAGGAATACATGGTTATGTAATCTAAACTCTCATTTCAATCATTGAGACATTCTCAGAGGACGCTATGTAGCCGTTATTCACAGACCGATTCATGTCAGAGCAATTCTCAAAGTGATTGAAACTTTTCATGACTTTCGTCACTAGGTGAAGATAAACTTGATCAAAGCGAAACGCTTTAGCAACACACGATTTCGAGATAAAAGATAAGCAATGAATGCTCAGCTCGAAATGTCAAGTGTGTATGATCTAGTCTATATAGTATACGACTTTTGTCTCATAAGAAGTAGGAGATAGAAGAGATAGACTTTTGAGTGATAGATAAGTTCAAGTCTCCACATACCTTTTTGTTGATGAAGTTCCACGGTTCCTTGTATAGATCTTCGTCGTTGTATGATGAGCCGCCATGAAGTCCTTGAGCTCAACTACACTTTTCTATCCTAGTCCGAGACTTAGCTATGTAGGCTAGAAATCAAGACTTATAGTTTTGATCACTAACATTGACAAACATGCTTGAGATAACAACGCATGCGAGGTTGACCGAGATATGCTCTAACAAGACCATTTGAAAAGAAAGTATGGTCGAATCGTTTTGATAGACAGAAGTCTGAAGATTCCTCCCTTAAGGAAAAATATGGACAAATCGTTGTTCATCGCAATACAACTTGATTGTGTTGTTGGGAAAATATTGTCTCATGTGCCTGATCGAAAAGAGACAAGATTGAGTGCTGATTCAGGCTTCAGATAAGTTTTTCCTTCTTTTATTAGATTTGTTATTTTCTGTCTATCAAATAAAATAAAGGGTTATTATCGACAATTCTACTCTTTATAGGGTTTTAGAGTTGGATGTATACGAACCTGTCAATAGGTTTCGAACCCTACATTCCTTTTTCCTTTTTGACATCCTATATAAGATTGCTTGTTGAGTTAGGTGATTCAATCATACAAATCCAGTTGTTTATAATTGTTCTCAAAGCACCATGTCAGATGGAAAGGATGTCAACATGATAGTTAAATCTTCAATCAAGGAAAAGAAAAATCTTCTGTTTCTAAGTCCCTAAAAAGAAAAAGAAGGAATACAAGAAATCCCAGGGATGTGCCTTCTAACTCTCAGAAGTTTTCCGATGTTCTTCATGAGTTGAAGGAAGTAAGAAAGGAGATTCGTGAAATAAAGGCTTTTGTGTCAAAGTCCTTAGAAATTCAGAGAGCCTTGGTACGACATAATTAGCCAAGACAGTTTGTTGATATCAACTCTTATCTTCGTGAACCGTATGTTCCAATGGCTATTGACAACAAGGAGTTCGGGAATGATGCTGAATTTCTCAAAGGCATTGCCGCCTAGGATGTCTTCTTTTTGGATTAGTTGGAAGAATAACTAGTGCTTTCAAAAGCGATGATTGTGACTACACATAACTATTTTTGTTTTCATCTTTTTATGTTATTTTTTAAGTTTATTGGTATTAAATTCTAAAAATATTTGGAGGATGATGTTTATTGCAGTATTTTAATGGTTTGTGATATTGCAATATTTTTGTGGGATATGTATTGTTTACGTCCGTGAACTTGAAGGTCCCATATTGCAGTCAAAAGTAAAGTCGTTCATGAATCGGTATTCGTATTGATGAAAGGACGAATGGACTTTTGACATATACAAAAGTTATGCCTATGCAGTCATGTATTTTATGGAAAATAGGATAAAATCTTTTGTTCAACAAGGATAAAGTCTTTTATGTCATTATGATGGAAAATAGAATAGATCCTTGTATGTTATCCACGATATTGATCTTCATTGATCCATTTTATTATGTTTTACCGTGAAGGCTCCATTGTGTGTCTTATGTTGAGCACCTTACAACTAAGTCGATTTACCTTGGCTTTGTTGGTTGTTCCATAAGATGTTATATGTCGAGCATTAGGAACTAAATTAATCAACTAGTTTGGTTATTTAGTTAGTACTCCATAAGTCTTCTTTCTTATGTTGAGTACATGTACGGTTAAGGTTGTCATATTCTATGATGAACTTAGTCGGGGTTCCATAAGTTCTCTTATGTTGAGCCCAAAATAATTAAATTAATTACTTCGGTGATTAGTTTGGTTGTTTGTATTCCAATTAGATTAATTATAGGTTCTCTTGTAATTAATCTAGTTGAGTTTTCATATATTCCACAAGTTCTTGTGTTGAGTATATGAAAGGCTACACTATCATGTTCTTTGGTTAATGTAGTCATATATTCCGTAAGGTTTTCCTTATGTTAAGTATTTGAAAGGTTAAGTTAGTCATCTCCGTATGATTGACTTAGTCGTAACTCCGTGAGTTTACTTATGTTGAGCACTTTCAATTAAATTGACCACTTTTGTGATTTGATTTAGTTGCGTATTCCAATTGAATTAATCATGGGTTTACTTGTGGTTAATTTGGTTGAGCTTTGGATATAGAAAATCATTCCTATGGTTTTTGGTGTCCAATAAAAAATCATTCTTTTCTTTCGAAATTAAGATCGCTCTTGTTGTTCTCTCGGGAATGACATCAAATGGGGGAGAGTTCTTTTGAACTTGTGCTTAATGGTAATATCTTGCGGGGAGTGCGGTTGTGGAATTTTATAGGGGTTACCTTGTATCTTAAAACTCCTTGATGAATGACTGTTAGCTTCAGCTATTAGATTGCATTTAAATTGAGTTGGTATGTATTTTTCTTTTAGTCATGAAATGTCTCTTGTGGAAATTTCATTATGATCCCATTCTTGTACCTTTGCCAATTTTATTGACAAAAAGGGGGAGAAATATTGTAGTTCACACTACAAATACATATGGTTTTCGGATCATTGTGTAAGGGGGAGTGGTTTCCATGATCGAGATGGAGTATTGACTAAGGGGGAGTGATACATATCACCGTAGTATTATTGTTAAATTCTTGATACAATTGAACTTAGATGTTATATAATAATATTATGACACTGTATAATAATGATCGAGAATCTCGATTTCTCTCATTGTTATAGCTACGGATCTTCAACAACGATGGTGCTAAACTTACACCCTTTGGGATCATTGGAGTACTTGGAAGGACAAAGATTTCAAGGAACGTTGAAGATTAGACTATGGAATAGGAGCCACTAAAGTTTATCTTTTTTGTATTCCACATGTATTAATAGTTTTGTCACTAAAATTCACAAAGGGGGAGATTGTTAGAGCATAGTTCGGTCAACCTCGCATGCGTTGCTATCTCAAGCATGTTTGTCAATGTTAGTGATCAAAACTATAAGTCTTGATTTCTAGCCTACATAGCTAAGTCTCGGACTAGGATAGAAAAGTGTAGTTGAGCTCAAGGATTTCATGGCGATTCATCATACAACGACGAAGATCTATACAAGGAACCGTGTAACTTCATCAACAAAAAGGCATGTGGAGACTTGAACTTATCTATCACTTAAAAGTCTATCTCTTCTATATCCTACTTCTTATGAGACAAAAGTCGTCTGCTATATAGACTAGATCATATACATTTGACATTTCGAGCTGAGCATTCATTGCTTATCTTCTATCTCGAAATCGTGTGTTGGTAAATCGTTTCGCTTTGATCAAGTTTATCTACACCTAGTGATGAAAGTCATGAAAAGTTTCAATCACTTTGAGAATTGCTCTGACGTGAATCGGTCTTTGAATAACGACTACATAGCGTCCTCTGAGAATGTCTCAATGATTGAAATGAGAGTTTAGATTACATAACCATGTATTCCTTGAACCGAAGTTTTCGAACTTTGTTGATCAAGAGAAATCGGGAGGATTGTGGAATTGGATTGCCAAGTCCGCGAACCCAATCCGCAGACTCGGTCCGGAAACTGTCGGAAGTTCTCGACCGATAATTTCTGCTGGATTTTCCAAAACTCGTTTGTGTGCTAAGTCCACGAACTGGCGGAAATTCTCTTTCCGAGAATTTTTGCTGAGTTTGGAAAACTCAACTGATTAACTTAAGTCCGTGAACTTTTTTGTGAACTTAAGAGGTTATGATCTAAAGATGTGCTCTGAACATGAAACATTAAATTATTAAGGAATTCTTTATGCAAACCATGGCTATAATGTTCATGAGCCGATTCAATCGAATCGAATCATCTTTTTTTCAATTGTGTCTTGTGTAGTTACATAAGATCTCATAGCAATTGAACAACTCTTTAACTAGTTCATTTGAGTCAATTGAAATAATTATGGTGAAGAAGAACAAGGTTAATATGAAATGCTCATATGGTTAACCTTTTGGGTTACTATGTTGAACCAATATACACGTACATGTTTGGGCATGGTTTTCACGAACCCAGTAAACGTCTACCCAAGTGTGTGTGACAAGCTAAGTTTTCGATCTAACGGTTGAGAAATATTAGCTTGAATCTAAATCAGGTTTTCATCTAACGGTGGATAAGGATTGCTTTGTACCTAAGGCAAAACCCTGATTTGAAGGCTATATAAAGGAGACATCTAGCATTGTGCAAACTAATCCCCACACGTCTGTGTGCTACGAGTGCGCCCGCTAGAGTCGATCTCCATTAACCTTTGATTTTCTTCTCTAAAATCAGGTTAACGACTTAAAGACTTCATTGGGATTGTGAAGCCATACCGATACTACTTTATCGTAGTTATGTGATCTGATCTTGCATATTCTATCGTACGAGTACAATTGATTGATTGACTTGAGATCGTGAGAGTTATCCGATAGGCAAGATAAAGAAGTCACAAACATGTTCGTCTCACTGTTTGCGATTCCTCGACAATCCGCTTGTGTAGTCAGGAAGGATTGTAGAGAGGTGATTGATTAATCTAGGATGTTCTTCGGGAATATAAGACCGAATTATCAATTGGTTCCTGTTCACCTTGATTTTATATCAAAAGACAGAACAAAACCTATGGTTTATCTGTGGGAGACAGATTTATCCTTTGATAGACTTTTCTGTGTGAGACAGATCTGTTTATTATCAAGTCTGTGATTTTGGATTGCAACAACTCTTGGTTGTTGATGAGATCATCTAAGGGAATCAAGTGCGCAGTATCCTGCTGAGATCAGAGGCATAGGAGTACAACTGTACCTTGGATCAGTGGGAGACTGATTGGGGGTTCAACTATAGTCCAGTCTGAAGTTAGTGTGCAATAGGCTAGCGTCTGTAGCGGCTTAATACAGTGTGTATTCAATCTGGACTAGGTCCCGGGGTTTTTCTGCATTTACGGTTTCGTCGTTAAAAAATTTCTGGTCTCTGTGTTATTTCTTTTCCACATTATATTTTATATAATTGAAATAATACAGGTTGTGCGTTCGTGATCATCAATTAGAAATCCAACCTTTGGTTGTTGATTGATATTGATTGATCCTTGGACATTGGTCTTTGGTACCGTCCAAGTATTCCTTGTATTTGATAAAGATTCGCTATTGTTTTTAGCTTGAGTAAAAATCAAATCAAGAGAGAGATATTAACTCCTTGAGATACTTTTATCTAGATTGAGTCTGACTGTCTAGTTGATTCTCTAGCAAAGTATTTCAGAGTTAGTCTATACAGATTGCTAAGCGAAATATTGGGTGGTGTTGTTAGACCCCCGCTTTTTCTGATCTCACCCACAACTAAGAGTTTCTTCAATCTCAATTGGAGACTTTAAACCAAATCTTCCTCCCACAGATTAAGCCTATGATTGATTTCCTGATTTACAATCTATTGTTTGATAAGATCAAACGAAATATCCAGGTGATCAAAATCGATAACAACTTAGACAAAAGTATGGTTATCCTCAAATCCGGACTTATGCAACCTGAAGTGCATCCTAGATTATTATTCACCTCACAAGTATAAAACTTGCGGAATCAACACAGTATGAGATGAAAAGACTTTGTTGATTACTATCTATCTTGATTGATGGAGCAAGGCTCTACAAACAATCAAGATCAGGATACTCGAGTTATCAAGATAAAAGATAACTGGATCTGGCTTTATGAATCCCAGTGAAGTTTTTGTAGTTGCTAAACCCTAAAAGGGTTTCTGGAGAGGACGACTCTAGATACAACTAGGACACACCAAAAAGTAGTATCAGGATTCAAAGATCCCAGTTGCCAAGAGTTTCCATTATATATACTTCAAACCCTATGTTGCTTTAGGTTTTAGCTAAGATATCTTTGGAACCAAGCAAACAATATCCACCTGTTAGAGCATTGCTCGGTCGAACTCGCATGCGTTGCCATCTCAAGCATGTTTTTCAATGTTAGTGATCAAAATTATAATTCTTGATTTCTAGTCTACTATAGCTAAGGTCTCGGACTAGGATAAAAAATGTAGTTGAGCTCAAGAACTCCATGGCAATCATCATACAAGACGAAGGACTACTCAAGGAACCGGTGGATCTTCATCGACTAAAAGGTATGTGGAGACTTGAACTTATCTATCACTCAAAAGTCTATTTATCTTCTATCTTGAGACAAAAGTCGTTTTGCTATATAGACTTAGATTATACACATTTGCTATTTCGAGTCGAGTTTATCTCGCTTATCTATTTCTCGAAATATGTGTTGGTAAGCTTTCGCTTTAATGAAGTTCATCTTTACCTAGTGACGAAAGTCATGACAAGTTTCAATCACTTTGGAAATTGCTTACTTTGACGAAAAATAGTTTGTGAATAATAACTATAGAATATCAACGTCCTCTAAGAATGTTCCAATGATTAAAATGAGAGTTTAGATTATATAACCATTGGAGGATATAAGCATTGTTGTAGAAACACATATATGTATAAGTCCTTATTCCTTGAACCTAAGTTTGCGAACTTTATTGATCAAGAGAACCGACATGGTGGCATGGGCCAAGTCCGCGAACTCAGTCCGCGAACTGGCGGAAGTTCTTGTCCCGAGAATTTCTGCTGGATTTTGTGAACTCCGTCCGGGAACTTAAGTCCGCGAACCCAGACCGCGAACTTGAGTAGGTTATATCTAAAAACGATGTTTGTGAACTTATTCTTATATAAACTAATGAATGCAAATGCAAATGCAAACCGTAGCTATATAGTTCATGAACCGATTCGAGTGAATCAAATCGTTTTTGCTTCGATTGTGTCTTTTGTAGTTACATAAGATTTCCTTGCAATTGAAAAACTCTCTAACTAGTTCATTTGAGTCACTTGAACTAGTTATGGTGAAGAAGAATATGGTTGATATTAAAGTGATCATATGGCTAACCATTTGGTTGACTATTGTTGAACCAACAAATGTACAAGTTTGGGTACGGTTACATAAGCCTAGAAACGTGCATTTCATTTGTGTGTAACAAGCTAGTTTTCGATCTAACGGTTGAAAGATATTAGCTTGAATCTAAATCAGGTTTTCATCTAACGGTGAATATTGAATGCTTTGTTACCAAGCTAACATTGATTGCAAACCCTGATTTGAAAGACTATATAAGGGAGAACTCTAGCAACTAGGAAACCTAATCCCGACACCTTCTGTGTGATACTAGTTGTGCTAATCTAGAGTCGATTCTCCTTTAACCTTTGGTTTCTTCTTCTAAACCAGGTTAACGAATTAAAGACTTCATTGGATTGTGAAGCTAGACCGATACTACTTTCTCGTAGTTGTGTGATATAATCTTGTTGTTTCTATCGTACGAGTACAATTGTAATAATTAGTTTGAGATTGATATCTTTGGTAGGCAAGATATAAAAGAAATCACAAACGCTTGGTCTCATCGTTTGTGATTCCACAATATCTTTTTTCGCTGCGTCGATTAGGATTATTGTGAGGTGATTGATAATTCTAGGTTGTTCTTCGGGAATATAAGTCTGGTTTATTAATTGGTTCCTATTCACCTTGATTTATCAACAGACGGAACAAAACTCGTAGGTATATTCGTGGGAGACGGATTTATCTATTACCGTAGACTTTTCTGTGTGATACAAATTTGGTTACTAAAGTCTTCGACTTTGGGTCGTAGCAACTCTTAGTTGTGGGTGACATCAACTAAGGGAATCAAGTACGTAATATCCTGCTGGGATCATAGGCGTAGGAGCATAATTGTACCTTGTATCAGTGTGATATTGATTGGGGTTCAACTACAGTCCAAACCGAAGCTAATTTGGAGTAGGCTAGTGTCTGTAGCGGCTTAATACAGTGTGTGTTCAATCTAGACTAGGTCTCGGGGTTTTTCTGCATTTGCGGTTTCCTCGTTAACAAAATTCTGGTGTCTGTGTTATTTTTTTTCCGTATTATATTTTGTTATATAATTGAAATATCACAGGTTGTGCGTTGTTCAATCAATTAGAATATCCGACCTTTTGGTTGTTGATTTAAATTGATTGACACTTGGATACTGGTCTTTGGTACCATCCAAGTTATCTCTCTAGTATTTGATAAAGACTCGCAGATTTCTATTTGCTTGATTATATATCAAATCGACATATTGAGATATAAACTCTTTGATATACTTTTTATCTAGATTGAGTCTGACTGTCTAGTTGATTCTCTAGAAAGTATATTGGAGTTTGTCCATACAGATTGCTAAGCGAAATATTGGGTGTGGTTGTTGTACCCCCACTTTTTCAATTGCTATCAGAGCAGGCAAACACGTTCAAGACCTCACAAGTCTGTGTTTGTGGCAATCTGACTCTATGGACAAGAGTATTATATCTGATAACGCAACATCAGTTCGGAGACTCTCGGGTGAGCTTCAAATTCCTGAAACTTCTGAGAAAACTCTATCTCCTATTCCTTGACTGAATCTGCATTCGACTGAAAAATCTGTTGATGAGAAGTTGGATGAACTGTCAGATGACAGTGATTCAGAAGAAGGACAAAGTATCGATGAATAAGTCTCTCAATATATCAAGTTGTTTGACCATGATTTGAAAGAAAAGAAGTCAACAACTTGCTTGAGTAAGTACATGACTCCTCTTTGTCAAGAAAACAGAAAATTGAGAAAACTCTTTAAAGGATATGATAGAGGATATAATCTCCTAAAATCTAATGTTAAAGATCGTGAGGAAGATGTATGCACAAAAAGGTCTGAATGTGATAATCTCCTCAGAAATCTCTTTGTGTTGAAAGAAAGACTTGCAGAAGCTGAAGCAAGATATGACTCTCAAAAAAAAATGTTTTGATGACAAAGAACTCAGTCTTCTTGCCAAAGAAAAATCCTTGGAGACTGACCTTGCAGCTGCTCTCAATAAAGTGAAATCACTGGAAGAGAGTCTGAGAAGATTCAATTCTAGCTCTAAAAAATTGTCTTCTATGATTGGAGCATGTAAAGAACATCGTGATACATGTGGTCTGGGATATAAAGGAATAAACGCTCCAAAAACTAGTAAGATCAATTTTGTTAAAGCTGTTGATAATTCTTCATGTGAAAAAACTTTTGCAGCTTGTAATGTGGCTAAAAACAAGGATTTTACTTCTTCCAAATCTACTCACACGAGAACGGCTAAGAATAATTCCTTTAAATGCTATTACTGTGGAAATAAAGGACATTCTGAGCGAAGATGTCGTTTTCGGTTAAGGAATGAAAAACTTCACAACATGCTTGCATGGATGTCTAAAGAAGTCATCAAACCTGTCTCTCACATTGTTGGAGTAAAGGGCACTTTTGACAATCAAGAAAACTACTATGATAAGTTTTTTCTTAATCGTGCCTTTGAAACAAAAAATGGTAGAAGGAAGAACGACCGAAGAGTAACTGACTTCTTAAATAACTCTGAAAAGAGGAAAAGACATAGGAGAAAAAAAGAAAGGTCAAGTTTCTTGTCACTCCCTGAAGAAGGCCGCAAATCCAAGAGTTCAGCTCCAGATTGCTTACATATCAATAATCGAGTCTCAGAACTTAAGATAAGCATAAACAGACTCAAACGGGGCATCAAAAAAACATGGAAAGCGATTGACTCGGGTACTCCTAGTTCATCTCTTAATAAAACTCCTTCAACTATGTCATGTGATTTGTCTCTAAATCCTTCTGAAGGAGAAAAAGAAGAATTCAAAATTGATGAGCAAAATGCTCATCTTAATACACCATGACTGCTCACTACAACATCCCTCTTTTAATTGAAGAAGGATGCTCATTGTTCTCAAGAAGTGTGTCTTGAGAAGTGCTGTCAAGGTTGTATGTATTCTCTTCCTATCTTGTTGTTGATCTTTAAAATTTGTTGAGCTTCGCTCCAGTTTTTTCTCTTGTAGATAATCATGATCCTTTGTTCTTGAGAAAATTTCCTGTTTGCGTGTACTTCCTCCAAATAGTTGGTTCTCAACTATTAGTCTTGACACTCAAACTTCATTCTTCTTCCTTTTTGTCATATCTTAAGGTTGTGACCACCAGTGCACGAACTTCTGGCCCACATGAACGTGTACAAGTTCTCCTAGGGTTTTCCATGGAACTTATTAATATACTTGGGTGTCATCCCGTGTTACACTGTTCTGAAAGGTCAAAGGTTTTTGTGTGCACAATAAATGGAGGAAACGAAGATGATGAAGTCAAGAAAGGGAAGACTATCGAGTTTCATGAGAATCTTGTTTTCATAACATGTCTTCATGCCATTGATCATGAAAACAAACTACCAGTTCAGATATCATCACAACTCGTAGGAAATCTTCTTCAAGATTTTGAAGTCGTACGTGAACAACTCGGAATCGCAACAAGGAATTTTGAGTTTTTGAAAAAGGAACTGAAGAAAGCAATTGATGAGCTCGTCCATGTTCAATCTCTGGTTGCTGACCGGATCTAGTGTTTTTCAGATCATGTTCTCTATAGGAGTTTATCTTTGCCTAGTAAATCTTATTTTTTTTTGTTTTTATTAGAAGAATAACTAGAGTTTGGAATAGCCATTATTGTGATTACACATAGCTATGTCCAACGTTTTCATCTTCATGTTTTTAGATTTATTGGTTTAAACTCTAAATTTGTTTGGAAGATGATTTTTTAAGTATTAATCTTCGTGGTTTTATATATTGCAAATTTGTTATGGGATATGTGTGTTTACGTCCATGAACTATGATTGTCCCATACCTTGTCAAAAGTAAAGTCTTTCGTATGTCAATATGCATGTATTGATAAAAGAATGAATAGACTTTTGACAAATACAAAAGTTAAGCCTATTATGTCAATTATTGATGGAAGATAGGTTAAAATATTTTGTTTACAAGGATTATGTCTATTGAATGTCGTTATGCGAATAGTGATGGAAAATAGAATGAATCCTTGTGTATTCCGCAGTATTGATCTTCCCTGATCCATATTTTATGTATTACTGTGAGGCTCCGTAAAGTGTCTTATATTGAGCGTTGAACGACCAAGTTGATTATGATTAGCTATGTTGTTGTTTCGTGAGGTACTCTATGTCGAGCATATTCAACTAAATTAATCATCTTGTTTGGTTATTTAGTTGTTGCTCCGTAAGTTTTCTTATGTCGAGCATGACCAATTAAATTGATTACTTTTGTGATTAGTTTGATTGCGTATTTCGATTAGATTAATTATGGGTTCTCTTGTGATTAATCTAATTGTATGTTTTTAAGTCTCCATAAGTTCACTTATGTTGAGCATTTGTCAATTAAATTAATCATGGGTTCTCTTGTGGTTAGTTTAATTGAATATTTTTGGATTCAATTTCATACTTCTATGTGATTTGTTATGTCCAAAGAAATTCTTCTTTTCTTTCGAAATTAAGGTCGCTCTTGTTGTTCTTTCGGGAATGACATTTTATGGGGGAGAGTTCTTAATTGAACTTGTGCTTAATTGCCAAATCTTTGTGGGGAGGGGTTATTTTGTATCTTTACAAACTCCTTGATGAATGCATTTAGCTTCGGCTTTATGATTGCATCTAAATAAGATGATAATTTTTGATTTCTTTTGGTCAAGAAATGTCTCTTTTGGAAATTTCATTAGGATCCCGTTCTTGTACCTTTGCCAATTTTATTGACAAAAAGGGGGAGAATTAATATGTAGTTCACACTACAAAAACATATGGTTTTCGGATCATTATGTAAGGGGGAGTGGTTTCAATGTGAGATGGAGTATTGACTAAGAGGGAGTGATACATATCACCATAGTATTGTTGTTGAAGTTGTGATACAATTGAACTTTGACGTTGTGTAATGATACTATGACACTGTATAACAATGATTGAGAACTCTTGTTTTCTCGTAGTTATTGCTATGGATTTTCAACAACGATGATGCTGAACTTACAACCTTTGGGATCATTAGAGTACTTGGAAGTGACGAAGATTTCAAGTAATGTTGAAGATTAGGCGTATGGAATAGGAGCTACAAAAGTTTTTTTTTTTTTGTACTGATAGTTTTGTCACTAAAATTGACAAAGGGGGAGATTGTTAGAGCATTGCTCGATCGAACTCGCATGCGTTGCTATCTCAAGCATGTTTGTAAATGTTAGTGATCAAAACTATAAGTCTTGATTTCTAGTCTACTATAGCTAAGGTCTCGGACTAGGATAGAAAGTGTAGTTGAGCTCAAGAACTCCATGGCAATCATCATACAAGACGAAGGAATACTCAAGGAACCGGTGGATCTTCATCGACTAAAAGGTATGTGGAGACTTGAACTTATCTATCACTCAAAAGTCTATTTATATCCTATCTTGAGACAAAAGTCGTTTTGCTATATAGACTTAGATTATACACATTTGTTATTTCTAGCCGAGTTTATCTCGCTTATCTATTTCTCAAAATATGTGTTGGTAAGCTTTCGCTTTAACCAAGTTCATCTTTACCTAGTGACGAAAGTCATGACAAGTTTCAATCACTTTGGAAATTGCTTACTTTGACGAAAAATAGTTTGTGAATAACCACTATAGAATATCAACGTCCTCTAAGAATGTTCCAATGATTGAAATGAGAGTTTAGATTATATAACCATTGGAGGATATGAGCATTGTTGTAGAAACACATATATGTATAAGTCCTTATTCCTTGAACCGAAGTTTGCAAACTTTTTTGATCAAGAGAACCGGCATGGTGGACTGAACCAAGTCCGTGAACTGGCGGAAGTTCTTGTCCCGAGAATTTCTGCTGGAGTTTGTGAACTCCGTCCGGGAACTTAAGTCCGCGAACCCAGTCCGCGTACTTGATTAGGTTATATCTAAAAATGATGTCTGTGAACTTATTCTTATATAAACTAAGGAATGCAAATGCAAACCGTGGCTATATAGTTCATGAACCGATTCGAGTGAATCAAATCGTTTTTGCTTCGATTGTGTATTTTGTAGTTACATCAGATTTCCTTGTAATTGAACAACTCTCTAACTAGTTCATTTGAGTCACTTGAACTAGTTATGGTGAAGAAGAATATGGTTGATATGAAAGTGATCATATGGCTAACCATTTAATTGACTATTGTTGAACCAACAAATGTACAAGTTTGGGTACGGTTACATAAGCCTAGAAACGTGCATTTCATTTGTGTGTAACAAGCTAGTTTTCGATCTAACGGTTGAAAGATATTAGCTTGAATCCAAATCAGATTTTCATTTAACGGTGAATATTGAATGCTTTGTTACCAAGCTAACATTGATTGCAAACCCTGATTTGAAAGACTATATAAGGAAGAACTCTAGCAACTGGGAAACCTAATCCCCACACCTTCTGTGTGATACTAGTTGTGCTAAGCTAGAGTCGATTCTCCTTTAATCTTTGGTTTCTTCTTCTAAACTAGGTTAACGACTTAAAGACTTCATTGGGATTCTGAAGCCAGACCGATACTACTTTCTCGTAGTTGTGTGATCCGATCTTGTTGTTTCTATCGTACGAGTACAATTGTAACAATTGGCTTGATATTGATATCTCCGATAGGCAAGATATAAAAGAAATCACAAACACTTTGTCTCATCGTTTGTGATTCCACAATATCTTTTTTCGATGCGTCGATTAGGATTAGTGTGAGGTGATTGATAATACTAGGATGTTCTTCGGGAATATAAGTCAGGTTTATCAATTGGTTCCTGTTCACCTTGATTTATCAAAAGACGGAACAAAACTCGCAGGTATATTCGTGGGAGACAGATTTATCTATTACCGTAGACTTTTCTGTATGATACAGATTTGTTTATTAAAGTCTTCGACTTTGGGTCATAGCAACTCTTAGTTATGGGTGAGATCAGCTAAGGGAATCAAGTACGTAGTATCCTGTTGGGATCAGAGACGTAGGAGTATAACGGTACCTTGGATCAGTGTGATATTGATTGGGGGTTCAACTACAGTCCAGACCGAAGTTAATTTGGGGTAGGCTAGAGTCTGTAGCGGCTTAATATAGTGTGTGTTCAATCTGGACTAGGTCCCGGGGTTTTTCTGCATTTGCGGTTTCCTTGTTAACGAAATTCTGGTGTCTGTGTTATTTCTTTTTCGCATCATATTTTGTTATATAATTGAAATATCACAGGTTGTGCGTTGTTCAATCGATTAGAATATCCGACCTTTTCGTTGTTGATTTAAATTGATTGACACTTGGATATTGGTCTTTGGTACCATCCAAGTTATCTCTCTAGTATTTGATAAAGACTCGCAGATTTCTATTTGCTTGAGTATATATCAAATCGAGAGATTGAGATATAAACTCTTTGATATACTTTTTATCTAGATTGAGTCTGACTGTCTAGTTGATTCTATAGAAAGTATATTGGAATTTGTCCATACAGATTTCTAATCGAAATATTGGGTGTGGTTGTTGTACCCCCACTTTTTCACACTTGGATATTGGTCTTTGGTACCATCCAAGTTATCTCTCTAGTATTTGATAAAGACTCGCAGATTTCTGTTTGCTTGAGTATATATCAAATCGAGAGATTGAGATATAAACTCTTTGATATACTTTTTATCTAGATCGAGTATGACTATCTAGTTGATTCTCTAGAAAGTATATTGGAGTTTATCCATACAGATTGCTAAGCAAAATATTGAGTGTGGTTGTTGTACCCCCACTTTTTCAATTGGTATCAGAGCAGGCAAAAACTCTAAACCTGATAAGTTTGTGTTTGTTCATTCCTTAAAAACTGTCACATGGGAAATTTCTTTGGAAAACTTTCTCCTGGCATCTGTAACGCACGCCAGAAGTCCTTAAATATTGCTCAAGGATTATTATGGTTAAAACCTCCGGGTTCACATGATAATCTCATTTCATCTAAAAAGGAAAATTTAGATGATGAAAACCAATCTAAAGGAAAAAATAAAAAGAAGGAAAGATTGAGGAAACGTTCGTCACGCTCAAGGATATGGACTCTCACTAGATTAACTTTTGATCTCTTTAAAGAATACTATCGTAATGGATCAATTGATAAAGATCTATTTAGAGCGTTCGAAGGCGTTTTTAAACTCTTAGAAAAACTTAATTCTGTTAAGTTTAAGAATCCTTTCGAAAAAGGTTCTGTACATGGTAAGACATCGAATAATATTGTACAACATAGGATTCAGAAGAATTTTCCTTCTAGCCAGACGAAACGAAGGATAGAAAGCTCTGACTGCCCTGATTATCATCATTACATTGATTATATCACGGGGACTGTTCACACATATCAACCAGAAATATTGCATGAGAATTCCTCTGCACATTATGCCTCTTGGTAACAAGCCTGGCACTACCCTATTTGTATATATCTTGGAATGGGGCAAGAAATGTTTGAGTTGTGTACAGTTTTGTTATTCTCTTATAGAATACCAAATAAAGCTTTCTACAGCATCCACCGTCTCTCAGAAAAGTGTGTTGTCACGGGATGCATAACCTTTGATGTGCAAACGGCTAAGAAAATCCCACTTTCCTTATGTGGGTCGCGGTTCACAAACGGTTCCAGGCCCATTTTTGGTCTTATAAAGAAGAAGTTTGCGCACCCTCTTCTTCATCACCCGTCCGCGTACGTAACCTCTAAGGTTTTGTGTGTTTCCTCCATTGAAGCCTTCTTGGAGAAATTGAAAGAAAGGGTGTTCAAGATTCAATCCAAGTAAGTAAATTCCTCTTGTTCCTTTCAATTTCTTAGATCTCATGATGAATTCTAAGGGCTCAAAAAGAAGCTCCAAAAGCTCAAATACATCTAGCATGGATTCTCCTTGTGACCAAAATTATCTTAGGATTAGGTTTGTGGATGATTCTTGTGCTAGAATTTTTGAAAAGATTTCATCTAAAGGTTTTATCCTAGAAAAGAAATTGGATCTCTCTAGTGGGCATGAAGAGGATTTAGCTTGCTTCAAAAAATTCAAGCTTGGAAATATCTTTGATGGTCATGGTCAAGGATTTGATTCTCTCACAAGAATTTTCTATGCTAACATTCATGATGTTGATCTTAATAAGATGGAATTCAAATCCATGATAAATAAAAAAGATTTCTTGTTGATAGAGAATTAATTTCAAAGATTACCAACATTCCGTTGGGAAACGTGCGTCTTTCTAGGCCAAGTGATGAACGTCCATCATGTGATGAAATCTTTATTGGGCTTTGTGGCAAGAAGGTAGCTTGGAATCAAGGAAAGTTTCCTACTAATGATCTTAGTATTGCGTTGATGGCATTTGGAAACTTGGTATCTCGAATCTTTATCCCTCCACAATTGAGAATTCTTGGTGGAGTCATGAGTTTTCGGAATTGGTCTTTTTCCTTGAATCAGGTGTTCAAAGTCTCGATATTTGTGGTTTTATCATCTTTCAAATGACTTCGATGACTTCACCCATCAAGATGTTAGGTTACCCTTGCTCGATTGGTCAAATTTGTCGTGATCATGGTTTTGATCCAATTGGCAACTCTCTCGGGGTTCCCAAACCAGTTCGTCCCTGTACCTTCAGACGAATAAGGGAGAATGTGTGCAAAAGACAAAGAGATGCTTCACTTAACTATTGTGACCCTACCACCTTGAGCCTTCTTCAAAAAATTCACAAGGGCGTGTGTAAGGTCGATTCAAGGGTGAAGTGCGTACAAGAACAATCGTTATTGGTTGCAACTAAGTTTCCCGAGCTCAAGGAAGAGTTGAAAACAATTCAAGCATCTTGGAGTATTTCTGATGAGGAAGAAAATGAGTAAAAGATGATCTTATTGCCTAGTAAATCTTCTATCTTCTTGTTTTTGTTAGAAGAATAACTAGAGTTTTGAATAGCCATTATTGTGATTACACATAGCTATGTCCAACGTTTTCATCTTCATGTTTTTAGATTTATTGGTTTAAATTCTAAATTTGTTTGGAAGATGATTTTTGCAGTATTAATCTTTATGGTTTTATATATTGCAATATTGTTATGTGATATGTGTGTTTGCATCCGTGAACTATGATTGTCCCACACCTTGTCAAAAGTTAAGTCCTTTATATGTCGATATGCATGTGTTGATAAAAGAAGGAATGAACTTTTGACAAATACAAAAGTTAAGCCTATTATGTCAATTTTTGATGGAAGATAGGTTAAAATCTTTTGTTTGCAAGGATTATGTCTATTGAATGTCGTTATGCGAATAGTGATGGAAAATAGAATGAATCCTTGTGTATTCCACAGTATTGATCTTCCCTGATCCATATTTTATGTATTACTGTGAGGCTCCGTAAAGTGTCTTATGTTGAGAACTAAACGTCCAAGTTGATTATTTTTATGATTAACTTAGTTGTTGTTCCGCGAGATACTTTATGTCGAGCATATTCAACTAAATTAATCATCTTGTTTGGTTATTTAGTTGTTTCTCCGTAAGTTTTCTTATGATGAGCATGACCAATTAAATTGATTACTTTTGTGATTAGTTTGGATGTGTATTTCAATTAGATTAATTATTGGTTCTCTTGTGATTAATATAATTGTATACTTTTGAGTCTCCATAAGTTCACTTATGTTGAGCATTTTCGATTGAATTAATTATGGGTTCTCTTGTGGTTAATTTAATTGAGTATTTTGGATTCAAATTCATACTTGTATGTGATTTGTTATGTCCAAAGAAATCCTTCTTTTCTTTCGAAATTAAGGTCGCTCTTGTTGTTCCTTTGGGAATGACATTTTATGGGGGAGAGTTCTTAATTGAACTTGTGCTTAATTGCCAAATCTTTGTGGGGAGTGCGGCTGTGCAATATTATAGGGGTTATCTTGTATCTTAATAAACTCCTTGATGAATGCATCTAGCTTCGGCTTTATGATTGCATCTAAATAATATGATATGTGTTTCTTTCTTTTGGTCATGAAATGTCTCTTTCGGAAATTTTATTAGGATCCCGTTTTTGTACCTTTGCCAATTTTATTGACAAAAAGGGGGAGAATTAATATGTAGTTCACACTACAAATCCATATGGTTTTCGAATCATTATGTGAGGGGGAGTGGTTTCCATGTGAGATGGAGTATTGACTAAGGGGGAGTGATACATATCACCGTAGTATTGTTGTTGAAGTTGTGATACAATTGAACTTTGACGTCGTGTATTCATACTATGACATTGTATAACAATGATTGAGAACTCTTGTTTTCTCGTTGTTATAGCTACGGATTTTCAACAACGATGATGCTGAACTTACAACCTTTAGGATCATTGGAGTACTTGGAAGTGATGAAGATTTTAAGTAATATTGAAGATTAGACATGTGGAATAGGATCTATAAAAGTTAATTTTTTTATTTTTTGTATTCCATATGTATTGATAGTTTTGTCACTAAAATTGACAAGGGGGAGATTGTTAGAGCATTGCTCAGTCGAACTCGCATGCGTTTCTATCTCAAGCATGTTTGTCAATGTTAGTAATCAAAACTATAAGTCTTTATTTCTAGTCTACTATAGCTAAGGTCTCGGACTAGGATAGAAAGTGTAGTTGAGCTCAAGAACTCCATGACAATCATCATACAAGATGAAGGACTACTCAATAAACCGGTGGATCTTCATCGACTAAAAGGTATGTGGAGACTTGAACTTATCTATCACTCAAAAGCCTATTTATCTCCTATCTTGAGACAAAATTCGTTTTGATATATAGACTTAGATTATGCACATTTGCTATTTCGAACGCAGTTTATCTCGCCTATATATTTCTCGGAATATGTGTTGGTAAGCTTTCGCTTTAGCCAAGTTCATCTTTACCTAGTGACGAAAGTCATGACAAGTTTCAATCACTTTGAAAATTGCTTACTTTGATGAAAAATAGTTTGTGAATAACAACTATAGAATATCAACGTCCTCTAAGAATGTTTCAATGATTGAAATGAGAGTTTAGATTATATAACCATTGGAGGATATAAGCATTGTTGTGGAAACACATATATGTATAAGTCCTTATTCTTTGAACCGAAATTTGCGAACTTTGTTGATCAAGAGAACCGGAATGGTGGCGTGAGCCAAGTACGCGAACTGGCGGAAGTTCTCGACCCGAGAAATTCTGCCAGAGTTTGTGAACTCCGTCCGGGAACTTAAGTCCGCGAACCCAGACCGCGAACTTAAGTAGGTTATATCTAAAAACGATGTTTGTGAACTTATTCTTATATAAACTAAGGAATGCAAATTGCAAACCGTGGCTATATAGTTCATGAACTGATTCGAGTGAATCAAATCGTTTTTGCTTCGATTGTGTCTTGTGTAGTTACATAAGATTTCCTTGCAATTGAACAACTCTCTAACTAGTTCATTTGAGTCTCTTGAACTAGTTATGGTGAAGAAGAATATGGTTGATATGAAAGTGATCATATGGCTAACCATTTGGTTGACTATTGTTGAACCAACAAATGTACAAGTTTGGGTACGGTTACACAAGCCTAGAAACGTGAATTTCATTTGTGTGTAACAAGCTAGTTTTCAATCGAACGGTTGAAAGATATTAGCTTGAATCTAATCATGTTTTCATCTAACGGTGAATATTAAATGCTTTGTTACCAAGATAACATTGATTGCAAACCCTGATTTGAAAGACTATATAAGGGAGAACTCTAGCAACTGGGAAACCTAATCCCCACACCTTCTGTGTGATACTAGTTGTACAAAGCTAGAGTCGATTCTCCTTTAACCTTTGGTTTCTTCTTCTAAAGCAGGTTAACGACTTAAAAACTTCATTGGGATTGTGAAGCCAGACCGATACTACTTTCTTGTAGTTGTGTGATCTGATCTTGCTGTTTTTATCGTACGAGTACAATTGTAATAATTGGATTGAGATTGATATCTCCGATAGGCAAGATATAAAATAAATCACAAACACTTCGTCTCATCGTTTGTGATTTCGCAATATCTTTTTTCGCTGCGTCGATTAAGATTATTGTGAGGTGATTGATAATACTAGGCTGTTCTTCGGGAATATAAGTCCGGTTTATCAATTGGTTCTTGTTCACCTTGATTTATCAAAAGACGGAACAAAACTCGTAGGTATATTCGTGGGAGACGGATTTATCTATTACCGTAGACTTTTCTGTGTGATACAGATTTGTTTATTTAAGTCTTTGACTTTGGGTCGTAGAAACTCTTAGTTGTGGGTCAGATCAGCTAAGGGAATCAAGTATGTAGCATCCTGCTGGGATCAGAGACGTATGAGCATAACTGTACCTTGGATCAGTGTGATATTGATTGGGGTTCAACTACAGTCCAGACCGAAGTTAATTTGGAGTAGGCTAGTTTCTGTAGCGGCTTAATACAGCGTGTGTTCAAACTGGACTAGGTCCGGGGGTTTTTCTGCATTTGCGGTTTCCTCGTCAACAAAATTCTGGTGTCTATGTTATTTCTTTTCCGCATTATATTTTGTTATATAATTGAAATATCACAGGTTGTGCGTTGTTCAATCAATTAGAATATCCTACCTTTTGGTTGTTGATTTAAATTGATTGACACTTGGATATTGGTCTTTGGTACCATCCAAGTTATCTCTTTAATATTTGATAAAGACTCGCAGATTTCCGTTTGCTTGAGTAAATATCAAATCGAGAGATTGAGATATAATCTCTTTGATATACCTTTTATCTAGATTGAGTGTGACTGGCTAGTTGATTCTCTAGAAAGTATATTGGAGTTTGTCCATACATATTGCTAAGCAAAATATTTGGTGTGGTTGTTGTACCCCCACTTTTTCACCACAGTTAGATGAAATTTTTGAATCTTAATCAGATATACAAGATATACACTATGGTTAGGTAAACCGTAACCGAGCCGTGTATAAAGACTATGTTCAACATGGTTAGCCGAAACTAGACGATTTGAACTTAAAAGCTTAACACTCATTTTCATGTTCATTAAGACATTAATATTGAGTTACTATCATGTGATTAAATGAGTCTAGTGTTAATTAGAGAATTGATCAAATGAAAATTACTTTATGGAAATAATTTTATTGCAATTGAATCATGATAGACATGGTTTGTAAATGTACAAAGTAAAATTAATTGAATCATTTGTGAATCGGCTGAGTCACAGTACGCGGACCAGTTTGCAAACTTATATGCAATTACCGAGTTCTGAAGTCTACAGATGTGACTACTAATTTTCCCATAGACTACGTAATGTATACAACTCGGAGAATCGAATACTAAGTAGTATTAATGCCTCTGTTGAACTGGTAGTGCTTAGTTATGAAAGATATTCAAGATCACAATAACAACAAAGAACACAAATATAATGCAAATGGTGCTAAGTTATCATGAGACACAAAAGATTACGTGGTTCGACTTTTGTCTACATCCACGGTGTAATGAGTGACTGTTTTTATTAAGTTGTGGTGGTTACAAAGATCTTAAATGCTTCCCAAAGTAATAGAGAGAACTCAAAGTTAAAGTAAATACTTAAGTACTAAACATTGAATAGGTATAAGCTTAAGACTAGATCTTCTCTCCTAGAAATTGAGTGCCCTTGGTTTGTTGGTGAAGCTTGGTATTTATAGCCCTTTCTGCTCCAGGTATATCTTTGTTGTCTTCGGATCCATCATTACCTGATATACCTTCCGTACAAATATAATGCAAATGGTGCTAAGTTATCATGAGACACAAGAGATTACGTGGTTCGACTTTTGTCTACATCCACGGGGTAATGAGTGATTGTTTTTATTAAGTTGTGGTGGTTACAAAGATCTTAAATGCTTCCCAAAGTAATAGAGAAAACTCAAGTTAAAGTAAATACTTAAGTACTAAACACTGAAGAGGTATAAGCTTAAGACTAGATCTTCTCTCATAGAATTTGAATTCCCTTGGTTTGTTGGTGAAGCTTGGTATTTATAGCCCTTTCTTCTCCAGGCATATCTTTGTTGTCTTCGGATCCATCATTACCTGATATACCTTCCGTACAAATGGTACCTTCATTCACCATGCGCTTTCTCCAGTCGGACTCTGCCACCTCAGCTGACCCACGTTCCTTCGAGAACTTCCCAGCCTCAGTACATATTGTACCTTCGTTCACCGCTAACCTTTGCCAGTCAGACTCTGTCACATCATCTCTCTCCACGTGCTTTGATTATGCGTGTAGATAAGAGATTTGTGCATTTAATGCTGATTAGATATGTCATCTACCTCTGTCCCTTCGCCAACTGCCTCCCTCTAGACTAGGCTTTACTTTTCTATCTTGTCCGTCGAGGTATCCCTTCTTGGGATAAGATAAATTAGATCTACGAAGGTGTCTTCTTCTACTCAGGTTCCTCTGTATGGTGAGGGCTATACTGTTATCTTGCACAGGGCCACTGAGACCGCGACACGTGCTCCGCAAAATATTGATATTCACAGTTTGCCCCTTTTCTTCCATATTCTACCTTTTGGTAGGGTTGGAAGAAAAAACTTCTGTAACGCCGCCATGTTTGCACGTACCGGTTGGGTGGTCCCCATGTATCCTTTCATGCAATAACTTCCCCTTGAATTTCGGGCATCCAAATTTTTGGATTCTCCAGCCGCCTATAAGAAGATAATAAAGAGAAGGAATTTTCATTAACTCCCTTCCTCCTCCCCGAATTGTCGCTCTCCATCCCTTTCTCAGAGATTTTCTTTCTCCTTCTGCTTTTAACTGTTGGTCTTCCATCGATTCCTAAAGGCTTTGGTTCTTCAACACTTGATCATCACATATAAGTAAGTGGTCTTTTGCTTCTTCTCTGGCTGTTCGAATTTTTACCCTGGATTCGCTTTGCTCCAATTTTGGTTATTGATTATTGAATGCCATTGATGTTCTTGAATGTCTGCATGCAATGTTTGCGACTCTTGATGCGTTCTCTGTGTTGTTTGAGAACATGGGTTTGCTTCATTTTCGTGTTTTCACCATGTATGTATCATGATTGTTCCATGTCTGCAAAATTTTGAATGTGTTAATCGACCGTACTCTGTTTTTTTCTTCTTGGGTGGATGAAATTATTTCCCTTGGTTGGTTTTTGCTAAATCCATGCCCAAAGTACTATCATTTTTTCCCCAACCTAGTTTTTGGGTCGACTGCAATTTCAGTCCGCCATTGTTGATGGACTGTTCTTCCTGCTGATGTTAGGGATCATGAAACTTCCGAAGAAACCTGTGCGCAAGGATTCGAAGCCTAGATCGTCTACTGAGCCACCTCCACGTATGGATTATCCTAATGCTACGCCTTCTCCACCTCCTGAGGATACTGAGATACCTGAGGGATCTGAGATGGTTGTGGAACCCGAGATGGCTGCGGAGGCTGAGGTAGAAGAAGTTGTTGTTGGAGATCTTCCTACTCCCTCTCCTCATTATGAGATCCAGAGGATGCAATTGCATGACAAGGATAACTATGCTCACTTGTCTTTAGCTGAGATCACCAAGTCTTTTCGCCTCCATAAGTTTGAGGTCTCATTTGTCAATGGCCCTGATGTTTTCACCGAATCTTTGATCCGGAGCTTTCCCTATGATGAAAACAACTTGCTGATCAGTGTCGGTCAGTTGTCCGCCGGTATGCTCTTGCCTTTATTTAGTAGAAAGGATCCCTTATACTATGACGTTTTGTCTACCAGGGAAGACCCGCCGAACAAGACTCAGGTCCTAGGAGTTATGCAATACACTGGCAATTACTGGCGTGCCCTTCGTGAGTGCTGGTACCGTAGTAAGAGAAATACTACTTTGAAGTCTTATGACCCTTTTGCTGCTGGGAGGTCTAAGCAAGAGGATTACACCCCTGACAACTTCAATGCTACATATGCCGATGTTATTCAGAAAAGTAACCTTCTTCCTTGGAGAGTTGGCCCCGGTCGTATCCATGTTACTGCTAAGCATATTAGGGAGGGTAACATCCTTCGTATGTTGGAGGAGATTGATAAGACCGGTCTGACTGTTATCCCTTATTCTGCTAAGATACCTTTGTCGAAACCTGACCGTATCCGTCTTGATCATGATGATCGATGGGGTCGTACTCCTCTTCGTGTGGTGGGTCCTTGGGCCTACGGTTTTACTACCGAAGATCCCAACGTCCCTCGTACAACTCTCTCCTTGCCTGCAAAGTATAATGGGTATCATCCTTGGGTTTTCAACCCTGCTGCTTCTCATGAGGTAACCTTCGCTTTCTTCGAAGGTTTTTCATTTTATTCTTTTCTTTGTAGTTTTTGTTCGGTGTTCTGATGGATTTTTTGCAGTCTGCCCCTGCTTCTTCTGCTGGAACTGCCCCTGGTTCTGCTGCTAGGACTGCTCCGGGCTCTGCTGGTAACTCCGTAGCCACTAGGACCAGGAAAAGAAAGGCTTCGGCTTAGGAATCTACACCAACACCTGCGGAGGTAAGGATTACATCCATACCTTTGTGCTTGTATGTTTCCTAGTATTCTTCCCCTAATCCTTGGCTTGCACATGTATTTTTCTACAGTATTCCAAGAGAAAGGGCAACTTGAAAGATGTGATTGATCTTGAGGAATCCAATGAGGATCCTAAGGCTGCTGCGGAAGAACAAGATGACGAGGATATGAAGGACGTCGAGGATACTGCCTTTAGCCCTCACTTAGATGACATCGAGGAAGATTTTTACAAAGATATCCCTAGTCCTCTCCGTGCTGTTTTTATGGAAGGTGATAACCTCCCAGTTGGTGGTGATACTTCTTTGGTGAGCGCAGTTAGTGTTCAGGCTGCGACTCCTGCTTCGTTGCAAAAGGTACCCTCGTTTTCTGCTCCTGGTGACCTGCAACCAGTTACCTATGCTACCACCAGTGCTATAGTGATATCTTCCAAGAGTCTCCCATCATCTTCTGCTACTTCGCTCCACTCGAGTGGCTCGTTTGCGAAGGGTGTTGCTCCTATGGAAAGGGCAGGTAGCTCGGACTTTCAGTCGAGGAAGAAGGTCGTGCTTTCCTTTGGTAGCTTCTCCTTCAACGTTACACCTGCTTCTTTGGGGAGCTCTCAGTTTGTTTCTACTGCTCCTGCTAGTAAAACTGTTGCACCCCCGCATTCGTCACCAGACTGGACCGTACTGGGTAATCTTCCTTCTGTTGGTGACATGGACTTAGGTGGTACTTCTAGCCAGGCCATGCCGTATCTTCTTCCTGGTGAGGATTCAATACTTGTTCCCCATGCTCGTTCTTGGGAAAGGTAAGTTGCCTGAGAGCTCATACCTTGGGAGTTTTGACGATGCCATCCTTGAAGCCATATTTCGGGATTCCAAGGGTCCCTTTTCTGCTGAGGTTGATCGTCATCATATGGATGGTTCATCCGAGGAAGAATCCAAAGAATTTGCAGAAGTGATGAGTTCATGTGTCCGGCGAAACTGAATGCGAGGAAACAGAGGGGATCCATTTGCCTCATCCGGCGGAAGGTAAGTCATATACACTCGCGGAGTTCACCAGCAACCCTGATATGAAACGCACGTTAAAGCTGAGGGGGATTCGTAGTGGTAAGTGCGCCATTCCTATCGATGATATTCTTGTTCCTCGCCTCTTAAACCCGTATGTTCTACCCTATCCGTTTGCCCCTGGCTGGCTCATGCACCCGGAAGCAGATACTTTGGTTGCTTTCTCATTATAAGGCATACCGCGTATGGCTATTCATCATGGGGACTATGATCTTCCCGCTGTTGATATCTGTTCCTCGTCTGCTACACCTAGCATATGGTCGTATTGGACATCCTATATCCGTTATAATCCTGCTCATGCAGCGATCCTTCGTAAGGCGGGTATTTGCGAAGCCATTGACTCGTCCCTCAAACGAGCGGTGGTAAGGTGTAAGCGTGATATGACTCGGCTCTTCTGTCGTTGGGCGCCTCCTGTCCATACTCTTTTCACCGCATGGGGGAGGCAACTATAGTGTTGGAGGATGTAGTCGCTCTTAAAGGGCTACTCATTCACGGCAGCCACTCGTATGACGAAGCCGTCGTCTTCCAGGATCTGACTGACAAAGACAGGGGACTATGGGCCTATCTTTTGGATTGTAAAGACGATTCTCGAAACGAGCTGGTTAGGAAAGATCAGCTTCCAGTAAAACGGGAAAAAGGAAAACTGGTGCTAGCAAAAAATGGAAGCCATCGCCCGCTACCAAGGGAAAAGCCAAAGTGACTGAGGAGAAGAAGAAGAAACCCCCTTCAGCGCGCTCGACAGGAGAACGCTTACTTGCCAGTTCTTTTAATGCTCATGAGGAGATCCATGGCTCATCAACTCCCGATGCTCAAACAGGTTCTGAATGAATTACCAAGGTCAACCGTCGCGCTTCTTTTCCAAATTGGATCAAGTATTGGGCTCCGCGGTTGGCAGATGTAAAGGTCTTTCCCCCTCGACGGAAGGAGGAGAACCCTCGTGTAGAGCTGGCTGCCTATATCTTATTTTGGCTTTGCCATGATTTATTTGAGTATAATCCACAGTATACGATCAAGAGAGAGTTGGTTCCCATGACAATGTTGTTATCCCGCGGCGTCTCTTTTCTTCTCACGCCCATGTTCTTAGGCGGCTTATATCGTCATCTCGATCTGTTTTGCCAGGATGTCCTATTCGAGCACTACTCCGTCGAACTCGCATGCGTTGATATCTCAAGCATGATTGTCAATGTTAGTGATCAAAACTATAAGTCTTGATTTCTAGCCTATTTATAGATGTCTCGGACTAGGACAGTTTGTGTAGTTGAGCTTAGACTTCACGATGTTTATCACTTGAAGACGAAGAACTACTAAGGAGAGCTTGTGGAACTTCATTTGCAAAAGGTATATGGAGACTTAAACTCATCTATCACTTGGAAAGTCTATTTCTACTCTATCTCCTATATTGAGACATAAGTCGTATTACGATATAGTTTTCTATATACACATTTGAGATTTCGAGCTGAGTATATCTCACTTACATATTTCTCGAAATATGTGTTGGTAAGCTTTTGCTTCGATCAAGTTCATCTTATATCATGAGAAAATTTCCGAGTAACATCTTACATGGTTTGTGTGATACAATCATTTGGTGTAAGACTTGGAATGTTTCGATAATGATTATTTCAATATCTTGAAAATTGCTTTGATGCTAATAGTGTGTGAAAACGGCTATTGTCATTATAGAAGAATGTTTCAATGATTTTTTTTTTTTGATGCAAAAATGTTTCAATGATTGAAATAAAGAGTTTAGAATCGTGTAACCTTCTTTGGATATAAGCATAGAGTGTGTTCGCACATTTGTGTATAAGTCCAAAACCGAGAACCTAAAGTGTGCATACTTGTGTGTATACAAAATGGTTGAAGGAGACTGGATAAGTATGCGTATCCCTACGCATACTGGCGGAAGTTCACTTCCGTGAATTTCTGCTGATGTTGGAATTTCAAAACCAACTCATTCAGTTACCTAAGTACGCGTACCTGTACGCGTACTGGCGGAAAGTTCACGTCTGTGAATTTCTGCTGAGTTTTGAAAAACCAAACTCAAAAAACCGGTTACTTAAGTACGCGTACTTAAGTGGTTACTTTCTAAAATCGGTAATGTACATGAACTTAAACATTTATTATTAAGGAATGCAATCTTTGCAAACCGTGGCTATAATGTTCATGTATTGATTCAAGTGAATCAAACCGATTTTGCTTCAATTGTGTTCTTGTATAAATCCATGAGAATATACAAATTGAACAATCCTTTAACTAGTTTCATTTGAGTCATTTGAACTGGTTATGGTTAAGATGAATAAGGTTGATACGAGAGTAATCATATGGCTAACCTCGGTTAGCTATTTGTGAACCAACATGGTGTACACGTTTAGGTACGGTTACATAAACCTAAATGAGGGTACATTTCATTTGTGTGTAACAAGATAAGTTCGATCTAACTGTTGAAAGATATTAGCGTGGTTGAATCAAGTTTTTCATCTAACGATGAATACTGAATGCTTTGTTACCAATGTAACTTGGATTGAAACCCTGATTTGAAAACTATATAAAAGATAACTCTTGCAACTGGGAAACCTAATCCCCACACCTCCTGTGTGTTACTAGTTGCATAACTAGAGTCGATTCACCTTTAACCTTAGGTTTCTTCTCGAGACCCTGTAGGTTAACGACTTCATTGGGATTGTGAATCCAGACCCAACTATTATCTTTGTAGTTGCGTGATATGATCTTGTTGTTTCTATCGTGATTGAATGAAATTGTAAAGTTGGCTTGAGATTTATATCTCTGATAGGCAAGATAGAAAAGTAGTCACAAACACCTTCGTCTCATCGTTTGTGATTCCACAATAACTTGTTTCTCTAGTCGAGTAAGTTTATTATGAGGTGATTGATAATACTAGGTTGTTCTTCGGGAATATAAGTCTGGTTTATCAATTGGTTCATGTTCACCTTGATTTATCAAAATAGGGAACAAAAACTCTTGGGTATTTCTGTGGGAGACAGATTTATTCAATCCTATATACTTTTCTATGTGATACAAATTTGTTTATCAAGTTTTCGACTTTGGGTCGTAGAAACTCTTAGTTGTGGGTGAGATCAGCTAAGGGAATCAAGTGCATAGTATCATGCTGGGATCAGAGACGTAAGGAGCGCAACTGTACCTTGAATCAGTGTGAGATTGATTAAGGTTCAACTACTATTAGATCATTGCTCGGTCGAACTCGCATGCGTTGCTATCTCAAGCATGTTTGTCAATGTTAGTGATCAAAACTATAAGTCTTGATTTCTAATCTACTATAGCTAAGTCTCGAACTAGGATAGAAAGTGTAGTTGAGCTCAATAACTCCATGGCGATCATCATACAAGACGAAGAACTACTCAAGGAACTGGTGGAACTTCATCGACTAAAAGGTATGTGGAGACTTGAACTTATCTATCATTCAAAATTCTATCTACTCTATCTCCTATCTTGAGACAAAAGTCGTTTCGCTATATAGACTTTGATTATACACATTTGCTATTTCGAGCCGAGTTTATCTCGCCTATCTATTTCTCGAAATATGTGTTGGTAAGCTTTCGCTTTGGCCAAGTTCATCTTTACCTAGTGACGAAAGTCATGTTATGTTTCAATCACTTTGAAAATTGCTTTGACGAAAAATGGTTTGTGAATAAAAACTATATAACGTCCTCTAAGAATGTTTCAATGATTGAAATGAAAGTTTAGATCATATAACCAATGATGGATATAAGCATTATGTGGCAGCACATATATGTATAAGTCCTTTTTCCTTGAACCGAAGTTTACGAACTTTGTTGATCAAGAGAACCGAAACAAGAGCCGTGAACTCAGTCCGCGCACTGGCGGAAGTTCTCAACCCGAGAAAATCTGCTGGAGTTTGAGAACTCCTTCCGGGAACTTAAGTCCGCGAACTAAGTCTGCGAACTTAAGTTGGTTATATCTAAAGACGATTGTTTGTGAACTTATCTATATTAACTAAGGAATGCAAATTGCAAACCGTGGCTATAACGTTCATGAACCGATTCGAGTGAATCAAATCGTTTTTGCTTCGATTGTGTCTTGTGTAGTTACATAAGATTCCCTTGCAATTGAACAACTCTCTAACTAGTTCATTTGAGTCATTTGAACTAGTTATGGTGAATAAGAATATGGTTGATATGAAAGTGCTCATATGGCTAACCATTTGGTTAACTATTATTGAACCAACAAATGTTCATGTTTGGGTACGGTTACATAAACCCAAAATAGTACGTTTCATTTGTGTGCAACAAGCTAAGTTTACGATCCAACGGTTGAAAGATATTAGCTTGAATCTAATCAGGTTTTCATCTAACGGTGAATATTGAATGCTTTGTTACTAAGCTAACATTGATTGCAAACCCTGATTTGAAAGACTATATAAGGGAGAACTCTAGCAACTGGGAAATTTAATCCCCACACCTCCTGTGTGATACTAGTTGTATTAGATAGAGTTGATTCTCCTTTAACCTATGGTTTCTTCTTAAAAACCAGGTTAACGACTTAGAGACTTCATTGGGATTGTGAAGCCAGACCGATACTACTTTCTCGTAGTTGTGTGATCTGATCTTGCTGATTCTATCGTTTTGAGTACAATCGTCACGATTGGGTTGAGATTTATATCTCCGATAGGCAAGATAGAAAAGTAGTCACAAACATCTTCGTCTCATCGTTTGTGATTCCACAATATCTTCTTTCGCCGCGTCGATTAAGATTATTGTGAGGTGATTGATAATACTAGGTTGTTCTTCGGGAATATAAGTCCGGGTTATCAATTGGTTCATGTTCACCTTGATTTATCAAAATACGGAACAAAACTTGTAGGTTTATCTGTGGGAGACAGATTTATCTATTCTGTAGACTTTTCCATGTGATACAAATTTGTTTATTAAAGTCTTCAACTTTGGGTCGTAGCAACTCTTAGTTGTAGGTGAGATCAGTTAAGGGAATCAAGTGCGTAGTATCCTGCTGGGATCAGAGACGTAAGGAGCGCAACTGTACCTTGAATCAGTATGAGATTGATTGGGGTTCAACTATAGTCCAGACCGAAGTTAGTTTGTAGTAGGCTAGTGTCTGTAGCGGCTTAATACAGTGTGGTGTTCAATCTGGACTAGGTCACGGGGTTTTTATGCATTTGCGGTTTCCTCGTTAACAAAATTCTGGTGTCTGTGTTATTTCTATTCCACATTATATTTTGTTATATAATTGAAATATCACAGGTTGTGCGTTTAAATCCATCAATAGGAAATCCGACCTTTGGTTGTTGATTGAAATTTATTGATCCTTGAACATTGGTCTTTGGTATCTTTCAAGTGATTTCTCTTGTATTCAATTAGACTCGCAGATTTCTATTTGCTTGAGAAAGAATTGAATCAAGAAAGAGAGATATAACTCTTTGATATACTATATTAAGATCCAGTCTAGTTGATTCTCTTGAAAGTATATTGGAGTTTGTCCATACAGATTGCTAATCGAAATATTGGGTGAGGTTGTTAGACCCCCGCCTTTTCAACTACAGTCCGGTCCGAAGTTAATTGGTAGTAGGCTAGTGTCTGTAGCGGCTTAATACAGTATGGTGTTCAAACCCGACTAGGTCCCAGGGTTTTTCTGCATTTGCGGTTTCCTTGTTAACAAAATTCTGGTGTCTGTGTTATTTCTTTTCCGCATTATATTTTGTTACATAATTGAAATATCGCAGGTTTTGTGTTAATATCAATCAATTAGAGTATTCACCTTTGGTTGTTTATTTACATTGATTGACACTGGTCTTTGGTACCGTTCAAGTAATTCCTCTTATATTCAAACGGGCTTGCAGATTTCTATTTGCTGATCGTGGATTGAATTAAGAGTTAGAGATATTAAACTGTTTGATATACTTTATTCTAGATTGAGTCTGACTGTCTAGTTGATTCTCTAGAAAGTGTATTGGAGTAAGTCCTCTCAGATTTCCAAACGAATTGTTGGGTGTGGTTGTTAGACCCCCGCATTTTCAATTGGTATCAGAGCAGGCAAACACGTTAAAGACCTTACAAGTCCGTGTTTGTAGCGATCTGATATAGACAGAGGTGTTATCTCTATAAACGTACCACCAGTCTTCGATGGCTCAAATTACTTGTGGTGGAAAATTTTTATGCGTGCCTTTCTTCAAGCGCGTGATTTTCAATCATGGGTTTATGCAGTTAATGGCTATGATGCTCCCGTTGTGGCAGTAGGGAATGCGACCATTCCTAAGGATATTGGTGCATATGACGCTGCTGAGATACTTGCTGCAAAGCAAAACTCCGATGGTTTGAATGCCATCATACATGCCATTACCCCGGATCTTCAGCACCATGTGACTACGTGCACTCGGTATAAAGATGCTTGGGATATCTTAGAAACCGTATTCAAAAGGAATACCAGTGAAAACGAAGCCAGGTTTCAAAACCTTAATTCTGATTGGGAAAACCTTCACATGGCAGATGAAGATTCATTTGATGAGTTTAATCACAAAGTGTCTGAAATTGTTAATGCATCTTTTGCATTGGGTAAGACTATTCCTGAAAAGGACATTGTGATGAAAATTCTCAGATCGCTTCCATCTAGATATGATTCTAAGAAGCATGCCATCGTTGAAAAGAAATAACCTTGATGCTCTCTCCAGAAATACGTTGGCTAGGAAGTTAAAGATCTTTGATCATGAGCATACATCCAAAATTGGAAAGGATGTTTCCTTCAAAGCAAAAAGGAACACTAAATTACTTGACAAAAGTAAAAGTGTTTATGTCTCTGATAAGTGCATAATCATATGATTTTAGTGTCCATTCCATACTTATTTTAGCTATTATTCTTGCATGTATTCGTATTATTACTCTTGTTTTCTCTCATTTGTCTCTAATAGGTGAATCATCCAAAAAGAAGATACAAAGTTCTAAAAATATCTAGGGAGAGAAGTATTCCAAGTATCCAAGTGCCCAAGTCTAAGAGAAGTGGAAGAAGTGCGACGAAAAGGAGCAAAAGGCTCAAAATCAAGAGAAGGGCCAAAGACAAATCTTAACTCATTCAAATAAAGGATTTCTCATCACCATATTGAATAGAATTGAAAGATAAAAAGAATGCAAAAAGAATGAGGTCATTCCAAGTTCGGACGAAGAAGTTGTGACCAAAACAAGCTTTTTATCGAATACCGAAGACAGTAAAGTATGCAAACGGGTACGCATACCTTGGTTCCGAAAATTTCTGCTGGAATTTGAGGTACGCATACCGGTACACATACTTAACAAGTATAAAAACGGGGTATGCAAACTTGTGAAGGCCTAAGGTCACGTTCGGGGTCGTTATTTCGGGCCGGGTTCTTGAACCGAACTAAAGACGTGAATACCAAGCAATGTAAACCTATAAAAAGGTATTAGGTTATGTAAAAGGATATCACAACAAGAGGTCATGAAATTGTAAGTCTTGGAGAGAAACATCACACAGAGCGAAAGTTAGGGTTTCAGAGCGATTCCTCTTTCATAACGTTATCTCTTTACTTTTCTCATATGTATATCATGGATGTTTCTACATCCATGAGTAGCTAAACACCCATTGATTGAGGATGAATTCTAACTTGTAAACAAGATTTGAGTTATTATATTAATCTACTTTGAAGTTCTTCATATGAATATCATTTTTTATATTATAATGAATATTTATGATTGATTGATAGATTGTTTAGGTGGCCAACTAAATTGATTTGTCGATTCAATCTATTGGTAGTATTGAGTTAGGAGATAAGTAATCGTCGAATAACCTTTACACAAGTAGATAACACGAGACCCTACAGAGGGATTCTATGGAGCGATTGTGAGTATAAACAATACTAGAAAGTGGACCTTGAGTTCAGAGTCTAACTACTAGGATCAACCTATAAATTCACAAAAGATAAAGCATTCGACCAAATTACACCTTGAGTGAGCTACTACTAGGTATTGGAGAGCTTCCGTACTCAGTGATAAAGGGAATTTAGGGAACAACACTGAACTAGCTGTTATTCCACGGTTGGTGATAATCTATGTCTAACGACGAGTAGGAAAGTATAATAACTCATTGACGGTTTATTAACGAAGAAGGATTCATCGATCATATCTCTCTCTATTGTTTACAATTCAACTTTATTTGCTTGGATTATTTATTTTGTTTAAAATCTAAAACAAAACCCCTCTTTGTGACACTTTGACAACTAAAACTCACTGCTCTTCATGGGAATGATCCTTACTTCCATTATATTACCAGTTAATTGTGTGGAAATAAGATTATTAATTTGTTGAGCCTACGACAACCATCAAATTTTGGCGCCGCTGCCGTGGAGCAGTCGGTAGCTTTAGTTGTTTCTTTTAGTTTTATTTTGTTTTTAGTTATTTCTTTTTAGTTTTTAATTTTCGTTTTCTAGACTTTTTGTTTCAGGTATTTAATTTCTGGCACCGAAAGATTGGGATTACCAAAGGTGCGGAATTAAACCCGTAAAGGAACGATACTTCAAGCACGTTAGCAATTTCAACAAGAACCTCCTTCAGAAGAGATGGTAGACGGAGCACCACCTCCACCTCCTCCTCCGGAGAGGAGAACGTTGAGAGATCTAACATCCCCATGTTTGGATTCTCAGCCCCTGTGTATTACTCTGAATGACACAGTGGAACCTAAGTCAAATCTTCTTCATTGGGTTCCAAAGTTCAAGGGACTACCGGGTGAAGATCCTAATCGACACCTGCAGCAGTTTCAGAATACAGTAAGAAGTATGAAAAAGAGCGATGATAATGATGATACAACTTTTCTACAAGATTTTCCGTTTTCATTAAAGGACCAAGCAGAATCATGGTTATATTATCTCCCTTCCAGAAGTATTACTACATGGACCGGAATGAAAAAGCTATTTTTAGAGAAGTATTTTCCTGCTTCTAAAGCTGCATCTATTCGTAAGGAAATCAATGGAATTGTGCTGATTAATGGAGAATCTTTGTACGACTATTGGGAGAGGTACAAGAGATTGTTGGCGAGTTGTCCACACCATCGGATACCACCACAACTTATTATCACACACTTCTATGAAGGGTTACTACCGCATGAGAGGCATTTGATTGATGCGGCTAGCAGTGGTGCACTGGATAATAAAACCATCGAGGAGGCTACTAGTTTGATCGAGAGCATGGCTGCAAATACGCAACAATTTTATACTAGATATTCATCGGTGGTTAGAAGAGTTAGTGAGATGGGAGATTCTTCGCATATTGAGCAACGAATGGGTAATGTGGAAAAGATAGTTCAACAGATAGCTTCTGCAGTTATTCCTACATATGAAGATGATGCTGAGGTAAATGCTATATTTCTTAATCAAAGGCAAAGGTATGATCCATACTCAAATACTTATAATCCTGGTTGGAAAGATCACCCAAATTTTAGTTATGCGAATAAGCAAGCTGCAACTCCTAATCCATATGCGAGACAAGGTGCTTTCCAAAAACAATTCCAACCACAACAAAAACCTCCAACTGAAGAATCTAAGATTGACATGCTCATCTCCATGTTTTAACAAAGTCAACAGAAATATGATCAAAATCAGTTAAAAACTAATAACGCAATTAGAGATTTGCAGACTCAGATGGGGCAATTGGCTACAACAGTGAGTAAGTTAGAAGCACAAGCATCAACAAAGTTGCCATCACAACCTTTTTTGAACCCAAGAGAGCACGTTAATGCAGTAACTCTAAGAAGTGGAAGACAAACTGAAGAGCCACATCAACAAAAAGAGGTTAGTAACAACATCGAAAAGGAAGTAGAGGAGGAAACCGTCCTAAAGGAAAAGCCAACCTCAAACGTCCAACCTAAGGACACGGTTCCCACTTTTACCATACCACCTCCTTTCCCTAGTCGTTTTGCCAAGTCGAAGAAGCAAGCTCAAGACAAGGAGATGGACATTTTCAGCAAGATACACATCAACATTCCATTTATTGAGGCCATTAGAACCGTACCCAGGTATGCCAAGGTTTTGAAGGATTTGTGTACAAGGAAGGATAGGTTGATTGCTAATGAGATTACTCAGGTGGGCGAAAGTGCTACAACTATGTTACTAAAGAAGATGCCTACAAAGTGTGAATATCCTGGCGGTTTCATGGTACCCGTTACCATTGGTAACCGAAGATTCGAGCGTGCTTTGCTTGATTTGAGAGCATCCATAAGTGTTATGTCAGACGATGTTTATGATTTTTTGAATCTCGGCCCTTTAAAAGAGGCAAAGATCACTATTCAATTTGCTAACAAGTCCAATATATATCCTAAGGGAGTTGTGGAGGACGTGTTAGTTCAAGTGAATCAGTTAATCTTTCCAGTTGATTTTTACATTGTGGATATGCATAATGGAGATAATTGTTCATTTACTTCGTTACTTCTTGGGAGACCGTTTATGAAAACTGGAAAGACGAAGATTGATGTTGATAGTGGTGCACTCACTATGGAATTTGATAAGGAGATCATACGGTTCAATATTTTTGAAACCATGTGCTATCCTAGTAGTGTTCACTCAGCTTTCTCCATTATTTTTATTGGTTCGTTAGCACAACAAATGTTTGATTTGAATAGTGAAGATGAACTTGGAGTTGTGCTACGGAATAACATTGATTTGGACGTTCACGGACAACCGAACCTGGACGTTGATATAGCCAAAGAACTGGTGGAGATATGTGGTGCTTTAACGGCACTACAAGAAGCAAAAACGGGTAATATCTCTTATACTTCTTTACCCATAACTAATGAGGTTCCGTTACCTTCTACTGTGCATGCACTGAAACTAGAATTGAAGCCTCTCCCAGATCACTTAAAGTACGCGTACTTGGGTGATAAAGAAGAACTTCCGGTGATTATTCCAAAGAACCTCACCCCAATACAAGAAAAACGTCTACTTAGGGTTCTGAAATAGCACAAAACGGCTATTGGTTGGAAAATTGCTGATATTAAAGGCATTAGTCCATCCATGTGCATGCATATCATCCTAATGGAAGATGATTGTAAGCCAGTACGTGATGCTCATCATAGGCTTAACCCCCCAATGATGGAGGTCGTGAAGAAAGAGATCCTCAAATTGCTAAGTGTGGGGGTGATTTACCCAATTTCTGACAGCAAATGGGTTAGCCCAGTTCAGGTGGTGCCTAAGAAATCAGGTGTTTTGTTGTTAGAAATCAAGATGATGAACTTGTTCCTACAAGAGTTCAAACAGGGTGGAGAGTGTGCATAGACTACAGAAAGCTTAATGCCGCAACCCGAAAGGATCACTTTCCTCTGCCTTTCATTGATCATATGTTAGAGAGGTTAGTAGGACATTCACATTATTGCTTTCTGGACGGTTATTCGGGGTACAATCAGATTGTTATTGCGCCGGAGGATCAGGAGAAGACTACCTTTACTTGTCCTTTTGGTAAGTTTGCCTATAGAAGGATGCCGTTTGGTCTTTGCAATGCGCCTACCACTTTTCAGAGATGTATGGTCAGTATATTTACTGACTACGTGGAATGCATCATTGAGGTATTTATGGATGATTTTAGTGTTTATGGTGATTCATTTGATATCTGTTTACAAAATCTTGAACTTGTGCTTAAAAGATGCATAAACACTAATCTTGTTCTTAATTGGGAGAAATGCCACTTTATGGTAAACCATGGCATAATGCTTGGTCATATTGTGTCCTCTCGAGGGCTCGAAGTTGACAAAGCAAAGATAGACTTAATAATAAACTTATAATATCCCACTTCGGTGAGGGAGATTCGTTCTTTTCTTGGTCATGCAGGTTTTTACAGGCAGTTTATAAAGGATTTCTCCAAAATCTCAATGTCGATGTGCAAATTATTGCAAAAAGAGGTTATTTTTGACTTCAACAAGGAATGCAAGGATGTCTTTGATAAATTGAAAGAACTGTTGACAACTGCACAAATTATCAAGTCACCAGATTGGAGTTTGCTATTTGAATTGATGTGTGATGCGAGTGACTATGCAGTTGGAGCCGTTTTGTGTCAAAGAGTAGACAAGCTGTCTCATGTGATTTATTATGCATATAAGACCCTAAACGATGCACAAATCAACTATTCTACCACTGAGAAAGAATTTCTAGCTATAGTGTTTGCACTAGAAAATTTTAGATCTTATTTGGTGGGTTCAAAAGTGGTTGTGTATTCTGATCATGCAACACTTAGGTACCTATTAAAGAAGAAAGAAGCTAAGCCAAGACTTATACGGTGGATTCTACTATTGCAAGAATTTTATTATGAAATAAAGGATAAAAGAGGTGTTGAAAATACTGTGGCGGATCATCTTAGTAGACTTGTTGTTTCCGAAGAAGAACTTCCTTTACAAGATCGTTTTCCAGACGAACAACTTTTCTCAATTGAAGATTCAGCACCTTGGTACGCGGATATAGTGAACTACTTGGTAACAAGACAAGTACCTAGTACAATGTCTAATTTTCAAAAGCTTAAGCTTAAGAAAATAACCAAGCAGTATGTGTGGGATGAGCCCTACTTGTGGAAATACGGTTCTGATCAAATCATCTGCAGGTGCGTACCTAATTCTGAATTTCAATCTATTCTTACTTTTTGTCATACTTATGCATGTGGTTGTCACTTTGATTCTAAACGTACCACTTTCAAAGTACTTGAAAGTGGATTTTATTGGCCTAACCTATTTGAGGATGCATATATTTTTTGCAAATCTTGTGATAGATGTCAAAGAACGGGCAATCTAGGTGCTCGAAATCAAATGCCACTCAATCCTATTCTCACTGTAGAGATTTTTGTTGTGTGGGGTATAGATTTTACGGGTCCTTTTGTCAAATCTAATGGAAAATTTTATATACTTATTGTTGTGGATTATGTTTCAAAATGGATGGAAGATAAAGCCACCCGTACTAATGATTCTCAAGTTGTTTGTGAGTTTGTGAAGGAATATATTTTCTCTAGACATGGTACACCAAGAGTGGCTATCAGTGATGGAGGTTCTCATTTTAGAAATCCTTCCATGCTTTACTCAAGAAGTACAACATAACACACAAGGTTGGTACGCCGTATCACCCACAAACTAGTGGGCAAGCCGAAATCTCAAACCGTGAGATTAATTCCATTCTTGAGAAAACCGTAAACACAACACGGAAATATTGGAGTTATAGGCTTAATGATGCATTATGGGAATATAGAACGACGTAGAAAGCACCGATTGGTATGTCTCCATATCGGTTGGTTTATAGCAAAGCTTGTCATCTTCCGGTTGAACTTGAACACAAGGCATATTGGGCGATAAAGATGTGCAACATGGATTATGACAATGGGGGGAAACAAAGGAAGTTACAACTTTACAAGATAGAGGAGATACGTAATGATGCATACGAAAGTTCTCGTATATACAATGAAAAGACAGAACTTTTCCATGACAAGATGATTTCTCGAAAGAGTTTTGTTGTGGGTCAAAAAGTTCTTTTATTTAATTCTCGTCTTAAACTATTTCCTGGGAAGCTAAGGTCCAGATGGATTGGACAGTTTGTTGTTACTAATGTTTTCTCTTATGGTGCAGTTGAAATTTCTAGTCTTAGAGATGGGACAACTTCAAAAGTGAAGGGCCATAGATTGAAACCGTATTATGAAAACGTTGCTTATGTGAACATGGATGAAATGGAGCTTCGTGATTTACTCCCTCTGGAGGAGTAGCATAATTGGAATGCCAAGTCGGGCTGAGGACATTAAACTAAGCGCTAAATGGGAGGCAACCCATCGGTTTTGTATCTCTATTCCTTTGTTTTTAGTTTTCTTAGTTTTGCATATCATTTCTTGCATTCCCACCTTAGATTTTACGAAGTCTTATATCTATAATGAAAGTTTTGACGAATTCTCGTCAGAAAATTCTGACTACGTACTTGTCACGAAAATAGCTCTCGTGACTTCATACGAAGTCCGATTTGAGTGGTTGACCCCAAATTTTAAAGAGGACAGACGTACCTTTGTTTTTACAAAAAGAAAATTTGAATTTGGAGTCTGTTAAGTTGGATCGGTAGGCCTGGACATTTGAGTTTCAGTATTTTTCCAGAACTTTTTCAGATTGCATGTCAGTCAGTCTGTAGGCCATAAAAGTCAGACCTTTTATCAAAACACTGTGAAATTTTTACATGTTATAGAAATGATGTAGGTTAACAACTTTTGTTTAGTATGTTTTTCCTAGTTCCCTACCCATTGGTACAGTTTTTGAGTTTTTCAGGGCTATTATGTCAGAAATCAGAATTTTCGGTTTCGAACATAGAGGACAATGTTGAGTTTAAGTGTGGGGGAGCATTTAGTATCATACTATTTTCATATACACATAAAAAAAAAACTGTTTGCGATCCGCGAGTTATAACCCCAAAGGTGTCACTATCCATCCACAAAAAACCCATCAAAACAAAAGTAACATAAAAACCCCAAAAAACAAAAGTAACACAAAAAACCCAAAGAATTTGAAACCAATTTTGGTCCCATCATAAAATTTGATGAAACATCATAGAATTTGATGAAACCAAATTTGAAATTTGGGGTTTTTTGTATCAAATTTTAAAAATTTGGGATTTTTGTATCAATTTTGTTTAAGATGGAGTTTTAATGGATCCCAACATTTGAACGGGGTTTTTATACCACAGGTTTGGTCACCTTGGGTTTTTATGACTAGTTATGTTTGCATATATATAATACTCTTTGATTTCTTGCATTCTTGAGACTTCATCTTTTGGAGTTGATTATGAGCTATTTAGGATGACACACTAAACCTTTTTAGGTTGAAACAGTTCTTACGGCTATAGATTGAGTTCCACTTTATCATTATACAATCCTTAATTTCATATATGTTCATAATTAAATGCGAAACTCATCTATGGTAGTCGTTTGAAAGAGTCATCCTCGCAATTAATCACTACTGAATCACTGTCTTTTTATTTTTGCAGTTATATGTTTCTCTAAAGTGATTTGGTGGGATCCTGATACTACCGTGGATGTTGTAGCAAGGTAATCATTGGTTGAGTATATAAAAGCCCCATAGACAATTGTTACACTCAGAAAGAGTGAGCCGAGAAAAAAATAAGAAGAAGAAGAAGAAGAAAGAAACATATATATAAGGCGTCTCTTCATTTATCGACACTTTGATAGCAATACGTGTGAAACGTTGTCCCTGTCTTCGTTACCTAAACAAGCGTGGAACGCAGGATCCAAGACAACTATCACATATTTTCTGAAAAGGAACATGCTCTTAGAATATCTAATCATGTAGTCGATGAAAATAAAAAACCATATCATCATTATATAGCAAGTAAAAAAGACTATTGATGAGGTTCTTGATGCTTGGATATCAGTATGTGTGAAACGTTGTCCCTGTCTCCGTCGCCTAAACAAGCGTGGAACGCAGAATCCAAAGCAACTATCACATGCTTGCTGAAAGGAAACATGCGCTTAGAGTATCTAATCATGTGGTCAATTTAAATGGGTGTTTCTCTCAACTATTGCGCTATAAATAAGAATCCTTTGACGACATTCATACAAGTATTGTGGGTAACATCTTTCACTTTAGTTAACATTTGCACACTTCACTTTTCTATTTCCATTTTCTTATCTATCCATGTGATTTCAGTATGGGAGTGCTGTGACAAACGTTGCAACAATTACGATGACTATCTTAGTAGAGTTTTGCAATCAGGTTGAATGTCACACGTAAGTAATTGCTTGTGCGTGATGATTGGAATGTATGAGGGATGTTTGTAGCTAAAGAACTTATGCAAGCTAATTATTTGGCTTTCTACTTTGTGTCTATCCTTATTGGTTCTTCCAAGGAGAGATATTGGAGTAGGTTTTGTGGGTATACCTCTTGTAAACCCTCACGAGACTATAACTCGTCCACTAGGGACACCTAGGGGTTTAAAGGCTTGTTATACATGCTAAGTGTAACCGTTTTCTCAACGAGATGGAGTTGTTGTATTTAGGATTAGTTTTATCTAGTTTTCTCTAGGACTAGCAAAAGCTAAGTGTGGGGGAATTTGATAAGTGCATAATCATATGATTTTAGTGTCCATTCCATACTTGTTTTAGCTATTATTCTTGTATGTATTCGTATTATTACTCTTGTTTTCTCTCATTTGTCTCTAGTAGGTGAATCATCCAAAAAGGAGCTACAAAGTGCTAAAAAGAGCTAGGAATATAAGTATTCCAAGTATCCAAGTGCCCAAGTCTAAGAGAAGTGGAAGAAGTGCGACGAAAATGAGCAAAACGCTCAAAATCAAGAGAAGGGCCAAAGACAGATCTTAACTCATTCAAATTAAGGATTTCTCATCACCATCTTGAAGAATTGAAATATAAAAAGAATGAAAAAAGAATGAGGTCAGTCCGAGTTCGGACGAAGAAGTTGTGACCAAAACAAGTTTTTTATCGAATACCGAAGACAGTAAAGTATGCAAACGGGTACGCATACCTTAGTTCCGAAAATTTCTGCTGGAATTTGAGGTACGCATGCTTAACAAGTATAAAAAAGTGTATTCATACTTGTGAAGGCCTAAGGTCACGTTTGGGGTCGTTATTTCGTTATTTCGGGTCGGGTTCTTGAACCGAACTAAATACGTGAAGACCAAGCAATGTAAACCTATAAAAAGGTAGGATATCACATCAAGAGGTCACGAAATTGTATGTCTTAGAGAGAAGAAACATCACACAGAGCGAAAGCTAGGGTTTCAGAGCGATTCCTCTTTCGTAACGTTATCTCTTTACTTTTCTCATATGTATATCATGGATGTTACTACATCCATGAGTAGCTAAATGATAGACGCATTTATATGTTTAATTTGTCCTCAATGTTTCGTATTGTTAGTACTCGTTTTCGTCCTTATTATGGTGTTTTGTGTGTTTGTAGGTATTTTTTGGAAATTTCGGCTCGAAAAGTTGCCCGGGGCACCCTTGGAGGACAAGTGTTATTCGGACTCTCACCGTTGGTTAAGGGGCACCTCAATTACTAAGGGGCACCTCATTTGGGAACCTGCTAGTCACACCCCCAGTTTGGTTAGGGGGATACCCTTTCTTCTTCATTTGAATTATTAAAACCGGCGGGAAAAACCAACCTTCAGCTGCCGAAATTAGGGTTGCGATTTGAGCTCGTTTCAGTGAGACTAAACGGCTGAATTTGATTGGATTTGTTCATTTGGGCTTAACAAACGTGGTGTGATATTCAAAATCAATCCAGTTGGACCAGATAATCGGTGAGAAGGAAACAGAGTTGCGTGTTCACGGGAAAAATATTCTGGATTTGGTTTGGAAAGTTTCTGGTGAAATTCAATCGAAGTTTTAGCTTGGTTTGGGCCTGCTAACTGCAAACAGGGCTGGTAATCCTCTTAGACTCGTCAAAGTACAGTTGTATCACCGATTGGAAGAAAACAGAGCATCATATATCCCCATGAGTTATTCTCGGGATTTTCTTTATTCTTGGAAAGATTGCACGAGGTCAGAGCATGTATATCCTATTCTATGACGTGTATGAGTCTTTTAAGAGTATGTTGGATGGATACAGACGCGTGAGAAGCTGTAAAAAGGGAAGAAATCCCGTGACTGGCAGTGAAGAATATTATCGAGTAATGAAGATTATTCGGAGTTATTGGCGAGTATTTTTGATTCTGGAGAGTATATAAAGGGTGCTGAGGGTTATGAGAGAGGGTGGAGAGTTTGGGGAAGTTTTGGAGGCTACTGAATGAAGAAATCACGAGTTGCAGAGCTGCCATTTTTCTGCTGCTGCTGCTGCTGATGAAGAACACCAAGAACATAAGACCCACACTGAGCAGTCTTATTTTGCTACAAATTTTGCGACACAGCGGCAACAGTCTTATTTTGCTACAGTTATTGCGACACAGCGGCAACAGTCTTAGAGAAACAGTATCAGTGACACATACTGTGGGTCGTAGTTCTCTGGTTTGTAACAAATATAATTGTTACAAATACAATTTTGAATTATTTCTCCATTTTTTCCTTGTAAACACCTTTTTGAGCAATGAAAAATTCCTTTGAGTGTGTTTTCACCATGCGGAGCTAGACCCCATCACTGGGACAACAGAGGAAGCAACTTTTCATGATTGTGGTAAATGAATTAATTCTTTTATTGACTTTTTGCATAGATTTAATTGCTTTATGATTTCTATTAATTATTTATTATTTTGTTAGATGCCGCATGCTTAGTTCTAAATACTTTAGATGCGTCATGCTTTTAACTTACAAATAATCTTTTACGAAATCTATTTTTGGCAAAGAACTAGAGTCACAACTTCTTTTGTTTGAGCTATATTGTCTAGAGTTAATGTCTGAACCATAACAATATGAAAAGTAGTGGAATCCCGCGTCTCAGCGTCTCTTCATCTTGTGACATAATTTGTATATTTTTAGTGTTTTTCCTTTATTAATCCTAAAAACAATTTCAACAAGTCTGAGTGAACGAATCATCTTACTACAACTCAATTGAAAATAACATCACTAAACACCTATTGATTGAGGATGAATTCTAAGTTGTAAACAAGATTTGAGTTATTATATTAATCTACTTTGAAATTCTTCATATGAATATCGTTTTTTTTATATTATAATGAATATTTATGATTGATTGATTGATAGATTGTTTAGGTGGCCAACTAAATTGATTTGTTGATTCAATCTATTGCTAGTATTGAGTTCGGAGATAAGTAACCGTGGAATAACCTTTACACAAGTAGAGAACACGAGACCCTACAGAGGGATTTTGTGGAGCGATTGTGGGTATAAACAACACTAGAAAGTGGACCTTGAGCTAAGAATCTAACTACTGGGGTCAACCTATAAATTCACAAAAGATAAAGCATTCGACCAAATTACACCTTGAGTGAGCTACTACTAGGTGGTTTGGACGAATTGAATCTGGTATTGGAGAGCTTCCGTACTCAGTGATAAAAGGAATTTAGGGAACAACACTGAGCTAGCGGTTATTCCACGGTTGATGATAATCTATGACTAACGATGAGTAGGAAAGTATAATAACTCATTGACGGTTTATTAACGAAGAAGGATTCCTCGATCATATCTCTCTCTATTGTTTACATTTCAACTTTATTTGCTTTGATTATTTATTTTGTTTAAAATCTAAAACAAAACCCCCCTTTGTGACACTTTGACAACTAAAACTCACTGCTCTTTGTGAGAACGTTCCTTACTTCCATTATATTACCAGTTAATTGTATGAAAATAAGATTATTAATTTGTTGAGCCTACGACAACCATCAGTCTCTGAGGATGATCTTCCTGAGACTGATTCATCAGATGAAGATCTTGAAAAATCAGTCTCTATGATCACAAGACAGTTTAGGGATCTTCTATTGAAGATAAGTAAACGGTTTTCCAGAGACAAACCTAGGTCGTCAGTTAAACCTCACAATCGCATTCCTTCTAAAAATAGGGATGCTGACGAGGCTGATGATGAGGATATGCCACAGTGCTTTAAGTGTAAAGGTTTTGGTCATTTTGTAAATGAGTGTCCGAACGGTAGAAAATACACTGAAAACAAAGGTCTTGCTGCAACTCTTGATGAAATGTCTGATCACTATGATTCCAATGAAGACGAAAAATCGAGTGTTGCACTTCTTTGTGAAGATATCGATTTTGATAATTTGAGCAATACATACATCAATCTTGATATTCTTCCAGAAGAAAACTCAACTAATCTGGAAGAAAAAATTGACCTTCATGTTGGAAACTCTCTGTCTGATTTTTCAGGTTCCACTATGTGCCTAACAGCTTGCACATCTCAGGCATCTGAATCATCTTATCCATTGACATGCTCTTATTGTTCACTCAAGGGTCATGAACTTTCAAAGTGTTTCAAGTATAAACACAATATGAGACATGTCAAAAAACTTCAACGAAGAGCAAATCGCCTAGCAAACAAGCTTAAACTTGTTCAAAAAACCACCGAGGTATGTAAGATTTTATCCTCTTCGAAGAAGTTAGTTTCCAAAGATAAGACAAGACCATTAGAAAAAAGAGTTTGGTCTAAACATTTTGATAGACAGGGTTCCATGAATTGCTTTCAAAAAGGTTATGGTGGACAAATTGTTGTTCACCGCAGCACAACTCAAATGTGTCGCTTTGGTGCATCTTGTCTCATGTGCCTGATCAAAAGAGACAAGATTGTGCACACCTCAGACTCTAAGAAAAGAAAAGTTTCTTTTGTTGTTTTTGTTTGGTTTGCAAATTTGGAATTCGTTCTTTTCAATTTATATTGGAAGAGACTTCCCTGTGTATTTAATAAAAGAGGGTTATTCTCGACAATTCTACTCTCTTTAGGGTCGTGAATTGTGTGTGCGTGAACCTGTGTGGTTAATAGGTTCTGTAACCCTACATTCCTTTTTTCTTCTCTGAAACTCTTTTCATCTTGAGACTGCCTGTTGAGTTTAAATTGTGATTTCCTCTCACAAACCCATACACGTATGGATACTCCAAGCATCACGTGCTCTGATGGAAAGGATGTTAATATGATTGTTAAGCCATCAATCATGAAGGAAAAATAAAAATCTCCGTTACCTCGAACTTTGAAAAGAAAAAGAAGGAATGTGAGGAAGCCAAGAGTTGTTCCTTCAAATTCTCAGAAGTTTTCTGATGTTCTTGAAGAGTTGAAGGAAGCAAGGAAGGAGATTCAGAAAATAAAGGCTTTTGTTATGAGAACTCTCGAAATTCAGAAGGCCCTGGTTCGACATCATCAGCCTAGAAGGTTTTTTGGAATTGACTCCTTTCTCCATGAACCTTATGTTCCCATGGCTGTTGACGACAAGGAGTTCGGGGACGATAAAGAATTCTTCAGAGGTCTCAATGTCTAGTAAATCTTCTTTTCAGAATTTATTTATTATGTTTTTAGAAGAATAACTAGGGTTTGGAATAGCCATTATTGTGAGTACACATAGCTATGTCCAACTATTTTCATCTTCAAGGTTTTTACATCTATTTCTTTAAACTCTAAGTTTTTTGGAAGATGATTTTTGCAGTTTTAATCTTTATGATTTTTTATATTGCAAATTATTATGGGATATGTTGTTTACGTCCGTGAACCTGTGATTGTCCCATATTTGTTCAAAAGTTATCTCTATTACGTCAGTATGAAAGTATTGATAGAAGATAGAATGAATATTTGACATTACAAAAGTTAAAGCCTTTGATGTCATTATTTGATGGAAGAAAGGATAAAACTTTTTTTTTACAAGGATTAAATCTATTACATATCATTGTGCAAATAGTGATGAAAAATAGAATGAATCCTTGTCTATTCCGCAGTATTGGTCAATCTCCGATCCACATTTTTGTGCATATATTGTGTTGCTCCATAAGTTTTCTTATATTTGAGCATGACCAGTTGGATTAATCATTCTCTTGTGATCAGTTTAGTCGTTGCTCCGTAAGTTCTCTTATGACGAGCATGACCAATTGAATTGATCACTTTCTTGTGGTTAATTTAGTTGTGTAATTCCAATTGAATTAATCATGGATTTTCTTGTGGTTAATTTAGTTGTGCATTTCGATTTGATTAATCATGGATTCTCTTGTTGTTAATTCAGTTGAATACTTTGGATTCAAATTCATGTTTTCATGTGATTTGGTTATGTCCAAAGAAATCCTTCTTTTCTTGTGAAAGTAAGGTCGCCTTTGTTGTTCTTTCGGGAATGACATTTTATGGGGGAGAGTTCTTTTTGAACTTGTGCATAATTTCCAAATATTTGTGGGGAGTGCGGCTGTGGAACATTATAGAGGTTATCTTGTATCTTTATAAACTCCTTGATGAATGCATTTAGCTTTGGCTTTATGATGGCATCTAAATAAGTTGATATGGTATTCTCTTTTGGTCATGAAGTATCTCTATGAAAATTTCATGAGGATCCCACTAGTTTTCATACCTTTGCCAATTTATATTGATAAAAAGGGGGAGAATTAATGTGTAGTGTGATACTACAAATACATATGGTTTACGGATCATTATGTAAGGGGGAATGGTTTTCATGTTGAGATGAAGTATTGACTAAGGGGGAGTGATACACATCACCATAGTGTTATTGTCAAAGTTGTGATACAATTGAACTTCGATGTTGTGTAATAATACTATGACACCGTATAACAATGTTTGAGAGCATTTGTTTTCTCATTGTTATCGCTACAGATCTTCAACTAACGATGGTGCTAAACTTACAACCTTTGGAATCATTGGAGTACTTGGAAGTGACGAAGATTTCGAGTCATGTTGAAGATGCCAAGGAGATCAAGCATTTGGATGAGAAGCTACAATTTTTATTTATTTTGTAATCCATATGTATTGATAGTTTTGTCACTAAAATTGACAAAGGGGGAGATTGTTAGAGCACTGCTCGGTCGAAGTCGCATGCATTGCTATCTCAAGCATGTTTGTCAATGTTAGTGATCAAAACTATAAGTATTGATTTCTAGCCTATTTATAGATGTCTCGGACTAGGACATAGTTTGTGTAGTTGAGCTTAGACTTCATGGCGATCACTTGAAGACGAAGAACTACTAAGGAGATCTTGTGGAACTTCATCGACAAAAGGTATGTGGATACTTAAACTCATCTATCACTTGGAAAGTCTATTTCTACTCTATCTCCTATATTGAGACATAAGTCGTATTACGATATAGTTTTTTATATACATATTTGAGATTTCGAGCTGAGTATATGTCGCTTACATATTTCTCGAAATATGTGTTGGTAAGCTTTCGCTTCGACCAAGTTCATCTTATATCATGAGAAAATTTCCGATTAACATCTTACATGGTTTGTGTGATACAATCATTTGGTGTAGGACTTGGAATGTTTCGATAATGATTATTTCAATATCTTAAAAATTGCTTTGATGCTAATAGTGTGTGAAAACGGCTATTGTCATTATAGAAGAATGTTTCAATGATTGAAATAAAGAGTTTAAAATCGTGTAACCGTCTTTGGATATAAGCATAGAGTGTGTTAGCATTTGTGTATAAGTCCAAAACCAGGAACCTAAAGTATGCATACTTGTGTGTATACAAAATGGTTGAAGGAGACTGGATAAGTATGCGTACCTGTACGCATACTGGCGGAAGTTCACGTCCGTGAATTTCTGCCGATGTTGGAATTTCAAAACCAACTCATTCAGTTACCTAAGTACGGGTACCTGTACGCGTACTGTCGGAAAGTTCACGTCCTTGAATTTCTGCTGAGTTTTGAAAAACCAAACTCAAAAAACCGGTTACTTAAGTACGCGTACTTAAGTGGTTACTTTCTAAAATCAGTAATGTACATGAACTTAAACATTTATTATTAAGGAATGCAATCTTTGCAAACCGTGGCTATAATGTTCATGTATTGATTCAAGTGAATCAAACCGATTTTGCTTCAACTGTGTTCTTGTATAAATCCATGAGAATATAGTAATTGAACAACTCTTTAACTAGTTTCATTTGAGTCATTTGAACTAGTTATGGTTAAGATGAATAAGGTTGATATAATAGTAATCATATGTCTAACCTAGGTTAACTATTTGTGAACCAACATGGTGTACACGTTTGAGTACGGCTACATAAACCTAAATGAGGGTACATTTCATTTGTGTGTAACAAACTATGTTCGATCTAACGATTGAAAGATATTAGCTTGGTTGAATCATGTTTTTCATCTAATGGTGAATATTAAATGCTTTGTTACCAAGGTAACTTGGATTTCAAACCCTGATTTGAAAACTATATAAAGGAGAAACTCTAGCAACTGGGAAACCTAATCCCCACACCTCATGTGTGTTACTAGTTGCATAACTAGATTCGATTCTCCTTTAACCTTAGGTTTCTTCTCGAGACCCTGTAGGTTAACGACTTGAAGACTTCATTGGGATTGTGAATCCAGACCCAACTATTCTCTTTGTTGTTGCGTGATCTGGTCTTGTTGTTTCTATCGTCATTGAGTGCAATTGTAAAATTGGCTTGAGATTTATATCTCTGATAGGCAAGATAGAAAAGTAGTCACAAACACCTTCGTCTCATCGTTTGTGGTTCCACAATAACTTGTTTCGCTAGTCGATTAAGTTTATTGTGAGGTGATTGATAATACTAGGTTGTTCTTCGGGAATATAAGTCCGGTTTATCAATTGGTTCCTGTTCACCTTGATTTATCAAAAGATGGAACAAAAAACTCTTGGGTATTTCTATGGGAGACATATTTATTCAATCCTATAGACTTTTCTGTGTGATATATATTTTTGTATCAAGTCTTCGACTTTGGGTCGTAGCAACTCTTAGTTGTGGGTGAGATCAGCTAAGGAAATCAAGTGCGTAGTATCCTGCTGGGATCAGAGACGTAAGGAGCGCAACTGTACCTTGACTCAGTGTGAGATTGATTAGGGTTCAACTAAAGTCCAGTCCGAAGTTAATTGGTAGTAGGCTAGTGTTTGTAGCGGCTTAATACAGTGTGGTGTTCAAACTGGACTAGGTCCCGGGGTTTTTCTGCATTTGTGGTTTCCTCGTTAACAAAATTCTGGTGTCTGTGTTATTTCTTTTCCGCATTATATTTTTTTATATAATTGAAATATCACAGGTTGTGCATTAAGATCAATCAATTAGAATATCCAACCTTTGGTTGTTGATTTAGATTGATTGACACTTGAACATTGGTCCTTGGTACCGTTCAAGTAATTCCTCTTAAATTCAATCGGGCTCGCAGATTTCTATTTGCTGGTTGCGGATTGAATTAAGAGTTAGAGATATTTAACTCATTGATATACTTTATTCTAGATTGAGTCTGACTGTCTAGTTGATTCTCTAGAAAGTTTATTGGAGTAAGTCCTCTCAGATTGCCAAACGAATTGCTGGGTGTGGTTGTTAGACCCCCGCATTTTCATGTACGTTCGGTTAAGGGTACTCATAAGGTTGAGACTTACATTTAGGCCTCTTTCATGCAAGCGTGGTCTTGGGAGCACCTTATCGAGTAGCGCCAGACCCTCATGTTTTAGCGGTTCATCGTGAAGAAGATGTTGAGCAAGACGATGGTACTGTTAAGAAGGTCCCCGTTTCTTATGGCTATCCGCGGATGGCTCTTTGGAATGGCAAGGGGAAGGTGACGAAAGGTGACATAGCTCAGTACATAGATGTACTCAAGCACTTCGAGCCTTTTCCTTATCATGACGGTCGATCAGGTCCAGCGCATTATGATTTTACTTCATCCTTTGACATAGAGTTGAACTCGACACAGGTCTTAACCGACTCAGATTTTGATTCGGAGATGGCGGTGCTACCTGGATATCTTCCTGGTTTTCATGCGGGCAAGTTTGTTGCCGTATCTTACAATCCTGACCGAGTGGCTAAGCAAGTTGGGTCTGATCAGGGGGTGCCTCCCAGGTTTCCACATTCGTGTTGTTCTGAGACTGAGGATGTCATCGCTAGTTGTGATCGCTTTGTTTTCAAGGGGCCGACGCGTTTAAGTGATCGAGGGATCGACTTTTCTTTTCAGCAATCCAGTCCTGAGCGCTCTTTAGCATTTACTGAGGGTTCCCATGATTATCTGCCTCTCTTGCATCGTCGATCTCTGAATTTCCTTTTGCGTGATTCATCTCCTTCCAACGATTAATCTTATGAGGATCTCCGAGTCTTGCATGCATCCGGTAAGGTTAAGCTTGATGATACCATAGCCCAGGCTAACCACTTTATCTCGGGTAATAAAGGTCGTCCCTTGGAGCCGCTGGTGACTTCTTGGGATCCTTTTGAGGGTCATGATTCCATAAGGCCAAAGAAAGGGTCGAAATCGTTTTCTGATCGTAAGCCTCCTCGGCTGTACGTGCCTAAGTCAACTGTTGGTTCTCCGATGGCGCAGGTATTAGTCGTCAATCTTGCTATGCTCTCTCTTCTTCTTTTTTTCTTTATTTTTAAGCAAATAGCATGGGGCGTTATATTTTCAGGAAACTCTTCCATGCAATCCTATGGGGTGGAAAGTGCCTTCTTACCTGATAGAAGAGTATCTGAACATGCCTGAACGAGATTGGTCTGAGAAGAGCCTTTCCAAGAAGGCTAAACGCGAAGCAGCTAAATTATCTCTCCCCAATTCTTCTGTTAATGTCTCGCCTTTGCATCCTACGCAGTCTCGGAAGATAAGGGCGTCGCAACCTCCCCGAAGCACTGGCGGTAGTCCAACTCCTTCATTTGTGGATTTAGTGCGCGGTCTCGGAGTTGAGTTGTCCCATGGAACGGGTTGGGTATCCACGCACCTCAACATATCGTTTGTCAGTCCTTTGCGAGCTGAGACTCTTCGCATCAGGGGGGAGGATCCGGTGTCTCCTAGTGATGTGTTGTGTTCGATGAGTCCATCGGGGTCGAACCGGTCAGTGTTTGGTGGGTATTCGACCCACGTGGCGCAACCAATGGATGTCCCTAAAGGTAATTTGCACAGTTCCTTATTTAATACGTGTCTCTGGATTTCGCACTCTCCTCTCTCTTCCCTTTTTTTGTACAAATCTTAGCGTTCTTTTGTAATGTTACTCATCTATATTCTTTCAGGTCTTGCAGGTGATTCTAAATCGTCTTCTGGTTCCTATGCATCTCGTTGCAAACTGTCTGATCTCCCGCTTGATTCATCTTTTCGCGAGGTTAGTTTCTTTCATGCGTGTCTTTTTATCACTTTTTTAGGTTATCCATCGACGCGTGTCTTGTCTTGGGTTATAGGACATGGGCAGCAAACGTAAAGAGACTCCCAAGCCGGAGGCCTCCATCGTAGAGGGTGTAAGGCACGTAGTCACTAGTGGTGATGGGTCTGTGAAGCGCCCTCGTACAAACAATAATGATTCAACAACAGTTTATCCCACAAGAATGCGTCCCAATGTTCCCGATGCGCTGATAATCCCTGAGGATGCTCAATTCCGTTTTCCCAAAGTGGTGAGTGTTGCGGATGCTGGGGTCGATCCTTCCACCCTTACACTGGTTCATGGATTTTGGGTGTCGTCAGTTTATGGTGCCGCTTATAAGGACATTGTGGAATGTGGTGGTGACAACATGGTGACCAAAAATATGCTTGAGGTTGCCGATCAGCTTACGCGGGTGAGCGATGATCCTATTGACGCCACAATGATGCGTAACTAGGAAACCACCATTCATGCGTCGATGAACATCAATTTTCCGGTGGGACGGTTAGGCGAGCTGCTAGCAAAAGTGAAGGATCGCAATTACCCTCATATGCATCTCTCGGTGCATATTTCTCAGCTGGAGGAGAAGCTAGCGAAGCGTTTGAAGACAACTGCTGTACGAAAGACAGTGCTGAATCATCTTGTCGCGGATGTGGGAGTTGCTAATGATGAGGTGATACGGGCTGAGACCGCCGAAGAGGAGGTTTGTGTTGCGCTTGAGAAGAAGCGACAAGAGCTATCTGCACTCCAGCCGTCTTGATGCAGTTTCCCTTTTGTTTATGCGCTCTTTTTTCTCTTTCTCTCTCCCTCCTTCCCTCCTTTTTTTTTATTTATTTGGACAAATGTGTTTGTAGTTCTCGGATATTTCTATGTGGTGTGCTTGTTTGGCAAATGTGCTTAAGTGTTTTATTTCGTGTGGGTAAACGCGCCTATATCTGTTATTCTTTGCTCGCTTTTCTTTCCTTCTTTGTGTTTGAGTTATGTGGGATGGGGGTAGTGCGTAGGTTAAACGCGCCTGCTCCCTCTTTTGTTTCCTTTTGCAGATGGGTGGGCGGGTTGGTGTAGGGTGTGGATTAAACGCGCCTACCCCCATTCTTTTTGAATGAGTAGGGATGGGATAGGGCGTGGGTTAAACGCGCCTACTCCCCTTTTTTTGAATGAGTAGGGCGGGATGGGATAGGGCGTGGGTTAAACGCGCCTACTTCCCCCCTTCTTTTTGAATGAGTAGGGCGGGATGAGATAGGGCGTGGGTTAAACTCGCCTACTCTCCCTTCTTTTTGAATGAGTAGGTTGGGATGGGATAGGGCGTGGGTTAAACGCGCCTACTCCCCCTTCTTTTTGAATGAGTAGGGCAGGATAATCACGTTCGTATAGTTCTGGGTGGTTGTTCAGGCGCCATTGGCATTCCTATAGGTGCATTAGCTGACTGGGGCGCTTTTGGCATTCTCGTAGCCTCTGCGAGTGTCAGCTACCTGGGATCCTTTGGAATTCCCGTAGTTGTTTATATGTTTGTTGGCCGACCGGGCGCCTTTGGCATTCCCGTAGCCTCTGTAAATTTGTTGGACGACCGGGTGCCTTTGGCATTCCCGTAGCCTCTGTAAATTTGTTGGCCGACCGGGCGCCTTTGTCATTCCCGTAGCCTCTGTAAATTTATTGGTCGACCGGGCGCTTTTGGCATTCCGGTATCCTTTGTAAATTTGTCATCCGACCGGGCGCTTTTGGCATTCCGGTATCCTTTGTAAATTTGTCAGCCGACCGAGCGCCTTTGGCATTCCCGTAACCTTTTGTGAACTTGTCAGCCGATCGGGCGCCTTTGAAATTCCCGTAACCTTTTGTAAACTTGTCAGCCGACCCGGCGCCTTTGGCATTCCCGTAGCCTTTTGTAAACTTGTCAGCCGACCGGGCGTCTTTCGCATTCCCGTGGCCTTTTGTAAATTGTGCCTTTTTCGAAGAAAATTTCGCAATACTCCCTCTATTTTATATTGTTGTTGATTATGACGGATGGAAAATGCAACTTCTCCTTCTTACATGACTCCACCTGTTGCTACCAGTCAATCCAGACCATGAGCGGTGAAACGTGATCGCGTTTTACTGCTTGCTTTTTGTATGCTTCGTCTGTTGGTGTCTTAGTGATGAGGAAGGGGATCATATGCAATTGTTTTTTTTGTTGCCTCGAGTTCTCCAGCTACGCGTTTACGTTCGAAGATGCTTCTTATGACGAAACATTCCACCGTCGTGTGTCCTAACCTCTGGTGGTAGTGACAATATCTAGTAGCATTTTATCCATTTTATTGACATCTACTACTGTTGGAGGTATCTCGATTTCCCTTCTTGCGACCCATTGCTTCAAAAGCTCGATTATACGTTCTCATCTACATGGCAAAGGGGGCGGTGGGTTGGAGTCCCTTCTAGTCCACCTTCTTCCTCTCAGGTTCCCGTCGGGTACTCAGAACTGGTCTTTTTCTTCCTTGCCGGTGTTAATCCTTACATTACGCGGTGTTTCAGACACAACTTGGACCTCATAGCACCAGGTAGGGCCCGCGTGTGTTTCTCCCACACAATCAGCGATCCTCTCCGCTGCTTCTTCTAACTCAACGAAAGTCTGGAATCTGAAGTTGATCAAACTCCCTTTGAAGGCAGGTATCATTCCACGTACACATATTTCGACAAGCGTTCCCTCACTGATGTCTTCGTGACAATCCAGTGCGAAGCGTTGGAATCGCAAGATATACTTTCCTATCTCTTCTCCCATCTGCTGACCACTTCGGCTCAAATCAATCGATGTGATTTTTCTATTTGCTGAATAGAATTTTCCGAGGAAGAGTGCGGACATGGCCGACCAGGAATCCACGCTTTCTGCCTTAAGGTTATCATACCAGGTGAATGTTGTGCCTGATAGTGACTTGGGGAACTCTCTTAGGCATAGCTTTCCATTTGAAGCTTTGTCGTTCATCGTTGATAGGAATCGGCTAAGATGTTCCCGTGTGTTTCCCTGTCCGTCATACGTCTTGAACTTTGGGGACGTGTAGTCTTCAGGATATTAGTATTCGTGGATACTTGCTGGGTAAGGGCTACCTATAAGATGATGTTTGTCTTGTTTTATCACGTGGTAGTTTTGTTCTAGGTATCTTGCCATTTCCTCCTGTGACATTGTTGTTGGCTTGTTGCTTTTGTGTTCTTCGCCCCGTGTTGCTTCCTTGGAGGTTTTTTGGCCTGCCACTACTGCTTGTCTTATCCAGTCTTCCAGCTCTTGCCTTTTCCGTGCGCGTTCCTCCAGCTCTTTTTGTATATCCTGCATGGCTAGGGGTGTGGGCTTCTGTGACTGGGTTGTTTGCGTGTTTTTCTCCTGCGTCATGCTCGCTTCTTTATTTTGAGGTTCGTGCATTGTTGGCTGCGTAACAATATCTCGGGCTAGTATTTCTTCTTTGTTTTCCTCATTCTCGTCTATTGTTACTTCGTCCAAGTTGAGAGGTCGGTTGGTTGATTGATTCTTGGGCGCGCTTGAGCTAGTGCCTCCCAGGTGTGTCATGGTGAGCCAGGCACGATCCTCCGGGTGTGGTCGCCAAATGTTGAGGGTGAATATGATTTGGTTCTACCCGTCCTAGTCACACTCCATGAGCACACTTATTATGAATGATAAGAGAGAGAAAGTTGTCTTTCTCTTGTACCATGTCCTTCCTTATATAGACTTTCCAAAAGCCCATCCTTTTATGACATCATGCCACATGTCCTAAACCTCCTTAATTACTACTAATGTCATTCCTTCCTTAATATAACCTCTTTCTTCTTCATTAATCCCTTCCCTATCCCCTTTGTCTCATGGGTACTTTTTTATTGGACTTGGGCTTAGTCCCCATTCTCTTGTTGGGTTTGCTTCCCCATCGGGGGCACCCCCGTCCCGTTAAGGGGTATTATTTTTCATGTATCAACATTGTGCGTTAATCAATCATAATAGATACATCCGACCTTGTTTGTTGGATACGACTTGGTTGATTCTTGGACATTGGTCTTTGGTACCATCCGAGTAATCTCTTTGTAATTAGGTTCACAGATTTGATTCTGTAAACGTTCTAATTGCAAGAGAGAGAGAGAGATAACTCTAGATACTATTCCTTGATTGAGTTGAACTCTCGGAATTGTGTTGAGTTTGTCCATACAGATTGCCTAAGAAAAAGTTGGTGGTGTATTTTGGTACCCCCACGTTTCAATAACTCCAGTCTCAAATGATAGCACGAATCCAGGTACCATATGATATTTTCAAGAAATGTGTACTCCTCATGAATCAGGTACCACCACCAAAGTCTAGAATATAAGAAAGTTTTGATTACTATGACCCGACTCCGCACAACAGGTTCACAAAGGAGCCCATCCGATCATGAACCTATAATTTCTTACAAAAGTAAGATCACTGTAACCCAGTCATACTACTAAGACTGAACAATCATGCATAACATGCATACAACCAATCTCCCCAGATAAAATACGTAAAAAGTATATTGGGGACTAGACGGTCCCCAGATACCCTAAAGTGTTGGGTCCTTCCCCCCTATTATGTGCATAAAATAGGTATAAAATAATAATAATCAACCCATAACTGCCACCAGACAACCAACAGGGTCTATATAAAATCTACTGGTTGTTTTTACACCCTGGTATGGTAATACTGAGAGCCTATTCTACCCATAATATGTAATATTGCGAGCCCAATTCCACCCCTAATAATTTGACACCAAATTCCAACATACCCATTCAATTTCATATAAACATGTTCAACATAAATAAAGACTCATCATGCTCGCAGATTAAATGAAAACTTAATAATCACAAGAAAAATATGAGTAACTTAATGATTACAAGAAAATTACAAAAATTTCCACTTGTTTTGAAGGCAAACCACTCCAACTTCAAGATTCCAAATCTACAATTTTTTGTCCCTAGTCATCATTGTCATCATCTTGAACGTGTAATTACCATTAGAATCAACATGATAATGATATACAAATGGACTTTCATAATCCCAGTCGATATCCTTTGTTTTATCTCAATATTCTTCATAACCCTCCTGAAGATACGTGAAACTGGTACCTTCACAAATTCCGATCGCTTTCCTATGTTGCGGGATACAACCCTGATTTTCACTCCATTCTATGGTCTCTGATTAGGATTCCAGCAATGTTAGGCCTGGATTTCCTGATTATCTTCCAAGTCGGTTGAGGTTAATGGCGGTTTATAAGAGAATCAGAGAGAGGGAGAAGAGATAATTGTCTGAAGTATATTTCTTTATTATAAAAATCAACTTGTTTATATCTCATCCTTTATGGATATTTATACATGATATGAACATAGTGATTGCAAGTAGATGACTAAGCATGTGACCGCCTGAACTTTAATAATTTCTCGCATTGTGTATGTACCGACCTGAGATAGGTTTCCAAGTCTCCTCAGCTTACAACATCGAGAATATTCTTAGCTACGCATCTGGACTCAGGTCTTTTGCGCCCAACTCCATGTCTCTGTCTTGTTTGGTCGTGTATGGATTGGTTAATGGACATCTGGTCCATGTCTTATACGTCTGACCTTGATCCTTATTTTATATCTCAACTGTATTGCTCTTTAGCTGCCAGTTTTTGGGTAGATGTTATATTTTGTCATCTACATATTTTTTTCCAGTTTAATTAAAGTAAATTTGTAGACTTCACTCTAGTTCATTTTTTGCTTTAATAGATCAGTTGATTTGATGTAGTTAGTTGTTGCCTAGGAGGAATCTTCCCTTGAGCTTCGTCCGGTAATTTCCATCCTCTAATGTTCTCCTTTTTATCGTTTTGAGTTGTTCTTTCGAGGATCCTATCTTTTTTATTACGTGGGAATAAAGATCGCCACGTACTTTCACCAAGTGAGGTACCGGAAGAGATAGTTCGACTCAGTCAACTCCAAATTCAGTCCCCTGGAGGCTAAGCATAATAAGCTCGGTGATAGGGAAAGGAATCTTGAGCTCGGCTTAGAGCATGAGGGGGATAAGGTTAAGATATTGAAGCCTCTGGCTTTATCCGATTTGTCTGGATCTATCTCCCTTCATAGTCATGTTTCTCATCTCGGTATTGAGAGAGCCCTTCTTCAAAATAAGGTTGAGTTGTTGGAGGGTTGCCTGATTCACGACGAGAAAGCTTTGGCGGTTGCAGAGGGTCGTATCATCCCCACTCTTGAGTCTACATCCTCTGCTCCAGTTCTCCAGAATGAATCCATTTTAGCGACCCCTGAGATGGTTATAACTGTTGTCTCTTTTGAGGCTGGCATGGTTGCATCTCAAGACATCGATAAAAATCCTGGGGATGTAGTTTGTTAAATAGTCCCACATCGCCTAGGGAAACCTAGGTTGTGTGCTTAATAATCCTCGGGCAATCCTATCCTTGCAAGCTGGTTTTCGAGGTTATTAGGCCCATGGATTTCTAACATGGTATCAGAGCCAGACCCCACTAAACGCTATTTGTGTCCATCCGTGTGTTTGTGATTTCTGTACCACTCTGTATCTGCTCGTGTGTGTCTCTGTATTTGCATGTGTGTGTCGGTGATTTCCGTGCATTCCATCTGTATATCCTTAGTCGTTGGGGGGGGGATGTTAAATAGTCCCACATCGCTTAGGGAAACCTAGGTTGTGTTCTTAATAAGCCTCGAACATACCTATCATTGCAAGCCGGTTTTCGAGG